>NW_028257173.1:3776760-4406221 GCF_035046125.1 Drosophila serrata | reverse complement strand
CTTGATAACTAAGCTAAAAATGCATTAATTTCAATTCGGAAACCTTTTCTATAAACGTTTTTATTATGGCAATAAAACTGCATACTCAATTTAAAATGAAAATTTTGTCGATTTTTCACAATTTTAATATGTAACCCATCGATTTTTGCAAAAAACGATAAGGGGTTACATCATTAAAATTGTCAAAAATCGACAAAAATTTTCATTTTAAATTGAGTATGCAGTTTTATTGCCATAATAAAAACGTTTATAGAAAAGGTTTCCGAATTGAAATTAATGCATTTTTAGCTTAGTTATGAGATTTTTAAAATTTGATTTATTGACGAAATTGTTTATAAAATATAGACAAATACCGACTAAAGTGTGGTATTGTAAGTTTAGTCACAAGCTTGTTAAACTGTGAAGGAGTCATTTCCGACCCCATAAATCATATATATTCTTGATCAGCATCAACAGCTGAATCGATCTAAGTATGTCCGGTTGAAAAATTTTTTTTGAAAATTTTATCGATTTTTGCAAAAAACGATAAGGGGTTACATCATTAAAATTGTCAAAAATCGACAAAAATTTTCATTTTAAATTGAGTATGCAGTTTTATTGCCATAATAAAAACGTGCATAGGAAAGTTTTCCGAATTGAAATTAATGCATTTTTAGCTTAGTTATGAGATTTTTAAAATTTGATTTATTGACAAAATTGTTTATAAAATATAGACAAATACCGACTAAAAGTGTGGTATTGTACGTTTAGTCAGAAGCTTGTGGAACTTTAAAGGACTCAGTTCCGAGTAAATTGAGTATGCAGTTTTATTGCCATAATAAAAACGTTTATAGAAAAGGTTTCCGAATTGAAATTAATGCATTTTTAGCTTAGTTATGAGATTTTTAAAATTTGATTTATTGACAAAATTGTTTATAAAATATAGACAAATACCGACTAAAGTGTGGTATTGTAAGTTTAGTCACAAGCTTGTTAAACTGTGAAGGAGTCATTTCCGACCCCATAAATCATATATATTCTTGATCAGCATCAACAGCTGAATCGATCTAAGTATGTCCGGTTGAAAAATTTTTTTTGAAAATTTTATCGATTTTTGCAAAAAACGATAAGGGGTTACATCATTAAAATTGTCAAAAATCGACAAAAATTTTCATTTTAAATTGAGTATGCAGTTTTATTGCCATAATAAAAACGTTTATAGAAAAGGTTTCCGAATTGAAATTAATGCATTTTTAGCTTAGTTATGAGATTTTTAAAATTTGATTTATTGACAAAATTGTTTATAAAATATAGACAAATACCGACTAAAGTGTGGTATTGTAAGTTTAGTCACAAGCTTGTTAAACTGTGAAGGAGTCATTTCCGACCCCATAAATCATATATATTCTTGATCAGCATCAACAGCTGAATCGATCTAAGTATGTCCGGTTGAAAAATTTTTTTTGAAAATTTTATCGATTTTTGCAAAAAACGATAAGGGGTTACATCATTAAAATTGTCAAAAATCGACAAAAATTTTCATTTTAAATTGAGTATGCAGTTTTATTGCCATAATAAAAACGTGCATAGAAAAGTTTCTGAATTGAAATTAATGCATTTTTAGCTTAGTTATGAGATTTTTAAAATTTGATTTATTGACAAAATTGTTTATAAAATATAGACAAATACCAACTAAAAGTGTGGTATTGTACGTTTAGTCAGAAGCTTGTGGAACTTTAAAGGACTCAGTTCCGAGTAAATTGAGTATGCAGTTTTATTGCCATAATAAAAACGTTTATAGAAAAGGTTTCCGAATTGAAATTAATGCATTTTTAGCTTAGTTATGAGATTTTTAAAATTTGATTTATTGACAAAATTGTTTATAAAATATAGACAAATACCGACTAAAGTGTGGTATTGTAAGTTTAGTCACAAGCTTGTTAAACTGTGAAGGAGTCATTTCCGACCCCATAAATCATATATATTCTTGATCAGCATCAACAGCTGAATCGATCTAAGTATGTCCGGTTGAAAAATTTTTTTTGAAAATTTTATCGATTTTTGCAAAAAACGATAAGGGGTTACATCATTAAAATTGTCAAAAATCGACAAAAATTTTCATTTTAAATTGAGTATGCAGTTTTATTGCCATAATAAAAACGTTCATAGAAAAGGTTTCCGAATTGAAATTAATGCATTTTTAGCTTAGTTATGAGATTTTTAAAATTTGATTTATTGACAAAATTGTTTATAAAATATAGACAAATACCGACTAAAAGTGTGGTATTGTACGTTTAGTCAGAAGCTTGTGGAACTTTAAAGGACTCAGTTCCGAGTAAATTGAGTATGCAGTTTTATTGCCATAATAAAAACGTTTATAGAAAAGGTTTCCGAATTGAAATTAATGCATTTTTAGCTTAGTTATGAGATTTTTAAAATTTGATTTATTGACAAAATTGTTTATAAAATATAGACAAATACCGACTAAAGTGTGGTATTGTAAGTTTAGTCACAAGCTTGTTAAACTGTGAAGGAGTCATTTCCGACCCCATAAATCATATATATTCTTGATCAGCATCAACAGCTGAATCGATCTAAGTATGTCCGGTTGAAAAATTTTTTTTGAAAATTTTATCGATTTTTGCAAAAAACGATAAGGGGTTACATCATTAAAATTGTCAAAAATCGACAAAAATTTTCATTTTAAATTGAGTATGCAGTTTTATTGCCATAATAAAAACGTTTATAGAAAAGGTTTCCGAATTGAAATTAATGCATTTTTAGCTTAGTTATGAGATTTTTAAAATTTGATTTATTGACAAAATTGTTTATAAAATATAGACAAATACCGACTAAAAGTGTGGTATTGTACGTTTAGTCAGAAGCTTGTAGAACTTTAAAGGACTCAGTTCCGAGTAAATTGAGTATGCAGTTTTATTGCCATAATAAAAACGTTTATAGAAAAGGTTTCCGAATTGAAATTAATGCATTTTTAGCTTAGTTATGAGATTTTTAAAATTTGATTTATTGACAAAATTGTTTATAAAATATAGACAAATACCGACTAAAGTGTGGTATTGTAAGTTTAGTCACAAGCTTGTTAAACTGTGAAGGAGTCATTTCCGACCCCATAAATCATATATATTCTTGATCAGCATCAACAGCTGAATCGATCTAAGTATGTCCGGTTGAAAAATTTTTTTTGAAAATTTTATCGATTTTTGCAAAAAACGATAAGGGGTTACATCATTAAAATTGTCAAAAATCGACAAAAATTTTCATTTTAAATTGAGTATGCAGTTTTATTGCCATAATAAAAACGTGCATAGGAAAGGTTTCCGAATTGAAATTAATGCATTTTTAGCTTAGTTATGAGATTTTTAAAATTTGATTTATTGACAAAATTGTTTATAAAATATAGACAAATACCGACTAAAAGTGTGGTATTGTACGTTTAGTCAGAAGCTTGTAGAACTTTAAAGGACTCAGTTCCGAGTAAATTGAGTATGCAGTTTTATTGCCATAATAAAAACGTTTATAGAAAAGGTTTCCGAATTGAAATTAATGCATTTTTAGCTTAGTTATGAGATTTTTAAAATTTGATTTATTGACAAAATTGTTTATAAAATATAGACAAATACCGACTAAAGTGTGGTATTGTAAGTTTAGTCACAAGCTTGTTAAACTGTGAAGGAGTCATTTCCGACCCCATAAATCATATATATTCTTGATCAGCATCAACAGCTGAATCGATCTAAGTATGTCCGGTTGAAAAATTTTTTTTGAAAATTTTATCGATTTTTGCAAAAAACGATAAGGGGTTACATCATTAAAATTGTCAAAAATCGACAAAAATTTTCATTTTCCGAATTGAAATTAATGCATTTTTAGCTTAGTTATGAGATTTTTAAAATTTGATTTATTGACAAAATTGTTTATAAAATATAGACAAATACCGACTAAAGTGTGGTATTGTAAGTTTAGTCACAAGCTTGTTAAACTGTGAAGGAGTCATTTCCGACCCCATAAATCATATATATTCTTGATCAGCATCAACAGCTGAATCGATCTAAGTATGTCCGGTTGAAAAATTTTTTTTGAAAATTTTATCGATTTTTGCAAAAAACGATAAGGGGTTACATCATTAAAATTGTCAAAAATCGACAAAAATTTTCATTTTAAATTGAGTATGCAGTTTTATTGCCATAATAAAAACGTGCATAGGAAAGGTTTCCGAATTGAAATTAATGCATTTTTAGCTTAGTTATGAGATTTTTAAAATTTGATTTATTGACAAAATTGTTTATAAAATATAGACAAATACCGACTAAAAGTGTGGTATTGTACGTTTAGTCAGAAGCTTGTAGAACTTTAAAGGACTCAGTTCCGAGTAAATTGAGTATGCAGTTTTATTGCCATAATAAAAACGTTTATAGAAAAGGTTTCCGAATTGAAATTAATGCATTTTTAGCTTAGTTATGAGATTTTTAAAATTTGATTTATTGACAAAATTGTTTATAAAATATAGACAAATACCGACTAAAGTGTGGTATTGTAAGTTTAGTCACAAGCTTGTTAAACTGTGAAGGAGTCATTTCCGACCCCATAAATCATATATATTCTTGATCAGCATCAACAGCTGAATCGATCTAAGTATGTCCGGTTGAAAAATTTTTTTTGAAAATTTTATCGATTTTTGCAAAAAACGATAAGGGGTTACATCATTAAAATTGTCAAAAATCGACAAAAATTTTCATTTTAAATTGAGTATGCAGTTTTATTGCCATAATAAAAACGTTTATAGAAAAGGTTTCCGAATTGAAATTAATGCATTTTTAGCTTAGTTATGAGATTTTTAAAATTTGATTTATTGACAAAATTGTTTATAAAATATAGACAAATACCGACTAAAAGTGTGGTATTGTACGTTTAGTCAGAAGCTTGTGGAACTTTAAAGGACTCAGTTCCGAGTAAATTGAGTATGCAGTTTTATTGCCATAATAAAAACGTTAATAGAAAAGTTTTCCGAATTGAAATTAATGCATTTTTAGCTTAGTTATGAGATTTTTAAAATTTGATTTATTGACAAAATTGTTTATAAAATATAGACAAATACCGACTAAAGTCTGGTATTGTAAGTTTAGTCACAAGCTTGTTAAACTGTGAAGGAGTCATTTCCGACCCCATAAATCATATATATTCTTGATCAGCATCAACAGCTGAATCGATCTAAGTATGTCCGGTTGAAAAATTTTTTTTGAAAATTTTATCGATTTTTGCAAAAAACGATAAGGGGTTACATCATTAAAATTGTCAAAAATCGACAAAAATTTTCATTTTAAATTGAGTATGCAGTTTTATTGCCATAATAAAAACGTTTATAGGAAAGGTTTCCGAATTGAAATTAATGCATTTTTAGCTTAGTTATGAGATTTTTAAAATTTGATTTATTGACAAAATTGTTTATAAAATATAGACAAATACCGACTAAAGTGTGGTATTGTAAGTTTAGTCACAAGCTTGTTAAACTGTGAAGGAGTCATTTCCGACCCCATAAATCATATATATTCTTGATCAGCATCAACAGCTGAATCGATCTAAGTATGTCCGGTTGAAAAATTTTTTTTGAAAATTTTATCGATTTTTGCAAAAAACGATAAGGGGTTACATCATTAAAATTGTCAAAAATCGACAAAAATTTTCATTTTAAATTGAGTATGCAGTTTTATTGCCATAATAAAAACGTTTATAGAAAAGGTTTCCGAATTGAAATTAATGCATTTTTAGCTTAGTTATGAGATTTTTAAAATTTGATTTATTGTCAAAATTGTTTATAAAATATAGACAAATACCGACTAAAGTGTGGTATTGTAAGTTTAGTCACAAGCTTGTTAAACTGTGAAGGAGTCATTTCCGACCCCATAAATCATATATATTCTTGATCAGCATCAACAGCTGAATCGATCTAAGTATGTCCGGTTGAAACATTTTTTTTGAAAATTTTATCGATTTTTGAAAAAAACGATAAGGGGTTACATCATTAAAATTGTCAAAAATCGACAAAAATTTTCATTTTAAATTGAGTATGCAGTTTTATTGCCATAATAAAAACGTGCATAGGAAAGTTTTCCGAATTGAAATTAATGCATTTTTAACTTAGTTATAAGATTTTTAAAATTTGATTTATTGTCAAAATTGTTTATAAAATATAGACAAATACCGACTAAAAGTGTGGTATTGTAAGTTTAGTCAGAAGCTTGTAGAACTTTAAAGGACTCAGTTCCGAGTAAATTGAGTATGCAGTTTTATTGCCATAATAAAAACGTTTATAGAAAAGGTTTCCGAATTGAAATTAATGCATTTTTAGCTTAGTTATGAGATTTTTAAAATTTGATTTATTGACAAAATTGTTTATAAAATATAGACAAATACCGACTAAAAGTGTGGTATTGTACGTTTAGTCAGAAGCTTGTAGAACTTTAAAGGACTCAGTTCCGAGTAAATTGAGTATGCAGTTTTATTGCCATAATAAAAACGTGCATAGGAAAGTTTTCCGTATTGCAATTAATGCATTTTTAGCTTAGTTATGAGATTTTTAAAATTTGATTTATTGTCAAAATTGTTTATAAAATATAGACAAATACCGACTAAAAGTGTGGTATTGTAAGTGTAGTCAGAAGCTTGTAGAACTTTTAATGACTCAGTTCCGAGTAAATTGAGTATGCAGTTTTATTGCCATAATAAAAACGTTTATAGAAAAGGTTTCCGAATTGAAATTAATGCATTTTTAGCTTAGTTATGAGATTTTTAAAATTTGATTTATTGACAAAATTGTTTATAAAATATAGACAAATACCGACTAAAGTGTGGTATTGTAAGTTTAGTCACAAGCTTGTTAAACTGTGAAGGAGTCATTTCCGACCCCATAAATCATATATATTCTTGATCAGCATCAACAGCTGAATCGATCTAAGTATGTCCGGTTGAAACATTTTTTTTGAAAATTTTATCGATTTTTGCAAAAAACGATAAGGGGTTACATCATTAAAATTGTCAAAAATCGACAAAAAATTTCATTTTAAATTGAGTATGCAGTTTTATTACCATAATAAAAACGTTTATAGAAAAGGTTTCCGTATTGAAATTAATGCATTTTTAGCTTAGTTATGAGATTTTTAAAATTTGATTTATTGACAAAATTGTTTATAAAATATAGACAAATACCGACTAAAAGTGTGGTATTGTACGTTTAGTCAGAAGCTTGTAGAACTTTAAAGGACTCAGTTCCGAGTAAATTGAGTATGCAGTTTTATTGCCATAATAAAAACGTTTATAGAAAAGGTTTCCGAATTGAAATTAATGCATTTTTAGCTTAGTTATGAGATTTTTAAAATTTGATTTATTGTCAAAATTGTTTATAAAATATAGACAAATACCGACTAAAGTGTGGTATTGTAAGTTTAGTCACAAGCTTGTTAAACTGTGAAGGAGTCATTTCCGACCCCATAAATCATATATATTCTTGATCAGCATCAACAGCTGAATCGATCTAAGTATGTCCGGTTGAAAAATTTTTTTTGAAAATTTTATCGATTTTTGCAAAAAACGATAAGGGGTTACATCATTAAAATTGTCAAAAATCGACAAAAATTTTCATTTTAAATTGAGTATGCAGTTTTATTGCCATAATAAAAACGTTTATAGAAAAGGTTTCCGAATTGAAATTAATGCATTTTTAGCTTAGTTATGAGATTTTTAAAATTTGATTTATTGTCAAAATTGTTTATAAAATATAGACAAATACCGACTAAAGTGTGGTATTGTAAGTTTAGTCAGAAGCTTGTTAAACTGTGAAGGAGTCATTTCCGACCCCATAAATCATATATATTCTTGATCAGCATCAACAGCTGAATCGATCTAAGTATGTCCGGTTGAAAAATTTTTTTTGAAAATTTTATCGATTTTTGCAAAAAACGATAAGGGGTTACATCATTAAAATTGTCAAAAATCGACAAAAATTTTCATTTTAAATTGAGTATGCAGTTTTATTGCCATAATAAAAACGTTTATAGAAAAGGTTTCCGAATTGAAATTAATGCATTTTTAGCTTAGTTATGAGATTTTTAAAATTTGATTTATTGTCAAAATTGTTTATAAAATATAGACAAATACCGACTAAAAGTGTGGTATTGTACGTTTAGTCAGAAGCTTGTAGAACTTTAAAGGACTCAGTTCCGAGTAAATTAAGTATGCAGTTTTATTGCCATAATAAAAACGTTTATAGAAAAGGTTTCCGAATTGAAATTAATGCATTTTTAGCTTAGTTATGAGATTTTTAAAATTTGATTTATTGACAAAATTGTTTATAAAATATAGACAAATACCGACTAAAGTGTGGTATTGTAAGTTTAGTCACAAGCTTGTTAAACTGTGAAGGAGTCATTTCCGACCCCATAAATCATATATATTCTTGATCAGCATCAACAGCTGAATCGATCTAAGTATGTCCGGTTGAAAAATTTTTTTTGAAAATTTTATCGATTTTTGCAAAAAACGATAAGGGGTTACATCATTAAAATTGTCAAAAATCGACAAAAATTTTCATTTTAAATTGAGTATGCAGTTTTATTGCCATAATAAAAACGTTCATAGAAAAGGTTTCCGAATTGAAATTAATGCATTTTTAGCTTAGTTATGAGATTTTTAAAATTTGATTTATTGTCAAAATTGTTTATAAAATATAGACAAATACCGACTAAAAGTGTGGTATTGTACGTTTAGTCAGAAGCTTGTGAACTTTAAAGGACTCAGTTCCGAGTAAATTGAGTATGCAGTTTTATTGCCATAATAAAAACGTTTATAGAAAAGGTTTCCGAATTGAAATTAATGCATTTTTAGCTTAGTTATGAGATTTTTAAAATTTGATTTATTGTCAAAATTGTTTATAAAATATAGACAAATACCGACTAAAAGTGTGGTATTGTACGTTTAGTCACAAGCTTGTTAAACTGTGAAGGAGTCATTTCCGACCCCATAAATCATATATATTCTTGATCAGCATCAACAGCTGAATCGATCTAAGTATGTCCGGTTGAAAAATTTTTTTTGAAAATTTTATCGATTTTTGCAAAAAACGATAAGGGGTTACATCATTAAAATTGTCAAAAATCGACAAAAATTTTCATTTTAAATTGAGTATGCAGTTTTATTGCCATAATAAAAACGTTTATAGAAAAGTTTTCCGAATTGAAATTAATGCATTTTTAGCTTAGTTATGAGATTTTTAAAATTTGATTTATTGTCAAAATTGTTTATAAAATATAGACAAATACCGACTAAAAGTGTGGTATTGTACGTTTAGTCAGAAGCTTGTGGAACTTTAAAGGACTCAGTTCCGAGTAAATTGAGTATGCAGTTTTATTGCCATAATAAAAACGTTTATAGAAAAGGTTTCCGAATTGAAATTAATGCATTTTTAGCTTAGTTATGAGATTTTTAAAATTTGATTTATTGACAAAATTGTTTATAAAATATAGACAAATACCGACTAAAAGTGTGGTATTGTAAGTTTAGTCACAAGCTTGTTAAACTGTGAAGGAGTCATTTCCGACCCCATAAATCATATATATTCTTGATCAGCATCAACAGCTGAATCGATCTAAGTATGTCCGGTTGAAAAATTTTTTTTGAAAATTTTATCGATTTTTGCAAAAAACGATAAGGGGTTACATCATTAAAATTGTCAAAAATCGACAAAAATTTTCATTTTAAATTGAGTATGCAGTTTTATTGCCATAATAAAAACGTTTATAGAAAAGGTTTCCGAATTGAAATTAATGCATTTTTAGCTTAGTTATGAGATTTTTAAAATTTGATTTATTGTCAAAATTGTTTATAAAATATAGACAAATACCGACTAAAAGTGTGGTATTGTACGTTTAGTCAGAAGCTTGTAGAACTTTAAAGGACTCAGTTCCGAGTAAATTGAGTATGCAGTTTTATTGCCATAATAAAAACGTTTATAGAAAAGGTTTCCGAATTGAAATTAATGCATTTTTAGCTTAGTTATGAGATTTTTAAAATTTGATTTATTGACAAAATTGTTTATAAAATATAGACAAATACCGACTAAAGTGTGGTATTGTAAGTTTAGTCACAAGCTTGTTAAACTGTGAAGGAGTCATTTCCGACCCCATAAATCATATATATTCTTGATCAGCATCAACAGCTGAATCGATCTAAGTATGTCCGGTTGAAAAATTTTTTTTGAAAATTTTATCGATTTTTGCAAAAAACGATAAGGGGTTACATCATTAAAATTGTCAAAAATCGACAAAAATTTTCATTTTAAATTGAGTATGCAGTTTTATTGCCATAATAAAAACGTTTATAGAAAAGGTTTCCGAATTGAAATTAATGCATTTTTAGCTTAGTTATGAGATTTTTAAAATTTGATTTATTGACAAAATTGTTTATAAAATATAGACAAATACCGACTAAAAGTGTGGTATTGTACGTTTAGTCAGAAGCTTGTTAAACTGTGAAGGAGTCATTTCCGACCCCATAAATCATATATATTCTTGATCAGCATCAACAGCTGAATCGATCTAAGTATGTCCGGTTGAAAAATTTTTTTTGAAAATTTTATCGATTTTTGCAAAAAACGATAAGGGGTTACATCATTAAAATTGTCAAAAATCGACAAAAATTTTCATTTTAAATTGAGTATGCAGTTTTATTGCCATAATAAAAACGTTTATAGGAAAGTTTTCCGAATTGAAATTAATGCATTTTTAGCTTAGTTATGAGATTTTTAAAATTTGATTTATTGTCAAAATTGTTTATAAAATATAGACAAATACCGACTAAAAGTGTGGTATTGTACGTTTAGTCAGAAGCTTGTGGAACTTTAAAGGACTCAGTTCCGAGTAAATTGAGTATGCAGTTTTATTGCCATAATAAAAACGTTTATAGAAAAGGTTTCCGAATTGAAATTAATGCATTTTTAGCTTAGTTATGAGATTTTTAAAATTTGATTTATTGACAAAATTGTTTATAAAATATAGACAAATACCGACTAAAGTGTGGTATTGTAAGTTTAGTCACAAGCTTGTTAAACTGTGAAGGAGTCATTTCCGACCCCATAAATCATATATATTCTTGATCAGCATCAACAGCTGAATCGATCTAAGTATGTCCGGTTGAAAAATTTTTTTTGAAAATTTTATCGATTTTTGCAAAAAACGATAAGGGGTTACATCATTAAAATTGTCAAAAATCGACAAAAATTTTCATTTTAAATTGAGTATGCAGTTTTATTGCCATAATAAAAACGTTTATAGAAAAGGTTTCCGAATTGAAATTAATGCATTTTTAGCTTAGTTATGAGATTTTTAAAATTTGATTTATTGACAAAATTGTTTATAAAATATAGACAAATACCGACTAAAGTGTGGTATTGTAAGTTTAGTCACAAGCTTGTTAAACTGTGAAGGAGTCATTTCCGACCCCATAAATCATATATATTCTTGATCAGCATCAACAGCTGAATCGATCTAAGTATGTCCGGTTGAAAAATTTTTTTTGAAAATTTTATCGATTTTTGCAAAAAACGATAAGGGGTTACATCATTAAAATTGTCAAAAATCGACAAAAATTTTCATTTTAAATTGAGTATGCAGTTTTATTGCCATAATAAAAACGTTTATAGAAAAGGTTTCCGAATTGAAATTAATGCATTTTTAGCTTAGTTATGAGATTTTTAAAATTTGATTTATTGTCAAAATTGTTTATAAAATATAGACAAATACCGACTAAAAGTGTGGTATTGTACGTTTAGTCAGAAGCTTGTAGAACTTTAAAGGACTCAGTTCCGAGTAAATTGAGTATGCAGTTTTATTGCCATAATAAAAACGTTTATAGAAAAGGTTTCCGAATTGAAATTAATGCATTTTTAGCTTAGTTATGAGATTTTTAAAATTTGATTTATTGACAAAATTGTTTATAAAATATAGACAAATACCGACTAAAGTGTGGTATTGTAAGTTTAGTCACAAGCTTGTTAAACTGTGAAGGAGTCATTTCCGACCCCATAAATCATATATATTCTTGATCAGCATCAACAGCTGAATCGATCTAAGTATGTCCGGTTGAAACATTTTTTTTGAAAATTTTATCGATTTTTGCAAAAATCGACAAAAAATTTCATTTTAAATTGAGTATGCAGTTTTATTGCCATAATAAAAACGTTTATAGAAAAGGTTTCCGAATTGAAATTAATGCATTTTTAGCTTAGTTATGAGATTTTTAAAACTGTGAAGGAGTCATTTCCGACCCCATAAATCATATATATTCTTGATCACCATCAACAGCTGAATCGATCTAAGTATGTCCGGTTGAAAAATTTTTTTGAAAATTTTATCGATTTTTGCAAAAAACGATAAGGGGTTACATCATTAAAATTGTCAAAAATCGACAAAAATTTTCATTTTAAATTGAGTATGCAGTTTTATTGCCATAATAAAAACGTTTATAGAAAAGGTTTCCGAATTGAAATTAATGCATTTTTAGCTTAGTTATGAGATTTTTAAAATTTGATTTATTGTCAAAATTGTTTATAAAATATAGACAAATACCGACTAAAAGTGTGGTATTGTAAGTTTAGTCACAAGCTTGTTAAACTGTGAAGGAGTCATTTCCGACCCCATAAATCATATATATTCTTGATCAGCATCAACAGCTGAATCGATCTAAGTATGTCCGGTTGAAAAATTTTTTTTGAAAATTTTATCGATTTTTGCAAAAAATCGACAAAAATTTTCATTTTAAATTGAGTATGCAGTTTTATTGCCATAATAAAAACGTTCATAGAAAAGGTTTCCGAATTGAAATTAATGCATTTTTAGCTTAGTTATGAGATTTTTAAAATTTGATTTATTGTCAAAATTGTTTATAAAATATAGACAAATACCGACTAAAAGTGTGGTATTGTACGTTTAGTCAGAAGCTTGTAGAACTTTAAAGGACTCAGTTCCGAGTAAATTGAGTATGCAGTTTTATTGCCATAATAAAAACGTTTATAGAAAAGGTTTCCGAATTGAAATTAATGCATTTTTAGCTTAGTTATGAGATTTTTAAAATTTGATTTATTGACAAAATTGTTTATAAAATATAGACAAATACCGACTAAAGTGTGGTATTGTAAGTTTAGTCACAAGCTTGTTAAACTGTGAAGGAGTCATTTCCGACCCCATAAATCATATATATTCTTGATCAGCATCAACAGCTGAATCGATCTAAGTATGTCCGGTTGAAAAATTTTTTTTGAAAATTTTATCGATTTTTGCAAAAAACGATAAGGGGTTACATCATTAAAATTGTCAAAAATCGACAAAAATTTTCATTTTAAATTGAGTATGCAGTTTTATTGCCATAATAAAAACGTTCATAGAAAAGGTTTCCGAATTGAAATTAATGCATTTTTAGCTTAGTTATGAGATTTTTAAAATTTGATTTATTGACAAAATTGTTTATAAAATATAGACAAATACCGACTAAAGTGTGGTATTGTACGTTTAGTCAGAAGCTTGTAGAACTTTAAAGGACTCAGTTCCGAGTAAATTGAGTATGCAGTTTTATTGCCATAATAAAAACGTGCATAGGAAAGTTTTCCGTATTGCAATTAATGCATTTTTAGCTTAGTTATGAGATTTCTAAATGTGGTATTGTACGTTTAGTCAGAAGCTTGTAGAACTTTAAAGGACTCAGTTCCGAGTAAATTGAGTATGCAGTTTTATTGCCATAATAAAAACGTTTATAGAAAAGGTTTCCGAATTGAAATTAATGCATTTTTAGCTTAGTTATGAGATTTTTAAAATTTGATTTATTGTCAAAATTGTTTATAAAATATAGACAAATACCGACTAAAGTGTGGTATTGTAAGTTTAGTCACAAGCTTGTTAAACTGTGAAGGAGTCATTTCCGACCCCATAAATCATATATATTCTTGATCAGCATCAACAGCTGAATCGATCTAAGTATGTCCGGTTGAAAAATTTTTTTTGAAAATTTTATCGATTTTTGCAAAAAACGATAAGGGGTTACATCATTAAAATTGTCAAAAATCGACAAAAATTTTCATTTTAAATTGAGTATGCAGTTTTATTGCCATAATAAAAACGTTTATAGAAAAGGTTTCCGAATTGAAATTAATGCATTTTTAGCTTAGTTATGAGATTTTTAAAATTTGATTTATTGACAAAATTGTTTATAAAATATAGACAAATACCAACTAAAAGTGTGGTATTGTACGTTTAGTCAGAAGCTTGTGGAACTTTAAAGGACTCAGTTCCGAGTAAATTAAGTATGCAGTTTTATTGCCATAATAAAAACGTTTATAGAAAAGGTTTCCGAATTGAAATTAATGCATTTTTAGCTTAGTTATGAGATTTTTAAAATTTGATTTATTGACAAAATTGTTTATAAAATATAGACAAATACCGACTAAAAGTGTGGTATTGTACGTTTAGTCAGAAGCTTGTAGAACTTTAAAGGACTCAGTTCCGAGTAAATTGAGTATGCAGTTTTATTGCCATAATAAAAACGTGCATAGGAAAGTTTTCCGTATTGCAATTAATGCATTTTTAGCTTAGTTATGAGATTTCTAAATGTGGTATTGTACGTTTAGTCAGAAGCTTGTAGAACTTTAAAGGACTCAGTTTTGAGTAAATTGAGTATGCAGTTTTATTGCCATAATAAAAACGTTTATAGAAAAGGTTTCCGAATTGAAATTAATGCATTTTTAGCTTAGTTATGAGATTTTTAAAATTTGATTTATTGACAAAATTGTTTATAAAATATAGACAAATACCGACTAAAGTGTGGTATTGTAAGTTTAGTCACAAGCTTGTTAAACTGTGAAGGAGTCATTTCCGACCCCATAAATCATATATATTCTTGATCAGCATCAACAGCTGAATCGATCTAAGTATGTCCGGTTGAAAAATTTTTTTTGAAAATTTTATCGATTTTTGCAAAAAACGATAAGGGGTTACATCATTAAAATTGTCAAAAATCGACAAAAATTTTCATTTTAAATTGAGTATGCAGTTTTATTGCCATAATAAAAACGTTCATAGAAAAGGTTTCCGAATTGAAATTAATGCATTTTTAGCTTAGTTATGAGATTTTTAAAATTTGATTTATTGACAAAATTGTTTATAAAATATAGACAAATACCGACTAAAAGTGTGGTATTGTACGTTTAGTCAGAAGCTTGTAGAACTTTAAAGGACTCAGTTCCGAGTAAATTAAGTATGCAGTTTTATTGCCATAATAAAAACGTTTATAGAAAAGGTTTCCGAATTGAAATTAATGCATTTTTAGCTTAGTTATGAGATTTTTAAAATTTGATTTATTGACAAAATTGTTTATAAAATATAGACAAATACCGACTAAAAGTGTGGTATTGTACGTTTAGTCAGAAGCTTGTAGAACTTTAAAGGACTCAGTTCCGAGTAAATTGAGTATGCAGTTTTATTGCCATAATAAAAACGTTTATAGAAAAGGTTTCCGAATTGAAATTAATGCATTTTTAGCTTAGTTATGAGATTTTTAAAATTTGATTTATTGACAAAATTGTTTATAAAATATAGACAAATACCGACTAAAGTGTGGTATTGTAAGTTTAGTCACAAGCTTGTTAAACTGTGAAGGAGTCATTTCCGACCCCATAAATCATATATATTCTTGATCAGCATCAACAGCTGAATCGATCTAAGTATGTCCGGTTGAAAAATTTTTTTTGAAAATTTTATCGATTTTTGCAAAAAACGATAAGGGGTTACATCATTAAAATTGTCAAAAATCGACAAAAATTTTCATTTTAAATTGAGTATGCAGTTTTATTGCCATAATAAAAACGTTTATAGAAAAGGTTTCCGAATTGAAATTAATGCATTTTTAGCTTAGTTATGAGATTTTTAAAATTTGATTTATTGTCAAAATTGTTTATAAAATATAGACAAATACCGACTAAAAGTGTGGTATTGTACGTTTAGTCAGAAGCTTGTAGAACTTTAAAGGACTCAGTTCCGAGTAAATTGAGTATGCAGTTTTATTGCCATAATAAAAACGTTTATAGAAAAGGTTTCCGAATTGAAATTAATGCATTTTTAGCTTAGTTATGAGATTTTTAAAATTTGATTTATTGACAAAATTGTTTATAAAATATAGACAAATACCGACTAAAGTGTGGTATTGTAAGTTTAGTCAAAAGCTTGTTAAACTGTGAAGGAGTCATTTCCGACCCCATAAATCATATATATTCTTGATCAGCATCAACAGCTGAATCGATCTAAGTATGTCCGGTTGAAAAATTTTTTTGAAAATTTTATCGATTTTTGCAAAAAACGATAAGGGGTTACATCATTAAAATTGTCAAAAATCGACAAAAATGTTCATTTTAAATTGAGTGTGGTATTGTAAGTTTAGTCACAAGCTTGTTAAACTGTGAAGGAGTCATTTCCGACCCCATAAATCATATATATTCTTGATCAGCATCAACAGCTGAATCGATCTAAGTATGTCCGGTTGAAAAATTTTTTTTGAAAATTTTATCGATTTTTGCAAAAAACGATAAGGGGTTACATCATTAAAATTGTCAAAAATCGACAAAAAATTTCATTTTAAATTGAGTATGCAGTTTTATTGCCATAATAAAAACGTTTATAGAAAAGGTTTCCGAATTGAAATTAATGCATTTTTAGCTTAGTTATGAGATTTTTAAAATTTGATTTATTGTCAAAATTGTTTATAAAATATAGACAAATACCGACTAAAAGTGTGGTATTGTACGTTTAGTCAGAAGCTTGTGGAACTTTAAAGGACTCAGTTCCGAGTAAATTAAGTATGCAGTTTTATTGCCATAATAAAAACGTTTATAGAAAAGGTTTCCGAATTGAAATTAATGCATTTTTAGCTTAGTTATGAGATTTTTAAAATTTGATTTATTGTCAAAATTGTTTATAAAATATAGACAAATACCGACTAAAGTGTGGTATTGTAAGTTTAGTCACAAGCTTGTTAAACTGTGAAGGAGTCATTTCCGACCCCATAAATCATATATATTCTTGATCAGCATCAACAGCTGAATCGATCTAAGTATGTCCGGTTGAAAAATTTTTTTTGAAAATTTTATCGATTTTTGCAAAAAACGATAAGGGGTTACATCATTAAAATTGTCAAAAATCGACAAAAATTTTCATTTTAAATTGAGTATGCAGTTTTATTGCCATAATAAAAACGTTTATAGAAAAGTTTCTGAATTAAAATTAATGCATTTTTAGCTTAGTTATGAGATTTTTAAAATTTGATTTATTGACAAAATTGTTTATAAAATATAGACAAATACCAACTAAAAGTGTGGTATTGTACGTTTAGTCAGAAGCTTGTAGAACTTTAAAGGACTCAGTTCCGAGTAAATTGAGTATGCAGTTTTATTGCCATAATAAAAACGTTTATAGAAAAGGTTTCCGAATTGAAATTAATGCATTTTTAGCTTAGTTATGAGATTTTTAAAATTTGATTTATTGACAAAATTGTTTATAAAATATAGACAAATACCGACTAAAGTGTGGTATTGTAAGTTTAGTCACAAGCTTGTTAAACTGTGAAGGAGTCATTTCCGACCCCATAAATCATATATATTCTTGATCAGCATCAACAGCTGAATCGATCTAAGTATGTCCGGTTGAAAAATTTTTTTTGAAAATTTTATCGATTTTTGCAAAAAACGATAAGGGGTTACATCATTAAAATTGTCAAAAATCGACAAAAATTTTCATTTTAAATTGAGTATGCAGTTTTATTGCCATAATAAAAACGTTTATAGAAAAGGTTTCCGAATTGAAATTAATGCATTTTTAGCTTAGTTATGAGATTTTTAAAATTTGATTTATTGTCAAAATTGTTTATAAAATATAGACAAATACCGACTAAAGTGTGGTATTGTACGTTTAGTCAAAAGCTTGTAGAACTTTAAAGGACTCAGTTTTGAGTAAATTGAGTATGCAGTTTTATTGCCATAATAAAAACGTGCATAGGAAAGTTTCCGAATTGAAATTAATGCATTTTTAGCTTAGTTATGAGATTTTTAAAATTTGATTTATTGTCAAAATTGTTTATAAAATATAGACAAATACCGACTAAAGTGTGGTATTGTACGTTTAGTCAGAAGCTTGTAGAACTTTAAAGGACTCAGTTCCGAGTAAATTGAGTATGCAGTTTTATTGCCATAATAAAAACGTGCATAGGAAAGTTTTCCGAATTGAAATTAATGCATTTTTAGCTTAGTTATGAGATTTTTAAAATTTGATTTATTGTCAAAATTGTTTATAAAATATAGACAAATACCGACTAAAGTGTGGTATTGTAAGTTTAGTCACAAGCTTGTTAAACTGTGAAGGAGTCATTTCCGACCCCATAAATCATATATATTCTTGATCAGCATCAACAGCTGAATCGATCTAAGTATGTCCGGTTGAAAAATTTTTTTTGAAAATTTTATCGATTTTTGCAAAAAACGATAAGGGGTTACATCATTAAAATTGTCAAAAATCGACAAAAATTTTCATTTTAAATTGAGTATGCAGTTTTATTGCCATAATAAAAACGTGCATAGGAAAGTTTTCCGAATTGAAATTAATGCATTTTTAGCTTAGTTATGAGATTTTTAAAATTTGATTTATTGACAAAATTGTTTATAAAATATAGACAAATACCGACTAAAAGTGTGGTATTGTACGTTTAGTCAGAAGCTTGTAGAACTTTAAAGGACTCAGTTCCGAGTAAATTGAGTATGCAGTTTTATTGCCATAATAAAAACGTTTATAGAAAAGGTTTTCGAATTGAAATTAATGCATTTTTAGCTTAGTTATGAGATTTTTAAAATTTGAATTATTGTCAAAATTGTTTATAAAATATAGACAAATACCGACTAAAGTGTGGTATTGTACGTTTAGTCAGAAGCTTGTAGAACTTTAAAGGACTCAGTTCCGAGTAAATTGAGTACGCAGTTTTATTGCCATAATAAAAACGTTTATAGAAAAGGATTCCGAAATGAAATTAATGCATTTTTAGCTTAGTTATGAGATTTTTTAAATTTGATTTATTGTCAAAATTGTTTATAAAATATAGACAAATACCGACTAAAGTATGGTATTGTAAGTTTAGTCAGAAGCTTGTAGAACTTTTAATGACTCAGTTCCGACCCCATAAATCATATATATTCTTGATCAGCATCAACAGCTGAATCGATCTAAGTATGTCCGGTTGAAAAAATTTTTTTGAAAATTTTATCGATTTTTGCAAAAAACGATAAGGGGTTACATCATTAAAATTGTCAAAAATCGACAAAAAATTTCATTTTAAATTGAGTATGCAGTTTTATTGCCATAATAAAAACGTTTATAGAAAAGGTTTCCGAATTGAAATTAATGCATTTTTAGCTTAGTTATGAGATTTTTAAAATTTGATTTATTGACAAAATTGTTTATAAAATATAGACAAATACCGACTAAAGTGTGGTATTGTAAGTTTAGTCACAAGCTTGTTAAACTGTGAAGGAGTCATTTCCGACCCCATAAATCATATATATTCTTGATCAGCATCAACAGCTGAATCGATCTAAGTATGTCCGGTTGAAAAAATTTTTTTGAAAATTTTATCGATTTTTGCAAAAAACGATAAGGGGTTACATCATTAAAATTGTCAAAAATCGACAAAAATTTTCATTTTAAATTGAGTATGCAGTTTTATTGCCATAATAAAAACGTGCATAGGAAAGTTTTCCGAATTGAAATTAATGCATTTTTAGCTTAGTTATGAGATTTTTAAAATTTGATTTATTGTCAAAATTGTTTATAAAATATAGACAAATACCGACTAAAAGTGTGGTATTGTACGTTTAGTCAGAAGCTTGTGGAACTTTAAAGGACTCAGTTCCGAGTAAATTGAGTATGCAGTTTTATTGCCATAATAAAAACGTTTATAGAAAAGGTTTCCGAATTGAAATTAATGCATTTTTAGCTTAGTTATGAGATTTTTAAAATTTGATTTATTGTCAAAATTGTTTATAAAATATAGACAAATACCGACTAAAGTGTGGTATTGTAAGTTTAGTCAGAAGCTTGTAGAACTTTTAATGACTCAGTTCCGAGTAAATTGAGTATGCAGTTTTATTGCCATAATAAAAACGTTTATAGAAAAGGTTTCCGAATTGAAATTAATGCATTTTTAGCTTAGTTATGAGATTTTTAAAATTTGATTTATTGACAAAATTGTTTATAAAATATAGACAAATACCGACTAAAGTGTGGTATTGTAAGTTTAGTCACAAGCTTGTTAAACTGTGAAGGAGTCATTTCCGACCCCATAAATCATATATATTCTTGATCAGCATCAACAGCTGAATCGATCTAAGTATGTCCGGTTGAAAAAATTTTTTTGAAAATTTTATCGATTTTTGCAAAAAACGATAAGGGGTTACATCATTAAAATTGTCAAAAATCGACAAAAATTTTCATTTTAAATTGAGTATGCAGTTTTATTGCCATAATAAAAACGTGCATAGGAAAGTTTTCCGAATTGAAATTAATGCATTTTTAGCTTAGTTATGAGATTTTTAAAATTTGATTTATTGTCAAAATTGTTTATAAAATATAGACAAATACCGACTAAAGTGTGGTATTGTAAGTTTAGTCACAAGCTTGTTAAACTGTGAAGGAGTCATTTCCGACCCCATAAATCATATATATTCTTGATCAGCATCAACAGCTGAATCGATCTAAGTATGTCCGGTTAAATTTTTTTTTTAAATTTTATCGATTTTTGCAAAAAACGATAAGGGGTTACATCATTAAAATTGTCAAAAATCGACAAAAATTTTCATTTTAAATTGAGTATGCAGTTTTATTGCCATAATAAAAACGTGCATAGGAAAGTTTTCCGAATTGAAATTAATGCATTTTTAGCTTAGTTATGAGATTTTTAAAATTTGATTTATTGTCAAAATTGTTTATAAAATATAGACAAATACCGACTAAAAGTGTGGTATTGTACGTTTAGTCAGAAGCTTGTAGAACTTTAAAGGACTCAGTTCCGAGTAAATTGAGTATGCAGTTTTATTGCCATAATAAAAACGTTTATAGAAAAGGTTTTCGAATTGAAATTAATGCATTTTTAGCTTAGTTATGAGATTTTTAAAATTTGTATTATTGTCAAAATTGTTTATAAAATATAGACAAATACCGACTAAAGTGTGGTATTGTACGTTTAGTCAGAAGCTTGTAGAACTTTAAAGGACTCAGTTCCGAGTAAATTGAGTATGCAGTTTTATTGCCATAATAAAAACGTTTATAGAAAAGGTTTCCGAATTGAAATTAATGCATTTTTAGTTTAGTTATGAGATTTTTAAAATTTGATTTATTGACAAAATTGTTTATAAAATATAGACAAATACCGACTAAAGTGTGGTATTGTAAGTTTAGTCACAAGCTTGTTAAACTGTGAAGGAGTCATTTCCGACCCCATAAATCATATATATTCTTGATCAGCATCAACAGCTGAATCGATCTAAGTATGTCCGGTTGAAAAATTTTTTTTGAAAATTTTATCGATTTTTGCAAAAAACGATAAGGGGTTACATCATTAAAATTGTCAAAAATCGACAAAAATTTTCATTTTAAATTGAGTATGCAGTTTTATTGCCATAATAAAAACGTGCATAGGAAAGTTTTCCGAATTGAAATTAATTTTTAGCTTAGTTATGAGATTTTTAAAATTTGATTTATTGTCAAAATTGTTTATAAAATATAGACAAATACCGACTAAAGTGTGGTATTGTAAGTTTAGTCACAAGCTTGTTAAACTGTGAAGGAGTCATTTCCGACCCCATAAATCATATATATTCTTGATCAGCATCAACAGCTGAATCGATCTAAGTATGTCCGGTTAAATTTTTTTTTTAAATTTTATCGATTTTTGCAAAAAACGATAAGGGGTTACATCATTAAAATTGTCAAAAATCGACAAAAATTTTCATTTTAAATTGAGTATGCAGTTTTATTGCCATAATAAAAACGTTTATAGAAAAGGTTTCCGAATTGAAATTAATGCATTTTTAGCTTAGTTATGAGATTTTTAAAATTTGATTTATTGACAAAATTGTTTATAAAATATAGACAAATACCGACTAAAAGTGTGGTATTGTACGTTTAGTCAGAAGCTTGTAGAACTTTAAAGGACTCAGTTCCGAGTAAATTGAGTATGCAGTTTTATTGCCATAATAAAAACGTTTATAGAAAAGGTTCCCGAATTGAAATTAATGCATTTTTAGCTTAGTTATGAGATTTTTAAAATTTGATTTATTGACAAAATTGTTTATAAAATATAGACAAATACCGACTAAAAGTGTGGTATTGTAAGTTTAGTCAGAAGCTTGTAGAACTTTTAATGACTCAGTTCCGAGTAAATTGAGTATGCAGTTTTATTGCCATAATAAAAACGTTTAAGGAAAAGGGTTCCGTCTTGAAATTAATGGATTTTTTGGCTTAGTTATGATGTTTTTAATTATTTTCTGTGTAGGTGCTGGAAAGGTAAATCTGTATTTTTGATTTGTAAATTTGCAAAAGGCGGCATGACAATGCATGGTTTACCTTTGCACTTAATTTAAACTGGAAGCACTGAGCAGAGTCCTACAACATTTCGTATACGCACTGGTTTAAATGGTATTTAAAATATAAACAAAAACTAATACAGTGATGCAAAGAGGTATTTGCAAGAAGGAATGCAACCCTAAGAAGCCTCAAACGCATATATTCTTTCGTAAGAATATATTAAAACACCTACAGAAGGTTTTTTACCACCTATCCCCTATGAAAGAAAACTGCATTTTTTATTGTACAGAAATATTGCAACTTATTTTGTAGAATTTAAAAAGAACAGCACAGTTCACAAATCTAGAATTTGCAGGCTAAAAGTAAAAAACCAACTTTTTGGGGTTAGGTTGACGGCCAGTCCTCCGCCTAATTTTTCTCTATATATCTTCTCCATCTCCTCCAGATCATGCATCCTGATCTCTGGCTTTGGTTTCGTTTCTTGGCTCTCCTTCCGAGGGCTCTTTGGTCACGACACTCGATCTCTCCTCTCATACGAAGGCTCAGCAACACAGTCTCCATAGTACTGGACCCAACCGATCCACTGAAGCATCCAACCTGCGCTCGGCTGACTGCGACTGCGACTGCGACTACTCGAAGTATCGCTTTTTGAGATCCGGCGGATAGGTCACATAGATGTAGTGCTCGTTCTGACCCAGACCCGCCTCCTGCTGCACAATCTCGTGCGTGGAGGCGGAGGCACGTAGGGATTGCTGCGAGGAGCCCACATGGCGGTGCCTCGTCTCCAGCGGCCGCGGATGCGTGTTGTAGTGCCGCTGCTGGGCATCGCCAGGAGCTCCTGATCCGGATGCCACTGCTGCTGCTGCTAGCACCGATCCTGAACCAGCCACCATGCTGGTGGCGATGGGGCGCGAAGAGCTATTTGTATAGTCGCGTCGGTCTAAAATGTCCTGTGGGTAGGCCAGGCTCGTTGAGTGACGATGCTGCAGGTGGGGTGGATGACCCGGGTGCTGGCGGTGGTGCAATGGCGTGTTGGCGTTGGAGGAGCTGGTGCGCACGGCCCCTTGGGTGGGTGTGCCCACAGCCACCACCGGACGCTGATCGCCGATGTAATGCCGCGGACTGTGCCGATGGTATTGCACCGGATCCGGATACAAATCCCGGCCGGAGGCCACTTGCTGTTGTTGCTGTTGCTGCTGGTAATAGAACTGCTGCTCCTGGAGGAGCTGCTGCTGATGTTGCTGCTGCTGCTGCTGCTGCTGAGCAGCTATCCCGCCGGCGTCCAGGTCGAGGTCGCGCCGCGTGGCATAATCCACATGGTAGTGATGACCCACTGCTGCTCCGGGCATGTAAATGCTCCCGCCGCTGCCGCCGATGGCTCCCTGGCCGTAATAGTGGTTGGCGTTGATTGTCGTCTCTTCGGAGCTGAAACAGATGACTTAGGTTCGCTCAATCTCAATGGGAGAAGGCCCGGTACACGGCGCACACTTACTCGAACAGGATCCAGATGATGTAGTAGCAGAAGCAGATGCCAGTCGACAGTACAAAGATCAGGATCACGATCAGGCCCCAGGGGAATGCTCGGGGCTCCAAGGGGCCATCCTCCCAATAGCGATCGCAGGTCAGATACCAGCACACAGCCTTGTTCATCTCCTCTGCAGGAAAGAAGGTACTTCATCTATCAGCCAACTTAAAACTGCTTTCGACACTCACCTTCCATCTCCTTGAAGGCCTGATCCGACATGGACAGCAACAGGCCACCGATGCAGCTCCTCAGCAGTAGCTCGCACCGGGTCTTAAGCTTACTCAGCTCCTCCGGCTTGCAGTTGGCCCTGGCCTTGTTGCCATTCCCATTGGCACCCGATCCCTCCTCCATTTTGGCCGGATCAACGGACTGGCCACTGCCCTCGGCTTTCCCGCTGCCCTCCTCTTCCTCCTCGTCATCATCATCATCCGTCTCGTTCTGCCTGCTGGCCTCTGGTTCCGCAGCGGCGGACTTCAGGTGCGCCTTGCCCAGCTCCTTGAGCTTGTGGAGGAGCTTCTCGCCCGCCGACTTGGGCCGGGCCGCCGAGCCGTCCTCCGGTGTTGCATCTAGGCGAAGGGGATTGGCTGTGGTGGATGGACGCTCTCGAGGGAGGTGGTGGGAGTTCTGGTGGTGGTGGTGGTGGTGGTGGTGGGAATGGGGATGTGTTCGCTCACCTGCCGGCGGCTGATCCTGCTTGCTGCTGGCCTGGCTTGGCTTGTCTTGGAGTAATTGACGGTTTTGTACTTTGGCGGCACGCGAGGCACCCAATGTGGAAGTTCTGCAAAGAGTGAAAGAGTTATATCAATAATTACAGGTCGAAATGGAGACATCACTCACCTTGGTATTAAGCTCAAGTAGGCGGCATTCGCTTTGGCCAACGCGGAGTTCTGACCCAGGGAGTCGCCCCAGACCTCGATGTCCGTGACAATGTGCTGGTCCCCGAACTTAAGACTCGACGCATCCTCCGTCTCAAACACCTCGCAGCGCATGATGTCGCAGAAGTCGGCCAGGCAAACGGCATCCTCCGCCTGTCGCAGAACAGAAAATTAATTATTATTTAATTTTTAATTAAATTTTTTTAATTTTTAAGCCTTGTATTATAGTCTTCTGTAAGTAGTTTTCTATGAGGTGCTTCTTAACATATGTATATACAGAAAATCTTTTGCTAAAATCGACAAACAATAAAGGTCACTTTGAGAAGCCAAAAATAAGCATAAAATCATTTCTTTGTATACCTAAAAAAATATATTTTTATATATACATTGTTATATCCTAATTTTTAAAGGTAAATCGAAGTCTTTCAAATATTATAATTAAGCCAAAAATGCATTAAATTCAATTCGGAAAGTTTTTCTATGCCTATTTTTGCATGTCTAACAAATCTGCATTCTTAGTTTTAGAATTTAAAAAATTCAATTTTTTGTCGATTTGTGACAATTTTAATGATGTAACCCCTTATATTATTTTGAAAAAATTGAAAACATTTTGAAAATTTTTTTTTCAACCGGACATGACTAGATCGATTCAGCTGTTGATGCTGATCAATAATATATATGATTTATGGGGTCAGAAACGACTCCTTCACTGTTTTTCAAGCTTCTGACTAAAATTGTAAAATCCTGAAGGGGCTTAACTATCTATATATTGATCTAAAATTTCGACATACCAATAAACGATGTTTTCTTAATAATATAAACTTTCCATATAATGTATTTTACTTTTTATATCGATATTATAAAACCCTAATCCTCGCTATAATCTCACCTCATTGATGATGCTCTTGTGACGTGTTTCAAAGTGTAGATCCAAGTGCTTCTCCTGGTAGAAGCTCTTGCCACATTTCCTGCACGTCCACTGAGTGGGTCGATCCCTTTGCTTGGCATCCTGTCTGGGGGCAAACACATCCCGGAAAGGATGCAGCGGGCACTCAAGGGGTAGCTTAACCTGTGACGCATATAAATCAATAATTACAAATTAAATCCAAAGACTTGGTGGACTAACCTGATGCTTGTCCAAAATAGGTGTCCACTTCGAGCGCACTATCTTGCGCACCAGCCGGCTGTTATCTCGCGAACAGAGCATCCTGAGGACATTCGTCGGCGGCCATGGTATCAACAGCAGAAAGTAGACCAGTGCAATCTGGAAATAAAGCATCAAATGCGAATGGATGAGTCCGCACGCAACTTTGCCGGCTGACCTAAAACCACCCTGCCGTGCCTTTGCTCCCTTGTTTTTTTTTTTTTTTTTTTTTTTTTGTGGGTCACTTAAAGTTGAAGGGACAACCCCGCAGAAAATCGATAGGAAAAACAGGGAGAAGAGTGTGGTCGCAGGACCCGGGGAAATGGGAGTTACAAGAAGGAGCTCCCTCACGACTCACCTCGAAATGATGATATTTAGGCGACATTCATACTATGTATTTGTTGTCGATGTTGTTGTCTTTTTATTCTCTGGCCGCAGGTGAAAGGAAATCCTTTGAATGTTTTTCCTTCGCTTTTCTTTCTAGGTTATGTTCAGCTAGTGGTGCTTTTTCGGGAGGGCAGGTGCTTAGGATTGTAAGGCAAGTACAGTAAAAACAATTCGAGCTGCTCCAGTGATTTGATTCTGTTAGTTTTGGTTTAGCTTGCTTGTAAAAAAATAAAAGCCTGAGAAGACTAAGCTTGTACTACGTCTGCACTGATGAAAATTTCTTCGCTCTCTGAAGGCGAACTTTCGCCACTTCCTGTGCTGCTCTCTCTCTCTCTCTTTTAACCATTGTCCTGCGCCAGCTAACATCAGCTGTTTGCAAGGCTGCTTCCGGAAAAATGTATCGATATCCCGATTAATTTAATTTTAATTTCGAGTTTAATGTTAAATTCTTAATTAATCTTTTATTTTACTAAATTAATAGACAAAGACTGTAATTGAAATCTGTTTTATTTTGTGTGGGTTGGTTGTTCGTCTTTGCAATTCCTTTTGTGTTAGCCAAGAATCGCCAGTAGTTCCGTTCTTTTTTCTTCGCTTTTTACTATTTTACAAAATTCTAAACTAAAATTAAATTGGTTTTTATCGCAACAACTTTTTTGAACAAAGTCGTTGCTTGAATTAGGGGGGCGTTTCCAGATCGAAGCCGCCCCCAGCTAGGCATTTTTAAATACTAGAGTACAGCCGTCGAGCGTTGCAGTTTCACAGTCCATTGTAGATGCGGTTAATGGACGATTGGTCGAGTATTTTCTTGAGCGCTAATAAAGAATGGGAACAATTGTCAATAATTGAATATTAATTAATTATAATGGACACTCACCTTCTTTGTCCTCCTCCGTTAAGTCCTTCTTTGGGAACTCCACGTCGAAGGTTATGTACAGATTGCCCGTGAGGTTGTTGTTCTCAAAGTTGGGCATTCCCTCGCCCTTCTTGCGGATCCTAGCGCCCGGCCACGTAATCTTCTCTCTCGTAATAGGCACTAAGTGGCCGTCCAGATGTTTAATCTCCATGGAGAAGCCAACGAGGGCGTCCTGCAGGCTGATGGTCACATTGGTGTAGAGATCGTCTTCCTTGCGAAGGAATCGCGGATGGGGCATCTGTTGTACGCGCACAATGAGATCACCCGGTTCGCCATCGATATGTGGTTCACCCTCGGCCACAAACCGTGTCTCCTGGCCATCGACCATGCCTTGCTCCACCTCGATTTCGAGGGTGCGTTCCTCGTTGACCAGCTTCACGTTGGGGCACTCATCGCAGACGGTTTGCTGGATCATTTGGAAGCGGCCGGGACCCAAATTGCGGGTTACCATCTCCTGGCGGCAGTTGCACTTGCGCGTGCCCGAGGCGGGCTTCATCACTGGCTTGTTGCGCACAATCTCCACGAAATTGCCCGAATAGAGCTCCTCCAGGGACACGTACATGTTCATGACAATGTCCGCGCCGCGTGGCGTGTCCTGTTGGTGGGGATCACCATTTCCAAAGTGGAAACCGAAGTCCCCAAAGAAGCTGGAGAAGGGATCACCGCCGTGGTCCATCATGCCCTCCTTCTTAAGGCACTCCTCGCCGCAGCGATCATAGGTCTTGCGCTTGTCTGCATTGGACAGCACTTCATAGGCAGCGCCCAGATCCTGGAACTTGGTCGAGGCCTCCGGGTCGTCCTTGTTCTTGTCCGGATGCAGTTCCTTGGCCAGGCGACGGTACGCCTTCTTAATCTCGTTCGTGTTGGCGTTGCGCTTCACGTTCAGAATTTTGTAAAAGTCCCGACCGGCTAGCGCTTCGTCCACGAGCAGCAGGGCCAGCTGCACCAGCACCACGTACTTAATCACCTGCATTTTCGTGTTTTCTGTTTTTCTGGCTCGCTCAATGGCAGTAATTCATGCTGTTTTTCCGGGATAAATGAAACTTAAATGCTGGCAAAAATTTTGTAGTTGTCGCCTGTGCTCGTGGGACGCCCTGATTGGCTGCCGGCTGGCCAGGGTTGCCAGCGTGGTGGCCTGCCAGTGATGCCAGAAAATAATGGGCTTACATTGATAGAAATAGCTACAACTGCCGAAAAACGCTGCCGTGAATTTTCTCTGCCGTAAGAAATGTCCCATCAACCACTATGCTGTTGATAAACGCCTTCATTAAGAAGAGTTTTCATTAAAGATTTGTCAACAAAATAGGGATTTACAGAAGTGTGAGCGAGATGACTATATGGAACTTTCAGAGGCCTTGCATCCAATTTTTTATGGTATATTTCTACATACTAGAAGCGGGCACACTATTCTGCGGTCAACAAAACCAAAACAAACAAATTTAGCTTTTACTAAATAAAACAGGGGATTACTGCAAACGCTGGATATAAAAACATTCTGCGGAATAAAGTCATGGACGGGTAAGCGTGAATACTTTATCCTCTTTTTGAGAAATCGGTCTTTATTTTCTTCTCAGGGACATTTGTCGAGTTTGTGAGTTGTGGGAATTCATGGTCAATATTTTTGATGCTACCGGCATAGTACATGGTACTATTTAGGTTGATATAATAGAACTAATATTCTTCCCTTAATTTTAAATAAGGTGTTATCTTACCACTTTAACAGGATTTGATATGTACAGGAATTAAAGATTTTAAAGGTTGATGCAAATCCAGCAAGCGCAGAGTATTCTCTTTAATGAGCAGGCATTTCACTCTTTAAAATACTTTTCAATTTACAAAAACTATCTTATCTTATTCTATATTATTATAATAAATTGTTTTCATATTAATATAGTTCTATCTCACAGTGATCAACATTGTTTTTAAAGCAATTCCTTTGATTATTTCCATTTGTTTTTATTGTTGGTCCAAAGCTCACTTGTTAGGAGACTGCTCTTATGTGTGGATTTTAATGTGTTTCTGAAGATAGCGTTTTAACGTAAAACTCTTTTTGCAGTGTGAGCACTTGAAAGGCCGGTCTCCTGTATGGCAACGGCTATGTTCCAAAAGGCTATCGATCCGTGAAAATGACGCATTGCAGGACTTCTCAGAACACTTGTAGGGCCGTTCTCCTGTGTGGGTCCGGATATGTTTCTGAAGACTTTGTTTGTACGAGAAAGTCATTTGACACTGGGAACACTTGAACGGTCGTTCTCCTGTGTGGGTCCGCCTGTGATCCTGAAGATGTCGATTTTGTACAAAAGTCTTTTGACAATCGGAACATTTGTAAGGTCGTTCTCCTGTATGGGACCGGATGTGTGACTGTAGAGGTGCGATCGTTTTAAAGGTACTCTCACAGTGGGAACACTTGTACGGCCTCTCTCCTGTGTGGGTCCGGATATGTTTCTGAAGAGTGCCATTAAGTGCAAAGGATTTCGGGCAGTAAGAACACTTGTAAGGACGTTCTCCTGTGTGGATTCGCATGTGCAGCAGCATATTGCATTTATGTAAAAAGGACTTCTGGCAATAGGAACAAATGTGTGGATGTTTTGACTTATCCTCGTGATCAATAGTAATCTTATGATCATCTGTTTCAAAATATTCTTTACTTTCCTCAGTTTTTACTTGAAAGTCTAGCTGATCTGCATCACAGTCCAAAATATGGAGGTGATCTTCCTCGAATACGTCCTCTTCAATCGGCTCGTTCTCTACTCGAAAATCATCTTCTCTTAATTTGTCGATCTCTGTCGTACCTTTTTCGAAACCGTTCTTCACTTTGTAAGGGTTCTTTTTAATTTCAGGGTCCTCGTAGACAGATATTTCTTTCTCGCCTTCCTTCATATCCTTTCCCATCTGGCAGAAGACCTTGTGGCTCGTCTCGTAAAGTCGTTTTATCTCATATGCATTTGTGGCATCCTGCTTGCAAGGCGCACATATGGTTTTGGGAAATGGATCCGCTTTAAAAATCTGAAAACCTGTACACTGGGTTATCATATCCGCTATAGAAATCCTTCTGTCTAAAATGCCGATATCATCAAATATATTGACCATACTTTCCGACTTTTCCAGACACACTCGACATATTTTTCTGAAAATGAAATACATTCAATTATTTGAAACAATATTAATTTTCACGCTTACATATCCATGTTTTTTTTAATTATATCCTGCGATGCAGTTCACTCTTAATTTATTTACGAGATTTCTTGTTTTTTTTTTGTTTGAAGAATAGTGTGCCCGCTCTGCCACGGTTTAATAACATTCCCAGCTGATGCTGTTAACACGCTGTTGTAAGAGTCTGATAGGAGACAGTTAACAGAAGACATTTTCGAGGGAAACTTTTTAATTTGGGGCTTTCTCGAATTTCTACACTATGCGTGAAAAGCCATCGTTCCTCAAACACGGGAAATGCCATTGAACAGGGGGAAAAAACAAGAAAATAGTTTCTGCCAATCAAGTAAGACCTTTCCGGGCATGTGGTTAAATCAGGGAAAAGAACGGCGGGCACACTCGACCAAAAAAAGCAAATTAGCAAAAACGAAAACAATTGTTAATCCAATTAGTCCAGCAAAGTACGACCGCCACCAGTTGACTGACTGCTGCTGGAAGTTCTCAATCGCTTCGCTGGACATCCAATAAACACGCAAGTGCCTTTAAAATAGTTACCGGTCAATGGAAAATACGCCTACGCCGGAGCTCCCTCAGGTAAAGGTAATTTAATTTAAATAATCCCTTTCAATTCAGGCCTATTTACCTCTAGTTTTTCCAATTTTAGCATCTTCGTAAGCTTTAGAGCTAAGCATTGACCAGCCAGCCTTGGAAAACATAATTTAACCACTAATAGCGAGTATTGAAAGTCAAGGCCACCGCACCAAAAACAAAAACAAGAAAAACAGCTGGAAGACAACGCAATTGCAGTTTTGCCTTAGAAAAGGTGAGTAATTCGCATGTAATAATACGTGTTAATTAGCTTATTATCCGCCTGATGATATCATCACACTTTGAACTCTCCCTTCGCAAAATATCACCGAGTTTATGATTTAAATAGGGCAAAATATTCATTAGAAAGTCGGGATGACACACAGCTTCACAGTGGAGACTTCTTAGGGAATGCCAGATACTATTTATTCTGCTTAGAAAATAATTCAATTTTAAATTAGTTAATTATACCCTTAATTTTAGTCATAACCTTCTAACTCTGTGAAGGGGTAATTTCCGACCCTTAGAATCATAAATACTCTTGATCAGCATCGAGTCGATCTTGCCATGTCCGGTTATAAATAAAATATTGAAAATTAAAAAAAAAAAAAAAAGGGTTACATCGTTAAAAACTTTTTAAATTTTAAATTGAGTATGCTGATTTATAAACGTAATAAAAAATAACATGATTTTTTCGAAAAACCTTAAAAACCCGACTCTCTTAAGATCAATTTAGGTAAATTTTACTGTGGTTTCAGACCCCCTTTTTTTTGCTCGTTATCAGCCTCGGAACAAAGACGAGTGCATAGCCCAATAATCGGACAAATAAACAAGTTCTGACTCAGGGCGACAATGAATGAGAAACAAAGGATGGTTTAAGGAGAGAATTATACTTGCAATACGATATGCACTAGACTTCTATTGATATCAAAGAGGCCCCGTTCCTATTACATTGGCAAGCCTCTAGAATAGTGGCAAGTAATCTACATATTAGTGGCTAAACACATGTCAACCGGCTAATCGCAACCGTCAATATCTCTCCGGGCGGCACGTTTTATCTTATCGGTGCCATAAATAGGAACCCCTTGGGAGCGTTTGCGTGTACCAAACATCTTGACCAAGCGTAAAAAACCAAAGAATTGCGTTTAAAAAGAAAGATAAACATATTGCCAGCTTATCTCACATTTCAAGCTCTCGATCTGTGTCAATCGTAGGCCATGGAAAGTCCATTCATTGAGTAACATTAGAGCGATGCAACTTGTAAGTACTCTCCGATGGGAAAAGGAAAATGAAATGAGTAATTCTTTTAGCATATATCGTCGTATTAAATTCCATACAAAGAATGAATAAAGTCTTCGATAACAGACACAATTTTAAATATACATATAAACGCATAGATACGAATCATCAAAAGCCAGTTAAACTACATTTAAGCTACTGATTTGCCCTTTAGAAAGTGTTCCGCCTATCAGGCATGCAATTCATTCAAGATTAGCAAAATCCAGAGATTAGTTAGTGAACCAAGTAGTAAAACCTCAAGTGGTTCCATTTAAAAACCAAATGAAATACCCGCTGGCAAACAGTTTCACCCTTGCAGGGGACGCGTGCGGTTGTGATAATTCCATATAGAGTTCCTTCGCAACTGGAGCACCTTGCTGTCCTCCTTCAGTTGGGAATTTGCGTAAGTTCCTATGCCCGGTGGCAAGTGCTTGTCAACTCACGAGATCTCCGGATATCTGTACTTGGCTCCAAGTGGACACTGTCCCGGCGTAATCTTCGACTGCAACGGACGTAGACATCAGTCAAAAAATAACTAAAACGGACTTAATCGTACAGGCTTATCGAAATACTTAAGCAGGGGCAGAAAAACACATCGATAGGCCGGCCATGGTGGATTATTATTATTATTTTTAGGGGCAGCAGCTCTGCTGGGTGCTAGGAAAATGAGGAATAAAAATTCCTGCGATAAGCCGCGATACGGACATTTTATTGCCACAGATTATGCAAGTGCGAAAATAACCCAATGAACTCTGCTCCCGTTCCAGATGCAACGCAGCGCGTAGGGAAAGATCAGTTCTGTTCCAGTTGTTGCTTCCTGAATCCGTGAATCTTCCTCCGTCATGTGCTGCAGCTGCTGCGGGGAAACTCAACGCAAGGCCTGGGTCTTTGGCCTGGGCTCGCTTTTCCTGGTCCTGGGAATTCTCACCGTGGTCTTCTGGCCAAATTTGGCCGATAGTCTCGTCGAGGATGTAAGTATATTTTGGTTAAATGAAAAATGAAAATGAAAATGATTTCTTAAGCTAAAACCGCGTTTATAAATGTAGGAAATGTTTTCTGGTAAATTTTTGCAACAATATATAGTTTTTCTTTGATTACAGCACAGCTTAAGCCGTAAAGTGAGCTATAAAAGAGATTATATCACTTGAGTTGAGTAAAACTTAAAATGAAAATAATTTCCAAGTTTACTACTTTATTGTCAACAGTTGCAGTTTTGATCAGTGATCGAATTATAAATTTATCATATTTAAGCCAAAAATGTTATAATTTTATATCAGAAAGCATTTCTGTGTTAGGTTTTATAAGAATAATGCATCTGCATACTCAACTTAAAAGTTTGGGATATTATGACCCAGTGGTAAAATGATAATAATATATAACATAACCTGTACACCATTCCAAAACTAAACTTATCTGCATTAAATACTATACTTCGGTTATTCCCTGACCAGATTAACTGATATTTTTAAACGTTTGATCTTATCAATAGCTTCGGCGTTAAGCTTTTGGATTATAGCAATCACATCCATATATGTAGGGTGGGATCTATAATTAATACGATTAAAACCTCTTCAGGAAATAAAGCCTTTTCCATTCAAATTCAAATAATTTCTGATCACCTTTAACAAATCTTTAATAACTCACTATTTTTATCCAATCCAGGGCCTCACCTTGAAGCCTGGTACTGATGCCTATGACAGCTGGCTGGAGGCACCCATACCCATTTACCTGAGCTTCTACATGTTCAACTGGACGAATCCGGAGGAAATCAGGAATCCAAATGTCAAGCCCAACTTTGTGGAAATGGGTCCGTACACATTTTTAGAGAAACACAAGAAGGAGAACTACACGTTCTTCGATAATGCCACGGTGGCGTACTACGAGCGTCGCACCTGGTTCTTTGATCCGGAGCGATCTAATGGCACCCTGGACGACCTGGTGACGGCTGCTCATGCCATCACCGCCACGGTTGCGGATGAAATGCGGAATCAACGAAAAATTGTCAAGAAAATTATTAACTTTATGCTGAACCACGAGGGCGGAGAGCTATACACCACGAAGCCGGTGGGAGAGTGGATCTTTGATGGCTATCAGGATAATCTTACGGATTTCCTGAATCTATTTAATACCTCCATGATTGACATTCCGTACACACGCTTCGGCTGGCTGGCGGATCGCAATGAATCGCTGACTTATGACGGTCTATTCACCATTCACACGGGCACCGATGACATTTCCAATTTAGGACGGCTTACCCACTGGAATAACAAACCGGAGACGGGCTTCTATGAGATGCCCTGTGGCGTGGTTAATGGCACCACTGGTGACCTCTTCCCGCCCAAGATGAACGTCAAGGATGAGATCACGATATTCGCCACCGATGCCTGTCGGTTCATGAACCTGCGACCGCAGGGCACATACGAGAATCATGGACTGACAGCCACCAAATGGGTGGGCACTGAGGAAACTCTGGATTCTGGAGAGAATTACCCTAACCAGGCGTGCTTCTGCGATCTCGAGCGTTTCGAAGAGTGCCCGAAAACCGGTGTGGTGGAGTGCAAGGCGTGCCGCGACAAGGCTCCTATATACTCCTCCTTCCCGCATTTCTATCTCGCCGATCAGTCGTACATCGATGCAGTGAGCGGCATGAAGCCGGAGAAGGACAAGCACGAGTTCTTCTTGGCAGTGGAGCCGACGACGGGTGTGCCTGTCCAGGTGCACGGTCGCATCCAGATCAACATGATGATCGAGCCCGACGATGATTTCGAGTGAGTAAAAAGCCCTTGTGGCTCTTTATTTTGTATTATTAATTAAATATTTGTTGCAGCATTTACCGCGGCGTGCCAAAGGTGCTGATGCCCATGTTCTGGTTCGATCAGTACGCGGAGCTATCCTCCGAATTGGCTTCCAAGGCCAAGGTGAGTTTATTTTTCTAATGCAGTTTGATTTTGGTTTGATAGCTAATTTTATGTTTTTTCAGTTGGCCATCAATCTGTCCAGCTATGGCCTTATCTTTGGCTATTGCTTGATAGGCTTTGCCAGCGTCTTTCTTGTCACCGGCGTCGTGCTGACGCTGACCAAGAGATGGGTGCGACGAGCTGCCGACGATGAGGACATGCTGGCCACCAACTAAGGTATCTTAGGTGTAGATTTTAAGCATAGCCCAAAGTGCCAGGAAAAGATAACACTCCTAGTTCATTCTATATAGTCGCTCAGAGATTGTTGTTCGTTTCGTTGCGTTACGCGTTATGTAATATGTAAGTGACACTTGCATTTTGTGATAGCAAACCCTATTTCCCTAATCTATAATCCAAGTTCACAACTCAAACTAAACGGAGATTTACTTATTGTAATTTAAATCACACACTTTACATTTGAATTTTTCATTTTATTTTTTGCAAATTATAATTTTTACAACTCAAAGGACTTTCTTTACTTATCGTATACGAATTTGTTTTATAAATGCTTTACTTTGAATGTTTGTTTTGTAATAATAATAAATTAAGTATAATTGTATATGCATATATATATATATTGATTTATATATATATTTATGTATATATATATGTAAGATATATGGCAAAAAATTTAACATTTTCTCAAAGATCACATTCCTCAATTTAGCCATAGACTTTTAGTCGAGAAAAATCTACGCAAATATTTGTGACAACTCGAAATCATTTTTGCACGCACACTCTCACATTGGTGGGGGTTAATAAACGAACAAAAAAATAATAAAATAAACAAAGTGTGGATATAAAAAATAATAATCAATAAAACATCCATCTATCTAGCTTTTTACGCTTACTCGCTACGGTGGGGATTTTTGGGGGCAAGTCTAGGCACTCTTGAAATTCTTTAGTTCCCTTCGGGGCCGGCGATCGAAAGGGGTTACAACCCGATACATAGTATATATGAACCGGGTTAAAGAGAACCCTATACCATCACTGGCCCGATTCGTTGTGAGTATATATGTGAGGGGTGGTCTTCTAAACGTACTAAAAAATTTGCATAGTTTTGTGGCATTTGCGTTGTTCTTGCTGACTAAAAATTAGTTAGTTGTACGAGTTAAGTTAGTGTAAGTGTTTAAATAAAAATCAATCACAGTTGTTTGGGCGGAAGTAGTTTAGTTAGTTTTTAAGTATTCGCGTTTCTGGCCTAACTAGGTTTTTGTTCGCAGCTAAGACTAAGGTTCCTACTATGCTTTAGTTGGTTAATTAAGTAAGTAGTGGTCGTATTTTATACTTGAGTATTGTTTTCCTGCTCCTGGGCTCTATCTCTCTTTCCATTCATATATTTGTATATATATTTCCCTCTGTATTTCCGTTGTGGTGTCCATGTCCTTTTGTGACCTGTGTTAAGCTACCGATTCCCTTAAGTGACTAGACTGGGTTCTCTGATTATTTGAATATTCGTATTTGAGGTTAAGTTACTCTCACTTTCGTCCTGGTGTTAACGTGTCCTTGACTCTGTTAAGTTGTTAAGTGGCGGCTGTTGGCTGTTAACTTTAAACTGGCTTCTTGTTACTGTTACGTAATGTTATGGAATGTATAATTGACTCTCTGTTACAAGGTGGTTGCTGTTGCTGTTAGTTGTAGTTGGATATATAAACTGGCTTGATCCTGTACTATATATATCTAAAGGACATAATTTCTTCTTGCATGTCTTTCAGAAACTCTGGTCCACTATGCTTTCCCTTTTCTGTTAACTGGCTTCTGTTAGTTCGACGTCTTTTACTATTCTGCTGCTGTTAACCTTTTCGGGGAATTCCCCTTGCTACCCATCCGAAACACTGTGATCGAACGAACACCTTTTTACTCCTTACAACTCTTTTTTTCGCGGTCTATGCAAATTTTCGGAACGCAGAAAAAAACCCAACACCCGGTACACACAGATACACGACAGCGCGCACATCGAACTAGAGAGAAGAGTGTCGGCTTGACATCCGTTTCCATCCTCCACTTCCGTTTCCGGGCGAGTCTAGCTGGTCTTGTGCTGCTGCTGCTGCTGCTGTTGCTTCATCATCACTGCGGGATCGATCACATAGTTATTGGCCTCCGCCAACTGTTGCACCGGCAATGGCGGCAACTTGTCCTGCGGATGTCGATGGCTTACGGTCGATCCCTTCCTCACCTTGCTCAGGGTACCGCCTCCTCCCGTTGAATGGGAGTTGCTACCGTTGGTGGTGGCGGCACCCGTCGAGGACTGCGAACTGGAGCTGGGTATCTCTTGGCCCGTCTTCGGGTTGACCATCACCTTCGTCTGCTTCAGCAGGGAACGATCGTTGCAAAGAGCCGAGATGAGCGGCAGATCCAGGTGCTTGCTCTTCTCCCGCAACAGGGCAATGTCCAGAGCCTGAGCCTGAGCCTGGGCCTGAGACTCGGCGGCCATTGAGGCCTGTAGCTGGGCCAGTATGCTGTTGTTGCCCCGATTAAGGCCCAGACCGAGGCTCAAGTCTGGCCGTGGACGCTCACCTGCCCACTGGGCTCCACTGGAGGTCTTCGTCAGCGGCGAGTTGGCATGGTGAGGATTCAGCGTAGGTGGTTTCCGGGGCGGCAAGAGGTTCATCATGCTGGCACTGGGCTTCGAGGGTACTGTAAGGGGAAGGATACGATTCGTTATAGCCTTGATAGAGCCTTCTCCCTGTCACTACTTTTACTCACTTGGAGGTGGCTTTTCACTGGGTGCCGGCATTGGTGGCTTCTTGAGCCGCCTGTTCACGTAGGGCGGCGGTGGTGGTGGCGGCAGACGCTTCCCCTTGGGCAGCGAGTCGAGCGAATTCAGAATATTATCGTCTGATCGCGATCGTGCAAACATCGAGGAGGTGGCGCCCGCGCCTGCATTTGCCGAGGCAGCCGCTGCTGCTGCTGCCAGAGCAGCCGGATGAAGTGGCGGCGGCGGTGGTGGTTCATAGGAGGAGCACAGGCTGGCCATTGAGGGCGAGTACAGTGGTGAGTAGCCGGCTCCCGGCAGCTGTACATAGGTATCGGACAAATTCTGGGTGGAGGCGTATCTCGAGTGGGTGGACAGGGCCAGGTAGGGTGTGCTCCTGTATATCGCCGGTGCCACCTGCATGGCCAGATAGGGATGATGCGGCGGCGGTGGCGCTGCCTGGGCCATGGCTGCCAGCAATGAGCCCTGCTTGGCATCCAGATACTCCTGCTGGCTAACAGCCGGATCCTGAATGGGATAGATCACGTAGTCCACGTCGCTGTACAGCTGCTGCTGATACAGCTCCAGTTGCTTCCTGGCCAGCTCCCGGCTATAGAGATGACTTGCTGCCAGGTGCGAGTGACTGGGCGGCGGCGGTGGTGGCGGCTGCCTGGGCAAACTGGGTGGTGGCGGCGGCAGAAACTGACGTGGCTTGATCACCGGCAGGAGGACGCACGACTGCTGGTGGTGGAGCGAGGCCGTGCTCTTGTGCAGCCCGTAAGGAACTATGGGTATCCCAATGGCGGCCGATCCTGAGTGCCGATGATGGGCCGGCGGCGGCATGTGGTGATGATGCAGTGAAGCCTGCGATCCGCCAGCATAGTTGGAATTGTGGAGCGACTGCTGACTCAGCTGGTGGCTGCACACCGAGCCACTGGAGGAGGCCGCCGAGGAGCAGTGATGCGGTGACGCATAGCTGGGCTTGGCCCCGTCGGGTAGGAGGCTGGTGTGGGCCTTCAGGATGCTGATCTGGGGTCTTGTGGTAATGAATCTAGCCGTCACCTCCTCGGACTTTAGGGAACTCATCGAACCGGCTGCACTGGGCGCTGGATTGGCCGAGGAACTCACAGATATCAGGGATGTGGGCCTGGGCTTGCTGGAGCTGGGATATGGCGGTGGATCTCGGCGACGTAGCGCCGCTGGCGGTGCAGGAAGTGGTGCTGGCGGTGCGGGTGGGCTGCAGCTCGGTGCCTCCGGTTTGGGAGCCACCACAGCGATGGGTTTGGGTGGCACTGGCTTGGAAATTGGTGGCCCACACAGACCGGTCTTCTCGTGCCGCGCACTGTAGGGTGGCGGCGGTGCCGGGGGTAGCTCCTGCTCCGTATGGTCCGCCTCCTCGCCTCCCTGGTTGCCCAGCGTCACATAGTCACAGTCTGAATGAAGGCTGCTGGACACTGTCTTCCTGCTGGGATAGGTTCCTCGTCCCACTATCAAATCGGTTAGCTCTTCCGCGGAGAGCAGGGAATGCTTGTTGTCCGTGGGATCACTGCCGTCGCCACGGAAGGAGCTGCCTGTGCTGATATTGGAGTCCGATCGCAGCCGGAATTCGGCTCGCTTCTTTCCATCCACTGAGTCGGGATGTGGCACATGGTTGTCCTCCAGTTTCTGCGGCTGGAACATGCCGTAGTGCGAGCTCTTCTCCGACTCGGCCATCTCCGACGACTGTCCGGTAAGTTCACTGCTGTGCATCGTGTAAACCCCTGAGGTTTCGGTGGGCGGAGCTCCGTGGGCTAAGGTGTAGACTCCGGACACTCCCGACACACTCTCCGTTTCCTCTCTCGCCGAGGTGGACAGAAAGTCCTCGGGATTTGCTTCGCTCAGGGCAGAGTTCTGGGCGGTGTGACTAAAGCCCAGCTCCAGGCTGGAGGACGTGGAGTGCACTGGAACGGGTGCACCTGTTGACGAGGCTCCTCCGCCTCCTCCATTGCTAGTAGGTGATGTGACCACCACCGTGCTGCATGTGGAGGAGCACTGGGAGCCGATGTTGTGCTGCGAACTAGGTGAATCGGTGGCCGTTGATGAATCATTGGCCGCTGTGCCCGTGGAGCTCCTTTGAACCGATGAGTTTGCCAGGGACGCTGTTCCGTTGGAATTGGCATCCGGTGGTCTCACGCTCAAGGCGGCCAGCTGCTCTTCTAAATCCTTTAAGGACATCTGACCCACGCTCGAGGTTTGCCTGCTCACACTGGGCCGATCCAGGAGATGAGCCAAGGCTAGGCTCTCCGTGGAGGGAGCTGCAAGTGGAGCCGGCGGGGTATTGATCATGATCTCCAGCTCATCCTCGGAGTGGACACGATCGCTGACAATACCGGAGGTGGTGTTGGAACTGGTGCTCGAGATCACCGAGATGCGCTGCTCGTTCTTGCTCTTGTAGGGCAACAGGAGGCTTCGGGAGCAGGCGTAACTAGCGTGTAGTCTCTGGGATTCGGCAGCCTCCTCCTCCTCCCGCTTGGACACCTCCTTTAGTCGGGCTGCCAGCTTCATGCTCCACTGATGGGTGTCCTTGCAGAGAGTCAACAGGAGCTTGTTCTTCTCATCGGAGGCCGCATACAGGGTGATCCTGCTCTCCCCGGAACGTATTTCAAACTTTTTCCGCTCGAACGAGAGCTTGGTGATATTGGGCCAAAGGAAGGTAGTGACTTCCGGACTGGACGACGACGAACTGGTGCTTGAGGCTTCTCCGCCAAGGATTTTGATGCCCTTGGCATAGACCACAAACCAGGCACTGCCCGAACCCTGCTCACTCTTGGCCAGCCTCATCCGGTAGGTGTGGGCATTGATGGTCTCGTGGAGACTGCATGCCTGCTGGATGTACAGGAGTTCGGCTTCCGGCGTGGCCATGCCCAAGTGCTCCCGATGGCAGGCTCTCAGCGCACTCCTCGCCCATGGAGTGTGCAACCCACTGGGCAGGTAATCCTCTATCCGAAAGTAATCCACTCCGTTCGTTGGCAGGCTGGGTGGCAGCGGTATGGATTCCCTCTTCGACGTGGATGCCACGTACGTGGAGAGCCTCAACATCCGCTCATTGGCACGCTTACTAATCTTGGGTAGTGTGGTGGTGGCACTCAATCCCCTCCCGCCAGAAGGTGAGGCCTCCTCGCCCGAGTCATCCTTGGAATTCCCCGCACCCGGCGGAGCATCACCCAGATCGGCCTGTAGGGCCAAACCGGCCAAGAAGACCAAGGCCTGCTCGGCCTGCTCCCGGGGCAGGTCGCGCTGCAGGATGTTGTGCCGCAGCTGCAGGTAATAGTTGTGGCGGGACGTCTCATCTTTCAGCATGAACGGACTCTCGATGTAGAACTGCACGCGAAAGTGTAGCTCCAGGAGCGGTCGTCCATTGGCATCCAGACCCTGGTAGGGGGTAAAGGATTCAAGGGTTAATCAAGATGATCAGATTGGACCTGGCAGAGGTGATGCTACTTACGTGGGTGTGCGAGGATCGCCAGCTCTTGGGGCCGTATTTGGAGAGCTTGCTCTCGGGATCTGCAAACATGTACTCGCCATCTGCAAAAGTTTTAGAAAAACAGGAAAGCTATATTAGTTGAAAATACATCAAATATAAGAATGGGAATCATAAAAAGTGTATTCCCATTGACAAAATCCTGGCTACAAGAAAAAACTGGTGAAGGTAAAGCTAAATATCAGTTCGGTTGTCAAGTTAAATTCCATTGAATTTCCGGTTGCGATGGCAGGAAAACCTTTTTGGCGCGCAGCCGCCAAGGTCGCTAATCAAAATTTTAAATGAACTTTCGGCTATGCCTGAATCAGGCTCAAATCGGGATCGGCGGGAACCAGACTTCTCTGTCAGTTTGTCAGGCAATAAACAAGCATCCCATTGACATCGACAAGAGTCTGGAGTCTGACGATCATCATGATGATGATGATGATGACGACACGTCAGGCTGTCAGAGGGACAGAGGGAAGAAAGGGCAGAGGCGGGAATCGGGGGGCATGGCTTCCATACCAACCAAAAACCGATCTCATCCAGCAGAAGAAGGGCCCCCAAGGGCATGTCGGGTGAATCTCGAGAAGGCACGGGAGAAACAGCACCAACAGCAACGAAATCAACACACACTTCATCGAACGAAAAATTGGAATTCCTGCATACGAAATGAAGAGCAGCAAGATGAAAAATAATAATTATGAAAAAATCAAGAGGAAAGATCAGAGGGGGTGAAGGAGGAGGGGAGACTGGAATGGAGGCATCCAGCATCCAGCAGAAGCAGCAGCAACAATATCATAATAATCATCAGCGGCCGAATAAGTGCCTATCAATGACGACGTCGTGGACCGGAGCTGGAGTTGGAGTTGGAGCTGGAGCTGAAGCTGGAGTGGAAGTGGCAACAAGTGGACGGCCAGGAAAGAATAGGTATTCAAGTTGGAAGCACTCAGAAAAAACGAGGGTTATAATAGAACATAAATAAGATATAAATTCTTATTTATGAAGTTTCGAAAATAGGGTAAAGGGTAATAGGGTATAAGTAAAGACCTCATTCTTAAGCTTTAGTTTATAAATTTTGTAATAAATACATAAAAAACTAAGATAGGGTAGTTAAATATAAATAATATTTGAATTAAGTATAATTAAATATAATTCTATCATCGTTTTCAGCATCCAAGAATATAAAATCATAGTTTTTGATGAATAAACTTAAAGCCCTTAAGCGACCTCTTAGAATAAAGCCTTTTATGAGTATTTTAGATAGTAAATAATTACATTTCCATTACAAATAAAATCCTCAATAAAATATATATTCTTTTATTTATTAATTCCCCCAAATTCCCCACCAAACCCCCCATTTTTTCTTAGCGTGTACAAAACCAACTCAGAGCGAGAGCGAGTGTTGCATACCAAGCCCAAAACGCAGCAACGAAAAAAAAAAAAAAAGAGCCCCAGAGAAAGAGGAGAAACACAACAACAACAACAAAAAAGAAACAGGTAGAAAGACAGGTAAGCACAGAGAGCTGAAATACAACAAAAAAATAAAAATAAAAAGAGGCAGCTGAAACCCAAGTCGTTCGGTTTTGCAGTTTCCGAGAGAGCTCCCCAGGCCGAAACTCCAAGCGATTTCTTTTCGCATTCAAATTTCACCCAACTCCTTGGAATGGAATTCCTTTTCTTTGGCCCAAGAATACACCTCCAGCCTTGTTCTAAGAGCTCCAGGGCGGCAGGTGTGAAGGCCAACGGAGTTTGATCTCTCTGCGGTAGCCAGTCTCTGCCCGCCTTTTGCCTTTTGATGGATCCTCACGCAATCCCAATACCCCGCCCCGCGGATACAAACCAAAACCAAAAAAAAAAACCTAATAATTAACATATTTTCCATCGCATTCCTCAGCGCTCACAATTAACACGCACGCACTCGGGACTAAGGTATGAGGGATGAGGACCCAAGACCGAGGGTCGAGGGGCAGCGAAATAAATCTTCAATTTGAAACACATGCAACACAAATTACAGCCTCAAAAGCAGAGGCAGCAGGCAGGCAAAGGCTCATCAAGCCGAGGAATTCCAGCTCGAGTTCAGGTGAGGTGAGTGCCAGGTGAGCTGAGGGGCAGGCATAATAACTGGCGAGCAGCAGCACCAGGAGGAGGAGGAGGAGATGGAGGAGCTGGAGGAGAGCAGGGTCTGGCCACGGAGACAGCTGCGCCCAATGCCATGGCCTGGCATTCTTCAGATTCAGATTTATTTTTCCAAAAGGTCTCAGTCCGAGTTTGAGTGGCCGTAATAACCAAAAACAAAAAAAAATCAACTAAAGAATAAAGAAAACGGAATATAGAACTCGACCAGGGAATGCCCTGGAATGTAGGAAAATATAACTCCTTTGATATAATTTTTTATCCAAGTATTTTTATAGTCATAAAAGGCATTATATATATATAAAGTATATATATTCTTGATCAGCTTCAACAACCGAATCGATCTAACCATGTCCTGTAAAAAAATAAATTTTCGAAGGTTTTTCGAATTTTTCAAAAAAAAATAAGGGGTTACATCATTAAAATTGTCAAAAATGGATAAAAAAAAAAATTGATATTTTTTAAATGTTAAATTTAGTATGCAGATTTGTTAACCTAATAAAAACTAGCACAGAAACGTTTTCCGAATTGAAATTAATGGATTTTTGGCTTAGTTATGGTAGTTTTAAAATGGACCAAATTACATACTTAAAGGGTATGCTAACTTTAACTCCTCTAAGTTAACTTTATTTCTTCTTTTAAAATATATTTTAGAATATTGAAAAATGTTTATAGCATAAATCAAACAAAGTGAAGATTAAAGAGTTTTCTTTATGGGGAAAAAGAGCAAAAAAAAATATCAACATGAAATAATTAAGAAATCCTTCCTTAAAACCCAAAATTCCAGCATACCCTTGATCTTACACACTTTTTTTATAGGATATCCCCAAGAATGGACAGCCTCGAAGATAAATGTGTGTGTGTGTGTGTGTGTGTGCATCGAAACTGGCTGAGGGGAAGAAAACAGAGAACGAAAAAAAACAGAAACAACATAAAACCAAAAGAATTTTAATTTCCGATGTTATCAGATGCACGCAGCCCGAAGAGGCAGGGAAGGAGAGGAATCAGGGGGCAGGGACAGGGGCAGGGGCATGTGGCAGCTCCACTGCAAGGCCGTGTCCGTCGTCCAAAGATTGAAGACTGAAGACCGAAGACGAGGACCGGCCAACGCCATATAATAATGATTATGAGCCATTAACATTAAATGGAAAAGAAAATGCTGGTCTACAGATTACAGCTACAAAGGGGGCGGGGCCCCCGAGAAGGAGCAAAGAGATAGAGTTTGTGTTTGTGTTTTTGGGGCGGGGGAACGTACCCCAAGGGGGCAAGGAGTATGGAATGCGGCACAGGAATCCGAGCAATGCGACAGCCTAAAAATAACACCATGAAGGAGGAGGATGGAGTGGCAGGAGATATGGCCGACGACAATGTTGCCAAATGGCCAGCGGGTTGGAGTGACCCAGCCACCACTTAAAGATGCATCATCTTCCACCAAAGGGGCAAAGCGAATTTGCATAAAGATGAAATTTATTGACGGTTGCTTGGCCATAAAATTGAAATTCATTACCATTTCGCGCAGAAGGGACATCGTTTAAGCAGCTCTTTAAGCATTTTAGGACATTGCAAAAGGGAAGAGAATCAAAAGACTCAGGCAACAAACTTGCTAAAGAGGGTTATACCATTTGGAAGTATGAAGTTCGTTTGTTGTTTATATTTTGCTTATATTAAACTCTTAAACTCTTAACTCTTAACTCTTAAACTCTATCTTTCCTTCTAATATATAACTTCAGTATTTTTTTGGTGAAAGAAAACGCAGTCTTGCCACAACCGCATGCCAAACTCTCCAAGAGCCAAACAACTGACATTGGCCGGAATCCTTGGCCACAAAACCAAACCCAAGCCCCAAGACACACACACACTCCATACATGAGAGCAGAATGCAAACTGCCAATTTCATAGTTGAGCCAGAGGAATCCTCTGCTTGTGGCACAGCATCTTCCTCCACTTCGTTGTGCTTCTCCAAGGCAAGCGAGGACGTTGGCATGCCCAACCCCATCTTCAGATTCAGTTAAAGCCGCAGCCTCAGCTCCACCTCCAGCTCCAACTTCAAGCTCCAGCAGCGACTTCGACTTCGACTTGGACTTCAAACTGCATACCAAATTCTTTGCTGAAGATGTTGAGGCAACTTCCTCGCCGCTGCTCCCCAACGCTTGCTCCTCCCCTTCGAATGCCAGCCTCTTGCCACGAAATTGATGCCAACCAGATTCGAAAATTTACGTGTTGTGTTCTTGGGCTTTTGCTCTAACCAAACGTAACATGAAATAAGGGGTATAGACGAATAGTCGAAGGGGTTTGAGTTGGGAAAAGTTCTATTAAATTGGAGTCTTTTAAACTAAGGGGATGGAGTCAAGAAAGCTACTTGAAAAGTGGAGTCTTTGAATACTTTAAATGACAAAAGATATATCATTTAATGTTTTACTATATGTATTTTTAATTAATTTGTCTGTTCTTCCATTATATGGATCTAATGTATATTCAACAGAATATGAAATTTTAGAACTCGGAACTTTAAGATATAGATAAGATATAGATATAAATAGATATAGATAAGATTTCTTATTGACTTTTGCATTAAGCATTCATAAAATGTGGATAAATCTATCGTTTTTGCAAAACCTATTTAAATGTGCCTTCAAGAACTCTTTTAAAATATTTTTCTACAATATTTTGAACACTTTTCCCTTTTCTAAACTCCTTTTATAGAGTACTAGAACTTCGTTTTCCATTTAAATACCAAATTCTTGGCTCCTTTCTCGTTTGCTCTTTCCTGTATTATTGGGCCTTTGGAAAACGCATATATATATGGTATACATGTATATATATCTGGGGCCAATGCCAAAGACGCTGTCTGCTCGCCTCTTTGCCAAGTTTCAGTTCAGGCTCCAGCTTGCAGCCTCCATCCTCCAGCCTCCATCCTCCATCCTCCATCCTCCGAAACTCCAACTCCAACTCCAGCCTCGAATCGCCGCCATCCTCCTTGGCTGTCGTTCGATTCGTTTGTGTTAATGCAACGCGCGACGGCTACCTGAATTACTGAACACGCGTCTTGTGTCTGTTCCCTGCTGCCCTGCATCTCCTCCTCCAGCTCCTCCAGTTCCTCCAGCTCCTCCAACTCCTTCTCCAGCTCCTTCAGCTGAGGCCCCTCTTCTGTATTCCTGAAATTGTTTGTTCGCCATGAAGGCGACGCGTTCCCTGGCTTTTTGTTCGTTTTATGTGCCATTTTTTTCTCCGTTTATTTCTTTTTTTTTCTTCTGCTGTGTTGGTATTTTTATGTGTTTTGGCAGATCGCTTTGGCCAGAATGGAGGATGGAGGATGGAGGCTGAATCTCCTGCTCCTCACTCACTCCTGCTGCTGCTGCTGATGATGATGAGCAGCTTTTAGAGAAGACTGGTTTATGTTTATTAGTTGTACTTTTCGTGCCTTATCGCTGGCATTTTGGCTACTCTTCATTTAGACACATGGTAGATGGTAACCCTATCCCACTTCCCCTACACACTGGACACTCACCTATGAGCACAGCCAGACCAAAGAGTTCGGTATCCAGCATCCCTTGCGTGGCAAAGTGCAGACATGTCTGCGTGTAAACCTCTCGTACGCGACTCTTGGCATCGACTAGGAAGTACAGGGTTTTCGGCTGCTGATGCCCCAGAAGTCTGTCAATTAATTTCATGCAAAATAAATATAAATTAATATATATAAAGAGTTAAGTTAATGGATAAGGACTCACCTCAGGGCCAGGAATCGCGAGCCTGGTGATAGTTGCTCGGCTGAGGACGCGCATACTTCCAGGGGCGCGCTGACGGTGCAAAATGCTCGCATGCTGCATCATTTTCCGTATACAGCGCGCGCGTTTGAAATATTTTCCTATTTTGGAGGAAAAGAAAATTAATGAAAAATAGGTTACTAATATAGAAAATATTGGAATTAATATAGGGCAGGGAAAGAGAGAGATTTGATAGGTACTTTGTACTGAAAAATCAATTGAAAAACTTGCAAGTTACTTTAACTTAAAGGTGCATTATTAAGAAACCTTTAAATACATTGTCAAATTCGCTAAGAAATAAAAGGAATTTAATAATATTACAATAATATATTTAAGCTTCTTTAAAGGTATTTACCCAAAAAAGGTATATGAACACAAAACAGTTTAGTAACAAATGCAATACAACTTCTAAATCTCTTCCAATATTTCCTCCTTTAAACTGTTTTAAGTTTAGAGAATTTTTCCCTACATACCCTTTAATTATATTATCAAATTCTGTCAGAAATAACAGCTCTGTCAATCCTATTTTAATAATATTAATATAGTATATACATGGTTCTTTAAAGGTCTTTACCTAAGTGGGATATATAAACACAAAACAGCTTATACAAGTTCTTATTCTATTCCAATATTTCCTCCTTTAAACTGTTTAAAAAAAATCTTTAGGAAATCCCAATCTCAGTTAATTTTACCAGTGTAAGCTTGAACTTTCTTTCGATGGTTAATCAAAGACTAAACATCATCTGGTAGACACATGATATGAAAATTGGTTTTCGAAGCGCTCCAAATTTTTACGATTGTGATATACCATCACCATTCCGTCGATAAACCATTCCGGCGATGAAATTTCATCGCATTCCAGTGATACAAGCTAAAAACAAAAAAAAAAACAAGTGTTCCAGGCATCAAAGCGTCATTTCTAACCGCATTTCTGGCTCATCAAATGCCGATAAAGCTGCCGCAAGATTGGCTCGGTTAGGCACCATTCTTTTCAGTTTTTTCTCTTGGATTTTTGTTGTTTTTTTCAGGCAAATTGATGCCGCTGGAGCCGCCCCAGACGGACGCTGGAGCGAAGAAGCGGTGGCTATAGAGATGGCGCCCGCCTCTTTTGGGCCCAAAAACCGACTGCCGAACAATTTCACCAATCAATAACGAAAGACTTAGGCGATAAACTTGATTAGCGGCCAGGGGACCTCGCACTCGTACTCCGACTGAGACTGAGACTGGGACTCCACCAACTTGGACTTGGTCTTAAAAAAATATATAAAAAAAACTAAATAGTTAAAGACTCGAGGCGATGCGTGCGTGGCAGGCCGGCCTCCCCCTCTCGATGCGTTGCGCATAAAATTATTAAAATTCAGTTAAAGAAAGTTCCAAGACAGGCCGCAGACACTGACCAAGAGAGAGAGAGGGACCGAAACTGGCCCCGCCGTGATGAAAGAAAAGTATTTTATGCATAAATTAAAATCAAATCGAATCAAATCAACTTTATTTTTGTTGTGTATAAGAAAGAGCCTGAGCGCCAGCGACTACAGTTTCTAACTCAGCCCGATGGAGACGCATAAATTTCAATATTGGCGCATTTTCTGTGTCTAATAAATTTCAACGTCCAATAAATTTATTCAGAGTCAAGTCCGAGAGCCGGCAGATATAGTTGGAGTGGGACAACGGGCCTTTGGAGTTGGTTCTCCGCCCTGACTTATAAATATATGATCAGACCGATGGAAGGAATGCCCCTCCATCCGCCTTCCCTACCAAAAAGCGATCATCAATCAAAGCGCACATTTGACATAAATTAGAAACCAAAGAATATCTGGGAATACTGACAAACGAAACTCTTCTCCCCCCGAGTCTCCTCTCCCTTCTCCTCTCCCAAAAAAGTTATTGAAAAGCAATTATATTTTAAGCCGATTTCCATGCGCACCTTGGACCTGGCCATAAGGTGATCTGGAGAACAGGCTCAGAGACACAAAGTCTTTATGCCAGATTACGAAACGAGAATCGGAATTCCAGGTTCCTCTGTATTTCACTCTCTGCTTCTCTAATGTGTCTCGCGATTGACTTATTACCGGGGAATTTATCGGTGAAACACAAAAAATAACAACATTGTTGAGGTCTCAAGAGGAACTGGATTAAGTGATCACTCAGGGTCCGGAATATTGAGTGATTTGGGGGGAGAAAGAGAAGGTTTATTTGAGAGATTAAAAATACAGGGGAAGGTATACATTCTAGGCAAGTATTTAAAGTACTTTAACTTAAAGTACTTCTTTAAAAGGAAACTAATTACTTACTATACCAATAAATACCTGATAATAATATATTCAATACTCAACTCATAATCAAGCCTTCACTGGAACTGTTTATACCACTTAAACGTAATAAACTATAATAAAGATCAGCAATAAAAGGAAATGGCCTGATAACAATAAAAGGAAACTAATTAGAAGATTGGCATCGGAATATGTCAGGGAATTCCCAAGGAAACCGAACCAATGAGAACAGAAGAGAACGTTTAAACCAAATGAGATCTCGGCAGATGTAGATTGCTCTACGATTATGCATAGATTTCACCGGAAGTGGAAGCATGATAGGCGACATTTCCCCCTAACAGATACAAATGTATCTGCAAAGTTTCAAAGAAAAGCCAGACAAATTCCAAACAGCTCACAATGCCGGTCATTATGCAATATATGTACATATATAAATATAAACATAAAAGCAATGCCAAAAAGCTACAAAAATATTTGCCAGTTTTGCGATCACGACTTTTTTCGAAATCTTGCCGCTGGAGAAGATGGTTGTATGAGTCAACGGCTGCTGTTTTTTTCATTTTTTTTCTTTTTTAATTTGAAATGCAAACAAATTAAAAGCATTTAACAATTTCAATCATAGCAAATTATCCGCATTCCATTGGCTAATGAGAGCGGGAAGCAAAGAAAGCCGTGCCAACGCTAATTATCAAAGTCAACACAAACTCAAGAGCAAGAGCAGGGGGGGAGTCACGGAACAGGGGGGTTGGGGGGTGCCAATTAAAAAATGAAGAAAAAAATACAAAATTAAAATAACCCGGCAAAAGAAGTGAGCCAAAGTGGAGCTGGTGGGGAGACACGCTAATCAGCAATTAGCAAATGGCAATAAATACTTGTATTTTGTTTATGATAAGCTCAAGGCACAGAGAGAGCACGGGGGGTTGGGGTACTGGGGTAGAGAGTTTTGGAATGCAGACAGAGAAAGAGAGGGAGACAGAGAAAGAGAGGGGAACAGAGAAAGAGAGGGAGACACTGGAGGCAATAAAATCCCACGGGCTCTGCCCCGACCAAAGTCAATTAAATGGCGCAAGCGCCAGGCCAGTGAATGCTTTTTCTGCCAGCTAAGCGAATGCCCACCAAACCCCCTCCCTCCCCTCTTACACCCCATTGGGGGGAAGAGTGCAGCTCAGTCAAAGACAGAGATAGAGATAGAGAAACAGAGACATTGCGCATACGCCACGTTGTGCTGCGACAGCAAATCCAAAAAGCAAACACTGCGAAAAGTTCAGGCAACTTCCCAACACAACTGTTTCCGAGGTGCAATAAAAAAAATATAAAATAAACTTGGAAAAAAGGGGAAAATTGTAGGAAAGGTAAGAGAATTTTATAACTCTCTAAGCTGGATTTATAATACAAATTATTGAAACTACAATTTTAAATATATTAAATAAAATATGTATAGTTTTAAGTATGGTTTGCTTTGGTTTCTTATAGAAATGATAAGAAAAACCTTTAATTTTACTATAAAATTAATATTAATTAAAGATATTTCTCTAAAAACAAAATAAAAACATTAAGTATTCCTACTATCCCAGTTTAATTAGGTAAGTTTTTACCAGAAAATCCTTTAAAAAACCCCACTTATAAAACCCCTCTATAAATATATTTCTCCCCATGAACCCCTCGTCCCATTACCACCCCTCTTGCCCCTCAACTGCACACACATGCCATTGCACTGAGCTCATTCGGGGCGTGTGTTTGTCAACCGAGTTCGAGTCAACCCAGCCAATCGCCAAAGTCGAACGACGTTCGATTGGATCGGTGATCGGTGATCGGTGATCGGGGATATTGGATAGAAGCGGGGTGCCAGTGTAAGGAACCATTGGCATAGAGACCTCTAGAGCTGAGACCGAGAGACCACGATAAATGCTTTAACCGCGTGTGCAAGCTGGCTGACTGGCCCATTGAAATGCTGATCGAATCAGAAACGGAATCAGAAATTGGAAATATCCATATGGATTTCAGCGAGGAATGCGAGTGTGAGCGCGCATTGATCAGATCAATAAACAAGGCAGCGTAAATGATCGTAAAATCGAGTAGCATGGAATGCGAATAGTATTGAATCGAATTGAATTGAATTCAAGATGATCTGAACGTGGGATAAAGATTGAAAATCAACTGAACTCGTTGAGAAATTCGTTAAGTTCAACAGAGATTCAAATGTAAATACAACTTTGTAGAATATGATAGTATCCAGAGAAAGAGTTAATTTCACCTACTCTTAACTTTAAAACACTAATCACTTAATAACATAGGGGACACTTTTTTTGTGGCTAACAAATAAATTACAAAATAATCAATGGTTTCGTTAATGATTAGGGAGGCAGGCAGCACACTCTATATAATTTGCTGACATGAAATGTAATCTAAAGTTGGTATAAATAATGTAATTTAGAAAGTATATATTTACAAGCACGACATCTAAAAGATATAGCAATTTTATACTATTTTTAGAAGAACTTAAATGTGTATTTAATATCTAAATAAACCCCTGGAAGTTAGGAAGCTTTAAAGGATGTTTTGGTATCTATACTTTATATACAACTAATCCCTTTCTATTCAGACCTAACTCTCCGGATTCCAGTAAAAACCTCTGATAATTTAGACATCTAACCTAGATTCTTCTTGAAAAGATTCTTCTCCATAAGATTCTCCTTCAAGATATTCTCCTCCAATAGATTCTTCTTTAAGAGATTATTCTCCAATAGATTCTTCTCCAATAGATTCTTCTCCAATAGATTATTCTCCAATAGATTCTTCTTCAAGAGATTCCTCTTCTCTGAACCACTATTGATCTTGTAAGTTGTCTAACCTGAGTGAGTGCTCTAGCACCGAGTTGTTTTTACACTCAAACTGGATTCGCGCATTCTATTGAAAGTGTTTCGCTCGTTCTCAGAGCTTCAGCAACGACTAATGAATGACGATCGGCAAAGCGGTAGCTTTTGACGTGGAATATTTTGCTCATGAGCTGGCCTGACTTGGCTTGTCGTGTCGTGTCGAGACCGGAATGGACTGAATAACCGGAGCGGGTTAGTCTACGTGCGTCTGGGCCTTTTAATTACCAATAGAAGCTGGGCTAGCTGGCGTCAATGGGGCGGCCTGAAATAGTTTTGAGTTTTAGTTCAATTCAGTACAGACTCGATACGTAGTTGAACGGTTCGATTTGGTGGCATTTTCACACGCTGGCCAATGCGGCGGATGCGCGTCATTTGGCAACAGAGCCCAGGGAAGGGGTGTGGCGTATTCGTCACGCAAATGTGTTTTTAGCCAAGTTTATATACTAAATTGGTAGTCAATGGGGCAGTTTATAGCTTACAAAAATTCCTATTTGAAAAAGAACTTTAGGGAAATATAATTTTAATATTATTCCTAGGTTTTGTAATACAAAATCTTACTTAAATTGGGTAAAAAGAGTTAATAGTTACTCCATGTTAGTATATAAACGTTAAATGATCTCTAATTATACACACATTACCCATTTTGAAAAGCCTCTCATCTTTAATATAATTAAACATATATAAAAATCACGAGTAAATAAACTGTAACTAATATTATTAAGTATCTCTCTTCGTGTGGGGTTTACTATGCCATCAAATCGGTAAATAACTTGGCGTTTTCTTGCCAAATGCCGACAAATAAAAAACTAATATATGAAAAGGAGAAAACAGAAATGAGAAACAAAACCAAAGAGCGGCAAATGCCGAATGCTGAATGCTGAATTCCCAACTCCATGAAATTCCACTTGTTGTGCCAGTTATGGCCAAAACACACACACAAATAAACACACTTAACATTTTGGTGTCTTTGAAATGCGCGAAATGTCCCCGCACAGTGTGATCACGATAATGACGCTCCACCGATAATAGCAATGGTGATGAGCAACCATGCCAGGGCGGAGTGGGCCAGCCCAGGCCGTAGAAACCAGCGCACACGTCGTCGTCGTCGTCGTCGTCGTCGCTTGGCTTGGCACCACTTTGCGCCACACCTGGGCAAAGGTGGAGCGGTGCGGAGGAGCCGATGGCCTCCGCAATGAGAGCAGCAAACAGCAAAGAAACTAAAAAATTGAAAAACAAAACAAAAAAAAAAACCAGGCAGTGGCAACGTGTGCCGCATGCCGAATCGAAGGCGTGCGAAACTATGTCTGCCGTAATACCCTAGGAAAAATTACAGGTATCAAATAAAGAGGGGTATTTCTTTCCACGAGAAAGTCTACTACTAAAAAACCTTCTAACCTTGTATTCCCAATGTTTAAAAAAAAGAAATAAAATCCAGAAACCACTTAATTCTAACCCAAAAGATCCCCTTTCATAAGATATTTAAATTTCTGGAATTTTATAACCATGAATATTAAAAAGGATCTAAAGTATTTGTGTTTATTTTAAGTGTTCTATTTTGGGGTTGACCATGAAAACCAGTTAGAAGCATAATAAAAATCGGGCATATCACAAGCCTAGATCGCAAAACCATTGATTTATTTTATAGTTGTTTAAACTTTATGGCTGCCATATTTCTTGGGATCAATCGATCGATGGTCTGATCAGGCGGATCAATAAGAAATACTTAGCTTCAATAGTAAATAAACACCACTTCAAAGTAAGCTTTAATATTCCGGGACTTTAAAGGTCACTCATTAGTCTATTCCCCAAAAAATTCAATGAACTCGTAGCTAAGCCACGCCAAGTCGGTATATCTCTATCTCTCAGCCTCGACTCGACTCGATTGTCATTCAAAATTTGTTTAATTTGTTGTACATTTTAATTGCTTGAATTGTTCGGAACAACACACTTGTCGAGTGTGAGTGTGTGTCTGTATATATACGCATTATTCGATGCGTGCAGGAATTTCGGTTTACGAAATTATTATTTCAAGTATTTATTATCATCGCCGTTGTCAGAGTTGTCAGTTTTTTTCAATGCAAAGCCCTCGGCCCGCTGAGGTCAAGTGTACAAGATGTACAGATGGAGATGTCAGTGCTCAATCGCAAACCACAAGATACAACTGCAAAACCAGTGGGGATACATGTGTATGCAGTGAGATACAGATACGCCTGTTTGCAGATACAGTTACCTACCGACAATTACTACTACTATATACATACATACATATATGTATCGCCTGGTGGCAAAATCGTTTAACGATTAGCGTTTAACGTTAACCACTCAAAGCGTGTGTTTCCACTCGTTTGTTTATCTTTCGCAGCTGATTTACATTCGAGATGTCTGATTGTCGTATGGGGCTCTGATTTCAGTTATTGTTCTCCGCAGTTTCCCCGATTTCCCCGGATCACAAATTGAAATCCCAGACCCGGGACCAACAAGGGAAATAAGCATTTAACTCCCATCCCCCATTCAGTGGTTGCTGGCTACAATTTCCACTTAATTGTTCCGCTGCTGTCGATCGTTTTCAGACAACTGCTTAAGCACCCACCTGCCCCGATAAGCGAGAGCACTTAACCCACAAGAACCCATAAGAAACCACCAGAACCCCGACGATCTAACCCAGTTGGGAATTAGGATTTCGAATTTCGGTTTGACGGGGTTGAGAGTGGCATGAAATTCTATGCGGGCAATGGTATACGATCTTTGAAAACACTCTCGAATTTGAAATACCCTAAACTTGGGTAAAGAGAAGCAAAACTATCTGAAATTCTGGCAAGTCCAACCAAGCAGTTGTGAATTATAGACGAATTGGAACAAACATTAAATGAATACAAGAAAGGAAGCTAGTTTTGTGAAGCCCAAGTTTGTTTACTCTTGCATTTTGCAATTGGTTGCTAAGATCGAATGGCAAATCGATCATAGCTACGCCAAAAATGCATTAATTTCAGTTCGGAAATCAATTTAAGAGGTTAACAAATCTGCATACTCTATGTGAAATTTAAAAAAATTTACAAATTTGCCAATTTTTGAAAAATTTGAATGATGTAACCTCTTATATATTTTTGAAAAAAATTTATAAAAATTTTTTCTTCCGGAAATATGCTACATCGACTCTGCTGTTGATGCTGATCAAGAATATATATGATATATAGGGTCGGAAATGACACCTTCACAGCGTACGAGGCTCCTCTGTGTTTTGATTTTAACATTTTAGGTCTAATAATTTTGGTTACAAGCTGATCTTCCTAAGAATATTGAAATTTTATAGTAGTACTAAAATATTAAATAGTTACAAAACGATTAATAGGAGTATTTCGCTGGTAATGCAAATAAGAAATTTAATTCTTTTCGAACCTAATATAATTATTTTAAAAGCTTTTCTATATCCCCCTAAATAGTGCAAAATGTGACTGATATTTGATATTCCATGGTATAAAATGAGTTAATTGCACAATTCATTGTATTTTTGACTCTTTTTAGTGGTTTTGCTATCCAAAAATATAAGAGAAAAAAATTAAGAAAAAGTAAAGAACAAACACACAAAAAAAAAAAAATAAAGAAAATGAAAAAATGCGACAACAACGAAAAGTTAAACAATCGTTGGACGTTGGCGATTTTATGGCTGGCAGATAAGAAATTCGCTTGGCATTTGTTTTGTTTGCCTTTTTATTTTCTTCTTTTTTTCTCATTTATGAGGTTCGTCATTAAAATTCCAGGGAAATGGAACCCTACAATCTCTACTTATACATATGCACATACTTGTACATATTCCTTTCTCACCTTAGGCAACCGCTGCAGTTGTCGGCATTGTTGTTGTTGCTGCTGTTTCGCGTAATCCACAAAAATAGAGTTTTCTAGTTGAATTTGTAACTCGTCGTCCGTTGCCTTTGCTTTCTTTCTTTCTGCACTTTTTAAACAAAATCTATCGATTGGCTATCGATAAATGCCTAACAGTAAAAATTTCGTTTCGTTGGCGCTGCTTGTGTTTGGTATGTATTTTTTTTTTTGTTGTTGCTGTTGTTTTCTGACCTCTTCGCGACGCGCGCTGCGACTGCGCAGTCAACAGCGAACGGGCCGCATTCCAGCGTCGCACGATGGAACGAGGGTGTGTGTGTTGGGGTTCGGGGGGGTCAGTGTGGGAGCGGGAGAGCACGTTTTTTTTAAATCAAAATTCACGCACACATACGCGAGAGCGAGCGATATTGGGTTGGATGTGTGTTTGTGTGTGTCGGTGTCGGTGTGTGTTTGCTCTCTTTCGATTTCGCTCTCTCTCTTCCTCTCTCGTTTTGGAGCCGTTGTTGTTGCGCGAAAGAATGCCGTTTGCTGGGTTTTGTTGTTGTTGCTTTTGTTGCCGTTTGATTTGTTGTAGTTGCCGCAGCCAGTTGTTGTAGCTTGATTTTTTCTTTTATTTTTTTCTTCGCTCCTTTTTGTTGTTGTTGGTTTGACCAGCGCCAACTTTTTGGAGTTGGTTTTTTTGAGTTGATTTCAGTGGTTTTTGGCCGTAGTTTTTGCAGTTAGTCGGAGTTATTTTCTCGCGTTTTCCCAAGCAGCAGCAGCAGCAGCCGTACACACACGCACGCGTTACGCACACCAACAAAAATCACCTTTCGCACACACTCACACACGCGGCTCAGAATTGTAATTTAAGCGAATGCAACACAATGAATCTGAGACCGTTTCCAAATCGAAACGCGCTGTTTTCCTTTACTTTTCTTGTCGCCGTTTCTTTTTTTATATATACATATATATTTTTGTTTTTCATCCGAACTCCACTCTGAGCTACTGTATCTGTGTCTCTGGGCAGCTGTATCCGTATATCAGCTCGGGGCGAGCGTGTGTGCGTGAGATACAGCGCAGTGAGAAGAAATCGAGGCAAAAATCCAACGAATCCACGAAATATTCAATATGAATCTACCGAAATCCACATGCCATATTTTCACCGCGCGATCGGAGTGAAAGAGACTTGTTGAGTCGACGAAAAAATAACCGGAATGAAGTTCCACGCGCACAACCGATATCGTTAAAATTTGTTTTTCGAAAATTTTTGTTGTGTTCCGTTCCGGAGTCAAGCGGGGTTCAATTGTCCAAAGGAGAACGCGAGCGCAACAAGTCAACTTAAGTTGTATCCCAAAGATACTGCCGCATCAGTTGCATCCTTGGCCGTCGCGTTGCATCCCGGACGTAACCGGCTTTTGGTGGTTGTATCTCTCGGATAGTAATACCTGGTCGGAGTCGGGGGGCAGGAGTCACGTCACGCAGCGAAACAAACACAGAACAGATACGGATCGGAGCGGAGTAACTAACGGATCGAACCGAAACTGCACGCGTTCGAGGTCTGTTTGTATCTGTATCTGTATCTGCGGTGTTCGAAGTCGTTTGGTGGGCTTTCTGTGGGCTCTATATCAGTGTTGCCAGTTTAGCGTACTTCACGCTATATCTGGGATATGTGAAAATGGAACATCTTATGAAAAGTCCAACTAGCTTATAGCAACTTGCTGATTAGTTTTTTTATTCGATTTATTAGTACATTTTGGAGGAGAAATTGGAACTCAATTTAGTTTTTTATGCCAAAGATACAAGAGTATCTAATGGATCGAGCCCTGTAAACCCTTACATTTTGTTCTGAGAGCACGAGAGTGAACCGAGAAGAAAGCCGAACTTGAGAGCGCTCCAACTGGGTTGCCGCGGTTATAGCTGGTTTTTCAGCATTTATTTTTATATTTAGGCTGTTTTAGCTTATTTATGTCCAGAATCTAGCTTATGGCTATAACTTAGCAGCACTGGATCGCAGTAACTGGTGAAACGAAATGAAAACGGAACAAGTGAGCGAACAGAAAGAGAGAGGACCGAAAAGAGAGTTAATAACTGCTGCTAAAAGAAAACTTTTAACATAGTTCTGTTAAAATTGGTAGAAATGTTAATTTAAGAAATCAATTCACTAAGCCAGGTTTAAAAATATGAATTTATTATAATTTAAATACTTAAATAAGTTCTATTTTAAAATATAAATTTAGTGAGTAATCGAAATTTTAAATTAAAAGAGTCTTTGACAAATCCCTCTTACCCAGTTACAATTAAAAACAAAAAAAACGAAAACAAAAATAAAAACATTCGGCAGTAAACAAATCCAGCAGCAGCAACAACAACAAAAACGCCACGAAAATAATGTAAATAGCAATAAAAGAAAAACAAACTTCAAAGGAGAATCCCAGTAGCCAACAACTGCATTGTCAGGCTGTGTATGTGTGTGTGTGCGAGAGTGTGAGTGGCATTCCAATGGCTTATCTGGCAAGATGGAGCAGGGGGGCCTGGAAGGAGGAGATGACTGAAAAAGAGGGAGGGAGAGCCACTGGAATGTGGAACCCTTTCAGGAAGAAAGAAAAGCAAAGGAGTTTTTATTGTAAATTAAAATATGAAATAAGTGGAGGTAAGGTGAAATGAAATAAAATTATCAAATAGATAACTATTTATGTTCAAATAAAAATTATGTTGATGCTAAATTAAAAATCACAACTCTACACTTAATTTTTCCTTGCATTTTAAACCTTGTGTTCCGACCATAGAAAAGTCTCCAACTTATCAAAGCTCTGCTAATGCGAACAAAGTTCACGAATTGCAATAAATATAAACAAATATTGTGGATCGTAAAGCCATTGAAAAATTGCAGAATTCAAATCAAACTTTTAGGATCCCCATCGTCTTTTATGGCGGCTATCTTAAAAATAAACTCTACGGACGAAATCCCAGATAGAAACGGCCAAAGGAAACGCAGGGGGGAGGCTGCTGCTGGCCATTTGTAAGAGCGGCTCTGCCTCGGCCGCAGTTGCCGTCGCTGTCGGCGTCGACGTCCTCTGCTGCTACGATATCGTCACTTGGGCGCATTCCTATGTGAGCTTGATTTGCTGGATTCTTTTTATTTTAGTTTTTTTTTCGTGAGTTTTGTTTTTCTTTTTACTCTCGCGGCTACCTCCTCTTCCTTCTTCTTGCTTTGCCTTCTACTTCTCCTTCTGCTGCTGCTGCTGTCTCAAATATGCGGCAGCATACACACGCCCCACGAAGAGAACTCTCCAATCATCTTGGAATTTCTTCCAGTGTACCATGCGTCTTGTTATACCCTTACAGGGTATTTTAACTCCAGTCAAAAGCTTGTAAGGAGTCATTTCCGACCCTATAAGTCACATATATTCTTGATCAGCAAAGAAAGCCGAGTCGATCTAGCCATGTTCGGATAAAAATAAAATTGTATTAAAAAATTAAATCAAATTTTATAAATTTTTTTCAAAAAAAGATAAGGGGTTACATCGTTAAAATTTTGAAAAAATGGCAAAAAGTACTATAATTATAGTTACAGATTTATATCATAAAATGATCCTTTTGTAAAATCCCCTTAGATCTTAGGTAAACTATCTTTTTGGGGCAGTTCAACCTGACTAAGCTGGTATAATACCTTAGAGTAGCTGTATCTTCGACTTCTTGGAGCCGTAGCTTTTCATTCTTGTTTATGGGTATTCTTTTTATTTTATTTTTATTTTCATTTATTTATTTTTTTTTTTGTTCGTTCGTTCGTTATTCTTTCGTCTTTGGTCGATCGCTGGTTCTCTAAGACCGGTTGTTGTTGTTGCTGCGGGTGTTACTTGGTGGCTGTAAGCTGCCTTTTGGGCGCTACGTTCTTGGTCAACATTGTGTACGCGTATCTGTATCTGTATCTGTATCTGTATCTGTACCTGTAGCTGTATGCTGGAGCCTGGTCGAGGCCGAAGTTTCGACCGCAGCAGCAGCAGCGCGAAGAGCGAACAAAAAAATGGGGGGAAAAAAAAAGAAACAAAAACAGAAGAAAGAGCCAAGAATTTTTTATGCAATTCCTTGAAGACGGCCTCAGTCTCCAGTCTCCGGGTACCCAGAATCTCTTTTGCAGAATTGGCGCGCAATTCTGGGCTGTCTTTTTTTGCTTTTGTGGGTTTCATTTTAGTTTTTTTGTGAGCTTTTTTTTGTGCGAGAGCAGCAGCTGCCATTGATCCTCTTTCTATTCAAAATTCCTCAGGCTTTTTTCGATTTTCGGTTTTTGGCCAAGAGTCGCTGGCGTTGAGGCCTGGAATTTATTGAATAAGTTGGGATATGACGCGGGTCTTCCAGCTCTCAGTAGTTTGTGTAGCTGCTTTTGCTTTTGCTGTTGTTGCTTTTGCATTTTTGTTGTTGCTTTTGCTTTTTGTTGCTGCTGTGTTTTCGTTACGCTTCATTGCTGTCGATCGCTCGTCGATATCGTCGATTGTCGCATACTTTCTTACCCTATATGGGGAATAGGGAAGTTACGCTTTAAGGGGTGTTTTGCCAACAGAGAAGAGCCTGGGAAGTGTGGGAAATTTCTTCAAAAAATAAAAGTATTTAAAGCTTCAAACAACTTAAACTTGTACATGTATTAAATTGGTAATATAATTTTCAATTCATTTAATCCCCAATGCATACCTAATACCCCATTTCCCATTTCTTATCATTTCCAATCAAGTGTATCTAGAGCTTGCATGAGTTGACAATTTGTGTTTCCGTTTCAATTCGCTGCTCAATTCGATTCGCTTTGTTTCGTATTCTTTTTATTATGGCCAAAATATTTCAGTTCTGGCCACGATAATGTTAATGGAGAGTCACCTCCGCCCCCGAACCCGAATCCGAACCCAAATCCAAACCCAACCCAGCTCGGGCTGGCACTTCGTGCTTTGCCCATCATCATCATCATTCCTTCGGCCGGTCCCCAGGTATTTTTATGACTTTTGTTACACTAACTCACTTCCTATTCGGATCGTTGGATAGCCGTTGTTGTTGTTGTTGTTGTTGTAAATACCTGTGCCAGGTGGGGGTGTGGTGGTGATGGTGGTGGTGGGGGAGGAGTGCTGGTCACCTGAATGGGCGTCACAACAAAGTTTGTGTTGATTTTCCCTGCCGCGACCATTGGCTTGGAACAGAATCTCAACTCTGACCTTTGCCTGGTCGTTGGAGATTCGTTGTTGTTGATGTTGTTGTTGTTGTTATGTGAAGTTTGGAATGTTCATTGCAGTTGGAGAAATATTTTGTGTGTTAGAGATTTGGAAAAATACTTATAAGAGAAAATAAAAATAGGAGGAAATGTAGCTTTTAAATAATTATTTTCTATATAATAATAAAATAAAATTATAAAGAAAAATAAAAAAAAAAATTGATTATTTTATGGAAATGTAGGGAATACTATTTTAATTCTATTAAAAACGTTCAAAAACTCTTGAAATGTATTAATATATTATCTTTAAATATAAAGCATTATCTTCTTTATATGACAAGCAATTGTTTATGGATTTACTGATACAATTTCATCTACATTTCAAACCCCATCTAAGTCACATTTCGCCTCAGTGCATATCGATCTCCAAGTCGGAGTCACAGATCCAATCCAAGAGAGTCGCTACTACAGAGTCTAATCTGCCTACCCTACTTTCACTCCATTTCCAGTCGGCACCGAGACTCTGTGGCATCTCATTCGATTCGATTCGATTCAATTTATTCGATATGTTCGCTCGGAAAAAGCAGAGAGGTGGACTAGGAGGGGGAGTCGAGTGGGAATTCGACTAAACTGCAATGAAATTTCAGGCTGCCAATCGATTTTGCGCCACTGCTGTAGCTTGGGATTTGCCTTTTTTGGGCCTTGGAATGCCGCATGTTGCTGCTGTGTTGCTACTGCTGTTGCTGCTGCTGCTGCTGTTGCTTCTGCTGGGTCCTGCTAAGCCCCCGAGCAACATCGACAGCAGCAGCGGCAACAATGTGTTCTAAATAAATTCCAGTGAAATGAAATTCTGGGAGCAGGGAGTCGAGGCGACGCAGATGTATCTTGCAGATACAAATTCTGTACGCTGCGCGCAACGTGATTGCAATCTTTAGCATCGTCATCATCATCATCATCATCAGCAGCAGCAGCAGTACGGCAAGAAATTTTGGAAAAAATACTCGAATTAAGGATGCTCTGGAGCAACTAAGGTATCAAGAGTTGTCTTGGAAAACTCTAAAGATTTGAAAATCAGCAAACAAGGCGCTTAAAAGTTAGATAACAAGTTAAATTGTTAATTTTTTCCTAACTTTTAGACACATTTTAAAGCTCTTCTAAGTTTCTAAATATATCTGAAACATTTTCTACAATTGTAATGCCTAAATTTCCATTTAAATTCTGAGAAACGTTATCCTCTTGAAAGCAAAATCAAGAACATCCCTTTTGTAATACCCTGTAAATACCGGCTAACAGCAAGAAGAAGAGCAACACGAGGCACGAGATTCGAGGCTGAAAAGATCCAAGGCCCCCAAGGCCCCAAAAAAAGGAAACAAAACACACACACTCACACTATTAAGGCAGTCAAACGCAGCAGAGGACGTCGACGTCAACGTCGCGCGTGCGCAAACCGAACGGATGTAGGCACTGCAAAAAAAGGCAATTACTAAAAATATATTACAAAATTAATTATTCAAAAATGTATAACAAATAGGTAATGATTTTTAATTTATTTTTTTATTTATTTATTTTTACCGGACACGTCACTTCAGCTGTTGATGCTGATCAATAATATTTATGGTTTATAGGGTCGGAAATTACTCGTTAATAATAATACCCTGCAAGGTAATAATAGTTACCTTTAATTTATAGAATTATTCTTCTATTTAATTCATATACAAATAATTTTCATGAATTTGCAGAAGATGTAAAGAATTTGCTTAAATTTTAATACTACTATTCCCTTTTAAATCTTAAAACTTAAGCTCTAATTGAATTTTCTCTCAGTGCCAATTGTTTGGCCATTGTTGACTTACCTGTTTTGGCCTTTCTTGGTGCTTTTCTTCCTTCGCCGGAGATTTCTTCCTGGACTTCTACGGTGGTGCAGGGAGAGCGGAAATATATAGCCACTAAAAATCAAGAAAATCAACCAAGGCCCATACAGTAGCTGTGCTGCCTTCGCCTTTTGCTCTTTTTCTTATGCTTTTAATGAGCTTTTATATGGGGCTGCAGGATCGTTTTTGCAGAGGGAAGGAGCTGTGAGAGGAAGGCAGGAACGATATATATGCATCTCCATGTCAGCCAAAGACGATGATGGTGCTTTTTACTCTTTGCGGTCTACCCACAACAGGCCTAGACATCCGTACATATCCGCCAGCGGAAGAGATTCCTCAGATCGGCGGTAAAGTAAGGTAAGGTATTTGGTTCCCATGGCTTAAATGGTTGCTTATGGTAACACACTTTTTGGGCAGAAATAGAAACAACCGCACTTGTTCAAACAGAGGCGTGTGGAGTGTAGAATTACACTCCACAACACACATGTTTCCTAATGGCAATGACTATAGATATATCTATTGATAATCGCAAACAGATAATTGCAAACAGATTATTTACACAGACAAGAAAAATAACTTTGAATTGTAAACAAACTAATGACATTTTTTCGAGTCTTTATTGGAGTATACGATTTCAAAAATGTAATTAAATGCCAGATACAATTTCTATTGAATAAATAAGGAATTTAAGGAAGAATTAAATATATACTCTAGAACCTCTAAGACTTCCAGATTACCATAGAAGTTTCTGCAGCTTTAAAATTGCTAAAAAAGGCTGTCTTTAATATACTTTGAATTATTTTACTCACAAAACTTATTTTTTAATGCATAAAGAAACATTTTCAGGAGATAACAAAGCTGTTTTTTTAATATTATCTTGAAACAAGAAAGGAAGCTTTCTTAACGATTGCTTATTTTTTGCAGTTTACGATTCGATCTTGAGATCATGTAATATAATTTATTATAAAATATTTTTTATAATAAAAAAACATTCCTGTAATTTTCCGTTTCACTTTTAACCTTTACCCAAAAATTGTTTTATAATTTGTTTATAAATATTTTAAGGCTGACAACTGAACCGGCGATAACTTCAACCATTTCAGCGGCGCTCGTGCGTCAAAAGTATTTCGCACCCGGGACAAAGGAGGGGGACAAATGGGTTCTGGGGATCTGGAGTATCTGGAGCCCCGTCGAAATACCTTTCTCGACTCGAAACGACGCCAGGCGACTCGACTCGACTCACAGCTCAATCTGCAGCTGTCAGGTGTGGCCGGCTAATTGAGAGAGTCGCGTTACGAGATCATCTTGACACTTTGGAGGCAGCCACCTGCCGGCGGACGGGGCGAATCCGAACGGAATCCAACCATGATTAACTAGTCACTCCTGCAGTCGCTGCTGGCATTTCTGTGATAAAAAAAAAAAAAAAAACACAAAATAAAATTAACAAATAGCAAATACAGAAAATAAAAGCCTGGCCAAGTCAAGTGCCCGGACGCAAACGCTGACGCATTTTGGCCCAAAGGCTGATAAGCCCAAGTCAACGCGAATTCAATGCCAAAAAGAAAACGAAACTCTCCTCGAGAAACGGAAACGAGCAAATACAAGATACAGATACAAAGATACACGGGTAGATGTGTGTAGATACGGAGATACAAGTACACGACAACAAAAAACTATGCGGGAATCGCAATTTAAAATTAGAAAATCAACATAGGTATCAGGCCAAGGTTTGATTACTTTGTTTGTGTATTAAATCAGTTGCTGGAAAATGTAAAAATAAGTTTATAAATTAAAGCCAGAACTTGTCTAGTAGTTTTGTTTGCACTAATGTTCTTTAAATCTAATTAAAAATTAATTTTTAATCTAGAATTGTATGCTAGTTTCTTGTATAATTTATGGCCATTGATTTTGTTATTAAAACCACCAAATAATGATGGAATTTTGTATCGTGCTAATACCATTTTTATGGCATCCATTTGCATTTCTAAATGTTAAAAGACACAACACATAATTTATGCTATTTATGGTTTCTCTGAGTGTGTGAACTGTAAGTTGGTTTTTGGTTTTTTTGGCACTGGAATTCAACTGAAAGGCTAGCGCGAGCGTTATTCAAATTTCGATTAGCATCTTGGCCCCCGAACCGTGGGATCTGTAATCCCCGTCTAAATAGAACTGTGTCCGTATATACCCCAACACACATACCCATTCTAGGCTGATAAATATTTGGCTTTTGCATGCCAGCCCGATGAGTTCAACGTCGGACGTTGCTCATTTAATTTTCCAAACATTTATCAACAAATATTTGGCGCTTATCATTTGTTAGAGCCAAACAAAGCGCAGAGGCGGAGCTGGAGCTGGAGCTGGAGCTGGAGCTGGAGCCGGAGCCGGTACACTCCCAACCAGTAGCTATACCGATGATGATGATCATCTGCATCTCAGCAGATTTGCTGACCCGAACGAACACCTGACAAATGGCCACAGACACAGACATGTATAATGACTCTGCAAACTCTGGCTCTCTTTGGATTTTTTATTCTTATTATTTTTATTTTTTATTTTGCACAACAACATTTGCCAAAGCTTTTCTGCCGAGTTTGCTAATTAAAAATGGTTAGAGGGGTTCGGTGCGAGAATATGTAGATGGGTCTCTGGGTCCGTACTGGGGAGTCTAGGGTGTTTCTCAATGTCTCCATATGAATCAGTTTGCATTGACGGAAAGAAAATGAAAGTCACTCTTCGAGTACACAATATGATCAAGTATTTGGCACTCGAAGTCCAGTAGTAATTCGTCACTCAAAGCAGTCAGATTTGATTACAATTATTATTAAGGCACATATTTAATAGATTTTTGTTCGTGTATAAAAAGAATTTATATTCCTTTGCAAATGATATATTTTATTTATTTATACCCTTGCAGGGTATTATAATTTTAGTCAGTAGTTTGCAATGCAGTAAATATTATCCGTAATCAACTATGATCAGTAATTAACAATGATCAGTAAGTAACTCGGAACAGTAAGTATCTATGACCAGTAAGTACCTATGAGCAGTGAGTAAGTATGATCAGTTACTAACTTTGAACACTAATAAACAATGACTTGCAATTTTAGTAACACAACACATATCTAAGACTTGGTCGGCAGAAGTCACTTCGTTCCGGGGATGTTAGAACTAGTTGAGAATCATATGCTCAGAAGTGCGACATTTGTTTTGGATCAAATTTAAGAGCAAGCATAACTATGATCAGTGATTAACTATGAGCATTAAGTAACTATGATCAGTAATTACCTATGAGCATTAAGTAACTCTGAACAGTAAGTGTCGATGACCAGTAAGTAACTATTATCAGTAAGTATCCATGACCAGTAAGTATGTATTATCAGTTACTAACTTTGAACACTAATAAACAATGACTTGCAACTTTTGTAACACAACACATTTCTAAGACATGGCTGGAAGCAGTCACTTCGTTCCGGGGATGCTAGAACCAGTTGAGAATCATATGTACAGATGAGCGAGATTTGTTTTGAAACAAATTTAAGAGCAAGCATAACTATGATCAGTGATTAACTATGAGCATTAAGTAACTATGATCAGTAATTACCTATGAGCATTAAGTAACTCTGAACAGTAATTACCTATGAGCATTAAGTAACTATGATCAGTAAGTATCTATGACCAGTAAGAATGTATTATCAGTTACTAACTTTGAACACTAATAAACAATGACTTGCAACTTTTGTAACACAACACATTTCTAAGACATGGCTGGAAGCAGTCACTTCGTTCCGGGGATGCTAGAACCAGTTGAGAATCATATGTACAGATGAGCGAGATTTGTTTTGAAACAAATTTAAGAGCAAGCATAACTATGATCAGTGATTAACTATGAGCATTAAGTAACTATGATCAGTAATTACCTATGAGCATTAAGTAACTCTGAACAGTAATTACCTATGAGCATTAAGTAACTATGATCAGTAAGTATCTATGACCAGTAAGAATGTATTATCAGTTACTAACTTTGAACACTAATAAACAATGACTTGCAACTTTTGTAACACAACACATTTCTAAGACATGGCTGGAAGCAGTCACTTCGTTCCGGGGATGCTAGAACCAGTTGAGAATCATATGTACAGATGAGCCAGATTTGTTTTGAAACAAATTTAAGAGCAAGCATAACTATGATCAGTGATTAACTATGAGCATTAAGTAACTATGATCAGTAATTAGCTATGAGCATTAAGTAACTCTGAACAGTAATTACCTATGAGCATTAAGTAACTATGATCAGTAAGTATCTATGACCAGTAAGTAAGTATGATCAGTTACTAACTTTGAACACTAATAAACAATGACTTGCAACTTTTGTAACACAACACATTTCTAAGACATGGCTTGAGCAATCACTTCGTTCCGGGGATGCTACAACCAGTTGAGAATCATATGTACAGATGAGCGAGATTTGTTTTGAAACAAATTTAAGAGCAAGCATAACTATGATCAGTGATTAACTATGAGCATTAAGTAACTATGACCAGTAAGTATCTATGACCAGTAAGTAAGTATGATCAGTTACTAACTTTGAACACTAATAAACAATGACTTGCAACTTTTGTAACACAACACATTTCTAAGACATGGCTTGAGCAGTCACTTCGTTCCGGGGATGCTAGAACCAGTTGAGAATCATATGTACAGATGAGCGAGATTTGTTTTGAAACAAAATTAAGAGCAAGCAATGGAACTATGGAGTTATTCCTCTATATAATTTTACTGGTATATATCTCGGAGCATGGCGAATCGGTGGACTATATATCTACATATATATAGATGCTATAGGAACGATCGGGAAATTTTTTAGAAAAATAATTATAACTTTTACAGTTTTCAACAGATTTTCATCAAATTTTATATGTATACAAACTTTGGCGTCCTTTCATGTTTTTATAAGGGTTTTTAAAGTGCAAATCCACCTGATTTTCGTCTTTAATTATTTTCTAATAGTTGTATCTTAAATTTGATTTATTAAACTTCAAGTTCATAGCTTATAGTGCACATCCATAAACTGCAAATTGGTGGTTATCTCTTCGGCTTCAGGCATCACATCCTTGGCTGCATTTAGATAGGACTTGGCCCCCATAACATCCCCACCTTGGGCAGCCAGGACAGCCAGGTTATTGAGAGCTGCCCCGTTTTGGGCATCCGAGGTGAGGCACAGTTGGAGGCATCTTCTGGCCAGGTTGAAGTCACCAGAGGTCTAAGACAAAGTTAAGTAAAATAGTGGGATTCATTGCAGTAATAACATATAAATTTATAAGAAACGAATTACTAAATAATAAATATTAATATAAAAATTCACTTCGAATTGAATAATAATTAAAACCAAATCTTACCACCGCCACAAAGCTAATATTGTACCAAATATCCGCCTTTTGCTCGGGTTGTGTGGCCATGGCCAAGGCTCTTTGAAAACAAGGCAGAACCAAGTCGATTTGTCCTCCATAGAGACAGCACAAGGCTATGTTACAGTACAGCTCCGAGGAGTGTGCTCCAAGGGAGAGAATCCTGCGGTAATACATCAAAGCCATTTCCGGATTATTATCGTAGAAGTAACCCACGGCAATGCTGGCCAAAGACTCCACATTTATGGGTTGCAGCTTGGCCACCAGCCTGTAGAGCTGCAAAGCATCCTCCTGCTGCTCCATGGCCTGGTGAATCCTCGCCTGCTCCAAACGATAGGTGACATCAAAGGGTCTAGTGTCCACCGCTTCGCTGATTAGCACTAGAGCCCTCTCCGGTTGCTTTAATCTCTGATAGAGTCGGGATAGGAGAAGATATGTATCCGGATGTGGAAAGTTGGCCAGGGATTGCTGTAAAAAGGGTTCCGCTTTCCTTGGATAATGCAAAGCTAATAAGCATCTGCCCATTTGCTGTTGCCACCACCAGGAGAAGGATGAGGCTCCACTACCGGCTCCACCGGGCTTCTGCCGCTGTACTTCCATCACCGCCTGGCAGAGTGAGTGAGCCTTCTGGACATCGGCCTCGTGGTAGTAAAGGAACTGGAACAGGGCCTTCACCAGTGTCTCCCTTTCCGCATAAATCGTAGGGTTTAGACGAGATGCCTGGTACAACTTGGAGGTGGCATCACCCACATTGAATGCGGCTGCAGACGTGGCCCGGACTCGGGAGGCGGTGCCACACCGTGAGGCTGGTCGTGCTCCGCCGCCTCCCAACGAGGATCCTGGACGACTAAGACTCGTCCCTGGCCGGGCCACTGCCGCGGATCCTGGCCTGGAGCTATTCAAACGACCATCACTGGAGTGGGCTATACCAGAGCCCCTGCTTTTTGCCAGTTGCTGCCTTTGGCTGGTAAGAGGACGTGGCTGAAAGGCGGTCTTGATGCTGCTACCAGGACGAGCCGCCGTCGCTATCCGCTCGAACTCCACTTCCTCGGTGGCTGGACAAAAAATAATTAATAAATATTATTAATATACATACAAAAAAAAAACAAGAAATTTTCACAAAATTAAAAATCCATTAAACAATTAAAGCCTCTGGTTACTCACCCTCATCCCCGGCATCGTCCACCTCTAGATCGTCCAGGTAGACGCGCTGCGTTAGGGCGCGCATCTTTAATTGCCACACGCCCTCCATCAGCCAAGTGGGCATCATGATGGATGCTCCCGAATCTTGCCCGGCTCCTGCCACTCCTCTGGGCCTGGGGCCAATGCGTTGCAAATTGCTACCGAATCTGCTGTTGCGCCCGGCATCGTGCTCCGCCTGCTGCTGCTGCTGCTGATGCTGTTGCACCTCCTCCTCCTCTTTGGTGGCAAACAGTTGGACATGACCATCGTGACCGGCCTGCAGGAGTGCGTTGCACAGCTCCGCACATCTCTCGTAGGAGCGGCGGCGGTAGAGGGACACTGCCCTGAAGTAGTCCAACTCCAGTGTCGCCACCGTTGTTGTCGTCGTCATCGTCCTTCGCAAGAATTATGCACAGGAAACAAATCTACAAGTATATGGAACTCATATCGATTATTTAACATTTTACATATATGTTTAAAAGCTTATGACATAATTTTCTCCTGGTGTATCCAGTATTCTCTGTCCGCTGTCCAAGTGTTTGAATTCCTTGGGTTTTGGTTCCTTTTTCGGTCTCTTCTGCAGAGCTTCTTCGATCGCTGGAATTTTAAAACCGGATGCGTGTCATTCCTCCTCTGCCCCTCCATCCACGCCCCTTATCACCGAAGCCAGAGACCGAAATCCAGCGGCATCAGGAATGTGGCTGCTGCTTCCTGCGGCTCTCTCCACCTTCTTCTCCACTCCTTGGGGGATTCGGTGGTTCTTGGTTCTTGGTTCTTGTCTCTCGTCTGCATGCCATCTAATTTTTCTATGCCCATAATTTGTACCTCCGCCAGCTTACCTCTCCACCGCACGGCACCTAATTTGTGGATTCCGATTCCTCCGCTGCTGGCTCTATATCGACTGGCCTGTGGCAGGTACTCGAAGCCGGGGAAAGGGTCTTTTCCGGCTGTGCAAAGGTGATTGCCATGGATACCTTCGACGGCCAAAACATTAATTGCCTAAGCACTGCGCCTGTCCTGTTCCCAGGTCTGGAAGTCACCCTGTTGGGACAATCTGGATGAGACCACCCTGTGAATATACCTGGGTTTCTAAGTCTAATTTGAGCTCTTACTTGTTAAAAGTTAATTGCTATTTCGGTGGCAGCATATTGTTGTTTAATAAAATTGTGCGGAAGCACCTTTTAAAATACAAAAATTTCTTTTTTTTGTGAGATAATCCAAGGTACTTTTGGGTTTGATAATATTATAGTTATAGGAAAGGTCTAAGGGCTTATAAAAAGTCACTAGAAATTTAAAATACGGTTAAAAAATCTTTGCCAAACAATTGTAATATATTTAAATAATGATTGTTAAATGACTTGCAACTTATGTAACACAACACATATCTGAGACTTAGTCGACAGCAGTCTCTTCGTTCCGGGGATGTTAGAACCAGTTGAGAATCATATGCACAGATGTGCGAGATTTGTTTTGAAACAAATTTAAGAGCAAGCATAACTATGATCAGTAATTAACTCTGAGCAGTAAGTAACTATGATCAGTAATTACCTATGAGCAGTAAGTATCTATGACCAGTAAGTACCTATGACCAGTGAGTAAGTATGATCAGTTACTAACTTTGAACACTAATAAACAATGACTTGCAACTTTTGTAACACAACACATATCTGAGACTTGGTCGGCAGCAGTCACTTCGTTCCGGGGATGCTAGAACCAGTTGAGAATCATATTCACAGATGTGCGAGATTTGTTTTGGAACAAATTTAAGAGCAAGCAATGAAACTATGGAGTTATTCTTCTATATCATTTTACTTGTATATAAGTCGGAGCATAGTGAATCGGTGGACTATATATCTATATATATATAGCTGCTATAGGAACGATCGGAAATTTTTATAAATTATAGCTTGTCCAGTTTTCAACATGTTTTCATTAACTTTAATATTAGCCATTATATATTAATCTAATCTAATTTTGTGTAAAATGTTATGAAAACCGGACTACTATATCATAAAGCTGTCATCCAAACGATCGTTATATGTATATAGAGGAAAGTGCAAGAATGTGAATGTAAAACTGTTAATATAAAATGTATAGGTGCATGAAAAGAAAGCAGGCATTACTTTATTGTTTTGAACATAAGTATTGATAATTTATATTATATTATTTTCAAGTGATCGAATTTCAATCTGCAAGGGTATACGAACTTCAGCGTGCCGAAATTTGATTCCCTTCTTGTTTTAATTTATTTAAATTCCCTTTATATTATAATTAGTTTGTCGTCTAAGGCCTCTGCAGCCAGTCGTAGATGGGATCAAGACCCACCTTGGTTACCGCACTGGCTTCCACAATGGTCACCTGCTGACGGATTTGCTTCTGCAGCTTGGACATCTGCAGCATCAGCAGAGCTTCATTCCTCATCTGACGGTAGGAATAGTCCATTTTGGCCAGGACCAACAGGATCTTGACCTTCTGCAGCCGGGGTTCGGTAAGAATCGAGTAGAACAAAACACCGGCAGCGGAAATCTGGCAGAGATTCGAAGTGTCCACCACATAGATGAGCTTCTTGACATCCTCGAAGTACTGTCTCCATAATGGAGCCATACTGCCGCCAATTTCCAGGATCTGTATGGACTTGGGCAGATTCTTTCCGCCGTGCGGAATGTTAACCTGGGCAGCACCATCGGTGGGTGGAGGCGGAGGCCTGGGCTTGTCGCCATTTGGTGACTTGGTGGGGAAATGGATGCGGTAGATGCCTGTCCCAATGGTGGGCATGGAATAGCTTGTCTCATCGATGGAATCTGGGTCCTGCAGAGCCTTTAAGAGATGAGTTTTCCCTGCCCTTTTGGGGCCCAAACAAATGCAGGAGGTCATGGTTGTTTTTGACTTTATATATTGATTAAACAGATGCCAGTCACCTTGGTAACCAAGAAATTTAGAGAGAGTAGATTTAAATTTTATGCATTCCAAGATAATTTCTATTTATTTTGTTCATTTTTATCCCCCCTTTGGTAAATTTTAAATTTTCTTAACGGTTTTTCAATTTTAAATACTATAGGAAAAACAATCGGAAACGATAAATGCAAAATACTTATTAATGGAGCACAGAAATATTTACTAGCACCCTCTGGCGGAAATAGGGAAACACGCACAATCTGTAGACAGTATCGATAGTGAGATCGATGTTTTTGTAACTTTAATACTCAATTTATAGCATTCTTCAAAAATATAGATCTGGTTACACCAACTGCTGTCTCATCAAAACAAATCAAAATTGAAACAATTTTTATTAAATTATCTAAAAAAAAATGACTACATCCGTCGAAAAACCACGTGAAATCGGCTTTGAGAAGCAGTTTGCCACGAACGTAAACGGCGTGCCCACAGAGATTGTGTTCCAACGCTTCGGCAACAAATGGTTTCTGCTGGCCACACAATTCGGCAAGATGCCCGGCATTTACAACGTGCAGTTCGATGTGGAGCGGCAGAAGCGGATTCTGCCCTCCATGCAGAATCCCTATGACAATCCAGAGTTTCATAGGTCGGTGCCCATTACGATGACGGTGCGCCTGGGCCTGGACACGGACGAAATCCGCAGCGCCATACAATTTCTGATCAATAAAACGGAGCTCAATGAATGTCCAACACAAATCGAGATGGCACTGGGCCTGAAGCAAATCGATGGACCCCATCTGCGAGCCCTGGCCAAGGTTATCAACGAGGAGATCTTTTTGTCAACAAATAAACACAAGTAACTGTGTAACAGTTTTTGTAAATGTTCATTGTTTCCATGGGCCTTTGTACAGAATTTTGTTATGTCCAATAAGCTTGATTTAGTGTACTACTTAATATTGTACTGCCATGATATAAAGATTTATAGGGCAAGCTCCGGCGACTCCTTGGTATAAATCTCCAGCAAATCAAGTCACACAATCACTGTAAATAACCCCCACTGCACCACAGTTAATAACTGCGCTTCTACTGTTTCATAGCAAACGTTTTCTATATTTCCTCGAGTTTTGTACATTAAAACGTGTACGCAGTTCGGAAAAAACACGAAAACACGTCCACCGAGAGGATTAGATCACAAGCACAACGGATGTCAGGTCGTAATGTGGATGAGGGCCTAGGCCCAGTCTTTCCATATCCCCGCTTAATCGAACAGACCGAAGCCCATGTCGTCGTCGGACTGGTCGGACTCCTCTTCCTTCTTCTTGTCCTCCTTCTTGGCCTCGGCGGCTGGAGCGGCAGCAGCAGCAGCGGGAGCAGCTCCGCCGGCAGGGGCGGCACCAACTCCGGAGCCGATGTTGGTGATCAGGTCCTTGACGTTGATGCCCTCCAGGGCCTTGGCGAAGAGGCCGGGCCAGTAGGGCTCCACCTCAACGTTGGCGGCCTTCAGGATGGTGTTGATTTTCTCGCCCTGCGAACGCGGGAAACCGAAAAATATTATTAGCACACGTTCCTAGGGCTTCGTGGGAGTTGTGGCAGCTGCAAATCATTCAGCAACTTGGCGCGATGGCCAAAACTGCGAAGGATTTGCAGACGCACAAAAATACACTCACAGTGACGGCGACATCATCATCGACCAGGATGAGGGAGGCGTAGACGCAGGCGAGCTCGGCTTTGGTGGACATGTCGAAGTGCTGTGGCTAATTACTGATTGTGCAAGTTGCCAAAAATTAATTTGTTTTTAACAAATGGCCTTAGCTCGGAAAGAGAACAAGCACGCTGGTTAAAATCCTAAACCGGAAAGAGATGATTTCGCAGAGAAGTGTTGCCACATGAAAAAATCCCTAAGTCCCTAACGCCTCAAAAATCCCAAACAGTTGGCGACATCCGCGCACTATCGATACATCGATTTTGTGCAATTTTGAATAGTGTAACCAACTAAACAAATCGCATAGCAAGCCCGGGATACGTTACTTGAAAAGAAAATCAAGTTTCTTTTACTTATTTGTCTTGAAGCCATGTTTTTAGAATTTACAATTACGAAGATGCCACATAAATCGCTGTAGATTCCCAAATTCCTAGTTCACTCAGAAAATGCTCATCCACAGCCTCCTTCTGCTCTTGGCAGCGCAATTCCTATCCGCAGTTGTGCCCACGTCTGAAAATCACATTGTAGGCGGAGTACTCATTGAAATCGACAAGGCTCCCTGGCAGGCGTCGTTGCGACATGAGGGAGTCCATATATGTAGTGGCTCCATATACAGCAAGACGATCATTATCACTGCTGCGCATTGCCTCTGTTTTGAGAACGGTACAAAATATCGAATTAATAATTTGTCAGTTAGTGTTGGATCCACAGCAAGATCAAACGGAACTGTTTTTCAAGTACAAGCAAAAATTTCCTATCCGAATTATACAATAGATTCGTCCGAAAATGATATTGCCGTCCTACGATTGGAAAAACCTCTCGTCCTTAGCGACACAGTGCATCCAATCGCTTTGGTCAACAAGCATCCTGCCCCTGGAACCATTGCCTCTGCCACGGGCTGGGGCGTTACTGGATTTAACTCGGACTCGTCTTTCATAGTTCCTGAATTTCTGCAGGGCATCAATCTAGAAGTGCTATCCCTTGAGTATTGTGAGAACTTCTATGAGGATCCTGTTCCGGAAAATAGCATTTGCGCTATGCCCGGAATATGCGACGGAGATTCTGGAGCCCCTTTGGTCATTGACCGAGAACTTGTGGGAGTTGTCTCAGCAAGTAATAGTAATTGCAATGGTCCTTCGATCTCTACTAGTGTGTTCTATCTCAAAGATTGGATTCTACAATCTATAGATGCTTTGAGTCAATAGGTTTTAATCGTTAATGAAGTTAGTGATGTGGTTTTCGCCCCCAGATGCTCCCCAGATCCAGGACGAAAATACTGCCGTCGGTGGCACCAGCTCCCACCTTAGTACCCTTGGAGTTCCAGCAGACTTCGAAGATACCGCCAGTGCCCTTGTAGCTGTGCATGAGCTGCCCAGACTGCGTGCTCCAGATGTGCACGAACTTGTCAAAGCTGCCGGAGGCCAAGTTCTCGCCATCTGGAGTGAAGGCCACCGAGTAGACAGGCTCCGTGTGCATGCTCAGCGTGTGAATACAACTGCCCTGTTTCACGTCCCAAAGCCGCACCGTGGAGTCGAAAGAGGCCGAGGCGAGGATCAGATTTGGAGACCACTCAATTGTGTAAATGGGTTTAGAGTGCCCGTGCAAATCGTGGCAGTAGTTATCTATGTCCATACTCCAGATCTTAATGGTCATGTCGTCGGAACAAGACGCCAGCAGCTGACCCTGTGGACACCATTTGATCGCATTCACCTCATCTGTGTGTCCCTTAAGGGTCTTGATTGGCTCCTTCACTCCGAGCCGGCAGATGTGGATCCGCTGATCTGTGCTGCAAGATGCGAAAGTTTCATTTGTCTGCCAGTCAATATCCAGGACGGGGCCAATGTGGAAAGCAAACTGCTGTGTGCACTGGCCGATAGATGCGTCCCAGATGATCGTTGTCTTGTCTACGCCCGCGGTGAGAATGTACTTCCCGCCTTTGTTCCACTTCAACGCGAAGATGGGACCGTTGTGTTGACTTAAAGTGGAGACGAGTTGACCGTCTGCCTTCCAAATCCTGGCTAATCCATCATGACCTCCAGTCGCTAGCAGGGAACCATCGCACTATTAAAAAGGTATAAACTTATACTGACGGAATGAGTCATAGGATAAGAGTATCTTGCACATACGTTCCAGTCCAGGGAAGTTACATCCTTGTTACTGGAGACCTCGATGCCACCTTCCTGGATGCAATGGCGTAGGACGTGGTGATTGGAATTGGTGTCTGCATCGGACATGTCCCATATCCTGGCAGTGCTGTCTCCTGAGCCACTGGCCAAGTTATCCCTGCTCGGACTCCAGGCACAGGTGAACACATCGCTCTTGTGGCCTTGCAACACACGGGCCTCCAGAATCTCCATGATCACAAAGACACTCTTTGACTTATTTAATAAACTATCAAAACTACATTCGTACAAAAAATGATTAGATGACAAAATTAGTTTTTGATAAAATAATCGATGCTGATCGATAGCCCATATCGCAGTATTATTAAATGCTTTGAGAATATCGATATGAACTATAGAGTGACCGTTCTTTCACCAAAAAGTAAACAATAAAAAGCGCGCAAAGATGTCCGACCACGAAGATATAGAAATTAAAAAAGAAAATCAAACTATAGCTGTAGATGAAATAGAAAAAGATGAAAATGAGGTCGACGAGGACTTAAAGGAGCCCAGCAAAATCACCTCCTTGAAGTCCCTGGGACCGTTCATAGCCGGAAAAGAGAACAGCAGGAATACTGTTTACCTCAGCGATGTACCGGATGTCTGTAAAGATAAACCCTGCATGCTGGGCGTCGATGAGGCTGGGCGTGGTCCTGTCCTCGGCCCCATGGTATACGGAATCTCCTACTGCCCGCTGGACAGCAAGAAGGCTCTCGAAGATCTGGGATGCGCCGACTCCAAACAACTGACCGAAGAGAAGCGCGATGTTATATTCAATGACATCAATACCAAGGATTATGCCACCAGCTGCATCGGCTGGGCCGTGGAGATTATATCGCCAAATACCATCAGCACCAGCATGTACCGGCGGTCCAAGTGCTCCCTGAACGAGGTTTCTATGGACTCTGCAATGGGCTTAATCCAACAGGCGATCGACGCGGGCGTCAATATAGCCGAGGTCTATGTGGATACGGTGGGTCCACCGGAGAAATACCAGGAGAAGCTGCTGAAGCGCTTTCCCAACTTTAAGATTACGGTGGCCAAAAAAGCCGATTCCACCTATCCCATTGTCTCGGCGGCTAGTATCTGTGCCAAGGTCACCCGTGATCATGCTCTCAAAGTGTGGAAGTTCCCCGAGGGTCTGGTGATCAAAGACAATGCCTTTGGCAGCGGTTACCCGGGAGATCCTGTCACAAAGCGGTTCCTGGCGGAGCATATCGATCTGGTCTTTGGATTCCCTCGACTGGTACGTTTTAGTTGGTCCACGGCGGAGAATGCGTTGGCTGATAAAGCCTACAACATGGAATTCGATGAGCCGGACACCGAGAAGCCCAAGTACGCCGGTACAAAACTCACCAAGTTCTTTAAGGGCACCACCAAATCGGGAGAGGTTATTCGCGAGGAGAGCCGCTTCTTTAAGCAAAGACATCTGGGAAATGTCATGGATTTTTAAGTTATTTAAAAATTTAGATTAGAAAAATAAATATAGATTTTTGTCAACTAAGTTTAAATATGGTTTCTATAACTCCCAATACCAAAATTAAAATAAAAAGAGCTAAGACTTCTCTATTAGTTTTTGGTCTTAGAAGTTTGACCCTTTACAAGATCCCGTATAAAAGAAAAGACTCCAATTAAATTTTAGCTTTAATGGATTTTGCTGTTGTTTTCGCCAATCTCGTGTTCTTAATAATTCTTAGGCTTACGTTCGTTTACAGACTACGTGGGATGCAGTTACACTGTTCTGAATGTATGCGTGAATCGGTCCGATCAGATCTGAATTGATATCCCTCCGGCTTACGGGTAAAAACGGGAGCGGAGGGAAATATAGAGGGATACGGGTAATTAAGGTAATTGGCATCATCTCGATCGACTCGACACAATAACAAAATGCATAAAGTTATACTAAACGATTTCTGTATAAAAAAGGGGGACATATCCTTAGAAACATAGAGCTTATAATTAAGTTTAAAAAAGAGCAGCGAGCAGCGTCCCGCAGATCGAAGGAGGACAACAACCAAGTTGGAGCCCTCGAAATCCTTGGGGCATTTCGTTCTTTTTTTGTTTTTGTGTGACTCGGGGGACTAAGCGTACGAAAAAGACAGTGGAGAAAAAGCGAGAATATATAACCTTAAAAAGCTAATTAGAACTTAAAGCAGATACAAATACAGATTGCTAGGGCGGGATAGCTTAGAAAGAAGTTACATATAGCCCGGTGTTCACTTTCTAAGTTTAAAAGGGAACCTTCGGGCCCATAGAAGCGTTTTCTCAGTAGACGAAGCCAAGCTTCTCCGCCTGCGATCAGAACTTTCGCAGATCCAGGACGAAAACACTGCCATCGGAGGCACTTGCTCCGACCTTGGTTCCCTTGGAGTTCCAGCAGACCTCGAAGATACCGCCGGTGCCCTTGTAACTGTGCACCAACTGTCCAGTCTGCGTGCTCCAAATGTGCACGCACTTGTCAAAGCTGCCGGAGGCCAAGTGCTTTCCATCCGGACTGAAGGCCACCGAGTAGACCGGTTCCGTGTGCTTGGTCAGCGTGTGAATACAGCTGCCCCTTTCCACGTCCCACAGCCGCACCGTGGAATCGAAAGACGCCGAGGCGAGGATTAGGTTCGTGTTGGGATTATTGGTACCGGGTCCTGTGGGTGACCATTTTATCGTATAAATTTCCTTGGAGTGCGCCTGCAGGTCGTGACAGCAACGATCTCTGTTCATGCTCCAGATCTTCAGGGTCATGTCGTCGGAACAAGACGCAAGCAGCTGACCCTGTGGACACCACTTAATCGCATTCACCTCATTCGTGTGTCCCTTGAAGGTCTTGATGGGCTCATTCACTCCCAGCCGGCAGACGTGGATCCGCTGATCGGTACTGCAAGAGGCGAACGCCTGATTCGTCTGCCAGTCAACGTCCAGAGCCGGAGCACTGTGGAAGGCAAACTGCTGTGTGCACTGGCCCGTGGATGCGTCCCAGATGATCGTTGTCTTGTCCACGCCCGCGGAGAGGATGTAATTGCCACATTTGTTCCATTTCAGCGCAAAGATCGGACCCTTGTGCTGCCCCAAAGTGGAGGCCAGTCGTCCGTCCGTTTTCCAAATCCGAGCATAGCCGTCATAGCTTCCGGTCGCTAGCAAAGAGCCATCGCAGTTCCAGTCCAGAGATGTGACGTCCTTATTGCTGGGAACCTCGGCGCCGCCTTTCTGAATGCAATGCCGCAGCACAAGCTGGTTAGAATTGGTGTTGGCATCGGACATATCCCATATTCTGGCAGTGCTATCCCCGGATCCACTGGCCAAGAGATCCCTGCTCGGATTCCAGGCGCAGATAAACACCTCGCTCTCGTGGCCTCGCAACACTCGAGCCTTAGAGTCGGGAATCTCAATGCTTACGTCGATATCCATGGGCACAAGGGCTTCGGGGGCTCCTGCGCTGCCGCCGCCACCACCGCCACCGGTAGACGACGAGATTGTTCCACTGGGCGCCGAATTTTGTGCAGACGTTGAACCCGCTTGGACGTTGTTTCCTTGAGCTCCCACTCGAATCGTAACCGCTCCGCTGGATGCCTTGGCTCCTGCCGCTGCCGATGCTCCGCTTGCTGCTGCAGAGTCTGGATTTGAGGTGGAGACAGCGCCGCCGGTAGGTGCCACCCCACTTGAGGGTTGCTCTACGCTGCTGGAGGTGCTGCTATTGCCGTTTGTCGATGTGGAAGATGCCGCGTCATCGGTGCTGGTAGCATTCGCGTTGCCAGCACTGCCGCCGGACGAGCTTCCCGGCTCATTGGAGTTCTGGGCTTTCTTTTGACCTGCCGCTGTGGTCGCAGCATCCGCTCCGGAAGCCGGTGTACCTGTGTTATTGCCTCCGGCAGGTGTCGCTTGATTGCCTCCGGCTCCATTGTTTCCAGTGTATGATGCAGCTCCCGTGCTGTTTGCCGTGTTCCCACTGGAGTCAACTTCACTATTATTCTGATCCGTGGGCGTACTGGTGCCCGTGGTGCTGCCCGTACCGGACTTGTTACCAGCTCCAGCGCCTGTTGCCCCTGTTCCAGGCTCAATTTTTATATCGGGCTTGGCGTTACTGTTGTTGTTGCTGGCACCGGCAGGGGCCGAGGAGTCCACTGCCCCCGGTTTGCCCGGCTCCGTTTTGATAATGGGCTTCGGCGGTTTCACTTCCGGCATAACGGCGTCAATCAGAGACAGTCCCTCGATGGGTCGCGCCACCTCACCATCCTCGCCCACACTCCACTCCACCTCCGTGTACAGGAGGCCCTTCTGCAGTATGGTGAGGAGGGCTGCGGGCGGCACTAGCGCTCCATTGATATTGCTCTGCGAGATGTGCGACTCGATGCCAAACACATAGGCCGAATGCAGAAAGCCTGTAAAAGCGAAAAGCAACCATTATTAAGGCGGGCTCTGTGTGTGTTATCGTCTGTACGCACCCGACTCCTGCAGGTATCGGTAAACCAGGAAGTTCACCTCGTCGCTGGAAAAACTCATGGCTGCCGGTGGTTGACTCCTCCTCGCTCGCTCACTCTCACTCTCCAATATCCAGTCTTTCAATCCCAATTATTATTTTGCGGTGCGATAATTAAACTCTGCTGCTGCGTAACACATGCGTCTGCATCAGGCACGCTCTTCCGCTGGCACTGTCCCGCTGGCCCTCGCTGGAAACTGGAGATGCTCCTGGTCGCGGATCGTCGGTGGGGTTTATCCTGCTTTGCTAAATCTGTTCGCTGCTTGCCGCAAGAGCATTTTACATATTTTTTTCCACAAATAAAAACGCGTTTCTGAAACGCGCAAAAAAATGGCGGAGTAACCGCAGGGTGTCGCGTGAGCGAGGTGGTGCACAGCGGCATTTTGTGAGCGAGACCAGTGACGTCACAAAGCGTGGTTAATACAATTAACATCTGAATAATATTATTTTAATAAACAACTAGCATGCTAATATGCTTACTAATAAAATAACACATTTTTTTAACCTTTGCAGGGTTTTATAAATATAGTCAGATGTTTTCAATGCAGTGAAGGAGACTTTTCCGACTCCATAACATACATCGCAAAATTTTGAGAAAAAAATTATAACTATTCCACTTATCAATTTCTAATTTAAAATATAGCCATTTTGTACTTATCTTAAATTTCTGTTATAATCTAACATCTATATCGAATATCTGCCAGAAAAAAAAAAACAATCGAAAATTATTAAAAAAAATTATAAAATAGCTACCATAGAAACAATAGGAAAATTTTTAATTTTAAATTATAACTTTTACAGTTTTTAACATATTTTCATCTATTGTAAATATTGTCATTTTCTTCTGTTTAGAAATATCGGTTTTAATTTTATGGATATTTAATTATTATGATGATGATTATATAGTGTCCTTGGGAACAATACAGAATTTATAAAAAATTAAATAACTGATGTTTTTCAAAATATTTGCATCTAGTTTTTTAATATTTCAGAATTTGAATTTAATTTTATGAAAATCGGACGAATTTACAATCGTTAATTGTAAATCTGTAAATAAAGTTATGAAAAATGAAAACTTTTGTTTAATATATTCAAAATTGTATTAATGATATATCATGTTTTTTCCAAATATTTGCATATATTTTTATATTTCAGAATTTCGAATTTAATTAAATGAAAATCGTAAATTGTGAAGCTGTAAGTATGGTATGTATGCATAATGGAAACATTTGTTTGTAAAACTTCATAAATTATATGTCATGGAACCGTCTATAGACTTAAATTAGTTTGTCCTTAATTTTTAAAAACATAAAACATATAGAAAATCGTACGTATACAGTCAACAAAACTGATTATATGCCCTGTGACCTCACTACGCAATGAATCCCACCTTAAAATCTAACCCAGCCCTGACGCCGTCAGACCAAAAACCCCTGGTTTTCGCGGTATTCTTGCTTCGCCTTCACTTCGACCACACTATTCGCTATACTCGCGTCCGCTAGATGGCTCCACACACAGGCAGCCAGAGAGAAGAAAAATCAATAGAAATTTTCATTTTCGTGAATTGCTCTGCGTTCGGCAATAGTTAACAACAAATCCGCGGCGAACAGCAAGGCGAAGCATCTGCCAGGTGGAGTTACATAAAGTTCAGTCCCGCGATCCACACATTCCGCCAGCCAACACCCCGTAGGCGAAGCCCAAGCCAAGCGCTCGCTCCGCAAAACTCCGATCTCCTCTCTGCCTCAGGAATTCCGGAACGCCAACGATTTTCCCCTGCTGCTGCTGCTGGTGCTCCGAGTGAAAAAAGCAAAGTAAGCTCCCCCGAAATCCACAATACGCCCATTAATGTTTGTTTCGGTGGCTCCGCTTGGGGTTTTTTGGCGAAACGCCTTCGTCATCCAGCGGAGAGAAAAAAAGTGACGTGACATGAAAGCAAGAACGGGCGCACAAAGAGCGAAATAAAAAACACAGAAAACAGAACATAAAGCGCAACCGAAACGGAAACCGAAATCGCAACAGAAGCCGGTGGTCAAAATAAAAATATAATATAAGGGCACAAGTGCACAACGGCCAGCGCGAAGGCGATAAAAAGTGGCGAGCGAGGTCGGGGAATGAATCTTTATCAGCGTGCAAGCAAGCGCTGCCAAGTTGCAAATAAATCGGTTGCCAAAACTGCGGGGGAGTTCCCTTCCCCCCATCCCCTTTGTTTTTCCCGTTCAAAAATGTCAAAGTTCGCTTAAAGCAGTTCGCTAGATGCACTGAAACAAAAACAACTAGACTTCAATTGATTGGATAAAACGGTTGTAAAGCTTTTTTTATTAACGGAGAACCGATAAATATTGATAAGATTTACTCGGACTGTTCAAACATATATATTTATAAGCAGTATTACTTTTATAAACATTCCAAAAGATTCATGAATCATGGTCTTGATACTTGATAATCCTAAACTACAGTTGCCGTTTACAATTTCAAAGGAATTGTTTAAATATCTGAAGTTTAACTCAGTGCTATATGCTTAAATTACATTATTCTTGTTAAAGCCTTAGTGTGTTACCCACTTTATTAAAAGAAAACCACCTTCAATCGATCAATAAAACCATTCAATAACTAAATCCCACAATTAATCAAATTTCCCTCTCTTCCAGCCCTTTTTCAGGTCCGCAAAAAGAGTCACGAAGAGACCCATAGAAAGAGAGTGATCCGGAAGCGACACAGAGAGAGAGCAACAGAGAAGATCCAACGTCGAGTTCGAGCGATAAGAACGCCTCGAGACTCGGCCGCCTCCCATCGACGATTTTCTTGCGCCCCCAGTTTGCATAAAACCAGCGAAAATTAACAAGCTAACTACCATGGCGCCGGTGCGGGGGGATGGCATGAGAGGCCTGGCCGTCTTTATATCGGATATAAGGAACTGTAAGTGCAGATCTCTTTTTGAAGAAGCTCTTGGGTAACCCCGTAACCAGCATTAAATCCAATTGAGCGCTACGTCGCTCACAAGAGATTTTCCATAGGGGCGGAATCAGCGCCATTTCTTGATCAATTACCAGGAGCAGAGGCACTCACAATAAAAGCGGGGCGGCACTAAGCACCAAGTACAGTGAAGGATTGTGTTGAATAACAATTACTTATAGTTTAGAATTTCTTTAAATTTTTAAAAACTACTTCATATTTATCATAGCTTTTCTAGACCAATTTTTCTTTTCAACTTTCAAGCTTAGATAATACTCTACTTTCCCCTGTATTAGGCGAGTACTGTAGGTACTTCTATGTGTTAGTGAGCAGCACAATTGTTTACCCGACGCTTCACTGTGTTGTCGCATTATCGTATCGCCAGTGTTTGCCGTTTGCTGGTCACTAGTTACTGGTTTCGGGAACAGCATATCTGGGAGAGCTATAGGCTTCGCCGCCGCGGATCGGTGACTGGTACTAATTGGCGCCTATGTGACCGCCGCCGAAAAGAGAGAGAGTGTGAACCCGAGGAGAGAAAAGCCGCACCATGCAGTGCAAAGAAGTCAGCGGCTCTCCCATCACCGATCAATCATCATGCGGCGGAAAAGAAAGCGAGGCTTCCGTCGACGAAACTCTACTATTTTACTGTGAATTCTCCTTTTATGACCTTGACCCCATTTCCACAACACCATACTAATTTTCGATTTCAACTACTTTTCCACAGGTAAAAGCAAAGAGGCGGAGGTCAAACGCATAAACAAGGAGTTGGCCAACATAAGGAGCAAATTTAAAGGAGACAAAACCCTGGACGGTTACCAGAAGAAGAAGTATGTCTGCAAGCTGCTCTTCATCTTTCTCCTCGGCCACGACATCGACTTTGGCCACATGGAGGCGGTCAACCTGCTGTCCTCCAACAAATACTCAGAGAAGCAGATCGTGAGTGCCTCAATAACCATTTAACTATTAATCGAGAAAGGGAAAATAATTGAACTGCAAAGAGAGGGGACTTTAACAAACAATTATGTAGGAATTTGTTGTAAACAAAATATATGGAGAAATCTAAAGGAATAATTTGAAAAAGTTGATATTGAATATAAAGAAAATAGTTGCACAACCTTTTGATCGATTAACTCCGCATTTAATATGCTGGAAATGTTAAAGAAAACCAGTTAGTCATTCTAGAATTTAAATTTAAATATTCAATAATTCCCGATAATTTCAATATTTTTATCTAAAATGCAATATTCTTATATCCAAAAGTTAAATAATTCAATGTTTACGATATTTTTGATTTAATATTAACCCTTGTCCCTTATTTTATTTCCAGGGTTACCTGTTCATCTCGGTGCTGGTTAACACGAATAGCGACCTCATCCGGCTGATCATTCAATCGATCAAGAATGACTTGCAGTCGCGGAATCCCGTGCATGTCAACCTGGCGCTCCAGTGTATCGCCAATATCGGCAGCCGCGACATGGCCGAGTCCTTTTCCAATGAGATACCCAAGCTACTCGTCTCGGGCGACACCATGGACGTGGTGAAGCAGTCGGCGGCGCTGTGTCTGCTGCGTTTGTTCCGCTCCTCGCCGGACATTATACCGGGCGGCGAATGGACCTCACGCATTATCCATTTGCTCAACGATCAGCATATGGGAGTGGTGACAGCGGCCACCTCGCTGATCGACGCCTTGGTGAAGCGCAATCCGGACGAGTACAAGGGTTGTGTAAATTTGGCGGTATCTCGTTTATCCAGAATTGTGACGGCCAGTTACACGGATTTGCAGGTGGGATTTTTGAGATATAGATTTAAAAAATAAAATGTTTAATTGAATTATTATATCTTTAGGACTACACTTACTATTTCGTGCCGGCTCCCTGGCTTTCGGTGAAGCTTCTTCGCCTGCTGCAGAATTACAATCCAGTAACCGAGGAGGCGGGCGTTCGGGCTCGCTTGAATGAAACACTGGAGACCATTTTGAACAAGGCCCAGGAGCCGCCAAAGAGCAAGAAGGTGCAGCATTCGAACGCCAAGAACGCTGTACTGTTCGAGGCCATCAATTTGATCATACACAGCGACAGCGAGCCGAATCTCTTGGTGCGCGCCTGCAACCAGTTGGGTCAGTTCCTCAGCAACAGGGAGACCAATTTGCGTTATTTGGCTCTGGAGTCCATGTGCCACCTGGCCACATCGGAGTTCTCGCACGAGGAGGTAAAGAAGCATCAGGAGGTGGTCATCCTGTCGATGAAGATGGAGAAGGATGTCTCCGTGCGTCAGATGGCAGTTGATCTTTTGTATGCCATGTGTGATCGTGGCAATGCCGAGGAAATTGTACAGGAGATGCTTAACTATCTGGAGACGGCCGACTACTCGATACGCGAGGAAATGGTGCTCAAGGTGGCCATTCTTGCCGAGAAGTACGCCACGGATTATACTTGGTAAGTATATAATTTCAAAGATTGAAGGAGATCTTTTATTCTTCCGTCAACTCTAGGTACGTGGATGTTATCCTCAATCTTATACGCATTGCCGGCGACTATGTTTCGGAGGAAGTGTGGTATCGCGTCATCCAGATCGTGATTAACCGCGAGGAGGTACAAGGTTATGCCGCCAAGACCGTTTTCGAGGCCCTGCAGGCGCCCGCTTGTCACGAGAATATGGTCAAAGTGGGTGGCTATATTCTGGGAGAATTCGGTAATCTTATCGCCGGCGATTCCCGTTCGGCACCGCTAGTGCAATTCAAACTACTGCACTCCAAGTATCATCTGTGCTCCCCCATGACCCGAGCACTGCTCCTCTCCACGTACATCAAGTTCATCAATCTGTTCCCGGAGATTCGCACCAACATCCAGGATGTGTTCCGTCAGCACAGCAATCTTCGGTCAGCCGACGCCGAGTTGCAACAGCGAGCCAGCGAATATCTACAACTGAGCATTGTAGCCTCGACCGATGTGTTGGCCACCGTCCTAGAGGAGATGCCATCGTTCCCCGAACGAGAGAGCTCCATACTGTCGGTGTTGAAAAAGAAGAAGCCCGGTCGGGTGCCGGAGAACGAGATCCGTGAGTCGAAGAGTCCGGCTCCGCCGTCTGTCACGCAGAACAATGTGCACGTGAACAATTCGCACAGCAAGCTGAATAACAGCAATGCGAATACAGATCTCCTTGGGCTGAGTACTCCGCCATCGAATAATATCGGCGGGAGTGGCGGCAACAGCACCCTCATCGATGTCCTTGGGGATATATACGGCGGCGGCAACAACAATTCGAGCGCCGTGTACAACACCAAGAAGTTTTTGTTCAAGAATAATGGAGTTCTCTTCGAGAACGAAATGCTGCAGATCGGGGTGAAGAGCGAGTTCCGCCAGAATCTAGGACGATTGGGACTGTTCTATGGCAACAAGACACAGGTTCCCCTAACGGTGAGTGGAGCTATGATTAATAAATTATGTATCCTTTTAACGTACATTTTGGTCTTTTAGAACTTCAACCCGGTGCTGCAATGGTCCGCCGAGGATGCGCTCAAGTTGAATGTGCAAATGAAGGCTGTGGAACCGACCCTGGAGGCCGGTGCCCAGATCCAACAGCTACTCACCGCGGAATGCATCGAAGACTATGCCGATGCGCCGACCATTGAGATCAGTTTCCGCTACAATGGCACCCAGCAGAAGTTCAGCATCAAGCTGCCACTGAGCGTTAACAAGTTCTTTGAGCCAACCGAGATGAATGCCGAGTCCTTCTTTGCCCGATGGAAGAATCTGAGCGGGTAAATTACCTACAAATACCTTCAAGATACTCATTTCTAACAATTCATTTTTTTCAGGGAACAACAACGGTCACAGAAAGTGTTCAAGGCGGCGCAGCCACTGGATTTGCCTGGCGCCCGCAACAAGCTGATGGGCTTTGGCATGCAGCTGTTAGATCAGGTGGATCCCAATCCGGACAACATGGTCTGTGCGGGCATCATTCATACGCAATCCCAACAGGTGGGCTGCCTGCTGCGATTGGAGCCAAATAAGCAAGCTCAGGTGAGTCCAGTTTTTCAATTCAATAAATTCAAATAAATTTTTAAATATATTAGTTTAGGTATTATATCAACTTCTCCATATTGATTTACCATTTTTCTTTCCTTCTGTAGATGTTCCGGCTGACCATTCGTGCCAGTAAGGAGACAGTGACCCGGGAGATATGCGACCTGCTGTCGGATCAGTTCTAAGCCACAATCAATATGGACAGGAGAGAGGCGGGTTGAGATGGAGCCACGGCAACCACTTTACAATGCACAATCCCAATCACCTAGAGAAAAAAATATCAAAAGCAGAGAGCGTTTAGTTATGCCAAGCAGCCACTCCTAATCTCTCTTCATACGTACCTTTCATCTTCTCCAGCAGCAGTGAGTTTTGCGGAGTGAGCTATACCCTCTGTACCCCACTTGTCCCGTTTCCTGTTTTCTGTTTCCTCTTGATCCCTTGATTTGAGAATATTACTCGTACTTCAACACCATTTTCCACTGTCCACTATCCACCTTTCACTCACCCGAACACCCGTATCAGAATTCTTTGTAAATGTTAAGCTCAAAAAGTTCATAATAGTAGCGAAGCGAGAGAACATAATTAGATTATGTTTAAGTGTATGACAAATTATATATTGTTGCATCATTTCGAGGCAGAGTAGCAATTGGATATTATATACCTATTACACAGCAGATATACATTCATACAAGCCACATACATATACCTAGTATATACGTCGTTGTAATAAAAACAAGAAACAATACAAAAAACAAAAGGTAATTGCTTGCAAAATGACAAATATGCAAATATGCAAATCGTTATCTAAATATTTATACATATATATATATATTGATTATTGCAATTGCATCAAAACGAAATTCATGTTTAGTGTTTTTTGATTGTAAAGAGATCTGAACGATGACGAAGAGGGAGGAGAAGTTGCCGCAGAAATCTCATTAAATAATAGACAAATAATTAGAAAGAGAGACGGATCATTATTAAAAAACAAACACACTCTTTGATTAAACCATTGTTGAGCAAATTGAGAAATTTAACGAAAATTGATTCAAGATCTTATATTATAGCAGAATTTTTCGATTGATGATCCTGTGTCCTCTGTGTACTATTTAGTTTCGTATGTGTACCATAGCTAAGGTGAAGACAAAGCAAACTACATGATGTTGTGCGCCGCAATCGATTTATATAGCACGAAGTATTAACTTATCCGATGCAGGAGCAAGCCATACCATCTGCTGGACACTCACTCTCCCTTCAATCGAGAGACGGGCGGTGGCAGCGGCAGCGGCGACGGCGGCAGCCGATGAAGAACAAAGAATTGTAAACTAAAATATACATTATATAGATACTGATACTGAATACCGCGATATACCGATGGAAATTGTCATCTAATACTTATTAACACTAAACTCTCAATCCCCCTTTCGTATCAATGTGCATGTCAGTTGGAAGTTGGAAGCCCTTCTTCCTTCAAAGTGCAATAGTTAAATGTTACAAAATTCCACGAAAAAAGATTCCATTAAACAAACACACACACTACATGTGCGACTACGACAGCAACAAGAAAAGAAACCACAACTACATATAGCAAATGCAGGAATTTAACTGTAAAACGTAAACAAATATGTATTTAAATAAATAAATAAATATAAATTGAAACCATTTAAAAGTGTTGTTTATAAGATTTAAAATACTAAAATGATGATTTGTTTTTTTAAATCTCAAAAGAGAGATCCCTAAAATTTTCGGGATAAGTTTAAGTTTTTTTTTTTATTAAATTTATTAGAAATCATACAATGGATAAAAATAAAGACTAACAATAATCTAATGTGGTATCCACCTAAATCTCCTCCAGCTTGAACCTGGCATTGATGTTGACCGAACTCAGTTCGGTGACCAGGAACTTAAAGGAGAACGGAACCTCGATCACGGACACGGAGGTGTTATCCCCACACAACCGACACGTTTGCGGTTGGGAGGAGAGTCCGCCCGTTTCGGTTCGCTTGACAATCTGTTGGAGCGGCGATAGAATGGAGCCACATTTGTGGCACACCAGCGTGTGCGTTTTGTCAGAGTTGTGGAATAGACGATCCTGCAGCAGGAAGGCCGCACCATGGGAGATGAGGGCATCTCGTTCCATCTCTCCGAAACGCACGCCGCCACCGCGCTTGCGTCCCTTGATCGGTTGATGGGTACGCGCCTCAACCGCTCCCGTCGATCGCACCTGCCACTTGTCGAAGACCATGTGACGCAGCCGTTGGTAATGGACCACACCAAAGAATATATCCGCAGTCATTTCACGACCATCTACTCCGGAGTATAGCCTCTCAGTGCCGTAGTAATTATAGCCACCAGCCTCCAGCATTTTACCGAAGTAATCAATGGCCGTGTTCTCCTCGGAGAATCTAAAGGGTGTGGCATCGTAGACTTCACCGTGTATGGCGGCATTCTTTCCCGCCATCGTTTCGATCATCATAGCAATGGTCATACGGGAGGGAAAGCCGTGGGGATTGAACACAATGTCTGGGATTAAGCCGGACTCCGTGAATGGTAGATCCTCTGCTGGGTATTTCTGTGAGCAAATACCCTTTTGTCCAGCTCGCGACGCAAACTTATCGCCAATGGTAGCCGGTCGTGGCACTCGCAATGTAATGGCCACCATCTTCTTGGGCGCCAGATCAAAGGTTCCCAGCTGCCGGATGCTGTCCACCATACAATCCTCCTTCTCATCCATTTTTACCACCTTATAGGTGGCCACCTCGCCGTCAAAGTAGCAGTACAAGGGGTTGCCATAGCTCAGCTTGGAGCCGGGATGTGGCAGTCCGTCGGTGTCCAGGTACTTGGCCAGTTCCGGCATGTGCGGATGCCGGGCAAAGTAGCTGGTCTTCTTGTCCAGCGATACAAACTTTGTTTTGTAAATGCTACCATAGGCGAAGCCTCGCTCGTATGCCGACTTGTTGATAATCATGGCATCTTCCATGTCGTAGCCTGTGTAGGAGATGACAGCGACTATAGCATTCGTGCCCATGGCAAAGTCATCCAACTGGATATTGTCATAGTGAACGGGTCGGAAGAGAGGCGCTCCTGGCGTCTGGAGGCGGTACAACTTGTTGGCCGCCTGCTTTGGCCAATTCAGGCATGGTGTGCCCATCGTTTGCTTGCCCATCTGACACTGGTACATGTTACGCGGCGACTGATTGTAGTCTGGCATGGGAATCAGATTGGCCAGGTTGCTCATGAAGTGCGTCTTGGCCAGCTCCAGGTGAGTTGTGAACTCCGGATACATCTCCTTTGGATCAATGGCTATCTCCATGTACAACTGCTCCAAGGTTCCGATATACTCCACCATCTTCCACTTAAGGTTCCACACGGGACGCATCATTCGCGCCGGTCCAGTGGCTAGGAAAAGGCCCGGAAACTGTCCGTTCTTTTTAAAGGGAATAAAGCCAATCTCCATCATCTGGGGAAAGGTTCCAAAGATCTTGCCATGCCGCAAATCCTCGACTATCTGTGTGGCATCCGACTGATGAATGTGTCCGAGATGCTTGCCATCCAGGAAGACTACATATAGCTTGCCATCAGGCTTCCGACGGTTGGATAATGGTAGCATACCCATCTCGATCAGCTGGGAGGGTATGCCCTCTACCAACTTGGGATCCGGACGCTTGGAGATCTCGCAGGTCAGTGTCAGATGATTTAGCAGACCGCAGGGCGTGCCATCGGGAGTGTGGACCGGGCAAATAAAGCCCCAGGCATCTGGGAGTAGCTGTCGCGCCTCGGTGGTTCTCATCGTTGTGAAGTAGGAACCACGGTGAATAGCCCGGAAATGAGACATGTAACGCATTCGGTTAATGTTCTCTGCCATGATAACTAAGCCGCTGTTCTGCATCAAGCCAAGGCCCGTGCGACTGGCTATATTTCCCGTGGCCAGGAAGGATTCCATGGAGCGCCCCACTCCGCCCGCCTGTCGCATGCATTGCGTCAATATGGCGCTGTTCAACAGAGTATCCGGAGTGATTAGTTTCTTCTGGAGGCAGCGGCGTACCTGCATGACCCAGGACTCAATGCGCTCACCCAGATACTTCTGGTAAAGATGTCCCGGAAGGAGTACTTCCTGCATCATGGCCGAGTCAACGTTCTCCACTCGGTGTTTACCCTGGGCGCATTGGAACAGCTTCTGGACCATGAACACAATCAGCTGGAACTTCTCCTCATAGGTATTCAGGTGAATCATGACACGTTCCTTGAGGATAAAGTCAGTCACATCCTCGTCTGGCTGCCATTCCGGAACCTCGGGGAATCGTGAGCGGAATAGGTTGCCAATAAAGCTCCTGCACTGGCTGTGTGTATACACATTTTCATTATGGACTTCCCGCAGCATGGTTTGCACGCAGGAGACATAGTACTGATCTGATTCGTAGCCCTGGACAAGTCTGTTGTAGATCTCCTCGTCAGTATAATCCACTAGGCACTTAAGGATCAGGCAGACGGGCAAATACGACAACCTTTTTACGTGGGAGAACATAAACTTGGCGGTGCCATTGTTCAGATAGTGAAGTACATTGCTCAAGGACGACTCATCCTCACGCACAGTCTGCACCAACACGCCCAGGTCGCTGAAGTTTTGACCACGATCCTTCCACGAAGAACGCTTTACGCAGATGGGATGGTTTCTCCGGGTCATGATCAGCATACGAACAATCTTCTCATTTCCACGGATCACGAATATTCCGCCCCACTCGCTGTCGTGTTCGCCGTGTTTCACCATGTCTTGTGGGCTGGCTCCTCCCAGATTACAGGCCTTTGAGCGCAGCATAATGGGCAGTTCCCCGAGATCAACGTTGATGGGCGCATTCTCTATGCCATTGACACTCCAACCAAGACGCACAGAACACATGCCGGAGTAGGAAACATGTAGCTGTCTGGAGTCTGTGGGATATATCTCACGGGTGCGTACATCAATCACATCCTGGGGCACCTGAGGCTTTGAAATCCAAATTGCTGCCACTTTCAGGGAGATCTTTTCGCCGGCAGGACTCTGCCATTGGATGGGAGTCATATGCTTGGCCACACTGTCCAAGCCAACGGTCAGCATTTCGTCAAAGGAGTCCACATGGGGTGCTCCCAAGTTGGACAGGTGCTGTGAAAATAACAAAAAATTTATCAGTGTTAGAAGAGGCGAGGGCCTTTTGGATGTTACCCGGTTCAGTTTTTCTGGTATCTGTTTGAACTCCGGCCGAGAATTGGTCAGCACTGGAGTGGTCTTCATTGTCCGCATCTCCTCCAGCATTTTGCAGGCTTGTTTCTTTTAGAAAACCTCTCAATAATAATATAAGACAGAATTGCTTGCCGTTGCACGTGTTGTTTTGAGTCGGAGCTAAATGGAACTGAATCAATTTCAAATGTGAACTGGTCAGAGTGAGGTGGTTCGCAAAGAACTTAATGAAAATCATTAATATATAAATTTACGAATTTATAATACATATTTTTCTACTACAAAAATTGTATTTCGGCAAAATAGCTAAGCAGTTAATTTAAACTCAGATATTTACAATATTTATATACATAACATTTGTAAACATGAAATTCTTCTGGTTCCAAAACAACTTTCGCTTACTACTAGTTCCGCCACAGGGCTGCCAACTCTTTTGTTGAACAGCTGATGCTGCGGGCGCGAGAAATGTTTTCTTATCAGTGAAATTTCGAAATTTATACAATTTGTGTGTTTTTAAAGTGCAATCAAAACAAGAAATAGCTTTAACTAGATGCCCGACAGCTCCAAATCCACTTGCACATCATTCGCACATCATATCCGGTAAGTGGCGCTTGTTATTTAGTATGTAAGACACCGGCTACTGCGGAAATGAGACTTTGCAGCAGGATGTTAGGATGTGTCAACGTGTTGCTGTGTCCCGTCCCTAATCAAGTTGTTGCATTGTTGTTGCCTCATATACATAAGTCAAAACCCTTCCCTACATCCCCTATTTGTCTGCCCGGATTCTTGGCCGCAATATATGCGGCAAGTTTGTTGCATTATTTATGCCCGATTCTTGCTGACTGGCAAGGGAATCTTTGTAAATCGTACATCCTCGAGACTTGCAGTGGGAGAAAAGTGGGATTCTCCAGGCAGCATCCTTCGAGCTTACGATTAATCTAGGGCCTAGCTTTTGTCGCAGTGCAAGGGAGCCATCTCATCTTCTTACATTGTCCTCAGGATGCCTTTCTTAACTTTGACTTTGTGCCCAAAGTTATTCTAATTAAACGCAGACCCTGTGAGCTGAGCTGGCTAAGATGGCATTGCTTCATATGGTTAGCTTACTGTCAGGATAATGAAGCTGCAGCTGAAACTTCCTTTTTGGATATTAACTCGGCACAAGATGAAGCGTAGGACAAAAGGGGAAACCTTGCCAAAAATACAGTAGAAATTCTACAAGCTCAACTTACAAATTAGGAACTCAATTAATTAGATACTTTATTTTGACTGATGGCATTGTAATATTGAAGAATATGCCTTTTCAGGAATTAATAATCTTTAAGGAAATTTATTTTAACAAATTTACTGACAATTATTTGATATTTAAGAATATGTAGACATGGGAAGTTTGACTGCTCCCAAAAAAAAAAACAGCAAGGACAAAGTCTGAGCCTCTGGGTGGGCGGTCTCAATCTGAGCCCAGTCGCTTCGGTTTATTATTCCATTATAATGAACACAATGCACATTTTCCTGCAACTTTTCCCGGGAACCCTGTCTGTCCTTGGCTGCCTCGTATCCTTCTTGCAACTTGCAACTTTCGTTGCACATTTGCCTGTGCGTGCAATCTCTGTGAAAGTTGGGGGCGGCGGGCACAACTTTTGCCAGGCGCTTCAAGTTTTTAGCCGGATTTTTTTTCTTTAGCCCCCCTTTTAGTCGCAACAACAAACAACAGAGAGTGTGAGGAAGAGGTAGGAGACACCAAGGCAAATTGCATTGTTGATTTTCATTTTCAAGCCTGGCGACACTTTGCCAAATGTGTGCTTCCCCTATCATCCTCCACATTCGTCCGAAGGCTCTCTCCTTTGGTTCAGAGTCATTGCTGCGTGTTTCCCCACGTTTTTTGTATTTCTTACGGAAAAGAAAGAAAAGCTGGCACAGCCTGGGCAAAAATCAGCTAGCAAATGCATTTTAATTTGAAACTTTTCCGCGGAAGTTTTTCCTACGCACCCTTTGGCTACTACTGTCACAAATTGGTTAATAAAGGGCATACATATACATATATCTATGTAATATATTCTCCTTTGTGGGCAATGGTAGAGGAAAGTGGGTCAAATAGTGATTACAAGTGGACAAATGGTAAAAAGCTAAGAGGTTTTGTTTTCTATATTAAGATAGTTTGACTTTTGGAATCCTTGAAAGGGTTAAAAACTATCTGTTCATTGATAAACACCCAAGCTATCTAGGTACTATTAGATATAAAGATATATTTTACGTTCTATTTACTTTGTTGTTTACTTAATTCACTTTACACTTAATGTTCACTTCATTAAGCTAAACTCTTCAGGCAATATCCTTTTCTGGTTCATATTTGAGAGCAATGACCTTGTAACTGTTGCGAAACCATCCTTGGCAGCCTCTTCACAGTTGGTCGTGATCTTCATTGTTTTGCCTTGCGCCGATGTGGCAAGAGTTTTGTTTTGATTTTACCCATTAGTCATAATTAAACTGACGCGTGTGTCTAAATTTAAACGCCAATCATATGACATATTTGTCTAATTAAAATGTGCATTGGACCCAAAACAATAATTAAGGGAGGAGGGAGCATGAGTCCTGACTAAATGCTCAGACTATGTGCTAGACCCAGACCCTCCTCCTAATCATAGCTTCCCTTAAAGCATCTTATGCGAGAGTTGGCCACGAGAGAAAAAATAGAATAGAGGAGAGAGATGTCCACGGTGCGTTAAAAATAGCCCAATCTATTCGATGTTTTCTCAGTTTTTCCCGAGCTGGCCAACCGAAAAGTTCCGTTCGAGCGTCGAGCGGATAGAAAATTTTAGATTTCGAACAAAAAATTTTCCAACGTCTCGTCGAATACATATAGAACTTTATCATATGTATACTAGATTATTACTTTCGTTACATTTTTCGGTTTACCTTGAAGTGCCAAGTTTACAACGATATATATTTTAACGAACTAATCATCATAGTGATAAAATAAAACCTATCCTTTGTGTGGAAAAGTGAAAGTTAATAGAAAATTGCGAAATCGACAAAACTCGCGTGTGCGCACACAGATATAGACATCGATATTTCTGTGTGTATATATGCTAGCCATATCAATTGGAAACGATCTATAGATCTGCAGAACGCTGTATCGTCGTTGGATCACCGGGTTTTCTTTGTGCTCTGACGAAGAACAGTCTTTCTCTTGAGGAAAAGTCGCATTAAGGCAGATCGTAGATCGTAAATATAACGCTTGCCAGACGACAAGCAGCAGCAGCATTATCATCGTCATCATTGCTTGCATTGGTAAACAGATCGCCACAACCGCATACCAGAGCGCTGCTTTTCGCCTTTGTTCTCCTCGGGGAAAATGGGAAATGCCGAGTCCACCCAGTCTGCAGATGAGGCGCAGATGCAGCCCCAGCAGCAGCCAACCGACGGCGACGAGCCCTGGTGGAATGACATTGAGCACGAAAATCTCATTCTGGAGCAGGCCCCTCAACAATTACCTAGAAATTCAGAGGAAGCTGGATCTTCCATTGCTTCTACTAAAAAAAAGCCAGAAAAATCTTTGGAAATTATCGCAGAGGAGGCTCCAGAAATGGCGGATGACTGTTCAAAAAAAGAACAAAGTCTGGAGGAATTCAGGGAGGAGTTGCGCCAAAAGAGAGAAGCTCGACAAACTGCCGTGCAGGATCTAAGAGATGAGATAACGAATCTTAGGCAGCAACTGGCCAAAGAAAAGGCCGAGAATCGAAGGCTACGCAAGGAGCAGGGTGAAGAGGAGGAAGTACAGGAGCAGGAAACCACTCCAAATTCAGACATCGATCCCGATGATGACAATCCCACCTCCAGAAGTCGCCATGCCAATATCGAGCTTGCCAATGCCCAGCTAGCCCTGCAACAGGCTCAGGCCGAGAATCTATCGCTGCGCGGAGAGCTGGAAGTGGTTCAACGCCAGGTGGGAACCCTCAAGGAAGTCATCTCCTGCTGCAAGCAAATGCTGAGTGTCAAGGAGGAACAGTGTGCTCAGGTGAGACTATTAAATAAAGGTTATTATATAAAAATTAAGCTAATTGTTGATGTTTTCTGTTTACAGCTTAAGGTGAAGCTAACCCAAATAGAGAATTCATTCAGCGAGCGCGAGATGAAGATAATGTCGAATAATCTCCGCCAAGAATACGAGCGTCAACTGGTTAACATTCGTCAACTAAGACAACTTTATGAGGAACGACAACGTGTGGCGGCTGCTGAGTATGAGAACCTGCAACGATTAATCTCAATCAAAAAGGATGAACTCATAGCCGAGCAGGAGAAGTAAATAGGAGCTTAATACTTGCACTACAAATATTTATAACTATTTTTCATACCTAATAGAACCAAGAACTTTGAGGAGCGCAATCAGACCCTTATGAAAGAGGTGGAAACAGCCAACGAGGAGCTGGCCAAGTTGCGTGAGGAATGCAATGAGCACAAGTTCGAGAAGCGTCTGCTCAGCGAGCAGGTGGGAGCAGTCAACATGGTGAGTTAATCCCTCATGTACACCGGCCTCTTCTGTAACTCATTCTCCCTTGCCATCATAGCTCTTTAGCCAGCTCATCATGGGTTTCAATGAGAAAAGCAGCATGGACATTGATCGTCTAAATCAAATGCTGGAAGAGAACCGTCAGCTTCTCAATCAAATGACCCAAGCCGAAGGCAGTTGCAGTGATGGCGCCACGCTGCCCAAGCTCCTCTTTGAGCTCGTAGAGCAGGCCACTGGTCATGGCGACTCCCCAGTGGAATCGGACAAAAGTCGCAGCGCCACGCCCACGCCCACAAACGAGGACACCACGGACAGTTGTAAACCGGAGGCTGCACTCGTCAGAAAGCACAGAAAGAGGAGCTCGGGAGCGGGAGCCGGTGCGGGTGCCAGTGCGGCTTCGTTAAAAAGCCATGAGCCCGAAATTATGGGAAAAGTTGCCTCGGCCCAAGAAATCATTGGCAACTTGCCAAAAGTTTGGAAAGTGTTGATGGAGCTCTTGAGCCACCACAAAATCGAGCGCGTGCAGTTCGAGGAGCTGCCGTCCTGCAGTGGTGCTAGTGCGACCTCAACTAGTGCTGGTCCTGCCTCAACTGGTGCAGCTGGAGTAGATGGAAGGCCGGAGGATACCCACCGCAAGCCATCGGAGCTGAGCGTCAGCAAGACCTACATCAAGCTGAAGGTGAGCCCAAGTTACAGTTGCTACACAGAGAGAAAGTCCTTAAATTAGGTTTATCTAAACTTAAATTCGTTCTTATCAGAGGTTCAGTAATCGTAGGTTGGTGCTAGTAGAACAGAGGAATATGTAGGTGCTTGATAGATAAAAAGAAAAATTGGTTAGTGACACAGTCCGAAACATTTATCGCAAATATATCTCCAGGTTTAAATGTTTTGTCATTTTGAGTATTGTAGATTTAATTTTAAATAATCAGCAAGTTTTCTTGGTTTTTCTCTGTATATGGACACAGTTCCGCCAACTACTCCCTTGCTTCTTTCAAGTGCTGCGGACAATCGGGCTTGTTAGTTGTCGTATCCGGTTTGTTGATGAAGTGCAGCCTGCCCGCCTTCCTTGCCAGCCTCTGCCATTCCCCGCTCAAGCCCGCTATGGATGCTTCCCTTTTTCTTTTCGCTGCTCCTTGGAGCTTCGTCTGCGGCTGTTGCAAAGTTTTGCATTATTCACTTAAGCGCTTTATTTAGTCGAGTGCCGAGCGGCCAAGCACGAGCCTGAGCTTCATTATTGCTGACGTCCTGCCGAGCATCGATGTAGAAAGGAAGTGCCGAGCGGAGGGGGAGTGAGGTGACTGCTAGGTTGGGGGTCCAAGGTCCTTGCAGTCCGAGGCCGAGTCCGTTGTTGTGCACATAATTGAATTTATCGGTCAGTTGCCGTTGGCACAAAACATGTTGCATATCTGATATCCTTGAAGAGAGAAAGAGAGACTATTCCCAATGCGTTTGTTTAGGGGTTAGATGTTGTGTTCTGCAGCTGAAGGATTAGCTTTTATATGTTCGTTGAGTGAGAAGAGTTTTCCTTTTAATTACAGGCAAAGGAATTTTATCAGTAACTATAGCATCTTCTTTTTGAAACACAAAAAATCGATATAAAATTTTGTTTAGTTTTTATATATTGTTCTTAGCCAGATTCCAGAGTATTTAAACTACCTTTCTTTTCGTTTCGCCTTCATTACTTTGTATTATTTTGGTTTAAACTCTAATTGAGTGAAAAGTTCGGCCATCTCTGGCTGAAGCAAGCACTTTAAAAGTTTTCGTCTTCAGTTCAATCTCCCCACTTAAGTAGCATCCGTAACTAATGCCTTTTTATCCTCCTTGGCAGGACCTCATCCTGGAGAAGAAGTCACTGGTGAAGGAGACGAGCCGCCTGAAGACTCTAAACAGCCACCTTGACTACCGCCTCAACGAGCAGCAGAAGCGGTTGAGTGCGGTTAGCTTGGAGCTGACCAAAACCTGGCATTTGGTAGGTAAGATGCAGCGCCAGCACCGCCAGCTCCACACCCAGGAACAGATCCTTCGCTACCAACTGCAGCAAAAGAGGCGGCTCTTAAGCGAACTGAAGGATGAGCTGGAATACTGCCGCAGGAAATGGGCTTTGGCCAGGGCAAAGAACGATGAGAGCCAGGAACAGTGCGATGAGTGGCGGCGGGAATTTGCGAGGAGGAAGCTCGAAGATGCCAATCATTCGGCGGAGAGTGGCTACAGCGATTCGGGGCCTCAGTCCGATGAGGAACGTGAGGTGGCGGCAGCAGCTCCCGTTGAGGCAGCTACTTCATCATCATCATCGTCCGCCTGTCGTAGAAAGATTCTCAGGGATCAATTCGAGCATACGCGCAGGATTAAGCGAATGCAAAGCACTTCACCCGGTCGACAAGCCGAGGAGATTGTCCTCCGCTGGAACAGTGCCCCACCTACATGTGGTTGGCGTGAAGAAGCTCCAGACTCTGCAGGAGACCCAAGAGGTGGAGCAGACAATGAAGAGCAAGATCAAGAGGAGGAGGATGGGGCACGTGGCGGTGTTTCGAGGACATCACACAGCTCTAGGAGCAGGCAGCGAGCAGAGGATGATACTCCTGGAACTTCTGGAACCGCTAGTCGCATCCAAAAGCTGGAGGAACAGTGCAAAAACCTTATCCAGCAGGTCCTAGAGACCTCCGACAATCGCGAACGTCTCGAGATTCAGTTGTGCCAGTTCCAGGACGAAATTTCACCTGCACAGCACGCTGTGCCCCTGGAGGAATTTATCAATAAAAAGCGTTTCGAACGGATGACCAGAGCCAGCTCCGCTCCAGCCACCGGAAGTCTCACGCCCAGGGAGGAGGAGTACACTAGGAAGCGATCAGAGCGATTGGGTCGGCTCGAGGAGGAGTCTCGTCAGCTAATATCGAGGATTAGGCGTACCGCAGACAGGGGACACTATCTGAAAAAGTCCCTAGACAGGATCAGAAGGGCACCAAGTCGGGAGGGAAGCTTTGAAAGTAATACAGAAGAAGAAGCTGCGGCTGTACCTTCTAACAAAACCTCAACGTCGCCACTCACGGTGGACGAGGAGGCCTACACCTCCAGGAGAGCGGCGCGCCTTCAGCGTTTGGAGCTGGAAAGCCAGCAGTTGTTAGCGCAGCTTTCCAGGAACACCGACCGTGGCGAGAGCTTGGTCACCAAGCTGGACACTCTGCACGAGCATCATCAAAGTCCGAATCCTCAGCGAGAGCAACCTCAATCCTCGGCCAGCATCTCGCAAACTCTGGAACAGCGTTTGGAGGACATTGAGCGAGTATCAGACAATAGAGCCGAACGTCTCCGTTTGCTGGAAGCACAGGGAAATGAATTGATAGCCAGGTTGAGCTCCACCTCCCAAAGGGGCACCGCCATGATCAACAGAATAGCGGAACGTGAAGCCATCCGCCGTGAGGAAGCTGAACTTGTAGAGCAAGCACAGCCTTCAGCGGAGGCCACCACATCCTTGAACTCTGTGGCCTGCACTCGAATTGTGCCCAAGCCGGAGGAGGAGGAGGAAATCGAGGGAGCTGCCTGTTGCGTCACTGTAACCACCACCTCGACTCAGTTAGCCATTCAAAAGCAATCCACGGGAGCCATTCCCAAAGTTACGAGTACTATGAGGAGCAGGCCGCAGGCCCAGCTGTGTGCAGCCTCCCGACAGGATGATGTGGCCAGAAAGCGATCATCTGTCAAGGAAGCTGCCAAGGAGCAACAGGAAGCTACCAAAGAGCAACAGGAAGCTCCTGAGACTCTAGAGGATATGGTGCAACGACTTAGAGCATTGCCTTTTCCTGAGATAAACCAGGAAGTGAAGGAAATGGAAGTCGAATTACTAGAGGTACATAGTCTAGAGAAACTTGAAGTTGCAGAGTGCCAGGAGGAAAAGGAATCTATAGAAGTTAAAAATTTGGAGGAATGTGGTCTTGATATAACCCATGATGAAGAGAGTGCTCGAAAGGAACAAGCTGAAGGCCAGCAAAGGGAAGACTCAACACCTGAGCATCAGGAAGAGAAAGTGGAGAAGGAGCACTCGGAGGAGGAAAAGGCACCCTAAAAGATGTTCACTAGACTTAACTACGACTACGAATACTCGCTGATAAAACTGCTAGGACCAGTGACCAAACAACAAACATCTATTGTTAATTGTAATCACTTATGATAAATAAAGAAATACATATTTTTTTCCGTGTCTACAATTCGTAAATTGCAGTTTTCTTCTACACCCGATAATATTTTCTCTTTAAACTAATTCATTTGATTTTCAACATTATCTCCTTTCCGAGAAAGTAATCTCGTAATCCGTTTCTAGCTGACATCCCACACCCAGGCATGCTTGCATGCATGCATACATATATCACTAATCAGCAAAGAAACTGGAACAGTCTGTCCGCATCCGTGTCCTTGGCTCCCAGTTGCCAGTTGCCAGTTCCCAACTCTTTCCCCCCTCTTAACATCTTGCCTTGAAACAGACACGGACTGGCTCGTCTTTCCGGGGGACTTATGTGCTCTCTTAGCCACGCACGCAGCCATGACATTGCATGGAGTAAGGAGCATGGATAGTGGCACCTCCACTTCCACTGCTACTGCTACTGCTTCTCCTACTGACATGTGTGGGCGCCCGGCAAGGACGTGGCCATTGGGTGGGAATGGGCGGCGCATTATCTCTGCATATGCAAGTATACAAAAAAAAATACAAAAATGCCAGCGTCCGCTAACAAGTTGGCGACATCGTCGTCATTCGACTCCGTCGCCCATTTTATACTCCTTCGTGGAATCCTTAGTCTTCATAACGTCCGTATCCTACGTAGCCTCCTCTATAGCCTCCACATCCTGTGCTGCTTTATGCAAATGCGTCGGCCCCTCCTCATCTCAAGGCGTGTAAACAGCAATTGCTGGGTGGTTGCGGGGGTGTGCGTGAAAAGAAGTCTGGGTCGACTCTGTTCAGGCATAAAGACAACATCGCCTCATATGCTTTTAAAGCGAACAGAGATTGTACATTAACTTATCCGCCTGTCTTCCGACCAACAACAGCAAACTGTCAGCATTGCGACGCCAAATTCTCAATCTGATTCTATATATATAACAGGGCTCTGTAAAGGGAAAGGTCCTTTTGGGCTTAACATTTTACAGACTCTGTTACTGGCTTTTCCAGGACTCTGTTGAGTGTTCATTATGCTACTTAACAGGCTTGGTTCGAACTACCCCTGGACCAGAAATGAACACTTCCAGTCGTTACTTAGGGGTGAGTCTGTTAAAGTCTGTGATATGGAGTTTTTTGTGCAACAGGGAAGCTTTATGTGACCTAAATCCTTTGAATAGTTTGAGTGGAAACATGTCTGAGGGGATAGTTTAACATTTGAAAGAGGTTTGAAGAGGGTTTCAGAAGCTACAAGGAGATACTGTTGGGGATTTTGAAGGGATTAGAGGCAAAGATGTATAGGAAATGCATTAAAAAAAACATAACTAACTTCTTTCTATGTTTTGCTACAATTTAGTGAGCTACCAGAATAAGCTGAAAGTACTTTATAATATATTGTTTTTACCTAAATAGTAAGAATATATAAATAGTATTTCTTTATCCAAGTCTAAAGTCCTCTCAAGTCATATCCAATTATTTTTTTAATAGTTTCAAAAGGCTTATTGCATCTTCCAATCCCTGCAATTAAACCAAGTGTTAATTAAGGGGCTTAAAGTTCTATTAACATCACCATCTTTAAGGATAACCTTAGGACACTACAGGCTCCAACCTGCAGGAACAGTTTTCCCCTGGAACATGGCCAAGTTAACAGCGTATAAGACTTAATCCAACTCCATCGCCATCTAGTGGAATTGCCAGAAACTGGCTAACAGTCCATATAGCTTTAAAGAGCTTTCCTTCCCCCATAGCATTCGAGGTTTTTGGATATGGAATGAGATTGGGGAAAGAGTCTGTCTGCATAATTAGATGGAAGCCAGTGGACTGGTCCCATTTCTGGACTAATTGCTGTGGGATCCCGGCCACGCCCCACAGCCGAAAAAAAAGCCAGTGCCTCCTAAAAATGTATACAAATTGTTGCACCGTTAACTGGTCGTCGTTCCAGGGCGATCATCCCGTATTGCTGGACTGCAACTGGAAACGTCAAATTAATAAACTGCCGGACGTACCACAAGCTGTGAAAAAGCAATCTTTGTCTGCATGCCAGCCTCGGAGTGTTTTCCAGCTTGTTAGTCCACCTTAAGCTCCACTCCCGCCGCCACTCCCGGTGGCTCCATCAGATTGTAGGGTTACCCAGTCCCGTGCCTCTCAAGATTTATGCAGTTCGCGCGGATGTCGGAGATCCGAGGAAGCGCCGCTGCTCCACTCCGAAGCCAAATAAGGAAGTGCACTTGAACAAACCAAGGAGGAGGTTTCGTTGAAGAAGGGATGTATGTTTCCTATAGAAAGGATACAAAAATCTTTAGACAAAATAGAAAAATTATATAAAGATATAAAAAACCATATAAAGATATGTCCTGCTCTCTATCCTCTTCGTACTAAAGGAACTGAATGTCCATGAAGAATTTGAAAATTAATGTTAATTTTTAATTTAAAAATTAATTTAATTTTATTTTAAATACATTTCAGTAATGTGTTTTTTTCTAGATATTTAGGAAAACTTATTTTGACTCTCGATGGATCTACTTAAAAACATTCCTTATTCCAAGACTTATTGAATAATCTTTCAAGTGTTCCATCGAAGAGTAATCTAATTTATTAAAAGTGCAGCCTCTTCAGGCTGCGAGAAAAATAACAAAAAAGAGAGCGAGAGCATGTCTCGTTTGGGTTTTGATTTACGCTGAAATAAATTAAAATATCATAAAAAGGAAATTAAAATTCACTCGCACAACAAAGCCGGACCCGACTCCTCGACCCCGACCCCGACCCCGACTCGATTTCGGTGCCCGACTGGGGGCTCTTAGCTAATTTCTGAACAACTAAAAATACAAATAAATATTTTAATGTGTGATTTACGACAATGGCTCGCACAGGGGGTCGAGTCTTCGGTCTTCGTTCGAGCCCGGCTAAGACTGACTCCCAACTACTACGATTTTATGGCCAGAGTTCTGGTCTTCTGGTGTTGGTGGCGTCTTGGGCAGCGTTTTGATTGGATTTCTGCGCTTCTGGCGCTCGTGGTGTGGTGTGCCAAGCCTGATTTCTGGCCCAGGTCTCCACATTGAAATACAATTTAAGCGCCTTTAATGAACTGACAGTACAGCAGCAGTCGATCGCAGGAAGTACAATGGTGTGGGTTTTTTTCAATGGAGAGTATGTCTATAGTTAATGGAATTTAAGAAAATTAATTTAAAATAATTAATTAAAGTTGATCATTTAGGTTTTGTTATATTTGATCATCGTATTTAACAAGAAAATTAAGGCCAGTTATGCATTACTTGCTTTACAGCCTCAATAATAATATAATTAATGTTAAAAATATTAAAGTTTAATTAAAAGTTTTTATAAATCCTCTCCAAAAAACTCAACCACCTTTCACTTGCCTGATACCCTGTGAAACTAGTAAACAAATAGCATTTAATCTACTAAAGATTATTGACGAAAACTGCAAATTTTATTTAAATTTGCAAATTATTTTTATGGCTCACAAAGAATACTGTTATTGGCACATCAAGTGGGACAAATTTAACGATCTCTTCGCTTCACATCATTTCAAATCATATAGAGTTGGGATGCATTTAATGGCTGGCGATCAATTTCAGATTTATGCTCGTTCCCCTTGAGCGTTACCCGATTTTTGCATATGGAAACGAGTAACGCTCGTAAAGTATCGTATCAGGAGTCACCGAATATAGGGGGGCAGACCTAAAATGGCCTGCAATTAATTAAAAAACCATTGACATTCATAAAAAGTAAATTGTGGCAACAGCGAGCGGAAGCAAACATAATGTCCCACCATTATGAAATTCATCAAACAGTTTTACAGCACACCTCCCCAGGTAATGGTTACTCCTTGTCTTGGATGGGAAGGTACCGAGTGCCAAGCGATGAGTACTTATTAACAGGCTGCGACGAAGCATATCGATCGCTGTTTCGATCCCAAAACACCTGCCAAGGCACGGCATATCTTAGCTAGAGATGAGAACGTGAGGCGTGAGTGGGATATATTATAGAAAACAGGCATCTCTAGAAGACTTAAAATGTTTTATAAAAAGTTTAGTAGTCAGTTTTATATTTAAAATTAATAAAACACCTTCGGAAGATCTTAAAGTTTCACCAAAGACTATATATTGAATATAATTTAAGATGTCTTTAGGCCGAAACCTATCATTCGTACTCACCTCTAGTTCTGGGAGATGATGGAGTTGAGTTGCCACCTCTAGCTGAGGGAGCCTGATGGAGGTGAGCTGCCGATCGATGTATCAGCAGCCTCCTCCTGATGCTGCCTGTTGCTGATGATGATGGGCATTTGGGGCTGGTGATGGAGTTGGTTATGGTGATGGGATAAGGCAGCAGCCCCCAGCCTGGCTAACGAGCGCGAAATAATGCGCGAAATGTGGAGCAGAGAGATGGCCTGTGTTGGACACTTGGATCGCTTTGCCGGGGACCCCAGGAAGATTTTTCAGTTCGGAGTTTCAAGACCTGAACCTGTACCAACGGCAACGGTGGCGACTGACAGAATTATAATCAATTAGTGGAGCGACCGCGTGAGCGCATAAAATTATATATTCCGAGGCAGCGCGGAAACCGCTGGCCCGATACCAATTCGTGTAACGCGTAGCGCAATTTAGTTTAAATTAAAATAAATTCAATTACGAGAACATGAAAATCCATTACGCAAATTATTGTCATTAAATGTGCAATTTGGCCGCTGAGCGTTTATGAAATTTTTGATTAAATTTCTGACGCTTCGCTGGAAGCAATAACCCCCGGCGGCAGAAGCCCGCGAAGAGCGCGAGTCAAAACGAAAGACTCAGGCAACGAACTTGTCGGAGACCTGCACACATGTCCGCCCATGGGCCGGCGGAGAAAGAGACGCGGTTACGATTACGATGACGATGGCCGCCGGCTGGCTAATTAATTAATTATAATCCCAGCGATTAGCATAGCCTCGTAGCTCTCCAGGCAGCCCAGTCCAGTCAGCCAGCCATCCAGCCAGCCGCTTTCATTCATAGATCTCCTCCAGTTATCCAGTTTCGGGCCAAGTCACACGCCACTGAAACGAGTTAGACTTGCTAAACGATTCGTTAGATAAGATATGGGTATATATGTATGTGTTATATATGGAAGCGATCGCATATGGTCAGCTCATTCACTCGCTGGCTTAGTTAGTTACTTAGCTAGTTAGTTGGGGAATGAGTGAGTGAGTGACTGACGCGTCTGATGGGAACACGCTGCCGAGTGTCGCACACAATTTGTTTAAGCCACTTGAAGCTCAATCCGCTAATCAGCGAAAGCTTTGAGATATGGCCTCTGATAATCACAAGTTAATGGGATAAACTTGGGTTATTTTTTGGGATTTTTGTATCAAGGTTTTGGGGTTCCCTAGTTTAGATTTTTCTAAGCGTGACAACATCTTTACCTACTGTACTTACATTAAATTTTAATTCGAAAATCAATAAAAAATTTAAATTTAATTTACCCATTCACTCTTCTTTTTCAAAAAATCGCAGAGTTGTAATATATTTGTTAAAGATTTTTCTGGAAAAAAGGAGCTGTAAAAACATAGGTACTTATATCCTTGACTTTTGACAAAAAACCCACAAATATCTTTTTACCAAGAAGGTAGAGGTTAAAAATTTATATTTTTTAAGTTTTTTTAACTGAAAGAGATTCGATTTTACTTCTCCATTACAAAAAATGTATCAATTTTAAGTCTTATTCCTTCATAACCACTCTCCTCATCGAGCAATGCCACAGTTCCTTTTATCCTGCCATAATTTTTATTTACCCAATTTAGCGTTGGCTTTTTTTCCGGTCATTCGCTTAGTGGCTAAATGATTGCTGGGCCAGCAGCTGCAGTCCGGCTTGAAAATTGCTAGACCAAACAAAAACCAAACTACTTAGCCGCACACTCGCCGCATCGGTAATTGAAAATCGATAATCTCTTTGAACCAGTTTGGTCTGCTGATCTCTCTGCCAGAGAGCTGGCTTGTGGATCCTCCAGCCATGTTGGCTCTGGGGCTGCCCCACACCAGACCTTGCAGAACCGCAAATCGTCTGCAAATTGTAACCACAGATGGAGATGGAGGTGGAGGTGGTTGGAGATGGACCTGGAGGGGATGCCAGGGACAAGGCAAAGGTTCGGGGGAGGTGCAGGCAATTGCGATTGATTTTAGCACGCTTAATGGTTATTGGTTTAGCTATGGCTGGATCAGGAACTGGCCAGCGATGATGATGCCTCCTCTGCACGGTAATAATCCTCTCCTGCTGCTGCCACACCATAAATTACAAATAATTCGATTTACACAAGATTTTCACTCTTAATGGCCGAAAATGGGCCCCGGCCGTGAAAATAATGATGAAAACAAACAAAACTTAATAAGATTTTAAGCGATCTGCTGCGGGTAATGGCCCAGCATGATTGAAAAATCAGGCAAATAGCCGAGGAATGGCCCCAAAATGTGACCAAAATGTCCAACGCTGGGCCAGGGGATGCGGTGAGGAGTCACCTCCTTGTTGCCACATTTGCCACATTAAGCCATTAAAGTTCGGCTGTCTCTGCTGCTCTCGCTCTTGTCACCCAAATGCCGCGAATGCCCGACTAAATGGCAAATTAGTGAGCCAAGTTGGCTAAAAAGGTAGGCTTTTGGGCCGCTTCCTTTTTTTTTTTTTAATTTTTTTTTTTGGTTTTCGGGAGGGGCACACCCAAAAATGTCAACGAAAGTGCACGGACAGAAAATTTTAGCGTTTTATAGGTTTGTCATAGATTTTGATCCTTTTTTATATCGGCTATGTTGAAAGATATACCAGATAGAAAGATATTACAGAAAAATATTGTTTTTTTGAATAATATCTATAAAATTGTTAATGTTATTTTTTTCTTGTTATACTATTTAACGGAAAATTAGAAAGATTTATAAATATTATATGTAAAATTTCGTCAAATATATTAATAAATTTGATGAAATATTCAAAAAATTTTATTTAACAAAATTATACCCTGGCAGTCAGACGCTTAAAACACAGTGAAGAAATTATTTCCGACCCCATAAATCACATATATTCTTGATCAGCATAAAAAGCTGATGTCTGGCAACAATTTATTTTTTTCAAAATTTTGAACATTTTATATGGGGTTTTAATTTGACAAAATATGTAATTTTTTAAATTTTAAAACTCAAGATGTAGAAATGTTACCCCTATAAAAACTAGCATAGAAAGGCTTTCCGAATTGAAATGTATGAATTTTTGGCTGTTATGGTCAATTTTCTATCCGATACTCTCTAATTACAGTACTTCCTGTTCCTGATTTCTCCCAGTGCATTCTGGGGCAGCTGCTGGCTGCGTCCTATTTAATTTCACATTTTACAAACATATTTTTATTATGCTGTTGCACTGCCGCTTGTCAGATTTCGCAGCGTCGCATGCCGCGGATGCCTCGCCGGATGGCAATTTTAATTTGTGGCAAACTCGAATTATAATTCACATTGCAACGTGGCCGTTGGCCGAGTTAATTACTTAGCCAGCAATTATCAAGGGGCAGCAGCAGTAGCTCCACTTCAACGGCTTTTGTTTGTGATCTTCAATCTCCAATCGCCGGGTTTCTGTTTCTGGATTTCTTTATTTTCAAGAAACCTCTCTCTCCCTGTCTCTATGTCTCTCTGCGGCTGATCCGGCTGATTAGCCTAATCTAATCTTGCACGCTGCAACACCTACGAGCTTAATCAGCTCATTATCGATCCTAATGCCAGCTGCGTGGGTCTGTCTCTCGATCGGAATCGAAGTGGAATATGCTAATTCGCTAAGCGATCCGATCTCTTACACATGTCGCTCACCGATAAGCTAAGGAGGCGTAGATAATGCCCGGACCAGAGACTTTTATGTTTATTTAATTAGCGCATTCATTCCGACAACTCTGCTCAAAGATGAGACTCGAATTATGAATTCACGGTCCGGACCCACATGGGAATGGGTCAGTAGGATTGTTACACATCGGACTCTATATAGGGAGATGGCATATATCATACTAACTAAATCTGTGGGAATATTTTGTTCTAATTGTGACTGTAGATGGTAAGGGAAAGCAGATAAGGAAACGCATTATAAATGTTGATCAAATTAAATGGGATATTAATATTTGAATATTGGTTTGTATTTTTTGTTTAAAATAAGATAAGATGGGTTAGCGATATGTAGGAAGAGCGCTTATAATCAATTTTATTAGCACAACTTGGGAAAAATATATTTTAATTTGATTTTCTATTATTATTTTGATGAAAGATAAACAAATTCAATAATTTATGTTGATTTTTGGAAGCAGATCTTATAGTAAAAGTATTTAAAGGTATGTTCAACCTATATAAGTGTTTTTTTTGGAGACTCACCTGAAGATCCATACCATTTTCCTGTACATCTCTGAGCTCTCTCGGGCTTGCGTGTGAGGTGTGTCCCACGATGTGTCTCGTGCTAAGTTGTTGCTGCTCCTGCTGCTGCTGCTGTTTTGCTACCAATTGCAACACTGCCTCCATCCCAGGATCGGCAGCCATGCCCAGTTCCGTGGTCGTGTCGATAAGGATCAATGTTCACTTGGGCTACATTTTAATATAGGCACACGTTGCCATGATTTGGGGCGGTGCTACGAACTCGAAGAAATGGTAACTTGAAGCTACCAAGCTGGGTTCTCCTTCACTTACAGCAACTTTGGTAGACTCTCCTTCCACTGTTCATGGGTGAGTCATCGGTTGGCCTGGATAATATCCACTTTATATAGCTTTCCTGGGACACTCCACCTCTCTGGGGTCCCTCACTCCTCGTTTGTTTCGTTGTCTTTTTGGGTGGCTTCTTCCAGTGCCTTGACTTTTGCTTGTCAATGCGCGACGTCTTCGATAACTAATTGCCACGGCGCCAAATGTTTCTCATTTTGTCGTTCTTTCTTATTTTTTTGGGGTTCCGTGTCGCTTTGTTGGTTTATATACATACTTATATATAATAAAAGTCACATCGTTACCGTTTTGTCGGCACTTATAGGGTCCATTTCCTTCACTCCAAATGATTTATATATTCAAAATTGTGGCACTTGCCTTTGTAAGAAACGAGCAGGAAAAAGACCTCGACATGCAATGCATTTCAGAATGGTTGTAAAAAAAAGAGAGTAAGCAATTATGCCAACAAGTTAATTAGAATCGAACATGTTCCAATTGGACTGGGAATGGATTGGTCCTGAAACCTGAGGAGCTTGGAGTCTGTCTTAATTTAATTTATGCAAACAGTGCCAAGAAGCAGACAAATCTCGTATAAATATTCGAAGAGAAAGGAAGTTTGAACAGGAAGAAACAGAAGTTCCTGAGTAACCTTTGAGGGGAAAAAAGCAACAAAATATCAGAAGTAAAATAAATTAAAGTGTACATTATTTAATTGTTTTCGGATTTTTTTATTTAAAAGTTGTATAAATATTCTTAGAGAAAGGAACATACTAGAGTAACATTAGTAGGGTTATCTTCAATAAATGGTGACAAAGTCGTAAGAAAATGTGATAAGAGCTTGATAATGGCATCGTTAAAATATAAAAAATGTATCGTCATTTATAATGGAAAGTGTGTTTTTTGTGATCTTGATAAAGCCACATCAAATATAATCTTGAAGCTTGAGAAACTCCGTGTTTATCGCTGAGATTATCTCATCGTGTTGATCCCACTATAACTGCTCTACAAATAAATATATTCATATGTAACTGGATTTTTGATTTCATTCAGTTTTATGTGACTTTTGCTCTTCCCCTTCCCGTTTCGGACCCTTTTCCCCGGTGCGTAAGCAGAAAGTTCGTTGCCTAAGTCTTTTGTTTGTCTCAATGAATTTATAATTTCTCGATCGATTCCCAGCGGCCAGATATTGCCATAACTCCAGACAGATGTTAGGCTGTGATTTTATAGCCAATTTCATGAGTATATATATATATAAATATGTTTATTTATTTCCTTTTTAGGGCCAAACTGATTTCGTTTTATGCTTGCAAACGAAATTAAATTAAGATTTCTGCGAATTTTTATTGGAATTTTTAAACTGTTTGCTGGCTTCGATTTCGCTTCGGATCAGTGGCTGTTGTTTGCAAAAATTGCAAATATTTTCGTTTTCAATTTTCATTTTCATTTCCATTTTTTGTTGCCAGTTTCTTTAATCAAAGTGGCGCTAATTAGTTTGAGTCGTTTGGATAATTGCAAATTAAACGCAAACTTAATTGCGCCGACACACGAAACACACACACATACACACCACGGACACACTTGGGCAATTACATATATGTGCAGTAGATATATAAAAAAAGAAGAAAAACAGCAACAACTAAAGCTGCATTTTGTCTCGCAAGGCAACAAAATAATATATGGAGAAAAGAAGGAAAATAAGAAGGAAAAAAATGTTGCCTTCATTGTAGTTACTTGCTTGTGGTTGTTGTTGTTGCTCATTCACTGCTCGTGGAATTAACAATTAACTTAACGTTGAAGTTAAATTGAATTAAAACTACTAACAAAAAAAAAGCCACTTTAATCGAATGTTTTTTGTGTGTAAATTTGCCAACAAATTAAATGTTAGAATAGAGATGTTAGACAAATAGTTAGCGTGCACTGAGCGATTTAATTACAAATAATATTTATGCATTAATTTTACCTTACTTTTATCGTTCTATTAATTTTTGAATTCAAATATTTTGCTAGTTATTAAAAAACAAAACTAAAAGCCTGTCAAATGACAGAGGGTGTAATTAAAATGCAGTCTCTTAATGTCAGCGTTAATTAGTCGCCTTAATTAATGATTATTAATATGGTTGTTGGAGCCCCCCTCTGCCCGGTTGTGTATATAATATACCGCCCCTCGGCTTGATTATTATGCAAATTAATTGTTTTGGATCCAAGAGCGATCGGGTAGATCTCGTTCGTCGCTGCATTTGACGAACTCATTGAAATGCATGAAATGCTCTCTCCAGAAATTATGCAGACCCTTTGGGGCAGCATCGCCTGTCCGTCGTCCGACGGTTAAACATGATTATCACAGTTCCACCTCATCGCAATTACCAGGCCATGTGAGGAGGAGTAGTCCCTTGCCTTTTTTTCTTACTTCTTTGCTTTACTCTTTTTTTGGGGCAAAAGAAATGAGCGGCTGACCAAAAAATCTGGTAATCGAATTAGGCAACTTCGTGTTTTATAAATGTTATCATAAATATTCCATTTTATTAATTACCGGGCATAATTCACCAACAAAAGCAAGAGAGGGAGAGAAAGAGAACATCGGACAGATGGAAGTCGCCGGCAAGAGACTTGGATTTTGTGGCTTCCTCTCACTTTAACTTTGGTGTCTCATTAACATATTTAATTTGTTTCTAATTTATTCATAAATTTATATTTGTGGCACCCTCCTCCAGAAGATGATTCTCTTGTTTTTGTTTTTGATCAAGCCTCCTCCTGCTCTCCCCTCTGCAGTCGCTCCCCTTCACTCACTGATTTATGGAGAGACCACTGATTAATGGCAGCCGCCCGACTCCGGATTTGAGTTGGACTCAGACATACCAACCGTAGCCGTACTACTCCCAAGATCTGGTCGGACTGGCTGTGAATCAGTGTTCGGCTGCTGCCCCTTCTCCGCTCTCATAAGTAGGTGTTGTTACGCACATTATGAAGGGGCTTGTGTCCATTAGGCCTCGGCTTATGGCTAATTTGTGGGAATTACCAAAAGAAACAAAGAGATGATGAAGAGCTGGGTGTTATATGGGAATACTCCAAAGGCTTAGATGCGTTAGTTTTGTAATACCGAATTTATTGTTGTTTAGTTTAGGAAAGGATATGAAAACTTATGAAGTCAAAAATACTTATTAAATATATTTAGGTTTATAAATCTTTAAGAGATCACAAAACAATTAAATCAAAAACAGAGTTTTGAAGTCAACTTGCACTTGTTTACCACTTTCAAAGTTCCTAGGGAATGACAAAGCAAATATCGCTTAAAAATTGTCTACTTACTTGCTTAGTATGAGAATCGCAGAGGAAGGCAGCAAATAATATTTCTTTCTCCCAGAGCTAGTTAAGAGATCACTAAACAATTGCACTTGTTTATCACTTCCGAAGTCCTAAGGGAATGACTCAGCAAATTGAAAAACTGTCTGGTTGGAGAACTGTCTACTTAGGTTCCTAGTATGAGAATCGCAGAGGAAGGCAGCTATTAATATATCTTTTCCTCACTAAGAGATCAATAAAACAATTGCACTTGTTTACCACTTTCAAAGTCCCAAGGGAATGACGAAGCAAATATGGCTTATTAACTGTCTACTTAGGTGCTTAGTATGAGAATCGCAGAGGAAGGCAGCAAATAATATCTCTTCCTCCCACTGCTATTTAAGAGATCACTAAACAATTGCACTTGTTTACCACTTCCGAAGTTCCAAGGGAATGACTCAGCAAATTGAAAAACTGTCTGTTTGGAGAACTGTCTACTTAGGTGCCTAGTATGAGAATCGCAGAGGAAGGCAGCAAAATAATATCACTTTTACTCCCACAGCTCTCTTGCTTAGGTGCCTAGTATGAGAATCGCAGAGAAAGGCAGAAGGTACTAGTGCCACAAAGACTCATTCGTCTTTAAATATTTTCTTATCAACTTTGTATTATTTTAAATAACTGAAATGTTTAAGCACTTCGAAATTACATTTTACAATTTGAATTTATTTCAAAAATTCTGTGTTAAATACATACAAGTGAATAACTTATTGGCTTAGGACTACAGTGAACGGGCAAAAGGTTTGCACTTGGTTTTGGGATAATATCCTTCCTGACCATCAGGTCCTCCTGGTTGGAAAGTTCCTTCTCCTTCTGCTCCTCCAGCTAGCTGACCACATCGTTGCCATGTCCATTTTGGCGCAGCAGCTCCAGCTTCAGTTCATGCTCCCTAGCCTTCAGACGCAGAGCTGCAATGGAGGAAGTGCGTCTATCCTCCGGCGGTGTGGCGGCTCTAGGCGGTGCCTGATGCTGCGCCGGCGGCGGTGGCAGCTGCCTCTGTGGCGAATGGGACAAAGTCAAGGCCACTGGAGCTGTCTGTGTCGGGGACAGGCACGGTGCTTGGTGGGTCAGAGCTATGCCCACCAGCTGCTGGGGCGACAGTTGAGCGGGCTGGACACCAACTGGATGTGGAGGAGGTGGCACCTGGGGAGGCGGATGCGTCGGATGCTGGTGCTGAGAGCCGTGTCCCGAGGCTGGTGATGTGGGCGGCGAGGCGAGCAGATGGTTGGGCGAGTGCAGATCAGGGGATCCCACCAGCAGGGCGGTGGGCGGCTTGCCAAGGGGCGGAGCTCGTGGCACCGCCGTCATATTGGCCAGTAGCGATTGGAAGGAGCTCGAGGGAGAGTACATCCCGGCCATTCCAGGGGGCAGCATGTGCGGAGGAGCTCTGCAAATATTGCAAAATGATGGGAATTAGTACCCGTTGACCTATGGTGTAGTTCCCTGTAGTTACTCACCTCTGGAATTGGTTAAAGTAGCCCGACGGTATCATGGGACCGGCGGACAAGTGAGGATATCGGAAGGCGGCCAAGTTGGCGGCGTGTTGGGCATCGAAGGGTTTGCGCAGCTGGAAGCCCAGGTGGGTGAAGGGATTCGGTGGCAGGGCGGCTCCAACCACCGTCTGCATGGTGGCGGCGCCGCTGGGCAGGTAGGGATTGTACGGATGCGACTGGGGGCCGACCTTCTCCTGCTTGCGCCACTTGGCGCGCCGGTTCTGGAACCAGACCTGCAAGGATCGGCAAGGAGACGGAAGCCGTGAGTTATGTGCTGCTGGCAGGCTACTGTACAGCCCGAACCCAAAGCCTCCAATTAATGGGCGTTGTTATTGAAAACGCCCCTTTAATTAGTTTTTAACATAACAATCTGAATATGGAGTCCATCCCCAGGACGCCGGCTTCTGATTGCACTCGGAATGGGAGTCGGAGTCGGAGTTGGAGTTGAAGTCCGAGCTAGAGTTATAGTCCAAGTCAGAGGCAAATAATGTTGTTTAGCATGAGCAGTAATTAAAAGGAAGCGACGACTGGCCGGCATAAGCCATAAACTGACCGGGCATGTAATGACTGGCACTAAAACAGAATTAAATGAATTTCTTTGCCTGCAACCGATACGATTCCCCTCTGTCCGTTCCCAGCTGTATCTCTCCTCTCTCCTAGAGTCCGCATCTCATTCTCCTCCGATTTCATTAGTAGCGACATGCTCCATTATTTTTCAATTTTCAACATTGTTGGTTGCACGTGGGCACAGGCCACGCGAATTAACCGCAACAAAATCTGTGCAGCTTCGAGCCCTGAATTCTCCTCCTTTCTTGGAAACTTGGCTTACCTGAATGCGCGCCTCGGTTAATCCAATTTTCATCGCCAGCTCTTCTCTGCAAAAAGAAGGAAAGAGAAAACTCGGTTAAATTGTGGAAAAAGTTTAGTGATTTAGGACAAAGAGATGATTGAATTGCAAAGTCCTTTCTTAGCTGGGAGAGCTACACCAATTTGATTTTTAAACGGTTAAGCTAATGCTAAAATGTTTTCTAAATTAAATAATATCCCCTTCTCATTGTAACTAATGCAAACCTTGATTAAAAACTTAATTAGGCAAATAAGAAATTAATTAGTAGGTGTAAAAAAATGTAACAGTGACTGCCCCTCTATTCGTTTCTCATATCATTGACCTAAGCTCACCTCTTCTAAGCTGCTCTCATGCCAAGCACTTGGCACTTAATTGAAGCTTATACTGTAAAGGCGATTTGATTTATTTGCTTAATTAATTGCTGGGCATTTAAATGAACCCGCTGCCTAATGAATTGAAAAACTGCCAGCGATACGATAAAAAGCAAAAAATCAAAATCAAATACAAAAAGTTGATCTAATTGTGGCTGCTATTGACCAGAGTCAAGCTCACTTTTTTTGTCTCGATTTTTGTTTGAGGCCCGAGCACTCCGTGCGGTCTCAATTAGCGTTCACTTTGGTTCCTCGACGCGAACAGTGACTGACTTTTAATTTATGGCAATTACTGCCGCTGTCTTTCGACCACATTGCTGCATGCTAATTGCGATCGTTAGAGTTTCTTAGGGCGCGGAATCTCCGGCCATCGCAGGAGGAGCTCTCTGCTCCAAATAAGATCGATCGATCCACTCAGGGGGGGTCGTCGGCGTCAAGGCATTATTATTATTGTTATTCGTATTATCAACCATACACCCATATTCTTTGTATCGTAAAACCAAAAATGTCAAGAAATGACTTTCAAGCCTTTGTCGCGCCTCGTCGATGAGCGATTTATGCAAATTTCGTTGCCTTTCTTTCTGGGCATCACATTGCGTCTCGTCTCGATGCGGCCTCTTATCTCCGCCACCTTGTCATATGTTACTCACCTCGTAAACACGTCTGGATAATGGGTCCGGGAGAAGGCCTTCTCCAGCTCCTCCAGCTGAAAGCTGGTGAAGGTTGTCCGATAGCGCCGTTGCTTCCGCTTCGGGGCATACTCGTCCGCCTCGCAGTCACTGTTCCCATCCGAAATGGGACTGTTGGTGCCACCACTGGCACCACTAGCACCGCTGGGAGCACCGCCGGAAACCGTGAGCGCTGCACCGGCCGATGAGCCGGGTGCTCGGTCCACCAGCACGACGGCATCCGGGTGCGCTAGCTTGGCTTCTTGCGGTAGTTCCTCCAGCTTGATCTCCTCCGATATGCCCATAATCCACGACGGGCGCACTCTCGACGATGCCGCTGTTCTATCACAATCCTTGAAGGCGGTAACTGCGGAGGAAACACAGGGGAATTTCGGAGATGATATTATTATTAATGTGTTGGTCAGGTTTTTCTAGGCTTAAATTTCCTTTTTTTTAAACTAGTGTGTCTTATTTATTGTTGTTACAAAAAAGAATGGGGGAAGACTTGTCTAGTTAGTCGCGCATTAGAAGCTCGTAATTCAATAAACGCTAAACGTGCAATTATCGTGCACTTTATTATGCCAATTTCCGTAATTTGCCATCTAGCCATGACCAAGTCATCGGTTGGGTCGGGACTTGGCCACTCGAGGTTACCTGCGGTTACACTGTGTAGCAGGGTTTAGGGTTTAAGACATAGAGATACATGTAAAAGGCTAAGGGAACAGGCCTTCGAAAACCTTGGAAATGCAACCACATACTTGTATTAGGTTACAAAAGTAATAAGAAATATAGAAATGCATTTCTTAATAGATAAAAACAATTTAGAAAAACTTCAATCATAAAACATAATTTATTATACTAACATCTCTTAAAGACAGAATCTGTCAATAAAGCCATGTATCTCTCAATCTTTATTTAAAGTTAAATTCATTAGTGATTTATGTATCTTTCAAAAATCATTTTCCACATCTATTGAGCAATATAAAATATTGATTTATGGCTTTCTATTCCAGAAGCTATTCCCAGAGAGCTTCGTTTTTAGTACCGAATTTCCCACCGCCAAGTGTTGGTTAGTCTTACAAAACCCTACTCTCTTCTGCGGTCACGGGGAAGCGTGCTGCCTCATGGTCATGGCTTCCACATTGCCGCACAGATTCACATTCATCTTGGACTCGAGGCTGCTGCTTCTGCAGCTGCTGGTGATCTCTCTCGGCCCCAATGCAAATCGATGACCACAGCATGGGGCTGTCCACTGCTGATCTCTTCCATCAACACGTCCCAGACGCTGAGTTGGGTTTTATTTTGCTTGGCGGTGAGGCTGCATGTGCAGATCGTTCGGAATTTTAATTAAATTGGGCGGCAACTTCATTTTCATCATCATCAACTCAACGGTCGAGCAGGAGCAGAAGCAGAAGCAGGAGCTGGAGCAGGAGCAGGTTTGAGCCTTGGAGCTTCTATCAGATCAAATTAATATCAGGTGCCAGTTCTCCTCGTTGAACTTGGGTCCCAAAAACTTTTGGCTGTTGGTTAATTTCATGTTTTGCTAATTAATATACGACATCGTTTAATGACAACTAAGTGGTTAGGGCCGGCGTGTAACCTTCCATTGCCGCCTGAATTTCTGAGCTGCCTTCGTGTCGGACTCGAAGTCGGAGTTGGAGTTGGAGTCGGGGCCAGTGGCCAGACCCTGTCCCATGACCAAAACATGGCTTGATTGATGGCCGCCGCTTCTGTTGACATCTCTACATATATCAAAATTGTCCAAATACCTTGTTAAATGGCAAATTAGTGTGGCTGTGATTGATTTAGTTGCATTCTTGAGCGGAATGAAGTTGCAAACCGGCCAAACAATCGAACTCAGACGTCAGCAAGACAATGTACACTGGGGAAATGTAATGGTGCATCTTTCAAGATTTCTAACGTTTCAAATGTGATTATTTGTAAAAGATTTCATACTTATAGAGTCCTCTTAAAGGGATTTCATATCCCGAATGAAAGTTTTTGCATCCCTTGATACGTATTATATTTTAGGAATACATTTTTCCAAGTGCACATGAACTTGTTTATGGCTTTTCCCATATCTCAGGCAGAGGTTCAGGTTGAGTGGCATCTTTCCTCACCTCAGACAGGGCATTCCAACTGAACTTCACTTTGCTGCCAGTTACCTTCCCGTATCCGAACTCAGTTCATAACTCATTTTGTGGACTCGATCATAACTTCAGTTATGAGTCGCACTGTCAGCATCCAATGTTGTCAACGAAATTCCTTGCATTGACAGCTGACAAACTTAATTTGCGGACCGCAAATTATTAAATTAGTTGTACGAATTGCAATTATGCTGGTTGATTATAAGACCCGCACTGATTAATTCATTGCATGCGAATCCGAATGGGAACTGTGCGGAGCAGTGCAGCTTATAGACTCGGCTATGTGGGGAATGTGTGCCGTTTGGCTTTGTTGTGGAGCCGCCTTATAATTGTATCCGCGTTGCTCCGACTTACGACTTGCGACTTACGACTTTATTACCAAGGCCCAGGCATCGAGCCATCGCATCGAGGAGTCCTCCGCTGATTGACGTTTCGCTGGGTAATTAAAAGGCAGTGCCAGTGCCAGAGCAAGATTCGCTGGAACTGTCAGTTTTTGACGTCTGCCTACCGATTTTGGCCTCGTCTCTTGGCGGCTCAACGGCTCTGCATGGCTTCATTTAGCCATAGTCGTTGCAACTAATCAAGTTAACGCTGCACTTGCTCTGCCCAAATCCAGCACGCTCTCAGGCTCAGCTCCAGGAAGCGTATACTGATGAGCAGGTATGAAGGGGATTACTCCCTCCTCCTCCTCATCATCATCCCTGGCGGGGGCGATTTCGTGCCTAACGTTTTGACACAACTCCGACGCGGCTCTCTTAGTCCCTTCATGCTAATCAGGCCAAGCGCCAGTCCAACTGCCACCGCAGTCAGGAGCAGATCCAGTCCGTATCCGAATCTCAGACGGAGTCTGGACTCTGGCCGTCTGGCAACTTGTTTGCGGTTGCTTGTTCCGTTTAGAGATAAGCTCCATTAGTGTCTGGGGAAATATTTAAGAGCAACATTGTAGGCTGTGTGGGTTTCCTAGGTACGTTCAGTCATAAAGGCACTGAGGGAAAAGTTATAGGAAAACTTAGGATTGTACAGCTAGAATATACAAAGGTCTTGAAATAAGAGCTCTTTTACTATTTGTAATCGGTGTTAATAAGTTGTATAAATGGTTTATCGAATCAGAAGTTGATAAGAACATATCTTTAATAATTATCCTAAAATAATAACATTCGATATTTTTATATACCTTTTTTGGGACAAATCCGATTTTAAAAATGTCATAACTAAGCTAAAAATTCATTAAATTCAAATCGGTGCAGGTGCTGTGCTGGTTTTTTATAGGTTAATAAATTTAAAATTTAAGAAAATTCAATTTTTTTTTTTGCCAATATTTGACAATTTTAATGTAACCCCTTACCCTGCATCCGGACATGGCTAGATCTACTTGGCTGTCGATGCTGGTAAATAATATAAATGACTTATAGGGTCGGAAATGATTCCTTGACAGCATTTTAAGCTTCCGACTAAAATTAGAATACCTTTGCAAAATAACAATAATTGTAGTCAGCAGTCAAAGTAATTTAGTAATAACATAATTCTAACAATATAAATAGGAATAAATGTCTTTAAATTAATTTAGTATAAGCCAAGAAATTGTACAGTCTATGTAACTACCATTCAATTTTTTGTTTACATCAAAAAATTAATATGTTCATAAAATGTTAATATTATTTTGAAGGGCCCAATAATAAAACATGTTCTAAAAGCCTTTATTATTTTAGAAGTATATAAGTATATATATTCGAAATGTATGTTCTTTTCAATTTATTGTTTTTGATTTATTTTTCCTTCGAAAGTTTTTAATATTCTCCCAGTGTAGACATATGGAAAATTAAGAAATTAATTCGTAATGCACGACAAGTGTACTTCTATTCGGTTGTCCACTGTCCGTCCGCTGTCCGCTGTCTTTGGCCCACTGTCCGCTGTCCGTTGTCCGCTGTCCGTTGTCGTCACTTCTGTCATCTCGATAAGCATCAATGTTTCTGCCCTGCCTGGCTGCTCTTTCCACAACTCAACTCAACTCGACTCGACTCGACTCTCTTGGCCAGCCAAAGACGCGTCTTCAGCTGGGCTCCTTCATGTTTTGGTGTCGTTTTTATGGTTGCACTTTTGTGTTTTTAGCTCCTCCAGCTCCTGATCTCCCTGCGCGGAACCTCATCCTTGCTGGCTGGCCGGGGACTGTCTGGGGACTGTTGTGCTGGCATATTTCATTAAAAGCCAGACCAGACCGGGGGGACCAGGTAGAACAGCAAAACAGAAGCTCTTTTCTGGCATTTTGTTAATGCGTCTCCGTCTCCGTCTTTGGGTCTCCCAGACTCCAGTTTCCATTCGGGGTCTGGAGGAGCCTTGTATCTGGAGCTGCTTATTTATGGGTTTACATTAGGCTAAACCACTTTAGTCACACTTTGATGATCGGCATTGTAATTTCAGAGCCCCCTCTCCATCGATAATGGCAAGCATTTTGGGTGGCTCAACTTCTGGCCTTAACTCGAGCCCAGCGAAAGCTCACTCGCTCCACCGATACTCGCATCGATGTGTGGTCCCTCCCAGAAGTTGATGGATTGGAGGCAGGGAACAGTTCCCTAATAGGCTGCCTCGGATAAGGTCAATTATTAATTTTCGAGCAGATCTTGTGAGTCACCCGAAAGACATAAAACCGATATGGAAAGCAGCTGAGACGAGACTCTATTCCATTTAAAGCTGCACCTGAGCCTCAGTCTGAGTCTCAGTCAGAGCCCTTGGTCATTCGAATATTCGTTGTTCGGTGTTCGGTGTTCGGTGTTTGCTGTTCACCTTCCCCGGTTGTTGGTTGGTTGGTTGTTTGTTTCTTGGCGCCGTCTCTTGGCCCAGGTGCGATAAGGCAGCATTCTTGTTGCTGGCCAGGCGCCGTCCTCATCGTCTCGCCTCTCCATTCTCCAATCTCAATTCTTCGCTCTGCGTTTCTGGTGTGGACCTCTAATGCACACACTCCCAATTATAATTAGTTTATTCATATCCTGTGTCGAAGCTGCTGCCTCATTTGTTGTTCTTGAGGGCAATCTTAATTCAATTTACCGGCTATCGAAAGGAGACGCAACGAATAGGGGTATACACTTACCAAAAGAGGTCAAAAGGAGAAAAAGAACATTGAAGAAGATTCTTCTTATGCTAAGGAAACTATAATGATTATGCATTTAATACATATTTCTTCATTAAGGTTATATAGTAATTTATGAAGTTATTGGCTCGAAGCTAAGTCCTTTAAGTCTAATTATTCAATTTAAAATAATTGCTTAATTTTGTGGTATTATTATTACATAAATGTTAATTATGTTGAGAGTATGAGAAAGATATGATATATTAAACTTAATGTCACTTGTAAATATCGCAAATTTTGGATTTTCAGTATCAATAACGATTAGCTATTTACTATCATTTCTATGGATGGATGGATGTTTTTATTTTATGCTATGTCATCAGGGGATCTTTAAATAATTTATAAATTCTATATAAAAAAAACAGAAATTTCTATAATTAAACTACTCATTATATTCTAGATAAATTTATAGAAGTAATCCAGTATAACGCCTTTGAAAGTTGTAAATTCCACCTTGTTCTCTCTAGAAAATATTTTTATTAGCTTGTCGGGATTTAATTTCCTTTCGAGTTCTCCAAGGGCATCCCTGCTTCGGTTGCTGGTCGCCCAAGTTCACCTGTGGCCACCCTAATGGAGGAGATTGCCGGGACGGTAGCCCTTAGGTAGTAGTTGCAGGTTCAGGTTGTGACTCAGGCTCGGAGTCAGAGACCAGACAGACGTCCCTGGTGATGCTCCTCCGTTGGTGATGCCGAGATGCGGGGCCAATTACTCATAAAATGCATGTTAAAAACAGCAGTCGAGGCGAGGAGCTATCAAATGGGATTGGGGCACCCGAGGAGGAGGGTGAGGATTGGATTGGACAACTGTTGCCCGACGCCATCTCCATCTCTCCATCTCCATCTCCTCCATCTGCAGCGGCGTCTGCTGCTCCGCTCTGCCCTTTGTCATTGTCTTGTGCGGTTTGATAAGCGAATCCCAGGCAGACGGCGCTGGGCAATTTGGAGACGACGTTGATTTCCCATGTTTGCATGTTTCTCTCTCCGAGAAGGGGCAGGGATAGGAAGGAGAAGGGATAGGGTAGAGGAATTAATGAAGCCGATCTCAATGGGGCCTGGCGCCATCTTTCCCAGCAGCCCAACCATCTCTAGCTCTCTGTGCCTCAGGGGGTGTCATCATCAGGAACCACCCTTCAAAGACAGCGCCCCAATTCGGAGTTCATGTTGCAAAGATAGAGGAGGTGTATCTGTGGCCCAATCTGGTCTATCTTCGTATCTTCTGGCAACAAGTTTTAATTGTATGTCGCCATAATTGAATTGAACTGCGATGAAGGTGACAGAGAGTGAAAACATATTTTAATTTTGGATCCAACTATCGAACGGCGAGGATCTGGCCCCATTATCACATGCCGGTTAAGATGCTACCTCAGAGATACGCAGATACCCTGCCAGGTATTTGCGTCACAGATGCTTTGTCACATGGTTATACTTATTAATTAAATCAGTGGGGTCCAAGTGGGGCGATTATCACCAGAAAGGGAACTTTGGGCGGGTTCCCGGCTTTTTTGGGTACCCCGAGTATCTAAGCCCACATATCTGTCTATATTTGTGTTTTTATTCCTCCTGGGCTGGAGGCCCTCGTCCACGTCAAGAAGTCAAGTGGTCAGGGGAGCTTTTGACATGATTATCGGCGATTGATAGCCGCGGCCAGTTAATTTCATTTATTCTGTAGGTACTACACCACGGGTACAAGCACTCGCCCCTTTGGAAATATTGAAAATTGGAAAAACATCAGCTAGACAAAACGTGATTTATTGGCACTGACTGCGCCGCTGACAATTTGTACTCTTTAATGGTGTTTAATTAAAGCCAATCAGCGATAAAGCCATCAGGGCCTATCAGCAGGAGCCAAAGTCTCTCCGAAAATTGAGTTAATCAAATTCTTATTTCGCCAGCGATGAACTACTGATACTTGTCTGATTCGATGTGTCCAGGTGGGGAATTAATCAAATTTAATGATATTTAATTTTAGTTTTACGTTTTTTTTTCTTCTGATTTCTACCCCTTATGGGGGTCGATCGTTCAGATTAGACACGGGGAATTACGAAATATATATTTGTGGCTTATACTTGTAATATTTGTCAATCATGCTGAGAAGTGAACCTAGGCATTGCAATGTGTGATTTTAGGTGCTTGAATTTAATAGGGGTTTTTGGGGGTATACGGAGTGATCTGATTTGGGTCAGGGATAGGAAAGCGCAAAGGGTTTTGGTAGATTAGTGGAGTGTATAATAAAGAAATAGGTATTAGATGTTATATGTTGTAAGAGATATGAAAAAATGAAGTATAAAATAGGCTAGAAGAGTTTAATTGGGTATTTCGTATATGAATCAAAAGATCTTATAGGATCTTTCATATTATATTAGCTTGATGATACCAAAGTCAGTCTATAATTATAATGTCATGCTAACTCTAGAGCAGTTTTTAACTCCTATTCACCTTCTAGAGGGGACTTAATATTTTATTTTGTTTATTTTTTATGCTCTGGGATTTTTTTTTTTATGTACGGGCGTTATGCGTCATATCATTATATTTTATTTTATGGTAATCAGATAATTTATGAAGTTAGAAAATATTAGTCTATTCCCTTTTATATCATATTTAACATCAATAAAGTATCAATTACTTTAATACATTGAAAACTAGCAATACTAGAGTAGCTGGAACAAAATTAAGAACTTATAATTGTTGAAATAGTTGTTTTAAGATTACTTTGGATTTATATTTATTAAATTCCTAATTAAAGCTTTGATCCACAATAAGTCTTAGGTTAACAACTTTGTAATATTACATTACAGTAAAAAATGTGCAAAATACAACCATTATGAGCTCAGGACTTTTTAACTCTTCAACTGTATTTCTATTCTATTATAAGGACCCCATTTGGGGACTTTTATATATATTTCTTAATTTTATACATATGTACGTGTTTTTATGTTTGTTATAGATATTTTAAATGTTAATGTTCTCAGACATTCAAAAAAAAGTAACACTTCTGAATTATAGAGCGTAGACTCACCTTGTTTCTTCTTTCTTTCTGGGAAACTGTCTACAGATCGGTAGAGTTTTAATCTTCAGTTTGACTTCTTCAGATGATATAGTTATATTATACACTATTTTCCTCTCTCCTTGGACTTGCTGTCTGTGCCTCCACTGGCTTTCTAAGCTTCTATATCAATCACATTAACCGCTACACTTTACCGACGGTCTTTGCGCACTCCGTCAATCAATCAAGAAATCGGAAATCTTAAATCAGAATTCTGAAATCAAAAGTTTTTGACTGTCCACTTCGATCAGGGTTAAGATAGGGAATACACCTAAGGGAACTATAGTGGTAACTATACTCCCAATTGGCCAAAAACTTTGCACACTCTGCGGCACAAATAGCGATATATTCGAGTCGAATCGAATGAAAACCGAACGCGACGACGACGACGATGATGATGACCGGGCTGTTCCAGTGCCGCCAGCGAACTACACGGCAAGCGGTCGTCGGTCGCACCGGTGAAAACTCAGGTGGGCTCCGGGTAGGTAACCAGTTTTCTCGCCTGTCAGTTGGAGTTGCCGTGGAGAGGAGAGGCTCTGCACATATAGCATAGCACACATAGTCTGCCGGAGCGAGAGGGAGCTATGCGATCGGAGTGTGTCGATCGATCGTCGCAGGTGTTGCAGGTGGGGCGGCAGGTGAGCGGAGGTGAGCTCCGCCCCTCTGGAACGAGTGTGAGCGAGAGGTGTGCTGGTGGAGACTCAGCCTATGGGAAGGCTTCGTTCCGCAGAGCGAAATAATGGCGGAGAAGAGCTCTGCACCTCTCTGTCACTCTAATGGCACCCTCTCTCTCTCTCTCTCTCTCTCTCTCTGTCTCTCTCGTTCTTGCTCACCTGAGGTAATTGAATAAGCCCCGGCACAAAGTGCAATAAATTTGATTAGCAAAATGGAAATTTATTTGCCCCCAGCTCTTGCTTGGTTTTTCTTTGCTGCCTCCTCGGGTTGCCATAGATGCGTTTACGTTTGCGTTTGCAGTTGTTGCGGCTCATAAATTAAATAATTTAGCCAAGACATGTGGAGGAAAGTGTTCGCCGGGAGTCGGGGTATAAATAGTATGGGCCATATAGAGAACGCTTGCCAGTGTGTTAAGGGCCTCGTTAATGACTTTGTTGGCTTTATTGGCTGATTACCGGAGCTGGACACAGTCGTAGACTGTCTTGTTTACCCTCCAACTGTCAGTGGAGAGGGGGTGTCAATGCAATGACCCACGGGAAAGGGTTATAAAGTGAATAAAACGAGTTCAGCAGATCACTCAAGTTCAATTTGGGGAGTTTTGTTAGCATTACTTTACCGGGTGTTAAAGGAAATTATTATTATTATAATTATTACCTTTAAGGTGATGCAATTTTTGTTTCAAATTTATTAATTTCCAAGGATTTAAAAATATAAGGTCAGATTTACGGGTTTAATTCTAATATATTATTTGTAAAGACTCTGTTTAATTATTTTTAGGATGTTATCAGCAGGGTATTATACTTTCTTTCAGAAGCTTGAAATGCAGTGAAGAAATCATTTCCGACCCTATAAATTATATATATTCTTGATCAACATCGACAGCCGAATCGATCTAGCCATGTCTGGTTGAAATTAAAATTTTCAAAATTTTCAAAATTGTTTTAAAAAATGATAAGGGGTTACATCGTTGAAATTGTAAAAAATCGACAAAAAATTTAACATTTAAAAATATCAAATTGAGTATGCAGATTTATTAACCTATACAAAACTAACACAGAAAAGCTTTCCGATTTGAATTTTATGCATTTTTGGCTTAGTTATGATATTTACAAAATTTGAATTTGATTAATATACATAAAATACACATATTTTCAGCTTTTCTGTAGGTATACGCAGGCTATATATATTTTATTTATATATATTTTATTTATATATATTTTATTTATATATATTTTATTTATATATATTTTATTTATATATATTTTATTTATATATATTTTATTTATATATATTTTATTTATATATATTTTATTTATATATATTTTATAGTTGTACATATTTGAAAGGAAATGTGTTCTTTTTTAATCATACCTAGGTGTTTTGGTATATTTCACATTCACATAACTCCAATTCTAACATACCAAAGAATATTAATTTCAATCTATAATACTTCTTTGTCTATTCTATTCTTAGAAGATTAATTTATTTTTCTCCTATAGTTTCCAACTCTTTCATTTAATATAATTAAGAAAGAAAATGTTTGCTTTTTTATCATATCTAAGTATTTTGGTATATTTCATATTCGCATAAACCCAATCCTACATAATGAAGAATATTCTTTTCAATCTATGATACTTCTTTGTCTATTCTTGGAAGATGAATTTATTTTTCTCCTATAGTTTCCAACTCTTTAATTTAATATAATTAAATTCAATGAAAACTGTTTCCCATTCTCTCAGAGAGTAAAACTCCTGGCCTGGTCTTGCCATTTCCGAGACAGACCTGACAGATTCCATTCCTTGATAACTACTTCATTAGGCCTGATATAACCGGGCCTTATACATCAACAGCAAAGCTCGGTTCGACTCGGCTCCATTCCTTTCCATTACGGTTGGAAGCTGACCCCCACTTGTCGTCCATCGTCCGTCTTGCTGGTCTGTCCCCTGGTCGGATGTAGCCCAATTTGCTCGTATCGCAAGGCAATAAATAAAGTGTTAATGGCAATTGCATACAAATAGTTTGGTGTTGCCATTATATTGCCATATTATCCCATTGTCGGGCCTTAACAAGAAGCAAACAATGCGACGCGATCGGAGTTGGAGTCGGAGTCGGAGATCGACGACTCGCTGCACTGCAGCCAATTTCACGCTTCATTTACAGGCGAAATGCAAACAAAAGACCGGCAACCATCTCGACCAGAGACCGTCGAGGAGTGACCATTTGGCCGACGGGTTCAATGGACAGCAGGTCGAGCTAAACTCGGAGCGGCACCGGGATCGGGATAGGGAATACTAAGTACTGAGCATTGAGCACCGAGCACACTGAGCACGGTATCTCGTCCCCATGTGGCCGTGTCAATCAGCTCGTCGCGCAAGGTGTGCACTTGTTATACCGAGTACATGAAAAGGGCAAAGGGTATATAGATTTTACAACTAACAGAATTAGGTATACCTTAATACCTTAACCAGGATATAAGAACACACCACGAGAAAGCATTTTCCTTTGAGCAGAATTCCGTTTCAGCCTCAAATGTAGGAAAGTTAGGTATATATTTATAAAATATTTTAATATAAGATATTAAAGGATTTCTTAATCTACCGTTCTATTTTTTTGTAGAAATCTAACCTTTTTCTTCACATAAACCTCTTTAAATCTGTCTTGTAGCAACTCTTGAGGTTTCTTGTATAGCCAGACACCATCATCAGTTGCTATTCCATCTAAAAAGCTTATAACTTCTTACTTTTTCATATTACAACCTTGAATTATTTTATTCCCATTCCTAGTAACAGGTATCGAAAGGTCTCAAAACATTCATTCTCGCATTCTTCCCCATTTTGGACTCAATACGGATCCACTCTCTAGGCTGACTCTCGTCCAGCTCCGATGGCTTCGCGGCAAATGAGATCGAGCAACAGAGCCTCGAAGTGAGAGAGTCGCGCATGCGCGCACGTCCTAATGTAATTATTATCTCAACAATTGAATTTCCGGTCCCGACTTGGACTGCTACTCCTGAGTCCGTAGTCCGGAGACTCTGCTCTTGGCCTGGCTGTGAATCCACTCTCCTGCACACGGGACAGATGTCGCGCAAAACGTTACAAATGTGCACTTAATTGCGCAATTAAATAATTTTATTTCTGCTGCGCGTTTCCTTGGTCCTCACTCCTCACACCGCTCTGTCAGTCTGACTGGCTGTCTGCCTTCCTGCACCGGACTCTTTCTCCGCCGCTCCGATAGCAAACAAATTGCAGCCAAGTGGCTTAGTCCACTCCGTTGGCCAAGTCCGCTCCCTATCGGCTGTCCTGAGGTGTCTTATTCATTATGGCCATTATGCAGCTTAGATAGAAGCATTTTCCATTGCCAGTCGCAGGTTGCCAGTTGGCATTTGCCAGCTGCGATTGAGGTGAATTGGTAAAGAGAATATCATCTTAGAGGATATCCATTAGATTTTGGTAAATCTCTGATCATCTTTCGATGGTTTTTTGAGTGTAGAATAAGCTATTTGGGGTTTCTCTTACTTTAAACTGAAGCTCTGCTTCGCCAGAGAGATTATTCTCTTACATACAGCTTAAAAAGCATTTAAATAAGGCCTTAGTGATTTATACTAAACTTTTGTAATTATTAATACAATAATTAAATAATACAACCTCTTACACATTCTGTTCTCATATACAGCTAGTTGGTCCTTTCTCTGACTCATATAAATGGTATTTTAACAAGTCCATGTATTATTCACCCATCTCTGCCTTAAATCTTTACTATTTAGATATTTATATATAGTTTAACCTGATAATATTAGAAATTGGTTATGTTTGTATATTATTTGTAGATAATGTTGCTTAGGGTCACTTAAAATAGAACATGTTCTCTTGCTTCTTTGTGATTTGTATTTTTGCTTGATTATGCTTAATCTTTTCCCAAGATCTATGGCGATCTTTGCATACATTATTAATATTTAATATGATTTCCAAAAATACTATTATTAAACAACAAGTGACACGATCTGGTTTGTGAATAAACCCACTTTCCCTTCTTATTTCTTCTTAGACTCCAAATTTGAGCAATTTATGTATTTGTGGAAATTTACCCCCCGAAAATGTTGCCCAATAACAATTGCTTTGGCATAGATTTCCCTTTAAGTCACCCACACTTTTCCCTCCCCCTTTTCTCTTATTTTCCCAAAAAAATAGAAAAAAAAAAACTAAACCCAAGGCTGTGGAAAACGCAACTGTAAACGATACCAAATTATATTTAATTACGTGCGATTAGTTAGGGTTACTGGAGTCGCGCGATGAAATGCCAGCGATAAGGCTCCGCCCGTCACCCGGCCATAAATAGTACACCAAACCAGGCTAAAACCAGCCAGCTATTCCACCAACTCTATTACATTATAGTACCAACTATCCCAGGGCCCGGCCTTAATTCAATTACAAATGGCTGCGGTTCACTCAGCGAGCAGCGAGCAGCGGGCGTGTGACATAATCACCCAACAAAACTGTCGCCCGATGGCTAATGGTTGGGTACCTTCTTGGCCCTCCTCCTAGACCATTATTTGGTAATTTGATACGACGATTTGTCGTGGCTTTTCGGTTGCATTTTCACTCAATTGTCGTGTACGCCGCCCCAAAATTGACTTAAGCGGAAGCGCGTTATTAACTGGTTTATGCAACCCAAAATCGCCAGATTTCCAGCCCACGATAAGAGCCGCCTCTGCTTGGCTGATTATGTATATACATATATATATATATAGGAGTTGGTACACATTCCTGGCCAATAAGCAGGCGGCAATTAAAACGAAAGCCAAGTAATTTCATTTGTTCGTAAATCTAATTGTGGAAACTCTCTCATGGCCCCTGGTTTCCTAAAAATGTGAAATGCCTTGGTAATTAGTGCGTGTACCGACTGTGGTCTTAATTGCCCCTCCGCCAACCTGCTGGAATTCCGTCATAACTCAACGTTTTTATATATATGTATGTGTTCGAACGTTTTGTTGAATTTGGCAAAAACAAACCAAAAAATTTAATACAATAAGTACAACAAAAAGAATGGGTAAACTGCATGTTTCTGGTTAATTCGAGTTTAATGCGCATCAATTAAAATTATTAAATTTTATCTCTATATTGTTTTGAGTGAATTAAATATAATTATAATTTCACGAAACCAATTGCCTGTTCGTGGACAGTCCAAAAAACATTTTTGGAAATTAATGTTTCTCGGCTGGAATAAAATGTCGATTTTTTATGTAATCAATTTTTTTTGTGTAATTATTTCTTGGTGGCAAATGAGGCATTTTTTAAACGTTTAATGGGTTAACTGGTTTTTCAAGCGTTTCTTTTTGAGAGCTCAGACAGGTGTGTAAAGTAAATTAAGCATTCTTTAAACTTTAAATGTTAATAATTTTGAATTTGTATTTAATATGGAATAGTAATGAAAATAGTAGAGTTCATTTTGTCACACTTCTCTTTGAATCGAGCTCTCTATTGATATAAACTTATATCATCTTTAATATGTTATTATCCTAAATTAACTTATATTATTCTTATGCTTATGCTGAAAAGGTGACCCCCAATCTTTATATAGACGTCATCACCTTTATCTTATCTTTCCCATAAATGGGTTAGACGTCCCTTCCTTCCTGGCTTGAGTGTCCAGTTCGGTTTCTTCTTCCGTCCACTGGCAGCTGTCGATGTCTTAGGTCGTCCTTTGGTGTGGGAACAGATCCTTGCTTATCCCTTTTCGGCCAGCCTTTTTCTTCCTTGCCGCTCGTCGATCGTCGCATTAGTTGTATTTTTTTTAATTGATTAATTAGAGGACGGCTTCTGGTCCCGAATCGATGAGGAACCTTCTGTTCCGTTTCGGGCCTATCGTTAGAATTATAATTGGTCTGCGGCCAAGGGAGGCATGCCATGTGAGATAGGATATACCATACTACACTGGGGGATAAAGAAATATAACTGAATTAAGAAGTATTTCATCAAGTTGAAGATGTATATTGTGTGGTTATGTAATGAATATTTAATAAACACTTAAAATGTCATAATTTTTTTAAGTAGTTAATTTTTATTGTATTTAAATTTTAGGATATTAATTGATTAGCATTTTTGTAAATTTCAGTTATAGTTTAATATATGGTTTAAGTATAAGACAAACTTTGATTCTATGCCAGATCATATTAAGCTCTCATTTTAAAGACTTTAAATGGACTATGTTGTTTATTGCTTAAGCCACAAAACCAACTAACTACATTTCGGTAACTATAGTTAAATAATTAACTATATAACCTGTAAAATCATTCCCAAATATTTTCTTCATACTTAAGGTTTAATTAGAGCTATCATCTTACCCCCTGCTGTACAGCAGGTTCTTGCAGTGTGTGTGTGTTTATCCTAATGCTAATATCCTGTGTGCTATTGTGTTGTTGCCTGTCGGCAATTTGTTTGTTCTTCGGCTGCCCAAATTGATTTTATTGACTTGTAAATGATGTAGGATGCCCGCTGCAGTTCCTCATGGCTCGTTTCTTCCTCCAGCTCCTCGTTCCCCCCTCCACATTCCTAGTTTTATTTTTACTGGCTTCCGTATACGGACCACACCCCATTTTGGGCTGGAGTCGAGGCTCGTTAATCTAGGATTGTTTGGCTTGGCAGCCGGTTCCTTTTGGCCTCCTCCTCTGCGTGGCTGAGAGGAGTCTCTCGCATGCCCATCGATGGCCAGTTTGCATATTTAATTTATTGATTTCACGCGGTCTCCTCCGTCCTGGCCCTTTGTGGCGCCGGTTTTCTGCATTAAGCCGGGTTCAAATATAATTACTTTTTGTAATTAGTTGCAGGCCCAACCAAGGGAGAAAGAGAGATGGCCCAGGGCCAACCGCAAAAGTTGCCAACGCATAAAGGCGCATAAAGATTGATAACGAGCTAATGAATGTAAATTTCACATAAGGAGGCCCGTCGGCCTGTCAGTCCGTCAGTCATGGACCTCCTTGGAAGCCGCGAGGGGTGGAGCTACCTCGTTTATGAGTTGCAAAACTTTCCTTGAGAACAGCAACTTAAATTTAATATCGCGCTAAGCTCGGCTTCCGTTTCACACAGAATCCAGCTTGGTGGTCGCTTACGTCTTTGGAGTACAGTGGTTGCTGGATATAATGGTATTAGATATATAGTCAGAAGCTTGCAAAACAGTGAAGGAATCATTTCCGACCCTATAAATCATATATATTCTTGATCAGCATCGTTAGCCAAATCGATCTGGGCATGTCCGGTTGAAAAACAAATTTTCGAAATTTTTTCGATTTCGATTTTTGCTAAAAAAAAAGGGGTAACATCATTAAAATTGTCAAAAATTGTCATTCTCTAACATTTTAAATTGAGTATGCAGATTTATTAATCTATAAAAAACTAACATAGGAACGTTTTCCGAATTGAAATTAATGCATTTTTGGCTTAAATATGAGATTTTTCAAATTTGAGTTATTGACAAAATTGTTTATAAAATATAGACAAATACCGACTAAAAGTGTGGTATTGTACGTTTAGTCAGAAGCTTGCAAAACAGTGAAGGAATCATTTCCAACCCCAGAAGTCATATATATTCTTGATCAACATCAACAGCTGAATTGATCTAACCATGTCCGGTTGAAAAAAATTTTTTGAAATTTTTTCGATTTTTGCTAAAAAAGATAAGGGGTTACATCATTAAAATTGTAAAAAATTATAATTTTTTAACATTTTAAATTGAGTATGCAGATTTATTAATCTATAAAAAACTAACATAGGAATGTTTTCCGAATTGAATTTAATGCTTTTTTGGCTTGGTTATAATCGATTTTCATTGCAAGGGTATTTAAATTGTGGGGTTCCAAAATTATTAAAAATTATTAAATTCTTTTTTGTGGAATTCTAATTTCAGTCAGAAGCTTAAAACGCAATGAAGGAGTAGTTTCCGATCCTATAAATTACATATATTATTGATCAGCATTAACAGCCGAGTTAAACTAGCTATGTCCGACAAAAATCTAATTTTTTGCAAATTTTTAAATTTTTAAAAGGGGTTACATCGTAAAAATTTGCAAAAATTGGCAAACGAAATTGAATTTTTTTAAATCTTAAATTCAGTATGCAGTTTTATTAGTAGGAAAGGTTTTCGAATTGAAATTAATGAATTTTTGTTTTAGTTATGATCAATTTTCATGATGCAAATACACACATCGGAGGTACTTCAGTTTCCCAAAGTTAAATTCCTTTCTTGTCTATACTATATTTCCAAAAGTGTTTCGTCTATGTATGTATCCAACAAACTTCGTATATTTATATCATAACATATACCTTGAATATATATAAACAAGAACAACTACCTTAAATCTTAAACATATACATAATATAGGGTATTATATTTGAATTATAACGTTTCCCCCAAAAGATCTGAGAAGATCCTAAGACCCAACAGTTTCTGGGTTATCCCTACTCTATCCCCACTGTACCCACTTAACCGCCTCAAAGGAGGTGCGAGGCAATGCAATTATGCTGGGGCTACTTGCCAACATATATTGGTAATTAAATAGATGGAGATGGGGGCTACCTCTGAGGCGGCAGGGAGGGATCTTCCCGCGCCGGAGAGTGAGGCGGGTGACGTTGACAAATGAGTTCATCATCAACAGCACGAGCGGTAGCTGCTCCTTTGGGAGGGGAAAAGAAGGGAAGCGGGATTGGGAGCTCATAACTGGGGAATTGGATGCCGCCGGACAGATGGACGGACGGAGGGAGATTTTTAAAATTGTGTAGAGTGAAAAGCGATTTATTTTTCGCCATTTGGTGGCTTGGTGCGGTCGTTTAATAAACAATTTAATAGCGCGCATAAATTTTTCGAGCCATCATACTTATAATAAACCCATTTGTCTTCGGAACGGAACGGCCCAGCAGCAGCACTCATATATAGGTATATATCTATATATATATAGGTAGAGCTCTGTCTGAGGGTTATTAAATTATGCGGCTCAAGCGTAAAAATAAACCGTAGCAAATGAGAATGTAGGACGCACACCTTTAGACTCCATAATCCCGTAACGAGCCCTAATCGTGGAAGAGAGTCCAAGTCTTCCCGTCTTCTCCGCTCTCGAAGACTTTCTCCCCACGAGTCGGCTTCAATTAATCAGAGAGATTCGAATAAATCAAGTGCCATAAAAGTGACACAGCGTGAGATGCACCGAGAGATGAATATTTAATTAGGAACAAATTAAAAATGCAAATAAAGTGGAACTACCATGGCGAGCGACTCCTTTTATTATTAATCGATAGACTCTCGTAATTAGTTGGCCATAACAAAGGCGACCCATGGAGCTCCGATCGAGGGTATTATTCTCCTCGCGGGGCTTCTCTTCTTTTCGTGGGTCTTTCCTATTAGCTAATTGGAGATCGAAGCTGGACCTGGAGGCCTGTAGACCTAGGGCTTTGATTGCCATCTGTTGCAGACGCGTGCTCACGGGATCTCCTACCGTTCTTCTTATCTGATTTGCAGAGAACACTTCTGGCTTGTAACGAAAGAATTGAATCTCGATTTTCCACGATTCTTATCTGTTCACAGGTACACCTACTTCGGTAACAGAGACAGCTTACAATTCATTCTGGGGACATCTTTTGAAATCGAACCGACTTCTTGGGCGGAGAGGAAGGAGATCTCCTCTCCGATTACTGCTCAACAGCCTCGAAACACATCGAATCGGTGGCCAAACGAGGTCATCTTTTAGTCACTTATTTATTTATTTCTAGCGTAAAACGACAGACAAATTGATTTTAATTGAATATGATTGACGTCCGTTTTTTTTTTTTCGGGGGCGATATCGCCATAAGCGATAATCTCAACTGGTTTCAGTGGTTTTATTTTGGACGGACACTCATCGAGCTCGAGCCTCGACCTAATCACACTTGTGTTGTTATCAACACGAACACAAGAATTCATATGATTTTTAATTAAACAAATGATAGTTGGGGATTTTATTTACAAAGAGTTAATATAGGTAATATAGATAATATAGGTAATTGTGTAGGTTCTTGATATAAGAGCCAAGAAAATGTAAGATCCTAAAGACAGTAAGTATTACATTACTTTTATGCTAAATTCCCTTTTAAAATATTTGTATTCAAGTGCAAATATTAATGGTAAACCCTACCCATAGTGGTCTGTTACTAAAACATAATCTTTCTCTAATTTATAAACACTTGCTATGTTGCTATAAAGCTTTTCAATAACCAGATAAGATAACCATTGTCCATTTAGAGGTCATTTGAACATTCTACATTCTATTGGAACATTTCTCCTCGTGTTTATGGGTTTCGCAAGATCTTTGAGTTTAGCGATAATTTCATTAGCTGGAACCATTTGTCAGCGGTTAGCGGGAAGACATAGCTCTGGACCCCATTTTCCTAAGAAGCCACTGAGGAAACAACTTAATTAAGGTTCGATCGGGTTCGATAGAAAGGCAAAAGAGAGATCGCTGGTTGAGATGGGACTGAGGCTGGGACTGGGGGCCAATGTTTTGGGTTGGGCAGCAGGCATCAAGCAATTTGTATTCAGGTATCACACAGCAACAAGTCATTTCACACTTTGATCACGCTGCAGCTGCAATCCTGTCCAGGCCTCGCCTGTCCTGTGCCAGAGCCTTGGCCGGGCCTTAAAAGGATCTGTGACTCGGCTGCGGACTCTGTGGCTCTGGAATGCGCGCTGGCTCTTGCATATATTAGCCGAATGGTCACCAGAAGCCACCAGCCGTAGTCTGCACCCGCAGTCGGTTTGCAGAGGCACCTTCGCAGTAATTAACTTGTTTCAATAATTACGCATGCGCATTTGCACATGTTGCATGCCCCCGGTAGCAGCTCCTGCCCCTGCCCCGCCCACTTGTTACAGCCTGCAACAAGATTTTTGCATTGCGTGTGCTACGCACTGTCTGTGCAGCCGGAACTACACTTGGGTTAGGGTATAATGGCCAGGAGATGTGGGTTGGCAGTTACAAATCTTAATGGGAATGTAAGAAATGAAGTCTTGAGAGGATCTAGAGAAAAATGCGACACAATAAGTGTCCAGGATTCCATTAGATTTCAGCAAATCCTTAGTTTGATATATCATCTAAAACTCTATAAAGATTATTATTGATTTCCCCATAGCTTAAGGTGCTCTAGTATATCTCAGGAATACGTTCTTGGCAGGAGTAAATAGCTTGAACAAGGATGTATTATTTTATCTTAAATCTGCATCTTTAAATTATTCATTTAAATATTTTTTAAGTGTGAGATTAGCAAAATTATAGCAGAGGAATGATAGAAAACTTGTGAATAATGTCAAACTATATAATACTAAAGTAAAATTTTCCTTTATATTAATAAATATATACTGAAGGCACTATGTTTCAATGGAACTCCTCGTAAACCTCTAATATTCAACCTTTAATTCAAATTTAAGAGTATTTTTCTGTGGATACACCCCCATTGATTTTTTATTTCTCGAACACATTCGATTGGAATGTTTGTTTTTGGTTGCAAATTTATGCAGCAGCCGCCGCTTATTATGAATTCGTGGCCCCTGTTTCAGTCCCGTGCTCAGGGATCTCCCCTTCTCCTTGGCTTCCTCTTGGTTTGCTCCCAATTCCAGCCTGTGTCCAGAATCCAATTGCAATTCCTCTCCAGCGGCTGCCACATCGTTGTCCGTTCGTTGTCCGTTCGAGGTGGCAGTGGCACTTAATTATTGATAGCATTACAAACGCGGTTCACTGGGTCACGACGTGTACATGTCAAAGGGGTTTCTTGAGAAGAGGCAGCAGTCCCTTGAGATCTTAATTCGGTTGGGGAGCTAAAAGCCAGGGCAAGTTATGGTATATCTCATGGGGATACATAAGGATACCTATGTGGATTTATGCAATTAAAACTATATTCAGCGAAGAGAGTGAAGTTCTTCTTTTCGTTACCAATCATACATCTATCGAAGGTACCCTTGATATCGAAATAAGGATAATAACGATCCTCAATTCATCAGATACAACTAACTTGAGCTGAATGATAGATATCCCCTTTTTATCACAACTTCAACCATTGGTGACCTCACTATTTCTATATGTTTGGGGGTATACTCCGCAAAGATTCCATTACTTTACGCACTTTTCCAATTAATTTCATTTCCGTTTCGTAGTCACGGCTCCGGAACATGTGTTTCAATCTTCAAAAGGTAGCGAAAACATAGAATCAATAATTAAGAAATGTCAAACATAAAACGAGAGGCCCGCGTCAGGTGATAAGAGGAGTGTATGAGGACCCAGAGGGTGCTCTGTCAAACCTGCGACTTATTTTCGGTGCTCGCGTGACAAATCATAATTGATTGTTCGCTTAATTGAATTGGGGTCCGATAAGGAGGAGAAGTTCTGTTTTGGGCAGGTGACCGAGCTCTCCAAAAGATCAACCAGAGAACCCGTGACGGGAGACAAGTGACGAGTGAGTCACGGCCACCCATCAAAACCCGCACGTGAGTCATGATACATCCCAAAAACACGGGATAGACAAGACTAATAAATTGTTAATGGCTTTATCACAGCTCAGGGCGTACGATGTAGCCCCCAAAATGGTTCGTAAAACCAACGAGAACCGAAACGCGGCGATAAGCGGCGTTTGCCCTCATCTTGGGGCACCTCCGACTCCTCCTGGCTCCCCTTGCTCCTCTGGAGCATTAGTCACCCAGGGGGAATATTTATAGTATCCTGGATGGTTGACCGGCTCCTTCATAAGGACCTCTGGCTGTCAGCCGCAGAATCAACTCATCAACATTGACAGGCGTTTCGCCATCTCCATGTGGGTATCTGCGCGATCTCCGATCTCGCATCTTTATGGCCATTGGCCTTTGCAATTGACGCGTGATTGGCATTCGATCTTGGTTCGCCCCTGCCTCTGCCCCTGCATCCTGTATCTGCATCTGCACTCGGCGTTCTGGGCCCAAAGATAGGCATAAAGTGACGAACAAGTTCCGCCGAAGATGGGCCAAAACGATCGAGAGATCGATCGCTGGCCGGATCGTTTTAAGGTGTCACCTACTTGGTATGGAGAGTGTGCGACCAGTTGACAGTCAGTTAGCAATGCATATTCAATTAGTGCCTACTAAAGGGGGGGAGTTCCTAATGGTTGGTAGATTCTACAAAGAGTCGATATTTATGAACCTTATTTGGACAGTTATATTCCCTAGGATATCAAAACAGCCTGAGTATTAAATGAAAGTTAGTTATTTTAATAGCTATGGCTTGATAACTTAGATTAGCGAAGTTGAAAGCTATGTAAAAAGTATATTTATATAATTAGATCAATTATTTTTAAAGACATAAACTTAAAAATGTAATGGATTAATGTTGGTTTGTACTTTTAAAGTGCATACTATAGTCCTAAGTATCAAAGAGTATCGGATGTTTGTTACTATAGGATTTACACCCTTGCAAATATTCTAATTTTAGTCAGAAGCTTAAAATGCTGTCAAGGGGTCATTTCCGACCCTATAAATCATATATATTATAGGTCAGCATTAAGAGCCGAGTCAAACTAGCTATGTCCGGCAAAATTGTTTCAAAATTTATCAAATTTCAAACATTTTATAAGGGGTACATCGTTAAATTTTTCAAAAATTGCCAAAACATGTACTTAAAAAAAAAAAATGAAATTAAGTATGTAGATTTATAGACAACAAAAACTAACATAGGAACGCTTTAAGAATTAAAATTAATGCATTTTTGGATGAGTTATTACATTTTTAAACTTTAGGCATCCCAAAAATTATAATGTAAAATTATAGACAAAAATTTAATATGAGGGTATTAAAACTTCATTCAGAGGCTTAAAACACAGTGAAGAAATCATTTCCGACCCTATAAATCATATATATTCTTGATCAGCATAAAAAACTAAATCGAAATAGCTAGTTCCTACCAAAATATAATTTTTTCAAAATTTTGAACATTTTATAAGGGGATACATCGTTAAAATTGTCAAAAATTGGCAAAAAATTACAGTTTTTTTAAATTTAAAATTGAGTATGCAGACTTATTAAAATTGTAAAAACTGGCATAGGAACGCTTTCCTAATTAAATTTACTGCATTTTTGGCTAAGTTATTTTATTTTTAAACTTTACTTTTCCCAAAAATGAACATATAAAATTGTAGATAAATATTTAAATTGTAATAATCATTTGGGGGTATTATAATTTTAGTCTGAAGCTCGTAAAGCAGTGAAGAAATCATTTCCGAAACCATATATTCTTGATCAGCATTAACCGATGAGTTGATCTAGATATGTTCGGGAAAAAAATAAATTTTTCAACAATTTTTAATTTTTTTTAAAAAATAGAGAAGGGGTAAATTTATCAATTTATCGTTAAATTTATCAAAAATGAAAAAGAATGTAGAATTTTTTAAATATTAAATTTGGTATGCAGATCGATTCGGCTGTTGATGCTGATTGAAAATATATATGATTTATAGGGTCGTATATGATTCCTTCACTTAGTTTTAAGCTTCTGACTAAAAGTATAATAGCCTAAACAAGTTTAAAAATAGAAACACAAAAGTTTTCCTGTTACTAATAATAAGTTTACTAACAATACCATTAAGTCATCAAAAATTTTAAATATTTCCCTTAAACTATAAATAAAAATCACCTTTATTATGCAAATTTATAAGTTATATTCATTTCGAACAAAATATTAATAAATCCAATACATCTAGAGGTGAGCATTTGTTGTGGAGGTCAAAAGGCAGCTTTGTTTCTATCATTTGCCGTCGCTTTTTTTTTTTTTTTTGGTTAGCTACCATCTCTCTCTCCTTCCCCCTGTTTCTCTCACACCCTCTTTTAAGTCAGACTTTGTTGGTAATCAGAAAGCCTAACAAACAGTCCAACAATCCCAAAGGTAGCTTATTTAATTTGACTCAAAATCATTACCATTAGGCGGAGGCACCGGGGTAAATTGCAGCGGCGACACCTGCCGTGCTCACCTGGCCATGTAACTCCTCTCTGCTTCCTTTGCTCTCTCTCTCTCTCTCTCTTTTTCCCTGACTTGTTTGTTTCTGCTCTCTCCTTCTCCAATATTACCCCAATCGTTGGGAAACCGCCCCCTTTTCAAAGAAGTTCACCAATGGGAGCACGGCTAGCAATCTAAGAGAGAAAGAGAGTTGCTTTTTGGTGTGGAAAGGGGAAAGTGGTGTGGTGGGAAGTGGTTCGGTGTCGTGAGGCAGTTCTCGTTATTGTTGTTCTTGTAGTTGTCGCTGTGCTGTCTGTGCCTTTTGTTGTTGTTTCGTTTGGTGTTTGGTGTTGTTGTCGTCGACAGGCAATTTACATGAAATCAAAATGAAACGCGTAAAAGGGGCTGGCGAAAAAGAAAGGAAGGGGGCGAAAAGAGGAAGAAGATTGGGCCTAAGCGACTAGCAGATGTGCTGAAAATTATGAAACTACTTAGTAAGTAGAAGTAAAATTCTGAAATTCAATTCGAAATTAATATTAAATGGTGTTGAAATTTAAAACGTGTTAAATTTAAGCATCAATGCAGGTGTGGTACACCAATAAATCATAAAGTTCAATTAGTTAATCTACCATAAATTGGTTAAACCTATTAGAAGAATCTTTATTTCAAACATTTTCTAAACATTTAATATAAAAATAGATAGGATTAAGTTGCTCCCTAATAATTTTTAATTGTTTATTTTACACTCTTTTGAAATTGAAGAATCTTGTATAATAATTTCCACAATTCTTATAATAATAGTGAACCTGCTGACACGATACAATAATTGGGATATGTTTAAAATGTATAAGTTGACTTTCTCTGTACACCTTTTATTTCTATCATTTTAATAAAACTCTCCCCATTTATATTCGTTGTATCCCTCTGCCTGTCTGTCCCTTGCTGTGTAGGGCATTTCCAACTCCGAGCATTCCACTCAACTTTTGTTTACTTAAACTTTTACCATTTTGGGGTAAGTGTTAAAGTGGCCGCCAGTCACAGATCCCTGTTTCCCCTCCTGCCTGCCCTGCCCTGCCCTGCTCCTTCACCTTCGCCTCACCTGGACATTCCCTTGTAACCCTTTGGGTGGGTGGGCAGCACAGGCGCCTTGGCTAAGGTCTGGGGCCTTGGTTCCCTTCGTTCCCGGGATTTTGATATATTTTACGGTGCCATTGGCAGAGCTGATTGTTTTTTAAATTGTTTCTGCACGCGATTCGTGTTTGTCGGGTTTATGGCTGTAATAGCCAAGACGGAACATTGTTGTTATTGTTTGCCATTGCTATTGTTGTTGTTGTTATTGTTGTTGTTGTTGTTGCTATTGTAGCATAATTTAATTTGAATGCATATGCGACCAAAGTGGGTAATTGAATAAGTTTCGCGCTGGGGATTGGGTTTCATTTCTCTAAATTTGATTAGCGCCGCGACTCGAAATACTATTTTACACGTACTCAACAATCGCGTGCTGGATTTGTTGGGCCAGGAGAGGGTGCAAAATATATTGCAATTTATTTTCTGGCCAGCTTAGCAGCTCGCTTGCCACTCAAATTGATTTGTAAACGTATGGGGGGTTTAATGCCGCCGAACAGTTCGCTGAGTGGAGGCAAATTTACACACTCGACTCCACTCGACTTTCGTGTTGGCTTCGATTTGTGTTTGTTTTCGGGGAACTCGCAGGACTCTGGGGGAGCCACGCCCCCCAGGCAATTCGATTGCAATTTCTGCGGCTTGTAATCAAAATCGATTTCTCATTTTCGCACACGTCCGTAGCTCGCCGAAATTGGAAACAATTTGGCCAAAAGGCATTATGATGGCAGCCTCTCACGTACGGGTCGAGGGGAAAATGGCTCCTAATGTGATTAAAGTCCATTCATTTGACGCATTATCCCTGGTTCGCTTAAGGTCAGACACTTGATTAGAGTAATCTTTTCCCCTCTGATTTCGGCTGTCATTGAACTTTAGGCGAGGCGGAAACGAAATCAAAGCTTATATTTAGTGAATAAAACTCGGCTAATTGCCTGGGAGCCGACATTTGCGGGCTGTCTGTCTCATTAATCACGGGTCGGATGCATATTTCTGCTTCTGCTTCGGCTTCTTAATTAATTTGATTAGCATTAATCGTTTGAATGCGAATTATGAATCAATTTATGGCACAGCTTTGCCAGCTCTCTCTCGCTGCTCACTCTCTTTTTCCCCGCTCGCGGAAGCGGTTTTGCCAAAACAAGTTCGTTGCCTAAGTCTTTTGATTCACTCGCCTCTCGCTCCCTCCTTTTACCCCTTGCGAAACAAGCCGCAGCCTCCTCCGCCGAGTCTTAATCATTTTGACAAGTCTCTCCCCTCATTTGCATAATTTTGAATAACGTTTAATGCCCGAGACACGCCCCTTTCCCCATAAAGATTGCCGCTTGAAGTCGGACAGAGCGTGGGTCTATCACCGATCGACGATTATTGATCGAACGGATCATGAATATGCGGAATGCCGCTATTAATTGGACAGCTCACAAGATTGTTAGCTTCTTGAATATGACATTGAATGTGGGCCACGCTTGGCTGCGTTTCAAATGTTTAATTACTAAACTATAGACTATGAGATACACAGGAAGAAATTAATGGGAAGACAATGGGTTTTGTTTAAAAATATAACTGAAATATAAAGGAAAAAATAAAATTTCTTCATTAAAGTAATTATAAGCCACCTATTAAAACCCCTCAATAAAACCTTAATGTTTAAATGTGGTTAGTGCTTAAAACTTACCAAATTCAAATGAATCAACTGCATTAAATTCTTCCTTTATTAGAAATATTCATTAAGAATATCTTAATTTAGGTGTCATAGAAACCTCCTTGATTATTGATTTCAAGGTCTGAAACACTGTGAAGGAGTCGTTACCGATCCTATAAATCATATATATTCTTGATCTGCATCGACAGGCGAATCTTTCTAGGCATGCAGGAAAAATTATACATTTTTGGCAATTTTTTCAAATTTTTACAAGGGGTTAAAATTTTCAAAAATTGACAAAAATTTGAATTTTTTGAAACATTAAAATAAGTATGCAGATTTATTTACCTTCTCAAAACTAACATAATAATCAATTCAAAGAATGCGAATATTTCCGATTCGATCCTACAAATCAACTGCAAGTGTATATCAATTTCGGCTACCCTGAGCTAGTTTTCTTTCTTGTTTTTTATATCACAAAACTTTCCTGTTAACTATTAGTTTTAAAAGAAACTTTCTTTGATTGATTTACTTAGTTAACCGATCTTGGCCGAGGTGATCTCACCTAAGACCACTCAGCTCCCATGTAAATGCCTGAAAATTCAATTAATAACTCACTATGACCGGGTGAACCCCCTGGAAAGAGGAGGAGGTCGACCTACAGCAAAGCCCATGCCCAGTCATGCTCGGCTTGTTTGGCTTGCCTTGGAGCTGTCCCACCGCTCCGGCGGATCCCAAAAGTCAGCTCTCATGGAGCTCTCACCACGTCAGCGGGACGGACAAATGTTTGCACAACACACGATAATGATGACAAGCCAAATTAGCTACTAATTTTCACAGACACAAGAGCAGACGCAGACGCGGACGTGGACACGGGGAATGAGGGTCAGATCGGAGCGCCAGGACCTCACACAGCTGACGTTCGTTAATGTCTGGCACCGGAAGTCATGGCCGAGGGCGAGGGTGCAGGCGAGGAGCCTGATGCTGATCCAAAGAGTTGCCCTGGAAATTGCCATAAATCAGCATTTGATTATCCTTTGTCCCGCCTAATTTTACCTCTCGACTAATTTTCTGCTCCCTCGGCTGCTCCACCTCATCTTCATCCTCTACCACTCCCGCTGCATTGTCATGTGCGTGTTGGTTTGTTTTTAATTTATTAATTACTAGGCGGTTCCGCCGGCACTGCCGAGTCGGATCTCGGATCTTGTTTGGCCCAGGGCTTCCGCTATTAGCGAAATCTTCTCATCTGCTTTCTGGGTGATCCGCCTTGTCAGCGATGTTGGCGATGTTAGCCATGGGTAACGGTTGTGAAGAAAAAGTCCAGTAGAATGCCAGATTCTGACTGGTTTTTAACCCATTAAAACTGAGGTTAAAGATGTTATTTTTTAGGAAATGTTTGAAATTAAATCAAATACTAATTTTAAAGGCTTTTGATGCAAGCTTCTGAGATGGTTTTAAATGTTTTTGGTGTTTAAATCTTAACATATTTATATAAATCAATCAGATGAAATGAATTTCTTCCTGCTTTATAAGCAATATTCTTAGGAATACTTTAATTTAGGTGCCACAGAAACCTTTTAATCATGGAGTTCATTTCACCCTTTGACCCTATAAATCATATATATTCATGATCAGCATCCGAATCGATCTAGCCATTTTTTAATTTTAATTTTTTTTTCAAAAAAAGATAAGGAGTTACATCGTTATAATCTTCAAAAACTGAAAATAAATTGAATTCTTTTACATTTTAAATTAAGTATGCAGATTTTTTAACCTATAAAAAACTAACAAAGAAAAGCTTTCTAATTTGAATTTAATGCATTTTTGAAAAAGTTATGAACTATTTTCACTGCAAGGTTATAGAAATTTCGGAATTCCGAAATTAGCTTCTTTTTTGTAGTATTCTAATTTCAGTCAGGAGTTTAAAATACAATGAAGGAGTAGTTTCCGACCTTATAACGTATATATATTATAGATCAACATTAAGAGCCGAGTCAATCTGGGTTTGTCCGGCAAAAATCAATTTTTCTTTTAATTTAATTTTTGAATTAAGTGTGCAGATTTATTAATCTATTAAAAACTGACAATGCGAAGCTTTCCGAAATCAAATTAATGCATTTTTGGCTTAGTTATACACTTTTTAAGATTTGATTTTTACGAACAATTAATTGGGACCTCGATACAAACTTCTGCTTTCTGAAGATAGTTTTTTTTTCGTTTATTAGATTTAAATAGAATCAATATGTTACTTATTTTTCGAGTAATTTAAAGTTTTATGCATTATAAACGTGATATATGAATTTATTTCTTATTTCATATAAACATAGGAAAAAGGTTTTTATTATTATTGATACAGAAACTGTGATTCATATTCTCATCAGTAGCTTCCTGTTCCTGCTAAGCATCAAATATAGAACTCCATCGCTTAACAACTAACAAAGTAAACATTTAAACTTGAAAACGCAACTTTCTTAAGTAAATACCTAAATTATAGGCTTGGGTTAAGGCAATATCTCAGCATAGAACAAGGCAAAATCAAATGTCCCTCCGCTTGAGATACCTCCTCTCCCTCGCTGGCAAAGACGCCTCCACTAAACAGCGGCTGTCAGGCGTTCCAGACAACTGCCACTTGGCTACCCCAAAAAGCCGAGGACCGAGATCACTCGGCACAGAGCTCCATGATCACCTCGGGTGGTCGGAGGACGTCACTCAAATTGAAGTCCGGCAAATGAGAATTGCCCGGGACTGAGGCGAGAGGGGGAGGATGCACTGGCCAATCTCCGTCAGCTCCATCTGGGCGCTGGAGTTGCTGGATTTTTAATTAAGCGTGGCCTGCGCCCGAGGCTTTTCGTCAAGTAGCTCTCCACTCTCAACGGGGGAAGTGCGCGTAGCTCACGGCTCGGATGTGGAACAGGTCTTGTTAGTAATTTTTAATTTGAGCTCTTCTGACAGCCAGCTGTCATATAAATTTAATTGAATTTACATTTTTATTAATTGCCAAGCCAGCTCGGGAGTGCTGCTACCCGTGGCCTGAGCCAGGCATGAATGGGAGATGAGCTGGCTGACTTACTGACTGAAGGAGTAACTGACTGGCCACTCATCAGCACAGCTCCAGCTCCAGCTCCAGCTCCAGCTTCAGCTTCGGTCCGGCTCCCTCCTCCATCTGGGGTTCGCTCTGTGAATGAATTTAATTTGAGATGATTTGTTGATGGTTTCGTTGCGGTGATTTCTTGCTGACTAATTTAATGTGATTTTTAAATTGCCAGCAGACGAGGCTGGCCAAGGCTGAGTGTGTGGCCTGTAAGGCGGGAGGAAGGGGTCTCTCTCTCTCTCCTCGGGAGATTGATTGGGCTCTGGACCCGGTACTCTGAGCTCCGGAGGCGGGGGCGCATTTTTACGGAATTAATGAGATGACACGCCTCTCGCTGGGAGATAGAATGGCGGCCTGGGAGAGTCCCCCTCGCGATCATTACGAACTAATCTAATTTGCAAGCCCCGCGATGACAATCGAAGCTGGAACAGCCCCCCGCTTCCATCGATCCTTGACTTGGATACCTCTTTTTTTCTGGCTGTTCTGCCTCCGCCCTGTCCAGCGCTAACGAGTCGTTCTTTTCTTGCTCTCCTTTCGCGAGACCCTTTCGGTTTAATTCGCAAATCAAACAACCGCAGGGCAGAGCTCGGCAATTCGCGCATAAGTAAATTAAAAATAAATTTATGTGCGCGGCCAGAAACGGGTTCGCGAATGCAAATCCAATTAAAATTCACCAAGGAAGTATGAAAGGAGTAGAAGGGGAGAGCGGGGATCGCATCCTGCGACTGGCGCTAAGCCGTAAAACGAAGCTGTGCGCTGATTTAAAACACTGCGGGGCGTGCTTATTGATTAAATACAAATTGCATTCATTCATCATCAGCTTTTACGCGGTTGGTTAGAGGATATTGGTGTTTCTCTTATTGTTGCGGCTATTGCTGGCAATTAAATTACAATTTGTGGCGGATGCTCTGCAGGTAATTTGCTTGTTTAAGCATATGGAAGGAAAATAAGTTTTGAAAATGAGCGCGGACTGGAATGGTTGAAGTCTCCGCTCTGGCAGTGTGACCAGTATCTGTAGAGTAACTAAACGCTCTGATGCGACCTGCCCACATAACACGGTCACACCCCTATCAGCTGCTTATTTATCTTTTCTTTTTTTTATTAGTTGCATTGTTATTGTGTTTCCACTGATTGCAGTTTATTTTTTACGTTGTAGCGTACATAACTAAAATGCAGACCGAGCTGGGCACCTTTTACAGATTATAAAACTGACTAAAACTGTGAAAAACAACTGTTTTTGAATGAGCTAAGCGTTTGAAGGTGGTTTCACAACTCTGGAGGAAAGCAAATGCCAGGAAGTAGTGACACACAGCGGCTGGTGGCCGCGGAGGAGGATGACCAAGTCCTGGGCTCAGGGGGCAGTTTTGTGCCAGCCTTCCGGCCGCAGGAGCAACAGGAGTACGATGAGAGATGTCTCCTAGAACGACCCGAGGATGAGGTGGTGCTGGTGTCCAACGAGCCCACCCGCGGACGACTGTTCACCTACATTGTGTTCTACCTGCTGGGCATTGGAACGATGACGCCCTGGAATTTCTTTGTGACAGCAGAAGATGTAAGTAGTGACTACCCGGGGCACAAATTAGTTTTCATGAATAAGTGGAAATTTTCCAGCCCGCATCTGAACTTCGCACATCCCAGCGCAAGTGGGCCAAGCGTAACTCTAAGGCGCTGCTTATCAGCTTTGGCATTGTTTTTGTTTTTGTTTGTTATTTTTACGACTTTAACGACGATAACTCTTTGCATTTTCTTAGTGTGTTTGCTGACTCAAGCCTAACCCTTCCTCACTCTCTCTCACTCTACCAATTCTAGTACTGGAAATACAAGTTCCGCAATACCTCAATCAATGGCACGGATCCGGACGAAGAGCTCACCCCACTGCAGCGGAGCTTCACCTGCGATTTGGCCCTCACGGCCACCATTTCGGGCACAACCTTCCTGCTGCTGAATGCCGTCTACGGACATCATGTCTCGCTGCGCCAAAAAATGGTGGGCACTTTATGGATGATCCTCATTCTGTTTGGACTTACCACGGGCTTTGTGGAGGTCAATACGGACAAGTGGCAGGAGCAGTTCTTCTTAATCACACTCATCATTGTGGTGCTGCTTAACAGTGAGTTGCTTTAGATATTAATCTTTAATATTGGTTACTAATTCTTATTTTAAACCTCAGTTTCTGCGGCTACCATGTCGGGCGCTCTGTATGGCGTCGCTGGCCTCTTTCCCTCCGAGTTCATGACGGCCGTGGTCAGCGGTCAGGCTCTGGGCGGCATACTGACAGCACTGGCTTTTATCCTGGTGCTGGCCTTTGACACGGGCCCCAATACCACGGCCTTTATCTTCTTCATCGTGGGCGGAGGACTCATCCTGCTCTGCCTGGTCTGCTATGAGATCCTGGCGCATCAGCCGTTCTTCAAGTATTACCTGGAGGGCGGCGATAAGTATAAGGTAATCAGAGCAGTACCCGGGCACACTCGAAACGATGAAGGAGATGGGGAAATAGTCCTGGAACCAATAATGCGCCAGGTGATGTCCAAGATCTATGTGCATGTGATATGCCTGGCGCTGCTGTACGCCACCACGCTATCGGTGTATCCGGCAGTTACAGTTCTAATGCAGTCGGAGTACGGGCACAGCGAGTGGACAGGTGAGTTGCACATCTTTCTTACCTAATCTAAATTTAAACCAAATTCTCCCAAAGATGTATACTACCTGCCCGTGGTCAACTATCTGTTCTTCAACTGCGGCGACTATTTTGGCCGCCTTTTTGCCGGCTGGCTGGAGCGACCCGTCAACCAAAACACCTCGCTTCTCCTTACCGTAGTGCGCATGGTGTTCGTGCCGTTCTTTCTGTGCTCCAATTCCAACGAGCACCGTTTTCTACCCGTTCTGGTGAAGCACGACTACTCCTTCATAGCCATGATCATAGTGTTTGCCTTATCCAATGGCTATCTCACCAACATTCTCCTCATAATGGCCCCCAAGAGCGTGAAGCAGCACGAAAAGCAGCTGGCTTCATCCATTATGGCTGCTGCCCTCAGCTGCGGAATGGCTGTGGGTTCTGTTCTCAGCCTGGTATTTGTTCAGATGCTGTGATGAGTCTCCCGATAGGTGCCTTAGGAAATTGTAGAATCTTTTAAGCTTTAAAAATTGTATGTTACCTGATCTTGCTTCCATATCGGTAGATTTAAGCCCCCTTAATTTCAATTTGCATTTGTTTTACGTCAAAATTTTGCCATTAACCCCGAGATTTTATATCCATTTTTTTATTACTCGTAACTAGATTTAAGTATGAAAGTTAAGAACGTTTTTAAAGCAATATGTAAAAGGCTGTACGATATTTCTTTGGTTTAACGTTTATTTTTTAGTTTTTTTTTCTGCGGATCACAACAACAATGTGGATTATTTTTATTTTTGTTTTCTTTCGATATTATTCTTTGAATTAACTAATGAACGTAATTGTAAACACCGACTGTTTTACTGCAATTGATTTTAAAATGTACATATTTGTAATTAACTTGTGTTTGTTTATCGCCCTGTAGTGATGGAAAATAAATCAAATAGAAACCATTAAAGTTAAAGCATACTTACAGCTGCATACTAAAAGTTTGTAGCATCTTTTAGGCTGCAGATTTTACATCTGCCTGTAGCATCTTTTAGGCTGCAGCGTTTATATCTGCATACTGAAAATTTGTGGCATCTTTTAGGCTGCAGCTTTCGCCGCCTTGCTCATTGGAAAACAATTGCCTACTTTTGGGGGTTACGTACAATTTATAGTTTGACAAGCACTGGTCCAAGTGCGATTGCTTTTTTACAGTTTGAGAAGCACTGGACCAAGTGCGGTTCAAATATTTAAAATTGGAGTTATTGGTCAGAGACAGCACCAAAATGGAGTTATTGTCCAGTGCTTGTCAAACTGTAAAAATGCAATCGCACTTGGATCAGTGCTTCTCAAACTGTAAAAACTACACCTTACTTGAACCAGTGCTTCTCAAACTGTAAAAATGGAGTTATTTTTCAACCAGCCTAAAAGTATGCCCTATTTATTATTTCTCTGAATGCTAAATCAGCCCAAAAGACGCAACATAATATTAACAACTAATATAGAACTGCCTAAAAGTAGGCAATTTTGATAAATAAGGGAAACGCAGCTCAAATTACATTAAATTGAATAAATTAAATTAAATTAAATTGAACTCGTTTAGCGTTTGTTTCTCAAACGCCTAGAAAACAATTGTAAGTGCAAGGCTTATTATTTTAAAGTTGGAATATCCAGTTAAATTGGGTTTTAAGTTGCCTGTTTGTTTTCAGTAAAATTTGTATCTTAAATTCTTGCTAACATCAAGAGTTTCGGTTTATGGTAAACGCTTTATAAGTGTGCCTGGGCAATATATTATTGCAACAATGAGATTTCGGTTCCACAATATGTATGTTTATGCATGTAGATTTGTATATAACTCTAGGGTAAATCTAAACATTTATTTAACTAGTTGATGTTATTTAGGCAACAACAAATTCGTGAGTTGCTCTGCTCAAAATGTATCGTTCCCGCTTCTCTCCATATTTTATTGTTATTATTATTCATTCTTCTCTTTTCTTTTGTATTTTCCTTTGACTTGGGTTTTTTCTTGGTGTTTGACACCGATTTTTGCTTTTCAATTTTTAAATTTCATTTTCGTATAAGTTTAGGTTTTACGTTTTAAGTTTTTAGGGCTTCTGATGCTCACTTATCGTTAACTTAGCTTAGCGAAAATTCACACACGAACAACAAACACCGATTAAAGCCATTTCTTTGAAGTGGGACAGTGGGTATAATGGGGTATTATCGGGGCGACATGCAAAAGAGTATTAAAGCAACTACGATGCGATAACAACAACGATTGGGATAGCGACAACATCGACAACAGCACACAGATACAGATACAGATACAGGATGCAGATGCAGAGATGCAGTTAGAGCTGATCGATCGAGTAATGCTTACATACGTACAACACCAAAACTATTTTCGAATTTTTGAGTTACTGAGCTGCTACTAGTTTTTTACGGCTGCTGCTTGCTGTATTTTTTTTTATTGTATTTGGATAAGATACACAGAGATAGACACCGATTCGAGACAACGATTGAGGCAACGATAATAGACGATAGACACCCAATCGATATACACGATATACACACACATATACACTAAGTACAGTCATCGTAGCTTCTAGATATTGCTTTGTCGGCTATTATCGTATCCGATGCGGCCCAATCCTACTATGAAAACTACGACACATTACAACATCAATTTGGGAGGAGAGACAACACACTGAGACACTGAGAGCGAGATACGAGTCCCGTCCATGGACGTAGACTGGAGCTTGGAGTCTTGAGTCGATTCTCGAGTAAGAGTTATATGGGAAATTACAACATCTAAGGTGGTTCTGCCGTCCGGTGAAATGTACTTTCAACATCATTATCTTTTGATTATTCTCATAGTATTCTTCGTTAAGATTTACGTACGTACTCGCATGTAGGTTGTGTGTGGGCGGTTCTTGAATTTTGGCAGCTCTGCTTCTGGGCTCTGTTTCGTTCTCGGTTTCTTCTAGCTGCCTTCTCTTGGTTCTTGGTTCTTGGTTGGTGTTCTGTTTACCTAGGGGAGGGAGAGTGGTGTCTGGTCTACGATAAAGATTGAATATATACTCGTCTAGGCTGGCATATTTCAAATTGTTTGATTGTCATTGAGACAGGCGGTTGGGGTTAACAGTTTGTGAGGTATTGCTAGGAAGGTATAACTCAATATTGCATCGAAAATATCATACATCGAAAGATATTACGTTTAAGGTTTAAATTGCAATATTAATGATACATATCTGAATATGTTTTTAAAGTTTCCCGTGTATTTTCGATACATTATTAATATTTTCTGCCATTCCTAGACAATCCTCAATTAAACTGTGAACCCCCGCCCTCACTAGTACTTTCTTTCTTTGTTTTTGGTTTCTTTGGACACTTTTCTTTTTGGTGTTGTAGGTTGTGTGCGACGTCGTCTGTGTGTGTGTGCGTTTGTTTGTGTTTGTGCGTGGCATACAGGTGCGGTAAAAGATCGCAGGGGGAAAACAATTCGATAGGCTTTTATTGGAGTTTCCGTAAGAACTAAATAAACGTAAGTAAGAGTAGTGACTATGAAAACAATCGAGAATAAATATAGCAACCAACCGAAAAATAATAATTGACTAAGTGTTGGCCTAGACTGCTTAGCATTCGCTTTAGAGATTCATTGTCGCACAGCTGCTGCAGCGTTTGCTTTGTGCGAGGAGAGCCTTAAACTAATCGTATAAATTAGATGTAAATTGTAAAATTTAAAAGAGTAATACACACAACCACAATTAGCATTAGATAAAGCGGAGCACTCGCTTGGAGCACCTCCCCGTTCGTATAGACAATAAATTATGTACTTAGATCTGCTGCTGCTTAATTAGACACTCAGAGTTTCAGCGAAGTTCGAATAGGAAGAAACCGTATGGTTTGTTGGGGCTTCACCATTATGTAGATATAGTTATATAGATATATATATATAGTACACCGATACTGCGAAGTACGTCAACAGTTTGACTACAAAGTACATCATACATGCGAGAGAGTTACAACTAGTTTGTTCAGTTAGAAAACGCGATTCGCTTGGATTACACTTGGACCGAGGCCGAGGCCAAGGTCGAGGTCGAGGTCAGTTCCTGTCCAAAGAGGGGTGGAGGGCAGGGACTGCGCCTCGCTGCTTAAGATCTACGAAGACTTTCTCATTTCTATGTTTCTGCTTGCAAATACTGAAGACTAACAACTTGTAGAACCACAATTAATCCTAGGTTTTTGGGGGGACCGAAGCCCCTTTACGTTTTCATCTCCGATCCTGCCGCAATGCTGTTATGCGACTTGGCTGGCGAGATGCCGGAGAGGCCTCCGGCAGCACCTGCCTCCAGATTCAGGGTGAGATTATTGGCCGCCGAGCCGGAGCCGGAGCCCGAGCAGCCATGGTGATGGGGTCCATGGAAGAGCACCAGGAAGCCACTGCTAGAGACACAGCTGCGCGACTCTGCGTCCTTGTCAAGGATTTGACGAGCCTGATTGGAGTGTTTATGTTGGAACATAAAAGCTAAGGGGATAGTGTGAATAGAACTTACCTTGGAGCGATGATCCACCAGGGCATTGCGCACCGACTCATGCTGCTTGAGCAGCTCATCCGTCCGCCGTTCGAAGGTCTGCTTCAGACGCACTCGCTCCGCCACGCCTCGTTCCACCACAGAGCTGGCCACCTCGCGTTTCATTCTGTTAGAAAAAGCATACATTAACAAGATAGAAAAAAGAAACAGCTTACGTCGAAATACCGTAGTTTAATCATGGAAATCATCATAAATAAGTTAAAAATACATTAATTTCCATTCAGACAACTTGCTAATTTTCATTAGATTTCTGCATACACAATTTCAAATTTAAAAAAATTTAAAGCAGTAAGTAACTCTGATCAGCAATTATCTATGACCAGTTAGTAACATATGTATGATCAGTTACTGACTTTTTTAGAAAAAGAATTATAACGTTTACAGTTTGTAACATATTTTTATCGAATTTGATTCAAAGCTATCCTTTATTATTATTAAATTTCGTCTTTCTTTATATGAAAATCTGAATAATATATAATATAACTGCCAGAGAACGGTTGTTAAATGTAGAGGATCAGCAAGTACCTTTCAACGGTAAGTACATAGCTGTGACCACATATTAACTATGACCAGTAAATATCTACGACCAGTAAGTAACTATGATCAGTAATTACCTATAAGCAGCAAGTAACTCTGAGCAGCAAGAATCTAAGCAAGTATCTATCTATGACTAGTTACTAACTTTGAACAATAATAAGCAATGACTTGCAACTTTTGTAACACAACGCATTTCTGAGATTTGGTCGGCAGAAGACACTTCGTTCCGGGGATGTTTAAACCAGTTGGGAATTATATGCACAGATGTGCGAGATTTGTTTCAGAGCAAATTTTAGAGAAAGCAATAAAACTATTGTGTTATTCTTCTATATAATTTTACTAGTATTTAAGTCGGAGCATGGCGAATCGGTGGACTATATATCTACATATATATAGCTGCCATACGAACAATCGAAAAGTTTTAAGAAAAAATAATATCACTTTTCCAGTTTTCAAAAGATTTTTATGAAATTTCCGAAAACATTTTTATAAACCGGACATAGCTAGATAAACTCGATGCTGAACAAAAATATATATGATTTATAGGGTCGGAAATGACTCCTTCATTACGTTTTAAGCTTCTGACTGATTATACCCTGCATGGGTGCAAAAACATTATCATTGAGGATATTAATCAGAAGACTCACCTGACTAGCTCATCTCGATCCCGATGCACCGTGGCCAGATTCTTGACCTCGTTGCGTCGCGCCTCCTGCAGCTGGTGCATCACCTCGCCGGTGACCTTGTCGAGGGAGGCCTTCAGCTGCTTCACCTGCGCCGTCTGGGAGGCTTTGAGCACCTTGTCGGCGGCACTGTAGATGGCCTCATGATACTTCTCCTGCAGCTCCCGATACTGTGATGTGTACTCCCGACAGGCACTGCGCAAACGCGTCTCCTGGGTGCCTCCATCTTGGTTAGAGTTACTGCTTCCTCCAGCCAGATCCTCACCCGCGCCTGCACTCTCCTCGCTGCTGTCGCCCAGATCCAGGGGACAGGCGGGCACCTCCACACCGGGCTCACTGTTCGGAGAGAGACAATTACTAATTTCAACGGTGTCGTCTGGCAATGCCACCTAGGAACCCACGCCCGAACACTTACAGACTCTTATTGCTCAGCCGCTTCACCAGCTTGTTGGTGATGGCAAACTTGGGCTTCTTGCCCTCCAGGGGACTGGACTTCTGGCCAGCGATCTTGACCTTCTCCTTGTCGTGCTTCTTGCGCAGCGACTCCAGCTTCTTCTCCATCTCCAGCCGCTTTTCCTTGACGCTCTTGTGCTCCAGTATCTTGTCTAGCGGCTCGGCCACCACCAGATCCACATCGAACTGCGATGACTCTACCTGCCGTATGGAGGTGCTGACAGACTGGTCCAGAGAGTGCTGATGCTGGATGGAGGGAGCCACTATGGAGACGCAGTCCTGATCCCCTCGTCCGCCATCCGTGCGATCCATGGGCACACACTCCACACTCATCGCAGCGGCCGCCGAGATGCTGGCCCTGTGCTTGGGCGAGGTGGCTAGCGACTCCACCGGACGCAGCTCCTTCTTCTGGCCACCTACTTGGACGAAAACGACTGGAGGATCAGAGACAGAATCGAGCAAGGGGGGCAAGGGGGATATAGGTTCAGGGGCGGAGGTGCAGTTTGTGTGTCCGTCAACCGTTGGGTGTGGAGTGTTGAGTGGGAAAGAGTGTGGTTGTTGGTGGTGGATAGTGGGTGGTGGTGGTACGGGTTCAGGTTCGGGTTTGTGTTTGTGGTGTTGGTTTAACCAAAATCCATAAATCCAAAAGTATAACCGAAAGTATTACCAAAAAGAAAAGTAGAAAGAAAAGAAGGCAAATTAAAACTCCAAGTGGGATGAGAGAGAGTGGTGTTGCTGCTACGCCTACATCTGCATCTACTCACACGACTTGGAGAGGTCCTCGTCCGCATTGCCCACCGCATCGTCATCCGTCAACACGGACAGCTGGATGTCGCGTTTCTCCAGCTCGCTCTGGTACTTGATCGGATTGGCCAGGGCCTCGGCAAAGTTGGAGAGATCGTCGGGCACGTAGTCTTTGACCACCACGCACAGGAAGAGCGAGGCCAGGGCTATGGGCTGGCCTACCTCAGAGCGGAGATTCACATGGCGGTAGCCCGGGCAGAGACCAATTACGGGCAGCACGCGATGTCCAATCAGTTTGCCTCCCTCCTCGTAAGCCGCAATCCTTATGCTCGCCAACTCTGGGAGAACCACCTTCTTAAACACAAAGGGCTCTTCGTCGTAGACCGGATTCATGCCATTGTCACGCACCGTCTTGGTGCGGAACTTCTTGCGCACCGTATCAGCCGGCAGTCCGTACATGTCCACCTCCACGAAGGTGTTTACCCTTTTGTCCGTGAGAAACTGACCGGAGAGAACCGTAATCGAAACCGTGCCCGCTATGATGCCATCCACAGTGCTCTCGGCGAAGGGATCCAGTCGCCGATCCGAGCGACGCATGAACTCCGGCTTGAGTAGGTATCCGGAGCGGGCATTGTACTCGAAGATGCCCAGGTTGAGTTGCATGGCCAGGTCGAGGGTCTGGAAATTGAGGGCCACCAGCTGGCAGCCGGCGTTCCAGAACAGCTGCGGCATAAAGTTGGAGCTGTCGAAGCGAGTGCCCGCCGGATACACACGGGACAGTTGGTGCTTGTTGTAGTTCACAAACTCGATGGGTCGTTCCTTGAGCAGCGTTGTGGCCTGCTTCTCGTCGAATGAGGACATTTCATAGCAACGGTTTTTCTCTATGGAATATAGTAAAGGAATGACAATAGTAATGGATCTTCGTTAAGTGGATTAACCCATCAAACACTTACTCTCTGCATTCTCAAAGGAGCTAAAGTGTATGGGCTGAACGTAGTTGACCAAAGCGGAGATCTCTGCTCCGGCCTCCGTCTCCTTTTGGGCCTTCTCCGGCGGCGGTTCATTACCGCTGGGTGGATTGGGCGTGGTGTTGGGCAGGGATTCATCATCCGAGGAGCTATCCGAGTCGGATGATCCGGTGCTGTCCTTGGAGCTCTGGCGGATTTGCTATAACGAAAGGGAGAACAGTTAGTTAAGAAAATGGCTAATCCCTTGCTTTTGCATCTGCCTGAGGTCACCAGTTCCCGCAATATTGTGTATACGCAGTGGTGTCCCCAGGGCGGAACTATTAAATTGCATGTCATTGCGTTGCATTGCCCCTGGCCAAACCCCCCTCGGAAGGGTCAGTCCCCACATGAGAAATGGCAGATGGAATATGAGACCTATTATTATGTTGTATACTCGCATTCCCTGCAGAGGACCTACTCGCTCCCTCGCATCCTGCACGGGGGGAAATTTACGAGAATATCATCTCAAAATTGTATTAAGAAATATTATAAGTCTGTAAAAGGATTTTAAAGGGTTTGCAATGCTGTAATTAAAGTTTCTTTGCTATAAAAATGAATTTCTGATTTATTTCCATTTAAATTATGATTATAAAAGCTTATTATATTCGTTAGACTTTTCTCTACGTGCAGATAATGCGAATGCGAGGCAAGAATATGGCGCAGATTGTGTTTCCTCTCCCCATTTGAGGGAAACGGAAAGGGTTGAAAAGGGCCGAAAGGCGGAAGTACACAATGCATTGTTGGCCATTGCATAAAGTTTACGACACGACGACAACCAGGACATGGCGGTCTGCGGTCTCTGGTTTCCGCTCGCCTTTACCCTTTCTCCTTGCCGCATCCCAATGGAATCACGTCACTCCGGAATCGATTTATAAAAGCCCCACAATTCCGGCTGTCAGAGATAAAGTGCAGCTGGCCACTGGCAAGGACCAAGAGCAAGTCTGCCGGTGAATCCCCAGCGTAAACCCAAAAATTGCCTAGCATAACTATAACCAGTGCTCATCAAACTGTGTAGAGGCCTGACTGACTTCCATTAGCAGCGATTTGCAAATGGCCAGCGCTTCCCAAGCGGTATTTATTATGCAACACAACCATTAAACCTAAACCTGAAACTAAACCCAAAGTAGGCATGTAAAAAATGCATAAATTATGGCGCTGCTGCACTAATGGCACGCTAGCAAATTGCAAATTAAATTAAAGTGCATAGCACAGCTGGCTAATTGAAATCTATGAGGGGTAAAGAGATTTGGCAAACATTTAGCCAAATTAGTTCGGGTTTCCAGTTCCGGCCGAGTGAAGGCCTTTTTGGGGTGCTCTCCCTTGAGGCCAGAGTTGTGATTACCGCCTGGGATTACAGCTGGCGGGGAGTATCGTCTGATTAGTGAGCGTATCATATGTCATTCTCCCTTCAGAGTTGACTTGAGTGGAATAAAGTAGAGTAGAGTGGAGTGGAGTGGAGTGGAGTGGAGTAGTCCCTGACCATTTCATACATTTCCATAGAGCACACATCCACTCTATTTCATTCATTTCCATACATTCATTTGTAACTCGGAGTCCAAACCAGACACTCACAGACAGAGGAAGAAAATAAGAGTATTTAGAGAGCTACAGAAAAAAATACATATTTTTATATGACAATTCAAACCTTAAAAATCTCATAACTAAGCCAAAACAGCGTTAATTTTCATTCGGAAAACTTTTCTATGTTAGTTTTTAGTTGGTTAATAATAAGTTTTTTTAAACATAGCTAGATCGATTTGGCAGTTGATGCTGATCAAGAATATATATGTTATGATTTATGGGGTCGAAATGACTCCTTCACAGTTCTACAATCTTCTGACTAAACGTACAATACCATTCTTTGAGTCGGTATTTGTCTATATTTTATAAGGCAATTAGTTAAACAAATCACAGTTTAAAAATTTCATAACTAAGCCAAAAAAGCATTAACTTCAATTCAGAAACCGCTCCTATGTAAGTTTTTTATAGGTTTATAAATCTGCATACATCTGTCTGAAATGACTTTTTCATAGCGTTATAATTATATTAGCTTCAAAGGGTATTTTTATTCCCCTTCCTAATAATGAATGTTACTTTTAATGAAATTTGGAATCTTTCAAGCTCTAGTTTCTAACTGTGCATCACTCCCATATGTATCCCCTTGGAGTGTTATCATCACGATTATTGCGTATGCAACCACAACAGCCCTGATGACAATCGTCATCATCATCATCATCATCATCCACACAGGCACAGGCACAGGCAATGGCAGTGACATCGTAATAGACATCGACAACGCCATCACCATGGGCAAACAAACACCAAACGGCAAACAGAAATACAAATCAGCCGGGTCAACAGAGACACCACCACGGCCTATAATGTGGAATGGCTCCTTGTGGTCATGTGTGTGTGGACCATTAAATGCAATTACAGGCACGATACTGCCAGTGCCACTGCCACGCCCACAATGGTAATAGCCATAATGGAGAGATATGTCATGCTGTTGGGAGCGACCTTTGGCCTTCCGGTGAATACTCACTTGCAATGGCGGAGCATGTCCCGCAGCACCGCCGATGTCCCCATTGGCCGTGCTCCTGGCCCCATCCTCATGGGCAGCCACCTGTTGCGCCGCCTTGGCCGCTGCATCCACTGGAAAAGGTAAATAAATAAATATACATAAATATAAATGTAGATAAATAAATTTATTGAGTGTCCTTCATGCCCTGTTCCCAAACCAATTAAGTTATGGATTTACGCAAAATGCGTCAGGCTTTTAAAATCCAGTTTCGCCTTAATGGAATATAATAAAAAAATATGTATAAATCAAATTACAAGAGAGAGAGGGAGCTGGGGGATCCTTTGGATCTGACAGAACTGACAGACAGCTGGGGATCCCCCTTTAGCTGCAATTGCAGCCGGGGGCCAAAGCCATTTGCATTTATAAATTGGCTTTTTGCAATTCATGAGCTAAATGTCATCCGGCCAATGGCAGAAGGATGTGGCCATAAAATGAGGAGACCCGGGGTGCGGTCACTGCGAAATGGCGACAAATGTCGGGCCCCAGGGACAACTGTGCAGCTGTGGATGCAAATGGCTCCGCCAGGACCCAGGACCTTGCTGTGGCAAAACAGGAAGTTTAAGTGGAAGTGGCCAGGCAGCAAATTTATAAACAACATTTCAGTTCAGTAAAAAGAACAAAGTTTTCAAGAGAGCATAGAAGATACACTTCCAGGACTATTTTGGATAAATATTCAACTAGGAAATTGCCTTGAATTTATGTATGTAAAAAATGTTCGCAATTTAAGGAGTCTTTACAAGCAAAAATTCCAACATTGAACACTTAAAGTTCCAACTGTTTGCCATCCTGCATGTTGTGTTCATTAGGAGTCTCTCTCCTACCTCTACCCTTACATTGCCTTGAATTTGATATTCCCAGCCTGCCTTCCCTCAACTGATGAACTTTTCTTTTTTGCTTAGGAAAACCCCGGGCAGCTGCTGCGTGTGCGGAGCTCATTTGCATTTTTCATAGACTTCTTCTTTGGGTTCTATGCGAAGAAAGCAGAAGAACGGGGTAAATGGAAGCAGGAAGTAGCTCTGTCGGCCATGTGCTTCGATGGCATAACATATGGGACAGGGAGCCTGGGAAAAACAACTAGGGGAGCATAACTCTGGCCACATTACGCATACGCCATGTGGCACGGGGCACTCACCTGAGTTGGCCGTCATCAGTTTGTTGTTGGCTGCCGGCGTTCCCACCTGTGCCGGCTTCTTGTGGTGGTGATGGTGATGGTGATGATGGTGCTTCTTCTTGTTCTTGATGATGATCTTTCGACGCAGCATGGCAGGCGGTGGCAGGTCCACATTGGGTTCCAGGGGATGCGAGTCCATTGGCTTGTCGAGCAGCATATCGCCAAATATTTCGCGGCAATAGTTGGCAATTTTCGCCTATCGAATGGGATTGGAAGAGTACGAGAGGGGAAAATAAATGAGCTGGCATAAAGTTGTGTCGAGTAAGACAGCTTAACAATCTGCTAACTGGCAATTGATGGGTTAACATAACGCAAAGTTTTCCCCTATCTACACAGAGAACAAATTGGAAATTAATTAATATTGCATGCCTTAAACCGCTTTATAATCATGTTCCTTGGATGAATATAATTATCTCCTCTTATAGAAAACTTCTTTGTTGTATCTTTATCTTACAAGTTCCCTGAAAATTATGAATTATTCTTATGTTTATTAATTTTTGGCCGTGTATATCCTCTTCCAACATATGTTCTCAAGCTTTGCTGTGTAGTAAGTTTTGTCTTCTGGCACGCGGCACGTCTGTTACCTGCCTCCCAGTGGGAAATTTAGTTTATATTACTACTTTTAATGGTTAAACTTTAGCCTCTTGTTGGGCATACTCCGGCTCTCCGGCTGCCTCTTCTTTCAGGCCGTAAAAACTTTGCCTTTGTTATTATCTCGCTCGTGGAGCTTAAGCAGCCAGCAATTACCTTTCGAGTGGCTTCTGAGATTCGCCACGTTCCGGGGGACAGGAGCTGCCCGAGTCCCGAGACCCGAAACCCGTTTCCCGGACTCCCTTCATGGTCTTTAAGTAATGTTTTCGGACTGAAGGACTCCTGCTCCCTCATGTGGGCCTTGTTCTTTGTTTGTCTTTCGTTTGGCGAATGATGGATTAGGCCGCTCAGTGGAGGACTCACTCCACACTCTGCCTTTGCCTGTTGTTTTAGGACAAGTAACTTTATGCCCTTCTGCGATGTGCAATTTGATGTTTGCTAACAAGGTGAGCGGGGAGTGTACCTACAGTTTTTACTGCCGTACTACCATTTTTTTGTTTGGGGTTCAGTAATTTTTCTGTTGTTAGTCTTTTGGAACTTAGTATCCTCAGATGCTTGAAATTGTAGCTACAACTCTCGCTAGCTTAGCTCTATTTGCCTCCTAATCCTGCTTTAAAATGTTACCCAAAGACACCCCTTCTAAACGTTTTACAATTCCTCACCTGTTGCCTTGGGTTGCAGTGATTTTCAAAGCTCAATATCACAGGGTATTCGGATGTTTTAAATGCACTCTCTGCGATGGCCTCCAGCACATCCTTGGCGAATATCTCCGGGACGAAGGTGTAGCCGTGGACGATGACCGGCTCCTCGGTGCGTCCGTTCCAAAAGTCCAGCTCGACGCATCTGCAATAAAGCGGCGATGACAGATGCACCGCAAGCAGTAAAACCAAAATGACAATTTCCTTTTCACTTTTCCTCTGGCATTTCCCCATTGCATTTCCCCCCACATTGCATTTCCCCCCCCCCGGACCGTAAATCGTACGCAAAGTGGCGAATGCATTGCGACAGGCGTGCAAGCGGAAAATAAACGCAAAGTAACAGCTTCTGCGTCAATAAATTTTGTGATGTGTGTGCATCATCGTCAGAGGCATCATCGTCAGAGGCATCATCAGGGCTTCAAAGGAGCGACAGCGAGTGACACAGGGAATACAAGAGTGCAGCGCACCGAGAAAAATAATCAATAGTCGCCTGTGTAAGCTGGCGAAATAAATACATTTATCCTCTGGCAAACACAGGCAATTTAAACTGACAATCCAGCCAATTGGCAAGCGGATAAATTCGAAAGGATAGAGGGCACATCTCGTAATAAAATGTACATTAACTTTAATGACGCCACTCTAAACTTTTATGTTCTGCGAAAAACGAACCAAGCTGAAACAGTGACCAATTCGATTATCTATAATAAAACCAACGGAACACTGGCAACTGGCAAAATAAGGCCAAATATATAAAACATTATTTCGCATTTTAGGGTATTTTCATTTTAGTCCGAGGGTTGTTACACTTTGATTCATTTCCGACCCTATAAATCATATATATTCTTGATCAGCATTAACAGTCGAGTTGATTTAGCTATCCCAGGTTAAAAAAAAATAAATTCGAAATTAAAAAAAAAAAAAAATTATAAGGGGTTCGTTAAATCGTGAAATTTTTCAAAAATTGGTAAAATTGTCAAATTTTTTAATTGTTAAATTTAGTATGCAGATTTATTAACCTAATAAAAACTAGCGTAGGAGCTTTTTTGGATTAGTTATGAGATTTTTAAACTTTCATCTGTCTAAAAATTGTCATAGAAAAATAACAATAAATATCGTTTCAAAGAATGGAAATATTTTAAGCTTAATTATGATCAATTTCCGATTTGATCCTATAATTTAATTGGAAACTGCAAGGGTATATAAAATTTGGGCTTCCCGAAGATTGTTTAATTTCTAGATTAGCAAAGATATCCGCTTTAATATATGTATGTACAGTCCTAATTCAAATTATTTTAAATCAATTTAATTAAATGTTTTCTACAATTTTGATTACTTTTAACTTAACTAAATAAATTCAATATATCAAAATGTAATACATTTTCAATATGTTAAAAAGCATTTAACAATCTATCATATCTAAATTATCAATCCCTATTTACTCTAGTCTCAGAAAAATCCAATTAAATTAGTGAAAATCTACCATTATCGTGGGACAATGGTGAGATAAATCTTGTTTTCCAGTGCACACACACACAGTTTTCATGGGAAAACTGATGCACCTGATGCACTCACTCACTCACTCACGTTCGCTCAAGTGAATGCAAGAGAGAGAGAGAGAGAGAGAGAGAGAGAGAGAGAGAGAGAGAGTTGCGATGAAGGTCATATTTGCAACACACATACACACTCAACAACACACGTGGCCCAAGGTCATGGCCAGGCAGCATCCAACACCACATTTGACCACATCCAGTTGCGTCATTTGCATTCCACTCCCCAACTAGCCAGGATTAAGATCCCCACAGGAGCGGCACACTCACCTGCATCCTGCCAGGAGGCACTGCCTGTATATCTCCACGGAGGACTTGCCCGTCAGCTGATGGCCCGTCAGGTAGGTGTTGTGCGAGGAGTTGATGAAGTAATGCGACAACGGCTGGTCCATATCGTCGCAGAGATCGAGCTTGTTGGGAGCCATGATGGGGTTGTCATCACCCATGAGGTACCTGAGGGAATAGAAGGGATTTAGTTAGGCGGCACATAAGGAGAACGGAGGAGGAGGAGGCAAAGGATACCAAGAGTATGTGTCGTCACTTAAGTGTAAGCGTGAGAAAAGCTGCCTCAAGTGTCCCTAAGCCTTTTATGGCTGCCAGCAGCTTTCCGCGAAACATGTTAACAATGAGGCAAATGCACTTGGATTAAATTTTGGCATCTCACTAGTCTTTCCTTGTAATTGCAATCTAAGATTTAGGTTGTTGTACATTCTACAAGGATTTCTTGTTTAGTTAGGAGCAACTTTTACCTTCAAAGAGGATCTCTCGTTTTGGGGCACCTATTTCTGTTTGTGTAGGCTTCTGGTAACACATCCACTTGGCGGCTGAAGGCTCAAGGATTCGAGCAGTTTCTGGCCAAGGTCGCATCCTTAGCGAGTTGTCACGCTGCCTCCCATTACCTTTTTTGTTTCCCGCCCCCCCTAACAAACGTCATATGCATATGCAAAGGATATGCACTCGCAGTCGCACTCGTAGTTGTACTCAAGAGAGCCTTCAAGTGACTCTAACAGGCCTAAAAGCTGTCAGCTGCGCCTGATAAGCTGTCACGAACAGAACAGCATCTCACTTCTGCTCCTCCTCCTCCTCCTCCTCCTCACTTCACTCCCATCGGCAACAAGTCAGACTCACCTCAAAAAGCCATCCAAACTGAGCTGGCCCTTTTGTGCATTGAACTTGTTGGGCTCATACTGCTGGATGAGCTCCTTGGCCCGAGCAGGATTCGCATAGGGATACAGGATCTCGTTCAGGCGGGGATCACGCTGCGTCTTGTTGAGGAACTCCACCAGCTGGGCAATGGACATGCACTTGCGCTTCGAGTTGCCAACGCTAAGGAATAAAAGAAAAGCAATGAATATTTACAGGAAACTCTGCTGTTTACATAAAATTATACACTAAAAGACACTTCATAAATGTCATCAAAAAGGAAGGAAGCCCCTATTAAAAGTGGTAATTATGTCATGAATAAATTATAGATAAATTACGACTATAAATAACACAAACACTGAACATTTGTTATTACAATTAAAAGCAAATACTCGTAGCATGAGTAATTATATAATAATAAATTAACTGAAGAGTGTTTATTATGGTCTTCATCAAACAATATAGATTGAATTCCACTTTTTTTGTGGTCTAAACTTACATGCTGTCAAATAGCCGCTCCACCTCCGACCGCTGCGTGAGGCATTTGTACAAATTGTAAAAGTCCTCGAATTGAAATTTCGACACCGATATGCTATCGACCTTTCCCGAAGGCAACCCGGTCACGTCCAGCGCCTTCTCGACACGTTTCCGATCCTCCTTGTTCTGGGCAAAAAGTTTTATGATGCTAAAGTGGTCACGGCCAAAAATTGACCAGCGAAGGAGGACCAAGGACCAAGGACCAAGCACCAAAGGGCAGACAATGCGTTGATGATGACGATGATGATGTTCGTCAGTGATGCATGAGCCACGTTCCAGGAGTGGCCGCAAATAGGTAGCAGTAGCAGTGGCAGGAACAGGAGCAGTACCAGGAGCAGGGAGAAAATGCGAAATAGAAATTGGCGTAAATTTCAATTTTCAAGCTCAACGTTGATGGCTGCTACACTTAACAAATATTTGTCAAATGCTTCAACGCACAATGCACAAAAGCCAGGCGATCCCAGCCAGAACCCCTTGGGCTCTGAACATTGGGCATTGAGAGCACAGGGAGGGAGAGATTGGGACTGGGGATGATTGTCAATTACTTTTTCACTGGTATGCGTCCAGTCTTGTCCACCTGCAGGCAGAGCTTGGTGTGGGCCTTCTGCAGGAACATAATCGCCGAGCCATTGAGCTGGGCCAGGCTGTAGGCCAGCTTGATGAGGCCATCGGACCAGAGCTGGAAAAAGAGAATGCGGAATGTGGTGAGCACCTGGAGGATGGATTAAAACGAAGTGGCGAAGCGGGGAATGTCTGCATTTTGGGGTGAGCTTACCTTTGTATTTCAGTCAAGAGAGGAAATGGAAGGTGGGTTCAATCAACATTGAGATGGCTCAAAATGAAGGAAAGAATAGACAACTAGCTCTGAATTATATTTCCTGAAGGATAGAATCCCCTGAGGCAAGAATCCAAACCAAAATAAGCTTGAATTTAAATTACCTTTAAAATTAAACCAAAGTATAGCTATATACATCTTTTAATATTTCACAAAATTAATCCCTGCAGCAAAACAAACAGTTTGCCTTCAGGAAAACTCTTTGCATTAATCAAATTTCCTGTACCTTGATTAAATCCAAAATTCTGTGTAAATACAAGGCTAACCCGACGTATGAGCAATATTTGTTTAAAATCTTCTCTGCTTTTCCCTATGAATGCCACAAACACAACGTAGACAAAATCAAATATCAACATTGATTTCGTCCAGAACAAAGGAAAACGGCTAACTATCAATAAAACCAATACCAGGAAGCGTAATATTTGCTTAAAGTTGGCTTTTTCCATGAATTTGATTAACCCAAAATGTGCTGTAACACACACGGTCAGGGCACGGACATGGACACGGATTTGCTCATGTAAAAGGAATTTTCCCCCCCAGATATTGTGTGGGTGTATTGGTATTTGGAAGCAGCACACGGGGCGTATGCGTGATGCAGGCAGACCCCCGAGTGATGCGTTCGAGACAGAGTGTTTGTTTCTAGCTTCTAAACCACAAACTATCGTCATGGCCAAGCATTTTCTTTCTTTCTTGTTTATTTTCCTTTGCGTCGCTTATTTTTGCGCGCCTTTTGAAAAACGTATGAATATTTTCGGCATTCTCATAATTTTATTTGCCGCTGCGCTGCGGTTCGAGTTTTGCCTTTTTGTTTATTTCGGGAATATGTCCGCGACGCGTGCCAAAAATAATAACCACAACAGCACGGACCCGGACCTGGGGTTCTGCTGACCATTGATAAAATAGAACATTGATTCCTTCTCGGGCAAGGTCGAGCCTGGCCGACGCTGGCAGACGGGACACGAAGGATGGTCGAAGTTTGGACACGCCCCTCCTGGACGGAAATCAATAAAAAAGCACCGTTGAGTGGTCCATAATAATTCTTTACGCGTCGAGCCTTCGTCGGAGCCACACTAAAAATAGCCAAAAACAAAGGGCGTTCCATGGCACAGGTGTGTCTCCTCCAAAAAGGTGGAGCAGCAATAATACACAAACAGAAAAGATTGGACAACAAATAAGGAAGAAGCTCTTTGTGGAGGTTGAATGTTTATAAATTAATAAGAAATATTTTTTAAAGTAAAAAGAAGACTTGGGGAATTATTTTCTGGTTTCTAGCTGCTGTCAAATTTGTATCTTTACATTAGAAAAATAGATGATTTCAAACATTTCATGTGTGAAAGACCTTTTTAACAGAAAGTATTTTAGGAATTTGGTTTGGAAATAAGCAATTAATTTAAATAATTTCAAAGTCCCCCTGCAATTTCTCAAAGTGTACAGAAGGCTACCGACCATCATGTCCATCATTAGCGTCGCACACTCGACCCAATTCCCCGAGTGACTGGGAACTGGGTGTGTGAGTGGTGTGTGGTTTGATGTGTGTGTAAAGTGTATGTTGTTTGTCTGTGTGTCGAGGTGACCCACAAATGGGCCAAGCAAATGGTAAATGGCTTTTCCCCTTTCAATACTTTTCAGTTGTCACACTTCCGAGTCGTCAGCTTGTTGTCACCGCGTCCGCCAAGTGGCCAATAATGAGGTGGCTACTAAAGCTAACTTGGACGCTGGCCAACAGGGGACTCGGAACTGGGGACTGGGGACTGGGGACTGGGGACTGCAGACTGTGGATTGACTCACCTGGGCAATGTCCCGTCGGGTGCAGCAAAAGTTGACAAACGTCATATTGACGAAATCGGAACCGTGACAGACCGTCACCGTCTTCTCCTCCAGCGTGTCCTGCTGCCCCAGGGTCACAATTTGGCGCAGCTTGTTGTCCTGCAATCGAGAGAGCGTTGAAAGAGAGATGAAAAGATTATTAATTACCAGAATGACCAAGAGGAAATCGAGGGGCACCATGCGCCAAATGAAATTTTATGGCCCGACAGCGAGTCGTAAATGGAAGTCATATCCTTGTGCGCTAATCCTGCGAGTGCAGCAAAATTCATTTGGCCCAAATCGTAAACCAGACAAATACACAAACACTACCGGGGATTCCCCCTTCGGGGTGCCATATTTCAATTAAACGGCACAAATGGATTTACGAGCCCGCCAGAACGTGCATCCTTGGCCCGAGCGAAGTCAAGTCGAAGCTCGGAGCTGGGAGCTGGGAGCTCGGCAGCTAGAAGTTCGCCAAGGCAGTCGAGCAGCAAAACATTTCGAGCACAAAGCCAACTGGGTTAAATGCAAATCAGCTAGCGCTCCCGAGAAATATAAAAAGAAGTCATTTGTGGACTTTCCAGACAAATTAATACCCCTTAGAGAGACAGTTTATAGCTGCTTTGGCTTGGAAGTCTGCCAATTACTTGAGTTTTGTTTGCAAACACATACTTTTTATATAGGCTTATAAAAGAGTCTTTTAAAATAACAAGCAGATTGGGGTTTTATATATGTAACGAGAGGAAATGTATAACATAATTCGATAAATCGATATTTCCTGATATTCTTATAGCAGGCTCATATAAAAAGTTATATATATTCACCCAAAATCGTTTCTAAAATCAATCCTTTTCTTCCTGTGTTTAGCATGTTACAAATAAACTTAAACAGCTTAATGTACACTTAATTCATAGATTTCATTCTGATCTCTGATTTCATACAAATATGTGATCCAAAACCTGTCCGATTTTCCAGAAACGTTCTACACTAAACGCCGTCTAAGTGCCGGGTTTAAAACCTTATTTTGGCGACCATCGGACCTCCCCTTAACTAACCCACTGAATCGGGGGCTCAGCCCGGGATTATCAACGTCCTTTCGAATGCATGACACATAGTTTGGACATTGGACATTGGACAACGGACTACGGGCAGGGATGCAATGGAAGAAACCAGGACGCCGGACGCAGGGCGGACTTGAAGCGGAAGCCAGAGCATGAATTTGGCATTAACTTTGTGGCTGGCCATGTCTTGGCATTCGCATTCAGCCAGCATAGGGGATTGGGACTGGAACTGGGTCTGAGACTGGGACTGGGGATGGAACTGGGGATGGAACTTGGGATGGAACTGGGTCTGGGGGTGTGGATGTGTTTCCTGTCTTCCTGCAGCGCTTCCGGCGATGGGACATTTGACAAACTGGACCTTATCCGAGGGAGCTTTGAAAGGACTATGATGGAGGCCAGGGAATGTTATCTTTTGTGCTCGCACAACGAATGCACAAGCTGCGAATAAATTCTCAGGCAGATGACTTTCAATGCTCTTAAATGTCTGAGCTCTGATATTTGAACCAAAAGCGTCTTATGGTCGAAACTAAAACCAATCAGACACTCGGAAAAAGAAATTTTACTTTTCAATTAATTGGATAAGAAATTTTAGATATGAAAAGATATAACTTCCAAACCTATTTCATAAATTTAATCATCTTTTAAGACTTATACTTTTGTTAATTAAATTAATAGCTATATTCCTTTTAGTGTATGCAAATCGATCCCTTAATAAGCTCTGGCTCTAAATCGCCTCTGATGATGGCCTGTCAGAGGCCAGGATGAGGACTACGGTCGACTAATTGAATGGCTCGTTGCTGGCTTCTGGCTCCTGGCTCATGGCTCCTCTGCGGGCCGTTATGGCATCGTTCCGGTAAGCGGTGATAAACGAGAACCCACCTATGAGGGGGGGAAGGTAAACGTTTATCTGCCAGCGTCATGATTTGCTTTTAACTAAAAACTAATTCCGGCAAATTTGTCCCTCTCTGAATAATGTAAATGGCTCTGCCGCTGTTCTCTGTGCGTCCGGATTTTTGGCTCTGGCACCGTGGGAAGTTGGAAGCGTAAAGCGGAAATGACTACGGTGATTATCTTAATTGCTTCTCACGCTTCGCGCTTGGAACTCACGCGCAGGACTCCTGAACCTCCACTTTGCCACTTGGTTGTTTGGAAGGGAAAACAGAGAGAGAGAGAGCTCTGTCCTGGAGCACCCGCTAATCCTTTCGGCTGTGCTCGAAATTTGAATTTTAAGAACGCTCATTATGTGCCAGAGGAGGAAGGAAGGCTGGGGTTAATTTTAGACAGCCCCAATTCCACTCCACACCGGAGCAGTTATTGATTTTGAAAGGTGCTAATATAGATATACAATTTATGATAGAATTTTAAGGCACCAATCGTTTTACTTTTGGCTTATGAGTCAGTCATAACATTATTTTCAAACCAGAGATTCACATGTGTCTTTCAGATTTTCCAAAAGTTTTCAAAATTCTAAGTGAAATTCTTCAACCGCAGGCTCAGCATTATATGTTGAGACTCTAGTTCAACGAACGGTTCATTTAGTATTAGAAATCAGATATCTTTTTATCTTTTAAAGATATTTTTTTAAATTGGACACAAATTTTTTAAAATACAAATAAAAATAACGGTTAAAAGTTGTATCTCGAGACCCCAAGACCGTTTCAAGGAAGATGAGTACCCGCCGCAAGAGCCGCCAGGAGCCACCTTGTGCCTCCCGTCCGGAGGTGAACTGCGAGAATCAATCCCCTTCCGCAATTTCCATTGCCGGAGACATCTGTCTCCTAAGCCCCTATGGAGTGATGCGCCAGCGAAACTGCAAGCCAGGCGCATTTTGTCTCAGAGAGTCTTATCCCAGCATCCGTCCACCGGTGTCCAGGTGCAGCCATAACCAGACTATGAGCTGGCTAAATAAGTCCCTGGAGGATGCCGGCTGCTTCGATCCCCATCGCCAGGACGATGCCCTCAAGATCTGGCAGGGAATTTCGCACAACAACACACTTAATTACTATGGCATTGAGAATATCATCCAAGCACCCGAGGCTAAGATCTTCAATAAGACTTTGAAGAGAAGTCTGAAGCATTCTATCATTGCTAAGCGTGTGCCGCGGCGGAAAGTTCCTCGTCCGTCACTATCCCCACCCATGAAGCCTCCGCAGCCAGCTCCATTTTGTCAACCGTACATCCTTAATCTCCCGGCCCTGCAAGCAGAGCTCCAGAGGATGCCCACTGTGAAGCAAAAGCTGAGACCTAACAACGCCTTCAGTGCTTTGTACTGCAAAACACCTACGGATCCCGAAGATCCACTGGGCGTGAAGAAAGCCAGGTCCCAGGCCAGGGTGAAGGTGTCACTGGGGAAAGCCCTGGGCATGAAAAAACCAGGAAAGCCACCGAAGCAACAGGTCCGACACAAGTACTGGTACTGCTCCCCGAAATGTAGCGGAACTGAGACCAAGTGCACGGACTACGAGTGGGCCAAATACAAGCTTGATTCCCGGCCCTACGACGAGGCATTCCAGAGGTGGTTTATGGAGCAGACTGACGTTCAGGCGGATCTGGAGCCGCAGGACTATGAAGAGCTCTACAACCGTTTCGAGGCCTGCTTCGAGATCAAACCCGAGCCGGATCCTGAATGCATGGTTATGGCCGAGTGCTGTATGAAAATGCACATGACAGAAGGAGGATCAGCTTGCGATGGTGCTGGTGGAGACGGTATTGGTGGAAGAGGTGGAGAGGGTCAGGGCCGTAGAGATGATAGTACGGCTGGTAGATCTACCCTCAGAGACCAGGATCAAGACGGAGATAGGAATATCGGCAAGGATAATGACAAATCCAAGAACAGGGAAAAAGACACGGGCAAGGACAAAAATAAAGACAAGGACAAAGATAAAGACCAGGACAAGGATAAAGACAAGGACAATGACAATGCCAAAGACACAGACAAGGATAACGACAAGGACAAGGATAAAGACAAGGGCAAGGATAAAGACAAGGACAAGGATAAAGACAAGGACAAGGACAAGAATACGGGCAAGGACAAAATGAGGGACAAAATGGGCAAAAATAAAGACAAGGGCAAGGATAAAGACACGGAAATCTGGGACAAAGAATATAAGGATAAGGACAAGGGCAAGGGCAAGGGCAAGGGAAAGAACAAGGAAAATGAAAAATCATATTGGGATGACGATGATGACAAAGACAAGAATGCGGGCCGGGGCAAGGGCAAGAAAAAGAGCACAGACAAGACTTATTGGGAAGACAGTGATGCGACCGAGGAAAGATGGAGCAAGAAGTTCAAAAAGGAAGAGCAAGAACATACAAAAGATGAAATCAAGTCTGGCAAGAAAACCAAGTTGGCCAAGGATCTTGGAATAATCGATGACCTTCCTTATGAGCACTTCCCGAACATGTCCCCTCGGCAGTCAGTGGTAATCAAAGAACCGCCTAAAAAGGAAGAAGAACCCATAAAAGAAAACACCGTCAGTTCGACATATAAGCCCAAAGAAAAGAAAACCCCGACCAAGTCAAAAAAGTCTTCTGTCAGCGAGAAAAAACAAGATCCGGCACCGCAGTGTCCACCTTGTCCTCCCCTGGGCTGTCCGTGCGGCATCTGCAATTTCTTATATGGGGAGCAGGTGGAGGACAAGCCATTCATGAAGGTTCTGCTGCGCGAACAGAAGGAGCGCGAGTTGAGGGAATATCTCCGAATCATTCGGAATCGCCAGTACTTCGAGTGTGGTGGCTCCACGTGCAGGGCACCGCTGCACCGTGTGGATCCCATCACCTGCGACAACGGCTTCTGCCTCAATCCCAAGCTGACCGAACATTGCGACTGCCTGGGTGCCCTGCAACGCCTGCAGCAGGTCCTCGAAAAGCGTCGCCATCAGATTGTCAACAAGGAGTTGATCTCCGATCTCCGAAAGCAAGTGGCCCGCCGGTTGTGTGAGTGCATCGAGACCTGACCTCGGAACCGAGAAGTGTTTGGCTGTGACCGTGGTATTTTAACCTGTGTACCAGTGAACAAGTTCGGTGTCTTTTTTTTCTAAACAAAATTTTACAATGAATATGAAACGATTTTTTTTAAAAAGGGTTGCGTTTTTTAATTTGGGAAATATAGGGTAATATCTAATTACTTTTATGATATAAAAAACTTTCCCTTTAGTGTGCCTATCGGATCTTTTGCATCCTGTATGATCTATGGCTTTATTCTATGTTTCAGACATATGATAAAATAGGTTAGGTTTTTAGTTCTGTATCTTTTCATTAGTTATTCGACTTGGTAACAACTTGGAATGTATATCAACAGGAAGAGTATATTAAAAACATATATAATGTTATCGTTATGTTTCCGTTGCTGCTAAATGAATAGGACCAAAATACCAAAAAATCATTTGTACATTGAATACAATTTATAAACATTATACATATTTATACTTTCAGTATTATGTATATTTTTAATTGTTCTGAATTAACTGTTATGATATCCAAGTAAGCCTTGAATCGAAAGCCATTTATCCTAACCTTTTAAGGTAACCTTACCTTAGTATTTTCTCACGTTTTAAACGAACAACATCTAAATTTTAAATCGAGCATGTTCCTGTTGGTTCTCACCTATTAATTCATAACATTTAAAAATCTTATAAATAAGTACGTGTTGGACCCGAATCGGTTGACATTAAACCAGAGAAAGAAAGAAATATCACACAATAATGGGCAAACCAGTATCGCAACGCCGGCAATCGATGAGATTCGTGAGCGGTCAGGGGCCCAAGAGCGAGCCAGAGCCACAGTCACAGCCCGATAATGAGCCCGAGGCGGAGCCGCCTTGCCAGGAGCTCGATCCTGTGAACACATACCAGGAGGAACCGCTACCCATGCGCAAGTGGATGCGGTGGCAGAACTGCAAAACCTTCGAGCTGACAAACACTGCAGAGACTTATCCCAGCATCCGGCCACCGATTAATACTTGCACACCCGGGAAGAGTCTGACATACATTGACGATTCCATGGAGGTCAACCAGTGCGGCCGGATGTTCCAGATGGGCAAGGATGACGTGCTGGCCGTATGGAACCAGAGTCCGCGCAAAGACACCCTCGCCTGGTACGGCATCGGTGAGCAGAGTGCGTCCTACAACGATGCCGTGGCCAAGAGCCTACAGGCGGCCAGCCAGAAGGCCAAGAAGCCGAAGAAGTCCCGCATTCGTCCTGAGCAGAAGCTAAAAGTTAAGGAGCCGCTTGGGCCATATGTCTTGGACCGGGTGTGCCTGAAGGCCAAGCTAGATAAGATGCCCAATGTACGGCGCCAGTTGAAAGCCAACAATGCTTTGTCCTGGCTGCACTGCCCGGAGCCCGTGGATCCCGATCATCCGTTCGAGGATCAATCCGCCTTCCCAAAGACCAGCATTCAGTTGGCGCCAGCGAAGCGATCGAAGTCTCCGAGGCCCCCAAAACGTGGCCTGCGCCGTAAGAACTGGTACTGCCCCCACAAGGCGGCAGGTGGAGAAGACGAGGAGAACAAGTGCATCACGTACGAGAGAGCCATGAAGGCTACCCTCCCAGCCGTCCAAGCAGAAACGGCCGCCCAGGAGCCGGACAAGGAGCCAGAGCCCAGGAACTATGATGAGCTGTACAAGTCCCTAGAGAGCTGCTTCGTCCAGAACCCCAATGGGTTCAATGATATTTGCGAGACATACGAGCAGTGCTGCAAGGATCCCGAAGATCAGACCATTCAGGGGTGCAACGAGTTCCTGCCGGAAACTGCCGGAGAAAGTGGTAAGTTGGGCGACAAGAACGCCGACACGGACAATGTTAGGATGGGGAAAATATATGAGGGGAGGAGAGAGGGCCGTAAGAAATGTGATGTCGTAATAAATGCCAAAGGAAAGGGTAACGAAGATGGTGCAGGAGATGGCAAAGGAGAAGGTAGAGGACTTGCCAAAAGAGAAAGTAAAGGAAAAGGTAAAGGAGTTGGCCAAGGAGATGGTAAAGGGGATAGAGGTGGCAAAGATGGCATAGAGCGCGGCAAAGGGGATGTCAAGGGAGATGAAAAAGGAAATAGCAAGGGAGGCGACGGCAAAGGAGCCGGCAAAGGAGACGGCAAAGGAGACAGCAAAGGAGACGGTAAAGGAGATGACCAAGGTGATGGAAGAGTAGGCGGTAAAGCAGGTGGCAAAGCAGATGGAGAAGGCGGCAAAGAAGATGGCCAAGGAGATGTGAAAGGAGATGGCAAAGGAGCCAGTAGAGGTGATGGCAAAGGGGGCGGTAAAGAAGATGGTAAGGGAGATGCCAAAATAAATGCTAAAAATGTTAAGGGAGATGGCAAAGCAGGTGGTAAAAATAAAGTCAAAGGAGATGGCAAAGCAGGTGGTAAAAGAGAAAGCAAAGAAGATGACAAAGTAGGTGGTAAAAGAGAAATCAAAGGAGATGGCAAAGCAGGTGGTAAAAGAGAAAGCAAAGAAGATGGCAAAGTAGGTGGCAAGAGAGCAAGCAAAGGAGATGGCAAAGCAGTTGGTAAAAGAGAAATCAAAAGAGATGGCAAAGTAGGTGGTAAAAGAGCAAGCAAAGGAGATGACAAAGCAGTTGGTAAAAGCAAAATCAAGAGAGATGGCAAAGCAGGTGGTAAGAGAAAAAGCAAAGTAGATGGCAAAGCAGAAGGTAAAAGAGAAAGCAAAGGAGATGGCAAATTAGGTGGTAAAAGAGAAAGCAAAGGAGATCACCAAAAACGTCACAAAGGAAATAACTTCAGAAAATCCCATAGATATAGTGATAATGAAGACTATGGCCGACCTGATAAAAAGAAGAGAAAAAGCATATATCGGCACGAACGCCCCACAAACGAAGAGTCGCTTCCGGAAGAGCAAGAGAATGAGGAGGCACCCATCCCCACGAAACCCATAGCCATTGGACAAGGCAGCAATGCCGGCGGTGATACTGGTGGAAATACAAAAAAATATATTGGCAAAAAGAGGAACAAAAAGCAGATAGATTTTAAGACAGTTGACAAGGTGAAAAGGGACAAGGGATGTCCGTGCGAGATCTGCTGCCAGGTGACAAGGGTTAAGGACAGCCCCCTGATCATGGAGATGCGCCGGCGGAATAAGATGCTTGAGCGACGTGGCTATCTCCGCCAGATGCGGCATCGCCAGTTTATGGAGTGCAAGGCGCCGGGAGACCGACATGCTCCACAACACAAGTGCGACGTCGTCGAGTCCGACACGCGGTTCTGCTGCAATTCCCAGCTGCAAACCCACTTGGGCAGGATTCAGGCCATTCAGCAGCTGCAGGGAGCTCTGCAGCAGGGTAACCGATGCGAATACGAGTACATTTCCAAAAATCTGGACTCTGTGCTGTCACGACTCTGCAGCCACCTGACCAGGAGTTCGCCCTGCGGATGACCCATCCCGATCGGCGCACCACCACCACCACCACCACCATTCCCACAGTGTGCGCTTGCAATATGTATTTCATGAGTTCAAGTCCTCATTCATATACAGAGATTCCCATTTTTGTATTTTAATAAATCGGATCGCTTTTCTGCCCAAACGGACTTCTACTCATTTAATCCAAGGCACACAGGCGGGGCTGGTGGCTGGTGGCTGGTCGGGATCTCTTCTGCTCCTTCCTCGTGGCTTCCAGTTAATCACACATATTCCCTTTGCCTCTGCTCCGTTCTGTGGGTGTCTTTTTTTTTTTTTGCGGCCAACGCCCACGCACTCTGTGCATTTAATTAATGCTACGATTTCGCTTTTAAGGTCCTTGCAACATTAATTTTTTCCCCAGTTTCTGTTTTGTGGCAGAAAGTTCTCTCTTTACTCTTTCCTCTTGAAATTAATAGTCAAGGTTTTTTTAGGATTTTGTTGCAGAATAAGACCTTTTAATTAGACTTTTTTTTTAATGATTTAAATTACTATTTCCGTTCTATCTTAGATATTCTATGAAATTTAAAACAACTGTTGAACTTGTTTAATAATTATACACGAACTTTGTTCTATTTCCTAATCATACAAATTCGATTTTAGCCTTCTTCAAAGCCCTCTGATAACTCAGATTTATTAACCCTTTTCAAATTATGTATCAACTCTGTCATTTAAAGGGTGTTATGCATTCGTTAACCCATGTTTTTGCTGCTCAAACACATTTCTTTTTTTTTAATTTCCCAACATTTCCCGCGGCTTGCTTGCCTCGGGCAAACTGAAAGGAAAACAAAACTCATTTGGCTTTGGCCTTGGGCCTGTCGCTTTTCGCCTCTCGCGGCAAACAACTGCAACTATTATCGGGCAATGGGCGGTGGGCGTGGCCCCGGGACAAGGAGCATGATTTATACAGTGAACAAAAAAACACGGCACTCCCCGCAAAAAAATAAAGAGAAGAGGGCAAGTTAACGTAGAGGAAATGACGCCCAAGGATTTCCCCATCAGAATAATTGCCGTAATGACTGGAAGCCCAAAAAAAAGGAGAGAAAAAATGGCATTTATGGAACTTTAATTTGATAATGCAACGAAGGGAGGGTTTTGGATTTAGATTTGGGTTAAGCTTCGACTTTTGCTTTCTTTTTTTTCGGAGTTTCAGCTAAAGGTTCGAATGACTTTCTGCTCGAAGGAGCTTACATAAAACGCACAAAAGCCTTGTCATCGCCAAGATAAATGTATAAACTTCAGCCACGAACAGTGTATGTGTGTGTGTGAGGAGATAGTAGCTCCATGAAAAGAAAGAAAATTGTGTAAAACCGGAAAATGCGTGCCGCAGAGCCACTGTGGAAAACTGTTGCCATCACAATGGGGACACTGATTCCTATTTCAAGTCAGACCTCAACTCCCACTCCAACTTTAACTTCGATTTCGATTCTGGAACCAAGCACGTGACTTGGTTACCTGTGCTGCTACCTGTACTACCTGTTTTCCTGAAAAAAATCTCTGTTCAGTCCCCATCGTAATTGCCTTTCAATTGCTGCAGGGCGCCAATGGAAAATTCGTTTATGGAAAGACCCGTCGCACCATTTCTGTGTTCACTAAATAGTTTTTCCCCCAAAATTTGTGTTTAGATAAACAAAAAGTTTATATATCTCACAGAAAGAGCAAACATATACAGGGAAGAAGCTACATATATAGAAAACTGTTTAAGGGGGTATATAATTTATGTCAGACATTTAGTTACTATGCCATAACTTTTTAAAGCATTTTTAAGTGTCTTTTGAATAGTAATTAACTGTAACAAGCCTTCTTATTCAATACTACATAGTTCCCATTGTCTTTAAAATCGTTGGAAAATGAATTTAGGATTCCATGTGCTCTAATTCGAGAAATAATTAATTAAAAAAGCAAACCACCTGATGCCGGGAATTAATTATAAGACTTAAACGCTCTCGCTAGGGCCTCGGGCTTTGGGCTAACATGTGTGTTTGTATTTCTGCGAGTGTCGGTTGCATGCTCCTCCTGGCCTAAGGGAAAAACTTATTACATCCGCTGGCGGAACACACACCCACACACCCACAGAAAACCCACAAAACACACTCAAACAGACACACCACCTCACACACTCACTTCCATTTCCATTCATGCGATGTGCGTGTTAAAACCAGACAAATATTTCTTTATTTCCCCGCAATTCAATTCACAGAAAGCTGCTGCTGCCTCGAGAAGTGCAACTGTGTGAGGAGCAAGGGTGGCAGATCCCCCAAGGTGGAGGAACAACAGCAGGAGCAGGAGCAGGAGCAGGCGCAGGAGGAGACCACCAAAGATGATGGGAGTATGAAGCCTATAGACATTGAGTAAATATCGCGTATACGCACCTTGGGCCGCTTGGCATACTGTCCCGTTCGTACATCGCGTATGGTGGCTATATCAAGGATGTCCAACTCATTGTTCTGGTCGATCCAGTAGAGGAAGAAGCCCTTGGCATCCACGCGCATCGTAACCGGCGTTCCAGTGCCCGAGTCCTGCAATCAAGAAAGAATAGATGACAACAGTGAGGAAATGTGAGAACCAAGGCATGGAAACAGGAATTAATTGATTGCACATTTTATTATTGGTGGTAATCAAAGAGCATTCTCCACACCGATTCGGGTCCAATAAATTGAAACACTTCGACTTGTATTTCCCGGGTTTATTGAACTCCCAAAAAGGCGAATTTTACTCAGCCACAAAGTGCTGCATTCTGTCCCTGTTATTTCTGCTTATTATTTAAGTCAAATTAAATACGCCTCCGCCGGCGGCCATAAATGTTTAATATTTCCCGGCATTCCCATTCATAAAGGAAAAGGCAAAGATTCTGTGCCAGCCAGATGTGCTCTCCCCCTGCTCCCCTTCGTATCCCAGGGAAATTGAAATATTTTTTATTTCTTAAATATGTATGCAAATAAGTAAGCAGCAAAATCTGGCGGCCAGCGAACAAGATGTCTCGGCCAAATTCGCCTCTTATTTTTTCTGGGAAGCAAGTCGACTCGACTCTTCCGTTAAATGGCGCGGCCCAAATGAATGTTTATCCAAACTCATTTGGAAGAAGGGGTTTTAGGAGAAAGAGTACGAGGAGGAGGGTCTCCTCCATCTGGACAGAAAATGGGAACGTAAAAGCCAACGCAATGGCAAGGCAATGTGCAGTGTGTGAGGGTGTGCAACAAAGTGTGGGAAAGTGTAGGAAAGTGCGCGGAATGGTCACGCCAGTTTTCCTCTAAGGAATGGCAACAATGTTCGCCTGAATGTTCTCTCCAGTCTGGCATAAAGTACTCTCGAGACATCTAAAATATGCATTGACTTTCTTATTATATTTGTTCTTTTATATGGCAAGGAAGTGCAACTATCTAAAGGTCTAACAAAGTCAACTGAATAAATGGCGGATTTAAAGTAGAATCTGTTGGTGACACTTTTGGGGGTTGGAGGTACTTCTTAAACCTATCCCATATGTTTCTAGTTGCAATCAAAATCTTAATCGATAAATGAATAAAACCAAAATAAACCTTAAGTCGCTTTAAAGAAACCTAACTTATCCATTAAGAAGACAAACAAGTTCTTGATAGTTATTAAATCTCATAGCCCAAAACATTATATCCACATGGATTATAATTGATTCTTAAGTTAACTAGAAGTACCAGACCGATGGTGCTCATTAACAAACATTTATTTTAATAGCACCCCTGTTATTATACAAAATATATATCCCTCTTGAATCTGCAATCAGTGTTTGCTTACTAAATCCAACCCTTTGGCCAGCGTTTCCTCACTTTAATGAAATGAAATTCTAACAAATATATTGCTTACTCATCGAGATGGTAATTTGAACTCGGCTGTGGGGCTTTTGAACCCCCAGAACACCTATATATATTTCGCGCTCATCGAATTTCCCGACCCCGACCTCGACTCTGACTCTGGCGCGAAGGAGTCCCACTCCAATTAGTGGGTGGAATTTGGAATTCCTTGACCCCGGCACTGGGCCCATTAAGATTAGGGAGAATGGCCGTTGTTATGGCCAGAAATTGATGAGCACTGAAAGACTCGTTACGAGCATATTTAATTCGCGCAGCCACAAGTTCATTATCCCTTCGGGTCGCCTCGGCTTTTGGGTAGTCAGGGATTGGGATTAAGGATGGATTGGGGAACTGCGGACTGGGATTGGGTTTAATGAACCCGCTAGGTGCCAAAGTGGCCTGCCTGGCATACACTTTCACAGCGAACCCCTTTCGCCCATCGAATGCTTTTCGCTTAATAATTGAAATTGAAAACATCCCACTCTCGGTGCCCCGCATCCCTCTGGATATTCAATTAGGCGCATATTTTCTGGGGATTTTCAGCTGAGAGAATCCCGAGAAGAAGCTAGCTCCAACGCTAATTGGAACGAAACCCGCAGCAATCCCCACTCGACTCGTCTTGTCCTGGGTTTTGCCTGCTCTCCTGTTTGTCTAATTACTGGCAACTAAGTGAGTAGAGCTGGCGGAAAGTTCGTTAATTCAATTTCAATATGCAAAATTCAGTGGAAATCCAATAAGTTTGGAAATTGTGTGCAAATTTCAGTTTTCGCTTCGTGACTGCTTCAAACTGACTGCCACTTGACACGCTCCTTAAATATTTACAGCGACCGCTTGCATGCGTTTCTGTATCCCTGTCTGGTAGGTGTATCTGTATCTGTATCTGTTAGATAGTCCCTCTCCCAGTATCCCTATCCGTATATGTGTCTGTAGCTTAGGATAAGAGCGATTACATGCATAATTCAATTGGTGTAACAGTTGGATCAGCCTCCCCGCATGTCGGTCTGCCGCCATTGAAATCGCTTAAGGGAGACCGCACGGTGAGCAGCAGGAAAAGGGATAACTGCCAGCCAGCTACAGATACATTTACAGAGCAGATGTGCCGCAAATAAAGACACTGAGAGAAAAGCTTTAGCTTATATATCAATTCAAATCGAATATAATAAAGAATCAGTCTGAAAACGAAGCTAAATCATGCCTTTTAATAACAATGAACTTGTAAAATTCACCAAACGCGTGCTGGAAGCTAAAATTAAACAATTGCTGATAATAATCTTAAAGTCGCAAGTGGAAAATATATCGCAGGTTAATCAGTTTTATATTTACTGACCTCAGTATAAGGTTGAACGCACTCAAAACCTTTCTAAATTACGTTCTGAGGGAACTGCGGAGATCGTATACGATTTTAAATAAAATAACATCTAATTGACTGAAAATATGTTACTTTAAATCCTTAATACAATTACTGTTAAATATCTCTACTCTGAAAACTCTTCAGTGTGAATTCCCATTTAGAGACACACATATAACATATCCACAGTCATGGTGAACATCTGTTGGTGACGATTGTCACACGCCATTCACCATTCGCCATTCGCCTGTCAATCATGCTTAGAGACCGAGTTCTGAAAGGGCTGGCAGGCATTCAGGAGGAGGAGAACAAGGAGGAGTACATGTAGCTACTGGGACCAGGCGAAAGTGCTCCAGTGCATTCGGGGAGGAGACGAAACTCCGCCATGGATATGCAAATGGTGCCAGGGACCACTCAGCAGCAGCAGCAGCAGCAGCGAGCAGCTCGTTTCCTTCTCCCCCTAGAGAGTGGCATTGGGTGTGTGTGCGTAGCCTTAAACCAAACTATCGAAATGAGTTTAAACAGCTGTTGGCTGAAACTACATGCAAATTATATCATAAAATATGTAGCTGCTGCGTTGCTGTGTGCTCCAAGAGTTAGTAAGAGTCTCTCCACCTTCCGCCTTACCTGGCACAACTTTTCCCAGCTCTCTAGAACTTGGTCCATGCCTCTGCCTCTGCCTCAAGGAAGGAGCCGCTTGAGATGAACTAAAGTCAACTTCTCGTCAGGCTCTGTCGCCAGAATTCGCCATGGGAGGCCACCTCAAAGCTCAGGGATGAAGATTGACGGGGGAGAACGTGGAACCAGCTGGAGACTTTTGGCCATATGTCAGCATCAGTTTCTTGGTTTACTCTTCACTCACTTTACCCTGTTGCACTTCCTCAAAAGTCATTATCATTTTTATGACCTAAACTAATTATTTACGTTTCACTCTTAATAAATTTCCCAAAAAATTTGCGATTTGTTTAAACTAATTAAGCTTGAATGACTTCTTAAACTGTTAACATACTTTCCACTTATCTGTCCACTTAGCAATAGCTATCTACTCCTTAGATTCTGACAATCGAAATCACAATCCATAAGTGTGCTGACTTGGACTTTGATTGGTTTTAGGCAACAATAAAAATAATTATTAAATCACAAACAAGTAATACAAATAATACGACTAAAATATTAGAAAGTCTTTAAATGAATCAGAAAGGGAAGAGTCGTAAGTGGTTTCAGGGATAAACCTAAGGATAAATCTAAGACACTTAGCAAACAAAATCAAAGAAGTATCTCCAACAATCTAGCTAAAAGTTAAAACTTACTGATACAACATTTCAAAGAGTAGAATTTCTAAGATTTTCTAAAATTGATTTCTTCGAAACAAAACTATTAGATATTAGAATAATCCACTTAAAATCCAACTAATACCCTCAACCTTCAGCCACCACCTGCCTCTGGTATGCCTGCCTCTGCTGCACTTACTCAGCACTTACACTGACTCTATCGTATATCAACTATCCCTAGCTGATCGGCAATCGTAAATAGTAGTTCGATTTCAGGCAATCAGCCGTCCACTTATCGGGCAATAAAACAAGCTATTCGATTCGCAGTTAACGAGCTCCGTGATTAGATACGGAAACCCGCGGTGTTTACTTTAATGCACTACAAGAGTATTACGCAAAGATCTCCTTCGACTCCTCCGTCCGTGTTCAGTTCAACTGATAATAGGCGCCAATCACCTGGTAAATCCAGCCCACGTAGGCCGGAACCGAGGTGTAGACCGTGGGCCGGCTGGCAAAGCCACAGGGCATGTAGCTCCAGGAGCCCAGACCCACCAACTCCGCTGGTCCAGTGATGGGCCAATGGATGAGCGGGGTGCCTCCATCTCCGTAGCAGGTCTTCACCTGCGAGCAGACTTGCTGCTTTGTGAGAGGAGCGTCCGTCGGCAGCAGCTCTTTGCAGGCAGTGCTATTCAGAAGCGGAGCAAAGGCATACTTCAGCTCCTTGGAGTACTCATCGGCATCCGCGTCCGTGAGACCCCATCCGTAGACGGCGGCCGTTTTCCCGCTGTAGTCATCCTCGATGTCGGGCAGGGCGATGGCCTGGACACGGGCAGAGTACTCGAAGCTCTCGGAAACGTGCAGCAAGGCGATGTTGTCACTGCCGGCGGCACCGTTAAAACCACGATGCGTGGAGGCAAAGTCCACATATCGCACCTGGGCGGCAGTCACATTGCTTCTGTTCACAATGCCCGCGTAGATGGGGGTTCCCAGGACGTCACCATCGTTGAACTTGCGTAGCTCATCGACACAATGGGCCGCCGTCAGGATCCATCGCTTGGCAATGATGCAGCCACCGCACAGGTGAGTGTAGGTGGCCTTGGTCAGCGACAAGGAGACCAGGTAGGGCACATTGTCCACTCCCTGGACATCATAGCCATCGATGATCAGCGGCTGAATCTCCACGGGTACTTGTTCCAGACTCTTGAGCGTTAGGTGCTGGATGTGCGGCAGCTGGGCGGGATTAGCTCCGGCCAAAGCCAACAGCATGGACAGCAGAATCAGTGGCGATAGCATTATTGCTCCGATATACACGTTACTGATACGACTGAGAAATACTAAAGGTCTAAACTCGGGACCAACAAGCAATGAGACTTTTATAGAAAAAAGAGCTAAAAGCTTTCGTGTTATCAGGAGAAGAGAGAATGTCCCTTGTGGTCAAGAAATAAGTCAAAGAACTAGTTCGGTTATTTGTTTAAATTGGTAACAACCGAACTCAGTTAATACTGGTTTTAATATGACTCATTTGCAGTTCTTAAGTAGTTACTTCTTTCCCTTATTCTCAGATATCCAATCCCTAGCGTAGAATGGATATCGATGCATCTAAATATGATCAATATTTGATGCCTAAATTTATTTTAGTTAATTTTTATATGAACATAATATAATCGCACATCTCATTAGGGTTGTACAACTAGGAAATCCCAGTTCATTGACTTTTACACCTGGGAACCCAACTACTTCCTTAAGTTTTATGACATATTAAATCATTCTCAAGGGTGTTACTAAAAACTCTGCTCAGCAATGCGTCATAGTTCTTATGAAATCTATTATACCTAGTACATAAACTTTAACTTAGAGGTTTCTTAGAGATAAAAAACAATGAATAAATAATTAACATAAAACCCTAGAGAAGTCCATTCAATATTTATTTAAACAATATCCTGCCAGGACAAGTACTAACCTCGTTGCCTTCACAAATCCAGCAATAAAGTGACCCACATAATGCCCTTTAAATTGCAGGAAAAGCATGGTTAAATTCAAAATTAAATGTTAACTTGAACTAATGCGTGCCCCTGGCAGAGTAGATCCCATTCCGCGTCGTGTGTTGTGCCATATAAAACATGCAATTACCCAGCGAAGAGGAGGAGGAGGAGGATGAGGAGGAGCAGGATGCTCACTGCACATCCATGCACATAATGGCCAAGCTCCATTCCCTCCGAATGGCATTAGGAGCACCACATGCTCCCTTGTTCGTTTGCTGTTCCTTTGCTTGGAAAATGTTTACGCAAACGTGCGGTCACTTCAGGGAGGGATCCCTCTACTCCCACTCCACTCCCGCCGTGAAATCCACTTTTAATTGGCTTAGTCCGTGAGGGGTCAGTATTTTTAGCATCCTTTGAGACCCTACAAGGGGCGACCTTGCCGTGTCAACACCTCAGTTAACAAATTACGCACGCGGAAAATGGAAAGCGGAAAGCAACGGGCGTGGAGCGAAAAGCCGAGGGCTTTTCCCACTCAAGGGCAAGTCGAAGCTGAAAAAAACCTCCTATTCTTATCGCTGCCCCGATCCGTATCGATTCAAACGAAATTAACTAATCGCCATAAATCTATCTGCTAATCTCGTCTGAAAGTTGAGTATAAAAATCAACTCCGATCGAGGAAGTAGTAGCATTATTTTAAATTCTGCACAATGAAGCTGATCACCGTAACTCTCATCGTCGCCCTTGTGGCCGTCGCCCAGGGCTCCAAGCTCACCGACAAGCTGTCCAAGATCGTGCCCAGCTTTGCCACCGGCTTCGTGATCAACGGCACCGAGGCTGATCCCCACTCTGCTCCCTACATCGTCTCGCTGGCCACCAATCCCGCCAAGCACTCGCACATCTGCGGTGGCACCATCATTGACAAGAACTGGATTTTGACTGCCGCCCACTGCATCAGCAATCCGGTGAACATGAGCGCCATCGCTGGTCTGCATGTCCGCGCCGAGGTCGACGAGCTCACCCAGCAGCGCATCATCGATTTCGGCCGTGTCCACGAGAAGTACACTGGTGGCGTCGGACCCTACGATATCGCTATTCTCCACGTCAGCGAGTCCTTCATCTTCAACGAGTGGGTGTCGCCCGCCACTCTGCCCAGCCGCGAGGAGGTCCATGAAGGAGAGACCCATCTGTACGGATGGGGACAGCCCAAGTCGTACATTCTGACCGCCTCCAAGACCCTGCAGACCGTGACCACCGATATTGTCAACTATGATGAGTGCAAGGATGCCCTGCCCGAGGACGCTCCCCTGGAGCCCTCCAACATCTGCTCCGCCTCCCAGCAGCAGAGCAAGAGCGCCTGCAACGGTGACTCTGGCGGCCCCCTGGTCGTTGAGTACGATGATGCTCCCTCTGAGGTGATTGGCGTCGTGTCCTGGGGCTACATTCCCTGCGGCCTGGCCCAGATGCCCTCCGTCTACACCCGTGTCTCCGCCTATATCGACTGGATCTCTGAGATCAAGTCCGCCTACTACAAGCTCTTCTAAGGGAAGACTCACGTGGGTTATGTGATATAGAAAAGGATCGGGATCACTTTGGATCTGAAAATATGATCGATTGTTGAATAAATGCATCCGACTAAAGTTCTGGGTTTATTTTTTTGATAATGAGTTCGAGTGTTTATAGAGGGAGCGAACTGAAGAAATGCCTTTAGCCCTATATATGTATTATTCATTTACATACAGGCCACAGCACTCGCTCCTTGTGCTAAATTATAAAGTTATTCTGCATGAATAATACCCATTAAATAAATATTATTCTATAGTATTTTGAATCCCTCAACTTGCTATCAGCTTAACTTCTTTGAAAGTTAATTTTAGGAAAGTAAATAAGAATAAAAAGAATTTATGACCTTAAGTAAATAATTTCAGAAATTTTTCCCTCTAGAAAAATACAGTCATTGATACTTGGACAACATGACAAAGCATTATGCTGACCAAAGATTATAACTGATATGGAATAGATTAGAAACTATTCTCTAAATGTTTAAAAACTTTACATACAGTGTCTAAAATAATTGTGTAATTTTTATTATTATCACAATAAAGTTATAACATGTTTCCCAAAGATAACTCAAACCTATAATCCCCTGACTAGACATAATTAATACCTTATATGTACATTAACACCTTCCCCGATCCCTGGTGAAATAATTGCAAACAACGAAAGACCAGTCCAATCTTTGTTTGTCATTCCATCAAGGTTGACTTTACAATTTATGATGTCTGATTATCCCCGAATCGATTGCTAATCGACGCTGGATTAAGGCCCGTCCAGTCCACAGTTTGTCTCATGATTTACAACCTTGCTATAATAAGCTCTGGAAAAGCCCAGAGTTTTGGAGGCGTGTGCCATTGATACAGATACAGGAGCTGTGAGTCTGGAAATTCATGCACTCAACCAATCAAAGCGATCGAGTGAAGTCTCGTTATCGGCGAGATAAGAAAACCAACTAAAGCTCTCGGAAAAAAGCTACACTCTTATACTGTCCAAATGTTGCTACCAAAATGGTTTGGCCATAATGTTTATATACAGATATGACACTATCATTCACTTATATTTAATGATATTTTCAAAGCTACAGAGTATTTTGAGAAGTAAAACTAATTTTGAAATTATTTTTCAATATACTGGTGAACGGAATTAAATTCCCAAGACTATATTCCTTGTCCTTATTGTGTTTACTAAAGATCTTCTTTAAAAGTATGAAACATTCTATAGGCAAATAGTCGTGTCTTAAGTTCTCTGGCATGAAACAAACCCACTTGAGAAATCTTAATAGGATATTTTCCTTATTCATTAAGTTCAAGACTTTAAATTGATTTTCTAGAAACAATTTCTAATTAAAATCATTTTTATCAATGGTTAGAATTGACAAGTATTTTATTAAATTCAACAATTTCACAAGCGTTTAAAGCTGCTCATTTTACGTAAATAGCACAAAGAAATGACCAATCGGACAAAAAAAAAACCTTGATAAGATTTATGTTAGGACTTTGATGATTTTATCTGTTTTACCCCTGGGTAAAGCTCCGTGAATTCACTTTTTGGGATATAAATCTTAATTATATATCTACCTCCATCTAGTTCATTCACACCTTAGCTATCTAATCTAATTGCTACTAGTTTTCAAATGGCAAATTATCTATCTATTAGAGAATTTACTATTGTTTTATGGCCACCATTGACGTCCAATCGACCATATAAATCGCAACGACTAAGGGTAGTAGAGTAACTAGAGATAAGCCTGTAAGACTCTTAAAAAAACTAGGCCAGATGCCTGACTAGGATCCAGGCCAAGAGCTAGACAGATGGGCTCCGGGAGTAGCCTGGCCCAAGTGGATGCCTTAAGTGGATGCAGGCGCTGGACGATAATAGAATTAATCAGTCAAAGGCGCCACTCCAGGACAAAGCCAATTATATGCCGGGTCAGGATCGTAAATCTCTTGACCAACGACCTGATAGCGATAACACCGATCTTGGAGTGCCAGTGTTCGGGCCAAGATTGGCCGATAGCCGATGGACGATGGACGATTGCCGATTGGCGATGTATATAAGACCCAACGGTTTCTAGAAGTGAAACAAACTCAACAGTGATCGCAAACATGAGGCAATTCGTGGTTCTACTGGCACTGGCTCTGGCCAGTGTGGCTTCTGGCAACCTGATTGGCAAACCGGGATTCCCCGAAGGACGCATCATCAATGGCTACGAGGCCCAGCCGGGTGAGGCGCCCTACATCGTGTCCCTGGAGACCTCGTCGCACTTCTGCGCAGGAAGCCTGATACGCAGCGATATCATTTTGACTGCCGCCCATTGTCTGACTTATAAGGAGGCCACAGCCGTCGTCGGACTCTTTAGCCGCTCCAGCAAGGAGAACACCCAGAGTAGGGTGTACAAACAGTCACAGACCATTGTTCACGAGAAGTACGGAGGCGGCGTCGGTCCCTACGACATCGGTCTGATCAAGCTGGACAAGCCTTTCGATCTCAATGTGGTGGCCCGTGACGGCAGCAACCCAGTGGGTGTGATTAGCCTTCCTTCCTTGAACTACAACGCCGCTGGTCCCGGCACTCTCTACGGCTGGGGACGGGACAACTCTGGATATTTGCCCAACACTCTAAATAAGCTGGATCTGAACATCATTGAATATGATCAATGCAAGGCAGAGTTGCCTGCCAGTGCACCTGTGGCCGAATCGAATGTGTGCTCCTTCACAGCCAAAACAGCCGACGGAGCCTGCAATGGAGACAGTGGCGGTCCCCTGGTAAGAAATGATGGCAGGGGGGTTGAGCAAGTAGGCATCGTCTCCTGGGGTTACACTCCCTGTGCCACCACCCAGTATCCATCTGTGTACACCAGGATTTCATCTTACTTGGAGTGGATCGAGGAGAACACGAAGTAATGAGCCATATTCCAAATTTCTATATACTCACTAAATAAACGAACATTCTGTACTCAAAAGCTGCTGTTTGATTTTCCGAATAGGTTGGGGTCTTTAAAGATCAAAGAGAACTTTATGGCAAGTCGAAATGTGCTTACAAATCGATGACAACACATATGATATCATGCTACAGTTTAATCAGCAAGGTCATATTTTATATAAAGTATGCACAATCTAGCCAAGGTAGCGAAGATTTCACAGTGGATTTTCAATGATTTAAGGCTAAGACTTCCAGACTTGAATTGATTATTTGTTATTTAGTTCAGTAAACGCGTCATTAAAAATGATTTAACTACAAAGTAGGTTGTAAATGAACATTAATAAAGAGACAAGAGAAGAGAAAGTTTTAAGCAAGTAACCATTAGCCACTTGAGACACTGCCTAATACATTCAAAGCCTTATCTCCTTCCAGCTTTAATTCAAGACTTTAATAATACTGTAGATCAGATGTAATTATTGAGTTAATCAATATTGAATTTCCATTGAACAGTAACACTTTAAGCTTTGTTCCCCATAAAATATCTTTTAAATTTAAATAGTACTCACATCGTCCCAGCGAATGAACTTGTCGCCGTCCTGCAGAGCTTGGGGCACCTCCACGCTGGCGGTGGAAATGTATGTTCCTCCGGCGCTCATCATCCTGACTGCGTTGTGGAATCGACTTCAATTTATGAGTGTCCTTTGCTTAACTCTCTGCTGTGTTGGTGTGGTGCGTCGTTGGCACCCTAGTTGCTTATTTTCTGGTTGTATTCTGGCTTCCGTTTAGCCGCTGCTCGGCACTTCCGTGGTCGCCTGTGTAACTGTCGCAGAATTTCCCCGGTTGCATACAAATGACGCCATGGCCCTGGTCCAGGTCCCTGGTTGGTCCTCGTCCTGGACGTGTTTTGGCCACAATTAGTGTGCCGTTGTTTTGCACTCGCGTCCAAACCTTTCCGACTGCATTCTGCGGCCTGATTAAAATTCCGGCCTCGTGTTGCTCCTTGCGGCTTTCTGAAATTGTATTGAAAGAGACCAAACATTTTTGGGGTTAACAAAGAAATATTGTTTCTGTGGTTAGCTGGAGAGATTCGAATTGGGACGATCAACTATAAGATTATACGAAATATATTGCTTTATCCTAAGCTTTAATATAAACCAATGGTTAGTTTTAAAATAACAAATTGTAAAGGAGCTCTTAGTATTATAATTTATATATATCTGTTAACATTTTCTCCAAACAATTTAAAGCGAGTCCATGAAGTGGACACGAATGCGATGCGCAACTTGATTAGTGATTCCCCAATAGAGTCTGTTGCCTTTTGTTTCCTACGAAAAGGTCAGGCACTGGAAATGCTCTCCGGGTCTCTGGGTTCAGGTTCGGGTCAGAGATCCCGTGACAGGCTTCCATTCAGCCAGCAAAGTCCCCATTCATCGGGAGCAACTCATTCAGCTCATTCAGTGCTGTCTGGATGACTGTCCGGCATTGTTTGACCATTGTGTTTTTGTTCGGTTTCTGGGCCCTTTGGGGGCTTTGTGTTCCGACTGCACTTCATTAATGCAGGGAAACCATTTTTCGGTTCGCTAATTTGGCGCACAAACATTTTCGGTTTTCAATTAGCTGACAGCAGGCAGCTCTTGACCCTGGCATCATCGAGTGCTTTAAATAGACTTCCGGCATAGAGTAGAGACAACCTCAAATAAGTGGCAATTTTGAGAAGTGAGATACATAAATATTACCCAAATAAAAACTTGGCATTTTCATCATCGAAAGAGCCACTTGACAGAGTGCTGTTTTAGTAAGTTTCCAGTGCGGTTTTGTGCACTCGAATGAACTGAAGCGAGTTGCCTTCTTATGATCCTAATTTCAGCATAATCCACTTAAAGCAACTGGGATGACAGCTTATCCAGAGAAAGAGAGTGAAAGTGGAAGCGGCACACGTGACTGCGGGCCTAATACTTTCGTAATTTCTTCTGGCCTTGTCATAACCAATTTCAGGAACACCGAAACTAAAACTGAAACAGAATCTGAATCTGAATCAGAAGCAGTAACTGAAATAGAAAAGGAAGCGAGCAACCAATGAAAACGTTAGCAAAACTTTTGGCCATAGTCTGCAGGCAGCCACAGGCCAGCAAGACCACACAAAAGTACACTGGAGAAAATAATAACTGGGACAATGATAATATTCAATACTTCTTGGGAGAAAAACAACATATTTTCCGAGAGTAACTGTAAAGAACAGCGCACATTTTAAGGATAAAAGGAAAATAGTGCGAATAAAAACACTGATTTGGTATGATAAAAGATATTTGGAGCAAATAAAAACTCCAACCTACAAAAATCCAAATATATTTTATCATAAAAAATAAAACAACAGGAATTTATAACGTATAGATTTTTCCCAGTGTTTTCCCTTGTACTCGCACATGTGTGTCGAAAGTTTTTCGCGTATAAAGGAAGTCATTTGTTTGTATTTGTTGCTCTGGCAAATAGAATTGAATTTGTGAATTTATTTTGCCGTTTTCCCTGCCATTTTCTGTTTGAAATTGAGTTTATACATCATAAATTTGCAGTCAGCCAAAGGGGAAGTAATTAAGCATTTTCATTCTGTTTGTTTTCCGAGTGCTTTTCTACTCTGTGTGTGTGTGTGAGCGGCAAATGGATTTCGACTCGATTCGATTCGATTCGATATCGAAAATTGTTATCGTAAGTGGAATGAAAAATGCGAGAGATGCCTGCCCCGATTTTCCCCATTTCCATGCTCTGCTCCCTTCATAGCTTCTCCTTTGCTTTTCCTACTCGTCTCGCTTCAGTTTTACTTTTTCTTTTTGCTTGCAAATCGTTTTAAGTGTTTTATGGCAAACGGGCAAAAAATTTATTGCAGGCAATTTGCAGATGTACCCACGAGTGGGTGGACAAGGTGGGTGGCTGTGGGTCGGGCATTGGTGATTGGAGAGCGTTTGGGTACCGAGGATACGCAACGGAAATCACAGCGGCAACACACAGATTTCCAGTGACTTTTCCTCCATCTCCTAGCTCCTTTGCTCTTTCTAAAAAACAGAGATAGAGATGAAGACCGAGAGCGAGAGAGGTCATGAATCATGCATGCGACACAAACAGAACAAAACGCTTTGCTACAGCTCCCAGTTCCTGCTCGTGCTCCTGGTCCTGGTCCTGGTCCTGCCCCTACTCCTGCTGCTACTCCCTCTCCTCGGCTTCAGTTTTCCACAGCTCCATCTGGTGGGAAAGCGGCATAAATCAAAGCCCAAGTCAAAATATGTTTTCCTTTGCCAGTTCACATCCAAAGGCTAAATGTTGATATATACGAACGCATCGCGAAGCACTTGTTATTGGCTTGTTTATGGCGGACTTTCAGTTGATCTGCTCTAAATTTACGAGAACTAAGTACTAGTTTATAGAAATAAAAATAAAAAATATATGATAAAAAGGGAAATTGAACTAAGAATTCAATGCGTAGTTAATTTTTTAGTTACTTTAAGTTGGAATTTTACATTTCTACATTATTAATTTAGCAGAAATTGTCAATTTCTAAATAAAATAATTTTCTCAAATACAAACAATTCAAGTAAAATGAAATGAAATGGTTGCGGAGCGTTGTTGTATCTTAGTTTTAAACGTCCTGTTTTATGTGTTTAAATGGTCCGTAACTTTTTTGAAATTAATTTAAAAAGTACAAAGTAAATCGGTGGTCTTCGTCCTTTGTGCCTCCTGGGAGTAGGTCTGGCTTTTAAGTACCTGCACCTAAGTGTCCACTTAGTTCAGGGACAACTTTTCCAAATGAATTGGAAGGCCGCCTCCTTCTGCTCACGCTCCCGCTCCCGTCCATCGCTAGCCTCCTTCCGTTTCCGGGAAAAATGCGGAAGTTGCTTGTCAAACGGCAATCTTCTCCAGCACACTCTCGCGCGCGCACACACACACACACACACACACACCAACAAGATAATCAAATCAAGGCGCCAGCTATTTGGTTAATGTGCATGACAGCATCAGCAACAAAAGGGGGCCAAGAAAAACGAGGAAAAATGCGGGAAAAAAGCAGTGAAAATGTTTAAAAGTGAAGCACAGGTGAGAGCCGAAAGATAAGAAGAGTGCTGAGGCAAAGGAGGCCGTCGCCAATCTGGCCGACAGGTTGAAGAAAAATCCCTGGTGTTGCCTGCTTTTAGGAGCGACAGTTTTCCTCACTCTCTTTCTGATTTTTCCTGCGCGTAAATTGCAGCGACAGCCTGTGGCGTTGTGTGTATGTGTATGTGAGCCGACTATAATTTCATTTGTGGTACATAAAACTTTGTCAGGCTTCATCTCTTTCTCTCCCTCTCTCTCTCTCTCTCTTTGGACCAAGACGAACCGAAGGCCGGTCGAGGAGGGAATCACATTAAACTAATTGCTTTAGCTTGTCATTGCCGTTGTTTCCATTGTTTTTGCCAATGTTGCTGCGATGCTGCTGCTCCTGCTGTCGAGGGTTTGATTGTTAGTGCTTTTAGGCGGCGCAAATTATATTTGCTTGTATGCCAAAATGGTTTTCCCTTCGCATTTGGCAGCTATTAAAAATTTAAAAGCCACCACGCAGCATATTCACTTTATGTCCTTAGGAATGCCAAAGAAATAAAAACCAACAGCATGAGCATGTACTTATCGAAATTATTTTCAAGTACCTTAAAAATTTCGTTTTTAGTTTTATGAAAATCGGAATACTATATAATTGCTAAATGTAGAGGATAAGTAATAATCTTTCAACAGTAAGTAGCTGTGACCAGTTTTTAACTATGATCAGTAATTACCTATGAGCAGCAAGTAACTCTGAACAGTAAGTAACTCTGAACAGTAAGTATCTATGACAAGTAAGTATGTATGATCAGTTACTAACTTTGAACACTAATAAACAATGACTTGCAACTTTGGAGCACAACACATTTCTGAGACTTGGCCGGCAGAAGACACTTCGTTCCGGGGATGCTAGAACAAGTTGGAAATCATATGATATGAAGATAAGCTATGAACAGTAAGTATCTATAACCAGTAATTAACTCTGAACAGTAAGTATTTATGACCAGTAATTACCTATGATCAGTAATATCAATGAACGTTAAGTAACTCTGATCAGTAAGCATCTATGAGCAGCAAGTAACTCTGAACAGTAAGTATCTATGACCAGTAAGTATCTATGACCAGTAAGTATCTATGACGAGTAAGTATGTAAGATCAGTTACTAACTTTGAACACTAATAAACAATGACTTGCAACTTTGGAGCACAACACATTTCTGAGACTTGGCCGGCAGAAGACACTTCGTTCCGGGGATGCTAGAACAAGTTGGAAATCATATGATATGAAGATAAGCTATGAACAGTAAGTATCTATAACCAGTAATTAACTCTGAACAGTAAGTATTTATGACCAGTAATTACCTATGATCAGCAAGTATCAATGAACGATAAGTAACTCTGATCAGTAAGTATCTATGAGCAGCAAGTAACTCTGAACAGTAAGTATCTATGACCACTAAGTATCTATGACAAGTAAGTATGTAAGATCAATTACTAACTTTGAACACTTATAAACAATGACTTGCAACTTTGGAGCACAACACATTTCTGCGACTTGGCCGGCAGAAGACACTTCGTTCCGGGGATGCTAGAACAAGTTGGAAATCATATGATATGAAGATAAGCTATGAACAGTAAGTATCTATAACCAGTAATTAACTCTGAACAGTAAGTATTTATGACCAGTAATTACCTATGATCAGCAAGTATCAATGAACGATAAGTAACTCGATCAGTAAGTATCTATGAGCAGCAAGTAACTCTGAACAGTAAGTATCTATGACCACTAAGTATCTATGACAAGTAAGTATGTAAGATCAGTTACCAACTTTGAACACTAATAAACAATGACTTGCAACTTTGGAGCACAACACATTTCTGATACTCGGCCGGCTGAAGTCACTTCGTTCCGGAGATGTTAGAACGAGTTGGGAATCATATGATATGAAGATAAGCTATGAACAGTAAGTATCTATGACCAGTAATTAACTCTAAACAGTAAGTATTTATGACCAGTAAATAACTATGATCAGCAAGTATCAATGAAAGATAAGTAACTCTGATCAGTAAGTATCTATGAGCAGCAATTAACTCTGAACAGTAAGTATCTATGACCAGTAAGTAAGTATGATCAGTTACTAACTTTGAACACAAATAAACAATGACTTGCAACTTTGGAGCACAACACATTTCTGAGACTTGGCCGGCAGAAGACTCTTCGTTCCGGGGATGTTTAAACCAGTTGAGAATCATATGCACACGTTTGCAAAACTTATTTTCGGAATCAAGAGCAAGCAATTTGAATGGAACTTTGGATTTATTCTTTTATATAATTTTACTAGTGTATAAGAAGGAGCATAGCGAATCGGCAAACTATATATTTACATATATATAGCTGCTTCGGGAACGATCGGAAAATATTGTAAATTATAACTGCCAGTTTTCAACAGATTTTTATCCAGTTTACTAGATAGCCTATATATGCTAATCTAGAATTTTGAGAAAAATTGTATGAAAATCGGACTACTATATTATATAGCTTCCATACAAACAATAGTTAAAAATAGAAGAAAATGCAAAATGGTGAATGTAAAACTGTAAATATAAAATGTAAATGTGAATGAAATTATAGCACACATTACTTTATTATTTTTAAACATAAATATATAAAATCTGCAAGGGTTTACAAACTTCTTTTAGCTTTCTTTCTTGTTATTAGATATTGTAAAAAATTTAAGGTAAACTAAATTACTTAAAAAAATTGCACTAAGCTTTCTGGTAACCCTTGAGAATCCGAAAACAACAAATATGTACAAAGTTAGCAAGCAAAATAAAAAATGGAAATCTTAACATCAAATATTAAATGAGGATGCTGGCCCCTCAGGTCACTCCCTGGAAGATGATTTACCTTTGCTACTTATACTTTGCTCTCTTCAAATTCATTTTCCCTTTTTCCTTACCGGTTTATTTATTTATTTATTTTTTTTTTTTTTGAAAATTCAATTTTAATTTGTATTTTTTGAATGGAAAAACTCCATGAATGGAAATAAATGATTTGTGTTGCGCTGCGGCTTCGATTTGCCTGGGAAATTGCTTTGGCAATCAATGCAGAATTTCTTGGCCGAGTTTTCCTTTATTTTGCTACCATGTTTTTCCAGTTTTTCATGTTTTTTTCGGTTTTTTCTTTTTTGCTGCGCATAAAAATTCATCATATTTGGGGGACGAGAGTCCTGAATCCTGGAGGAGTGGGAGACGGGTGCAAGTCAACAACTTGCCGGCCCTTGGGCTCTCGCTCTACACCCTCGCTCATATCGGTAGCATAAAGTACACAAATAAATAAAAATATAAAAAGCCTGGGAGGGCGCGGCGATGGGGACATCGAGGGGGTGTGGTTAAGCAAAAGAAAAACAAAATTAAGTTCAATGACACCCCAAAACAACAGCTCTCGGCCGTAAATTCAAGTTCCGAGTTGTTTCTGGTTGTTTCTTGCTCCACGTTTTCACGGGGAACCTCCATCAACGTCAACTTGAGTTTTCCCCGGGATCCTTCATCCCGCACATCCCCCCCGGCCACCTCGAGGAAAAAGGAATTGGGCGCGCCTCCAATTGGAAAACTTTTGTTACACTTTGTTTTCGCAGCTTTTCATTGGGTAGAGAAGGGGAAGTTTGGGGGGCCAAGTGAGAAAGGCGAAGGAGCAATTTATAATTTGAAAATTCGTCATTCGTTCAGTTTTTCATTTGGAGTTTAGTGACCCAAAGCCCAAAGCTAAACCCCAGTTTCCAACGATTGATAATGCCACTGCCGATAGGCAAATTGTGAAAATATTGACAAAACAATTGTTTTCAATGGCACGCGAGGCCAGGTTGCCCTCATCCTCGCCAGCTCTTCATCAGGTCACCTTCCTCCCCTCGTAATCCTCTTTATTTTCCACCCTTTTCCGATAGCTCGTGGCAGTTGTTTGTCTCAAAATGTTCTATTTATAACGCCGGCGATGAGGCGATGAGTTCAATGTTTGATTGGCCTCCGTTGAAGGGTAAAATGAACCTGCGGTGGACGATTTCCGCAAAAGGCAGCAGAGTGTAGAACGAAGCATACTTTTGGGGCAAAAGGAGAGGGAAAGAACTCCCATTGATTTGTGTTTATTTGCAAAATAAAAATCACCTCCGCCCGAGTTACACAATATTGTCTGAACAATAAAGAGTTCAAGAATTATTTTTGCAAGAAAATACCTTCTTAGAAAGACATTCAGAACATGGGATGCTGAAATTCCTAGGTAAAACTAAGCTATGAAATGTAAATAGCCAAATGTTTAACAAATTATGCATAATGCAATTTATTGGACACGTTTTTAAGTGATTTTAGATCACTAATAACGCTACCGATTAATTGATACATTTAGTTCCCCGTCAGCAAGTTATTTTTGGCTTCCATTAAGCCACTAGGCTTATCATTATGGCAATGTGACACTTGGAAAGCAGCACTTTCCGTATCAGTCTGGCTTTTCGACTCATTACCATGCCATGGAGAGCCATAAATCGTCTGCCACCGTCGGCGTGGATTCCGATTACAGCTAATTGCTCGCCTAACTGCACGTCGACGGATAGCCAAAAATAAACAAATAAACAAATGCACGGCATTAATCGCTTAAGTTATGTGCATTCGGTTGTTAATTTGTTTGCTTGCCACTTGCACAGGCCACTATATGCCCACACAATTCCACCTCCCCATCCTCAAACAATCAGTATCTGGTACTTGTATCTGTATCTGTATCTGTATATGTATCTTGTATCTCCGACTCCATCGCTTGATTGTGGCAAGGTTGATCTGTCGAATTTTGACAGCTTTCCACGCTGTCTGTGGTCGTGCATAATCGAGCTGTGACAGGGTGTCGGGGTGACACGGGGTGTCAGGGTGGATTTTACATAAAGCCCACCGCAAACAAAATGAATTTGTGACAGAAAATGATAATTATTAATTAAAACCGCGTTTCAGTGTCACCGCAAACAAACGGAGATATAAACAAACACCAAAGGGAACACATAAATATAAACAAACTTATGTGGCATTTTGTTTATACAAGGTTTATACTACATTTAAATGGGGAATTTTTGGCCGATTTTTGTAAATTTTAACCCCTTTCCTATTTTTCAAAAAATGGGAAATTTTTGAACAAATTTTGTTTCGACCAGATATAGCTAGAAAGATTTGCCCGTTGATGCTGATCTAGAATATATATGATTTATAGGGTCGGAAATGACTCCTTCACCTTCTTTTAAGCTTCTGACTGAAGGTCCATTACCATTTTTTAACCGAAATTAACAATATTTTTATAAGAAATTTTTCGACAAATCAAAGTTTAAAAATTTCATAACTAAGCCAAAAACGCATTAATTTCAATTCGGAAAGCGGCAGTATGTTAATTTTTAGCAGGTTAACAAAACTGCATACTCCATTTAAAATGGCCGATTTTTGCAAATTTTCATGATGTAACCCCTTTCCTTTTTTTTCAAAAATGACAAATTTCATAAAAATTTTGGTTTTGCCCGGAGATAGCTAGAAAGATTCGCCTGTTGATGCTGATCAAGAATATATCGATATCGATATTAACTATATTTTTATAAGAACATTTTACGACAAATCAAAATGTAAAAAACTCAGAACTAAGCCAAAAAAGCATCAATTTTTATTTTCGAAAGCGTTCGTTTGTTAATTTTTAGCAGCTTAATAAAACTGCATAAAACTGGTTGGCTGCCTACACTGAATTATTTATAAACTTGACTTTGTCAAAGGACATTCTCGTTTTCACTTAAGAAACACATTTGTAAGAGCATCATTTAACTAAATTAAAAACAATAAAGAAAAACTCATATTTAAATGGAGCAACATCATAGATTTATACCACTTATTTTTTCAGCATTAAGTTCCCAATATCAGGACCAAATACCCGTTTTGTTTTTGCTTTTTATACAGTATCACAAAAAGTTAATCGCGATTACTTTCTGCTCGCATAAACGCAGTAAATGGCAATTTGGTTAAGTTTATCGCTCATTAACAACAACGTCAACAAACAATCTGCAGGCATTCTCATCTCATTCATATTCATAGAATCTCCTCCTTGGCCTCGTCGCCCTTTTATCGCGGCTTACATAGAGCTCTCGCTCGTCCGGCCCATACAATATTCATATACAATTCCAGCCAGGGCAGAGTTTTCTGCTTCGTCTTTTGTTTTATTTATAACATTTCTGTTTTTGTCTCTGCGCACATTTATTTTTTTTTTTTTGGTCGCTCCTCTCGCTCTCCGTCTTTTTCATTTTTATCGCGCTTTTATCTAGTTTGTCAACGTTATCAGGAGGCGGCAACAACACAACATCAGCAGCAGCACAGCAGCAGCAATGGGAGCAGGAGCAGCAACTCCCTCCGATTTCCATCCTCCAAACCCTCCCCTATATGGTATATAGAAACCGCACTCGGCCCGCACCATGGTGACATGGCTGGTCGGATAGTCGGACGTATTAGATTTGACGCTTCATTATAATGATAGATCGTTGTGCGTTGGTGTATAACCAGAGCAACCAAACGGACAACACACCGCGAGAAAGCCACCAACGTCAATTAATTGTAATCATTTTACCCAAATTAATCTTAATTAAGGTGTAACTTCATATTTTCGGGTACGACTTGATGAATAAAATTAAATTAGCACGAAAAGAATGTCGTGTTTTTGATTTATTTATTGGAAAAATTAAGCTATTGTATTTTAAACATGCTCGTTGCTTTTTTGATAATTTTTTTCCATTTTATCACTTAGATAACTTTTTAAAAATCGGGTTCCAAATAATTCAAGTCCCACACTGCGTATGAGCAACTTGTTGGTATTTAATTTTTGATTAAAATATTATTTTATTAAAATAATAAGGTTATCCTACAGTATAAATAATAAATTTTAAAGATATTTAAAGGTCTTAAATTAAGTTCAGTTTGAAAAACCTTAAGTGCTGGTTGGTCCCACACTGCGTATGAGCAACGTTCAGTCACTTATTCTGAGATAGAACCTTCTTGTGTTCAAATAATTATGTTTCCCTATAATAAAAGATATATTAAGAGCTTGTACAAACATCCTACTTGGGCATACACTGCGTATGAGCAACGTGTAGCTATTTATTTATAAATATAACCTTTTTGTGTTATTGATAGTTCGGTTTATAGGCATATATTTTTAAAATATTTAATAAAATTTCACCAACTATAAATGCAAAGGTGTGAAGCCCCTTTTTGAATAGAATACTCCAAGTCCCACACGGCGTATGAGCAACATGTCGCTATCTATACCTTGCTCAAAAAAAACGTTCTTTCTACCAAATGGGACACCCTTGAATACATAAACCTTTGGTATCAGCATACTACCAACCGATTTTGACCAGTGTCTTCTGTCCCTGATAGTTGTTTAATTTTCAGCGTGGCCTACGCTGCGTATGCGCGACTTTTATTCAGTTTTGCAGTCTCGCGTTGGCGGCTGCTAAATAATTAATGAGCAGCCTCAAGTGGTAAAACGGGTGAAGTGCAGAGGGAGAAAGGCAAGAGACTACACGGAGTGTAGCAGGATGGCGATGTCAGCATAATGAGCCCGGCACGCACACACACATCCGCACGCACGCACGCTAATTGTCCTTTCTGGCTCGTGTCCTTTAATGCCTTAATTGTGTTTGAGCGATTGAAACTAGCAGCGGCCTTTGAATGCCACAAACTCGAGGGGCTCGGATGGAAGAGCGGACAGCTGACAGTAGGGGATGGATGCAGCAGTCAAGTGGGATAATTGCATATCAGTGGTGCAGCTGATGCCCCAACTTGATAAATGCCTCGAGTGGCAACTGAAACAGGAACTAATCACCCCCGCGCGATGCTGCAGACTGACGGAGACAAGTGGGAGAATTAGAGAATCACAAAACGGAGCACAGAGAATGGGGCGAGGAGCTTAGAGCGCTTTGCTAATTGGAAGAAAGAGCTGATGTGATGGCTGCGATGCTGCCCATTAGCTGTTTGCCGTTCTGCAGCTTCAAGTGTATCAGTGCTCAGATTGGCCATAACCTGATTACGAATTGAACTAATTGCCATTAAAATGGTTTTTCTCCCAAGATACATTTTCAATTGATAACTAAAGTGTAACTCAATTGCCGCTGAATTGGGAGTTATTGCGCTGGCAACTTGATTAAAAGATGTTGATGCTAAGCGAATAAACTGCAATCTACTGAATTAGCCAAGGAAACGTGATTTATTGTGTTTATATTTCTAAATATTAGATACAGAAGTTTATTAAGCTTCTATTTTATTTTGATGATAACTTCATTACTATCATGTATCAAGTGTATAATTGAGTTAAGCAAAGGAAGCTAGAAAGGAATCAAACTTTCGGTAGCCGAAGTTTGTATACCCTTACAATTTGCTCGGGAAATTTATCTTAAATTGAATTTTGCAATTTGGAAATCCACCATATGTTAGTTTTTATTAGGGTAATCAATCTGCATACTAAATATAAAATTTTTAATTTTTATAAATTTTGAATAATTTTAACGATGAAATTTTGAAATTTGATGCTGATCAAGAATATATATGATTTATAGGGTCGAAAATGACTCCATCACTGCGTTACAAGCCGTTGAGTAAAATCTAGAATTTTGAGACCTAAGACAAGATGAAAATCAGTCTGTGTCACAGATCGTAAAAATTACGTTCCATAGCAAATTTTTCCATTGTTTTTGAGTAATTTTCTTCTCGGACAATCTGTTTTTTTTTCACATAAAACCTCATTTGTATTAGTTATATTTTGCATTGTGCATTTCAGTTGCTAGAGTTAACCTTGCTCTCTTAATATTTATACAACTTTTAATTGTATTTTAAGAATTGATTTTCTAAGATTTCCCAGGTAATATATCCCCAGACTTATCAAAAATCCTATTCTCAGGATAAGGGAATTCCTGTTATGCATCTGCTGGAAGATTTCAACCATTTGGAGACAGTTTCGCGTGATTCACGCGCGACCCAGTGAAGCGTTATCTCCGCAGGTTTCCAGTTTCCACTGCAGCTACAGTGCGAGAGTATCTCAAAGATTTCCAGATACGCGCCACGCCACGCGCTCACTACGAGTTCAAGTACAACCGGCGACGGCGACTACGAGAAAAAAAAATGGAAAATAAAAGCAAAAAGCATTGACAAAGCACCCCACGTTGCCGCCACACAGAGATCACTAACATAGCTCACAACTATCGACAGAGATCTTTCGAGTTTTCCAAAGCGAAATCCAAATCGAAATATATTTGAACTTGAAAAGGAACGAGAATGGGAGCAACAAATAATTCAGTTCAGTTTCGGTTTTGGTATTGGTTTTCGGTGGAAACTCAAATAGAAATCGCCGACTTTTGCTTATAAACAAGCAACACACAAAGGGGCATTTTTGGCATTTTCGAGGGGGGAGGCAGGCAGGCACACACAACATTTTTCGGCACAATTTTCAATTAGCGGCCGGGCAAAAATGCTGTGAAAGAAAAAAAATGAAGATGTTGAACAAATAAATTGAATGGAATTGAATTTTGATTTAATTTCATGTGTGCCCCCCAACCAAAGACTTCCTGAGGAGAACGCAGAAAATAAAGGTTCTTTCGTTTTGCAGTCAGTTACCTGAGTTACCTGTGCGCGGAGCCAAAGTTTTTGACTTTCAGATGAAAAGTTTTTTTTTTTCAAGTCACTCTGGCTATTTGAATTTCGTAAGCGGCCAAATTTCCATTACAGATTTTGCACCCGCCGGCAAAAGGAGGACGAACTCGAACTCAAACTCGAACTCGACTCGATCTGGAGGCACTTCACCACAATGAATTGAATGAACTTGTGCTCGGAATAAAAATAGTCTTACTTGGTTTTTCTTTCTAGTTTTTGTTTTAGTTCTTTTTTTTGTTTTAGATTTGAACTAGCTTAGGTCACACGCACACGACTGCAGATACGGATGCCGATGCGGATTCTGTGGACCCGGAGAGGGTTGAGTTTCCTCCAGAGGCAGCGCGTCACGGGGCACAGAGATGATTGCCTTTACGAGTGATACGACCGAACGCTCCGGCGGACGACGAATGTCTGGTGGGGAAAATCTAAGTGGAAATCCAAAAGTGCTGCCCGAAGTGCAAAAAATGAGAGCCAGCAGCACCGATAGGGAACTCTCTCGAGCTTTTTCTTTCACCGTGTATGTGTGTGTGTGCGAAGGTGAGCTACTGTTCTACAGTGTTTTCTTATTGTTTTTATTTTATTTTTTGTTCTGTTTCTATTTTTTTTTTTTTTGGTTGCTTGCAAAATGTCAAATTGTAAATAAACGAAAAATGCCCAGAAAAAAACTGTTATACTTAAATGGCATGGGTGGCGTATGAGGTTAAATTATTAGGGGATCCCCCTCTAAGGAATTATATTTGAAAGCGAAAAAACTTTGATATGACCTACTGACCTTTGGTTCAAAAAAGTTTGTTGCTGCTCCAAAGGGAATAATCTCTTCGGTAAAAGGTTATTTACCCAAGAAAGGTCACAAGGATTTGTTTTTAAGCTGATCAAATATCATTACAAGGAGTTGTAATATTTTAAAAAGATACCTAAGGGTATAGTATCTACATTATCTATCAAGAATATATTTAAATACATATTGTTGAAAGATTACTTAACGATATATATTTTTTTATAAAAAGAATTGATAAAACAATTCTTAAATTTCCCTAAATTCTATGAGAAAAAGAAATGTATCTTCAAAAATAATTTTAATACCTGTTTTAATCAGAAAATAATAAAAACTTCTTAGACTAAACATTAAAAAATTTTTTCAATTACACTTAATAGGTTCCCTCCTATTAATGTTAAAATCAATTATTCATTTCTTATTTTTAAATTAATGCGTTATTTATTTTTTAACCTTAATTATGGCATTAATCTCACTCTCTGTTTTTGAAGAACCCCTCCCATTTCCTGCAGCACCGCCTCTGGGTGTGCGAATTCGTGGGAATCCCTTTACCCATCCCCAATTTCCTTGCCAAAGAATGCTATCCGGAAAATGTTATACAAGAGCTTTTACCATGCCACACGCTCGCACACACTTCCCATTCTCTCTCGCTCTCTCTCACTCTCTCTGTTCATCCGCTTTTCACCGAGAAGTTCTCTCCGCGAAAGAAGCTCTCTCTGTCTCTCTGCGCCGACAGGTTTTGTTTTTGTTTTGGGAAAAGCGTCGTCTTTCGCGGCGAAATGTTCATGTTTTGATAAGAGGAAAGCGGCCACCCCTCCTCCCCCTCGGCTCTTTAGAGGAGGCAAGTCAAGCGGGGAGTAATTTTCAAATAAACAAGCCAGCCGAGCAACAAAAAGGGGGAACAAAGGCTGCCCCACGCCCCTGGCAGCCAAGAATTGATAATAGTTACTGAATAGTTTTGGCAGAAGCGTAGGAAATGTGGGGTAGAGGGTGGGAAGCACGACGGCATTTACGTGGACATCGCCTAATCAGCATCTAAAACGGCCTGAAAATCAAATTAAAATTGCCAATCGGGGCCATGTTTGTGTGCTGCGTTTGGTTGTGCCGTGCTGTGCGTTGTGTGTGCCTCAATTTGAATTTGAATTTCGGCTTGTTTGCCGCTGCCAATGCAGCCAAGAATTTTTATATACATATATTTATTTATTTTTAATGCCCTGCCATACGCCGTACGTGAGCACAGCGTCAATCCGGACTCGGAACGCGCGCATGTGCCACAAAAAAAAAAAAAGAAAAATAGGTAGTAATAATAGAGGAACACAGGCAATCGAAAACAGGAAGGGACACTAGATATAGAAAGGTACTGACTCGTCCAATACCCTTGTTGGCCAACTGTTCATATATCGAATAACGTGATATTTAGCGAGAATTTTGTTCTTAGTCACTTTGATTTTGGGGGGTTATCAGAGGTTAGGTAACACCAAAGGCTTCCGTACTTAATTGTTATATGACAAACTAAAGTTTTGCTTTAATTTATCTGTAAATATTCTGAAAGTTTTGTTCATTAAACATGCTTTGTTAAGTTCTGACTATAATTCGTCAGAAGCTTGGAATGATTTCCGACCCTATAAATCATATATATTACTGATCAGCATCAATAGCCAAGTCGATTTAGCCATCTCTTTTTTAACATTTGTCAAGGGGTTACATCGTTAAAATTTTCAAAAATGTATATATATTTGGTTTTTTATTTTAAATTAAGTATGTTAGTTTTTTAACATAATAAAAACTAACACTGAAAAGCTTTCCAAATTGAAATTAATGTTATTTTGGCTTAGTTATGAGTTTTTAAAAATTTTATTATTATTGAATAAACATCGATTTAAAGAATTTGATTATTTAAAGCTTAGTTATGATCGATGTCCGATTTGATTCCTATAAATCAAATGCAAACTGCAAGGGTATATAAACTTCGGTATTCCCGAAGTTCGTTTCCTTTCTGGAAAAGTTCATCTTTTGAAAACTTTTCAATTAGAAATTCTAAGTACACTTATTTGCTAGCAACTTGTAATAAGAAACATCTTAAATTATAAAATATATCTACCCCTTGTTATTTTCCGTTTTTACAGGGTACTCAAAAAATAAGAAAAGAAAAATTGAAAATAGGAAATCAGAGATCGGCCAAACAGTTGGAAAATGGGTCAGCGCCGAGCGGGCAGGATGACATTCAATACGCGCGAAAAATTTAAGACCTGACCCACATATTCCGCTGGTGGTGGGTGGGTCCACCACCCACCCTTCACCCTGCTTCACTCCCCAACTTTTCCCCGTTTCACCATTTCCCGCTTGCCCCGTCAAAGTGATTGACAAGGTGAGACAAATGTTTCTGTATCCGTGAGATTCAATTTGTTTGGTTGGTTGTCTCCACAAAGGCGAAAGTTGCAAGATGCTTTCCTTATCCACCCCAAGCCGCCACCACCACCACCACCTCTTCGTCCCTCTACCTCGGACCCCGGTTTCTTTTGTACACTTGATTGATTGCGGCTCGGCGTCCTCAAGGTCACTCGGCGCTGGTGGACTACAAAAGATATGCAAATGGCGGTCCACCGAGACGATGGCCGCCGGCATACGGGAGGGGCGAGTCCCGCCGGGGGTCACCAAACATCGGGTACCGTCCGCCGGGAAGAGCTATCCATAAGATCGATAAGCAGCCATAAACTTGACCAACTTATGGCAACTGGCCATATTCATTGCATATTTATTTGGCCATTAAATGCGGGAGAGCAGCCGCCTCACATGGGATTATGGCGCATTCCGTTTCAATCTAATCCATTCGATCCCTGGTTCCCCAACTATATAAATTTCCAAATTGTTTATTTTCTTCCAAACAAATCAGCGTCCATTAAAAACAGCGAGCAGAAAATTTCAAATCCAAATAAAACATTAACATCCGGTGGGAATTTTAGCCGGGACCAATGTGCCCACTGTGTGTGGGGGTGGTGCTTGTTGTTCATATTACTCGTATTATTGCCATTGTTCGTTGTTGGTGTTGGTGTTGCTTTTGCGGGTAGTGGTGTTTTTCGTATGCCTTTCTTGTGAAGGGGAGACTTACAGGTGTTTTATCTGCCCTTTTGTTTACAAAAGGTCACGAGTTCCCCCGCAAAGTAACCAAAATGAAACTTTTCGGCAAGCCAAGCCACAATAAACATGTGAGAGAGAATGAGAGACTTCGTTTCGGCTACATCATCATAACTAATAAACAAAACCTTGGCCAGAATATAAAGGGAATGCCCCATGCAATAACCAAAGTTGGCTAATCTTATAATCATGGTTTTCTTAAATATTGTAAAAAGGTTTGTTTTCTTCATTTCTCTGCAGTACAGAGTGTTACTGTTTAATATTACCCAAAAAGGTAAGAACTGTTAATATATTCCTTTTTATTTTTTAAGCTAAAATCTCTGAGAATACCTTCGCTTTTCAGAAACTCAATTAGCTAAAAATATACTCTCTGGGATTTAATGTTTGATTGTATTTGTGGAATGTACCTAAATAACTTTGCCTTTTAACATTTACATCCAGAAATATTTATTTAACAAAACTTTTATGGCTTTTAGAGAGTCTGCACCTTTGATGTGGAAAATCACAGGTGTTTCTTTTGGAAGTATGCATGTTTATAAAGGTCAGTGGTTTTTAGAAACCAAATATAACTTTTTGAAGAGCCAAAACACCAGAAGTCGAACCACATTAAACTCAAAATTCATTCTTGCCCGGGACTTTGTGCCCCATATCATAATGTAACCACAAAATCCGTAATTTTTGTATTCATGTTCCACTTGTTTGAACAATTTACATAAGCCCCAAAACAAAAAAAAAAAAGACTGCCGCCGACCATGTCATGATAATTCCCTAATAATCGAGTCTATTTATCAGTTTTCTTGCCTTGGTTGGTGGGTTGGCGTTTTGTTTCGTTTTTATGCTTCCTTGGGTGGCAATTTAATAATGAAAGACAAAGCAACCCCTTAAAAGAAAACTGAAGAAGTAGAAAAACAATTTAAAATTGGGAATGAAGAAAAATGAACATTTTACGTGAGTCCAAAACAATTTCCAACACCAGTGATTATTCTGTTGCCAAATGCAACAATTCGAAAAAAAAAAAAACAACAGAATGAAAACAAGGAAAAGCAAGGAAAACCTTGATATAAAAACAAGAACTCATCTTCAACAAAATTCACATTTCCCATTTGATTTATTTATAAAGCGATTCTGACGTCGCCATATCGAATCGGATCGAGTCGGCTATAGTCTGGGGCCATCTCGGGTATGTCTGTCTGCGCACACGAGCGCCTCTCGAGGAAATTATAATGCGAATTCTGGACGGCTTGCTGGAGAAGGAGAAGGAATTTCCTGCGCTAAAACGTTTAATTTATTAATGAGATTTATTTATAGAGCGCTGAGCGGAGCTGAGTGGGCAGGTGAAAGGTTGTATCCGAAGGATTGTTTGGGCAGATGAGGGGGGGCGTGGCCGAAAAAGACGGGCGGAGAGCTTAAAGACGGGTCTCTTCTATAGCCCTATGACGTGTGGTTGGTTATTGGAATTAAAGTTATGTACGATACATTCAGTCACTTTTATACACTTGTATCCATCGCTCACACACCCGCCGCACGAAAACCCACACCCAAAATGTTCTTTGGCCTTTTTAATGGCGCCTGGGTGCGGCCCACAAAAATAATTTACGCGTTGTTTTGGTTGCTTTTTCTTGTAGCTTGCTGCGGCGCCTTCCAGGGCATGTGCCGGGTGTCCAGGGAAGGAGGCACAGCACGGCAATTGAAGTCGAGGAGGCAGCAATGTACGGCCAGATAATGACAGAATTATGAGAGGGAACAACAAGCATATGGCCAAGAATTATGGCAGTAGAAATAAAGAGAGTTCAAGTGTCTTGGCTTATTCCAAGTAGCTTTATGGTAAGTAAAAGTGTTGTTTTTTGCAATTGGTAAAAGTTTGGTAATTAAAGGGCAATCTAGAAAAAAAATACTAAAAATAAGTCTAAAATAGGAACATTAATATAGACGAAATAATTAAAATTTTCAATAAATAAGTCTTATTTAATTTCCTCTTTACTTTACCCTTAAAAAGAACAAAGTAAACTTACTTCGGGAAGCCGAACATAATACATCTGCATACCAAATTAAAAATTAAAAAAAAAAAAAATAACATTTTTACCCAGTTTTTAATAAAAAAATACATTTTGCGACCATAACTAGATTGACTCGGCTGTTGATTATATTTTACAGGGTCGGACGGTCGGTCTGCGTTGCAAACTTCTGACTAAAATTATAATACCCTTCAGGTGTATAAAAAAATTCTTTTCTCAAGATAATTCGTTTTTTTTACTGTAATCTAAAGTTTAAGCTGCAGGTATTACTTGTCAAGTAGTTAAACTTTAACTGGAAATTGACCAAATTGAAACCTACAAAATTATCAATTAGAGAAATCTAGAGATAAAGGAAACGAGCTAATATACAAGTTTCTTGTCCAGGTAGTTGCGAAGCTGAACAGCTGCTGCTCGCCACGGATTATTTTTTAACACTCTAACCCCTGAACTTGTGCGTCCCTGTTACTGATAAGGCATCATTGACTTGGTCGCACTGATTGGAGCTTAGCCCAAGCCCGCCCTAAGGCAATGAGATCACTCCCACCGATCGATTAAGTATCAACCCCCCGTCCCCTGCGCCTTCTGCACACCGCCCGTCATACGCCACCCACTACAGGCAGGCCCCCCCCCCACCCCTCTCCCTCTTCTGGAGCTGGGCCCCCGTGGAGTGTATAACTGAGATTACGGCATCCCAAAGCTCGGAACGAATGATGAGGGGAGAGACAGCGAGAGAGATCCCGTTCACTCGTCGCCGTGTTATTCAATAATTTGTTTGCGTTCTAAAATTTTGATTCATTTGCTTGCTCACTCACACGCATACACACGCACCATTACGATTCGCTTATTTGTCAGGTTAATAAAATTTAACTCATTTGATTTACCTGAGCCGCACACACAGTGCTGAAGGCGAGGGAGAGAGATTGCCAGCCAAAATCACTCTTTCCGAGCGAGAGAGAGCGCGGGGGAGTGTTAATAATAATGCAGAAGAAAATTGTGACACTCAAACTTTTGTTGTTGTTATTGTTGTTACTACTGCCGCTCTTTTTGTTGTTATTTTGTGCTTTGCCATTTACGCGGTGCTGAGCGAGATTTTGCGAGCAGCATCGCCTTGCAAAGACATTCGCAATTCGCAAAGTCACACGCTGCGTTTGTTTTGGTTTTGTGTTCCGTTTTCTTGGCTGCCCCCGCGAGCGCTTACACGCACAAACTCTTGCACACACACGCGACGCTAATGGGGCCTATTCCATTGCAGTACGATATTATTTATGCACTCACAATTGCCGCCGGGCCACCAAAAAGTTCGCGAATTGTTTTAACAATTTTAAAAACGTTAAAAAATGAGACGAAAAAAAAAACGCGACCGCTTTGCTCGAAAAGAATCTGTTGACCAGTGTGACCAGAGTTAGCTCGGGCAAGGGCGAGAAAAAAGCTGCAAAATCAGCTGTACTGAAAGCCCTAAGCTCGGGCAGCTCTGTTAATTTACATTCTTTCTATCGGAATGAGGGCAAATCTGTTTATGAATTGTTCCCCCTACGGGAGAATTCTACACCATGTATCTGTAAACATGTTAAATGTTAAATAAGAGGAACCAAACAGCAAACCATTGATACTATCAATAACAAAAATATCGCAATATCGATAACAGGGCAAACAAAATATCGATATTGATATTTTCTACAACTTTTCATTGGTTTGTTGTGATTTTTAAGGAATTTCTTGTATTGAGATTATAAAGTTCATTAATCCGACGATCGATCACTCCTTGAACGTCACAGATTTTGAAAATCGACAAATCTCTTGAGGTAAACTCGAGGCAGGATGAAAATAATTTATTAATTTATTTATTTAATTTGTTTCAGCGACCTGCAAACAAAATAGGGGCCGCTTTAGCTGTCATAATAAGAATGTTCGAGGACCCTACTCTGAGCCATCTAGCGTCATCTAGGTGACATGGGCACCTATAGTCCTAATAAGTGGGCAGATTCTTTGCTCCTGCACAAATGGCAACTTGGCGTGGAAGAGGATATAGCCGATGTTATGCCGGCAACGAATGTTCAGTCCTGTACTCCATTTCAATCGTTGGCTATCCCAATCCGGAGGCACCACAAAACGGCACCCACATAATTGGTCCAGCCGCCTTCAACAACAAGGCTGAAATTTAAATAGGAGACTACGTTGTTCCTGATTTGGTAAAAATGGAGGCAGAAGAGCGACGGATGCGACTGCAGGAATTTAATTTTTAGAGGACCGACCCTCTAGGATTTTTTCCGTACCTATATAATCTTACTGTCAGCTCAACGACATGAAAATAATCAGAGCCTGCGGAGTGTTCGATCGAGTCTACAACGCTCTAAGACTATATATATAATTCTAAATCAGCGACAATCTAAATATCAGTTATGACTTACGACTAATTCTTTTTGTCCGACTCATTCTTTATTTCTTATGGAAAACACATACAACTAATTGATTAAGAAAATCAATGTATGAATAATAATGAACAAATAAATATGTATTTTATGAGAATGGGAAATGGACTTTATCAATCTTCTGTCTTGTGGTAGGGCAGTTAAACACTTAATTAATTTTTCGCGCTTACTTGGTGCATGCAAAAGATAAGAAAATATGGGCTTGTTCACGTGCACTGTGTTGACCTTTATCCAAAGCCCATCAGTCATTATTTAATTGGTGAAAGTATTTAATGTGTCATTGGTTGATAGACTTTTTGCTAAAAAAATCAATTTTAAGTTATATTTCTTTATTTAAAATTGGAAGATGAAACTCGTTTACGACTAGAAAATAATTACTCAAGAAATTATATGTAGCAATTGTATATTAAATTTTCCATATAGTGTTTTTACCTATTTTTGGGATTTAAAAGAGTCAGCTCCTAACTATAAAAAACCATGTCAGCACTTTAGTTATCGCTCTCTGTTAGGAACAAAATAATATCTGCATTTGCACAAAGCCTTAAGCAATTCTACGGTAAAAGATAAGCTATTTTTAGAAATGCAGTCGAGTATCTCATCTTCCCAACTCCACATGATAGCTTCTATAATGTGTACTCCCGGCAGATAACATTAAGCTAGAAAATATCTAGTTATTTGTAGATTAAACGAACTTAAAAACTGCAGCTGTAGACAATTAATTTCTCCTTTTCCCGTTCTAGCCCATTTTGATGAGCCATCACATTCTTGGGAAATACTCAGAAGAGCTGTAGCTTCGTTGTAGAACCCACAGAGATTCATTGGCTTAAATCGGGGATAAGGGGAAAAGTAAGTCACATAATAATAATCAGGTCGCTCTAAGGCGATTCCCTTCAAATATGGCCTGGAAAGCGGTCACTCCTGGTGTGCATGCGCTCCTCAGTGGCCGATCTTCAACGGGGCCCAGCGGCGACCGCGTGATATTCCCCATTCTTCTTTTTTGTTTTTGGGATCGCTTTTCGCAGAGCTCAGCGGATCTGCTGGCCATCGGCGGGCAGGGCTGTGAGGAGGGTTCATTGAAAGAAGAGACCCCAGGAAAAGCTTCGCCTCAACTGCAGAAAAAACTTCAATATTATTATTATTATTGTTGTTATGATGTGTTGGTGCATGAACTTCGGGCCGCAGTTTTTTTTGTTTTGTTTTTATTATTATTCTTTCTTCTGTTTTGTGTTATTTACGAACATTCTTTTTAGACACAAATACAAATACGTACAATGTTTTCTTCGTTTCCGCCGTCTCTTTAAAAACTACTACAAAAAGTTTTGTTAGTTTTCTTGTGTTTGTTGTGGTTGCTGTTGGCGCTTAAAGATCTACAACATTATAGCTTAAGATCTACAACATATAGCATTCTAGAGCATACACATTATATAGGTATGTATGGTTAAATATCTATATATATATATGTGTATATATATATATTCATATAAAAAAATACAACAAATTTGCAATTCGTTTCACATTTAGTTTCGTCGACGCCTTCCATTGTTTTCATATTTCCAATTCTTCTCGGAGAGAGCTTGAAAACATTCACAAATATTTCCTTCTAACATTTAGGTATGGCAAAAAGGTCATCATCATCTATACATCCATGTGTATTAATCGTAATTGATGATATCGATCAATCATATTTAGAAAACATTTAATCATTTACTTCTACTTGTTTGTTTGTGTTCTTATTTTTGTTGTTTCCTTTTTTTATGCATTTTGTGTTTTCTTGAAACGTTTACAAACTATATTTAAAACTTATAAATACTACAACGTACGAGATCCGCCGAAATCTCATAGAATTTAAGCAAAATGAAACACAAGAGTTACGAATTAAATAAATTAAATTAGGAGTTATAATTATTATGCATACAATATATGTTTAAAGAAATCTAACTGAAAGAAGCGCCAATGTTTTTGTGTAAGTGTGATCGATTCGATTTCGATTGGGTAGAATGCAAACAGGAAGCTCGAATGGTTTTCTACTCGCTTAGAACAATAAGGTGGCACAAGAGAAAAATGGAAATTCAACCGGAAAATACCCTTTCCCAAGCGACTTTGAACAAAAATACATATAAAGTACATATTTTGAACACGAAAAAAAATAATTTACATATGAAATATATATTTTAAATATAAAATAAATATTTATATATGAAATATACATTTAATGACCGTCATACAGGGTCTAGATTGCACAAAAACTGGTTAAAGGTGAACTTTCTTGGGAAAGAGTATTTACAAAACTAACGCCTGGCAGGTGGTTTATACATGCATTCTTCCTATTTACGTATAAACATATATATATATATTAATATATATGTTAAATATCAGTTGTGTAAAAAACAAAACAAACAAAAATTATGCCTATTGCAGCGATTCTTTATGGGCAACGGTTTTTGTCTTTTTTTCCTGTTTCTTTCCTTGTGTATAAATTAACAAATGTTAAAATTTTAATTATTACATTTTCGATTGCACTTTGTTTTTGCTTTGCTTGTTGCTGCTCTTCTGTGTGTGTGTTATTTTTTGTTTTCCTTTGTTTCTGTCTGTGTGTGTGTGTTTAATGTATGGAAATTAAGGCTTTCTTAAAAAAAAATAGATATATATATATAAAGATATATTATAGAGTGTGGAAGGGAAATTACTATTTTAGCAACAATCAACTGATCACATCGAGTAAACGTACGTAAATTTCACTTAGAACTACTTCAAATCAATCATAATATAACAACAAATATTAGAGGGGGGCTGGGGCGGTTATCAAAACCTTAACCTGATTTCGCAAACATTTATCATTATTTTCTTTTCTTTTTCTTTTTTGCAATGTTGCTCCTTTGTTTCGCTTTTCGAATATTTACATGAACACCACAAAATATTTATGTATGCATATGTGTATATGAAGAAATGCAGAAAATTTCTTCACAACTTCCACTCTGTCACTCACTCCTCCTTTGTTTTTCCATCGCTTTTCCCCCCCCTCACCCCCTTCCTTTTCGACAACGCACAGCGTGATAACAATAATTATAATTATGGGAAGGGGAGAAAGGATTGCAGGAGGTGCAGGAGGTGGAACTGGAGTTGGATACAACAACAGATAGCTTGAATTATCAATTATCACGCCAAATGCAGTATTACAAAAAATATTTTATATATATATATATATATAGATAGATAATATATATATATATATATATATATAGTATGTGTTTATAAAATTAATCATACTTTTGTAATATTAATAAGATTATACTTTCTCAATTTGAAAAAAGGCTTCTAGCAAGCCATCAAAACATCATGATCAGATCTGATTTTTTTTACACTCGTTAACGATTACGTTTCGTTTCGGATTATGGAGCCTTTTGAATCTTGACGGGGAGGGCTAGTCGACAGTTAAACTGCCAGCGCCATCCATCACACACAAAAAAAAATGTATTCACACCAAACATACACATATCTTATATATATGCATATATTTCGATAGTGATGATGACACACGGCTGAGACCGAAATAATGGCACTGCACAATTGGAACGCAAGTTAAAGTATTACGATCACTTTCGGTGAAATCGAAACATAACCTGCTTGATTTTGGCAGCTATGCTTAGGCAATGCCTATATGTAACTGGCTTCTAGCGAAAAGTTCTTTACACTGACATTTAAAATGGATAAATCACTGACTTTTGCGTGGGCTTAGTATCATGCAATATTATTTTGTAAGCTTTAGAGCCCCGTAGTGCCATTATTTTGACCACATTCGCGGATATATCTAGATATATTAATATATATAGAGAGAGAGGAGTTTGGGGGCTTTAGAGCGAGCGGGACTTAGAGAGATACGATAGCTGGCCTGAGGTTGACGGCTCCAATTGTTGCTCCTACTGCGAAGTACTGAAGTTCGATGGCGAAATGGAGGCCGGTGGCGTCGTATCCGTGTCCTGGCTCCCGATAACCGTTCCAATTCCCATTCCAATACCATCCACTTGGTCGTGATGATCCCGGGACCTACTCGTCGGAATTGGTGCACTGCTGCCCACCATTGGCGGTGTCAATAGCGTCACCGCCCGTTCGGACCATTCCAAATCCCGTTCCTCCTGCAGCTGCGCCAATATCTGCTCCGAATTTTGCTTCCAGTAAAGAAAAGGCCAACGCAGCGTGGTGGCCAGCGTGTCATTGTGCTCCTCTAGGGAATTGTTGGCGTAGTGCTCCACCAGCTTCTTCAGCGAGGGATATATGTTGTAGGGTGCAGCGAAGCCAAATCCGCTTTCCGTCTCATAAATAATGCAGTGATGAACGCTGTCCCCGCAGGAGATCGAGAGAGCAAAGTGACCGAGATCTCTCACGCGGATCAGGAAGGTGCCCGGGGGTGCGTTGCGCAGATATTCCTCCGCATCCCGGCGCTTGGCGTCGCTCAGGAGCCAGAGGGATTCGTTGCTGTGCGGCTGATTCGAGGCCGTTTCGTAATGCTGCAACCATTTGTCGTAGCCCATTTCAAGGATCGTCTTCAGGTCGTCGTCCTTGAGGTTAAAACCTTTCAGGCGCCTGCAAGGTGATGAAAAGATTAAGCAAGGTATTAGTTATGAACTTTACATAAATTTATATATACATTTGATGGCAATTACATAAGAAATTTGTCCAAAACACGATGATTAAGGGAACACATTTGTGGGTAAGCTTCCTTTGCTGATTAACTTGAGGGAGTTGTTTTTGCAAGGCTTTCTTTTTAATCACTATAGTCTCACTTTCTTGCAGAAATAAAATGAAATACACTAATAAATAATTTGATTTTAATTTACCAAAGAATTCTTTAGCATGAAATTTATATTAAAGTAAATATCAACAATGTTAGACCCAAATATCGATATATAAATCCATAATTTAAAGTTGCTATTCTTATTGATATTTTTAAAACCTTGTTGCGAAATGGTTGGAAATTTGATTTACTTTTTTTATAAGACTTTTCCTTTCTCTTCTTATTGTAATGCATTTTTAATGCAATTTCACAACTTTTTTGATAAACTTATCCCTGGAGGCGTGGCGTACGTGACCATCTAGTTTTCAATTTAATTTTGGCTTATGGGCGATGTCTTATCTAATCTTTTAAAAGTTGTTGAAATGTTTCATTTGAAACATAAAAAAATGTATAATAATTGGTATTCAATATAAAATCGAATCAATAAATCTCTTTACTCAGCAAAGAACTCTTTCCGAAGGCCGTGGTACGTGTCACTTTAGACTTGGCCAACAATTCACTTAGATGTGGTAGGTAATCGATGATAAGTAGCTATTAAATTCGATTTGGCGTGATATCGATGCCTCATCTAACTGTGTGCAATTTCAACTGACGACGAAACGAACCCTTGATAACTAAATGCGACTGCCGCTGTCGCCGTCGCCGCCGTTCGGTCTACGAAAGTCCAGACCTGGAGGTTTCCGCATCACGATCGGTTCGGGCAATCGGGGCGATCAGGCGATCAGGGGGAGCTTTGCTGCTGCTCTTTCATTAATGTATGTATGTCCGTCCGAGGGGCTATCCAAGTGACTAAGTCTTCGCGCGCAGCGATAAGCCCCACAAGGCGGTGGTCGGTCGGTTGTGATATCATCAATCTTTGGAGCGGACGGTGCAGCAAAAAAAGTTAACAACCGCCAAAAGGAATAGACTCTCCAGGGAGCTTTGTCTAATCTCTGAAGGAGGAGTCAAGTGGGATACAACGGACTCTTGGAGACTTGCTGGCATTTATCTCATAAATGACGGTGGTGGCCCTCCCGCCGTCTCTAATCGCGGTAGGTTTAGATACACAAACCTTGGGGACCAGCAAAAGGTTTGCAAAAAGCAAGGCAGCCCATACAGAAAGAGGCACATAGATACTAGAGTTCATATGTATGTATGTGCAGGGGTAGAAGTAAAGGAAAAAATTATTAAGCACTCGGCAAACTTATAATTCCTGATAAGCGAACCTATCTTTAGCAAGGCGCTAACCTTATCTATAGGCCCCCGGCCGTTTCCTCTATTCCCCGTCCAAGTGTCACTCGCTGCGCTCTTCCACACTCTAGGTAATACCCATAGAAACCAATTTGGAAGCGCGTAAACTCATCAAAAAACGATGACGTACTCCCCCTCTGTGTAAGTGCCTGTTGCTAGGCACTATACTATATATCATTTGCTTTTCAACCGACCAAGAAATTGCAAAGGATTATGACAAGTTCTGGGAGATGGACCACAAATCACAAATTAAATAGAAAAGAAAAAGACATCCAGCACCATGCAAATGATTTGACAGATCATAGGGGATCATAGAAATTGAATAAATATACAAGGTATTATTTGTAATACATTTTATAATATATATAACTATTTTAATTGAATTTGTAGTTCCAGAATTCTTAAATAACGTCATTTAATGTACTTAATGTATGTACATGACTCTAGTATTCATGAAAAGAACCCATAAACTAATTGGTATCCTGTAACAATATAGCAAATATAAACCTACAAGAAAATAAAACTTTTATCTATTTAATCATAATAATAGCTAATTATTATTTTACTTTTGAATGTCAACTTTTGTGTTATCTAAATATAATTAAATGTAAAAAAATAAATACTCTTCTTGAGTTTAGAACCCCCAATTCAAACACAAGGCCTTGATACGAATGTATGCATATATATTAATTGTTTGCAAATACACATAAATAGGGTTTCGATGTTGGAGTCAAAAATCAAGATTAACCGCCCATCTTCCAGATAAGAAGACTAGCCCAAAGGCAACTTTGTACCTTATAAATTGGAGGGGTCGCTTATCATGCCCTCCAGCTGGGAATAATATAAGGGAAGGTAAGACAAAAATCTAGTGATCTAATAAACCGTTTATTGTGAAAAGAATCAGAGCCCAGGTAAGGCAAACTTTTATATAGGTAACGAAATCGTTGGAAAGGTAAACTGGCCAGGCACGTAGACGCTCTGGAACCGAGGACGACACGGAGGGGGCCGTGAAGCAGCTCAGTCTGCCGTTAACAATGTTAGGCCATTATTATCGGTATCGATGCCGACGCTAGACAGAATGAGCGATCGGTTGAGCGTATAAAATCAGCCAGAACCAAGTTCGAGTTCGCTTTTCGCTGGCAGAAAATGCAAACTGAGGCTTATCCTCGCACTTCTCTGAACCTCAAACCTGCCTTACCCATGCCATTGAAAACACACCACTTCTGGCTAATGAACATCTTAATTTCCCTCTATAAATTGAAGTCATTGCGACGAAAATAAAGGCTATTGCCTTTATTTACTGTACTGTAAAATGCCAATAAGAACACGACACAAAGCTAATAGCTTAATCGGTTATTAAATAGTTAAAGCTTTGGTATTGTCTATAGTGGGAACAAGCAATTGCTTGGCGCTCTCTCATAACAACAACTATACTCACTCAATGTACTTGTCCTTGCGCAACTGCAGCATCTGCAACTCCGGCTTACTGGCATTGATCTGACGCTCCAGCAGCAGTTCCTCCTTCTTCATCGTCTCCATGTAATGATTGAGGTCCTGTATCTTGGCCTGAAGCACCTCGAGCAGGCTCAGCAGGCGATTCCTGTTCTCAATCAGACTGAGTCGAGTGTTAACATTATTGCTGCAGGTCGAGGCCGATGGGACACCACCAGCTCCCTCGCTGCCGACTCCCTCTGGCGTCTCCGGTGCTTTGGTATCCACTGGCGTTTTCATATAGGATTCGTTAAGCTTGATCTGATTACGGAATATCTTCTCCGCATTCCCGAATACACACTGATGCAGCTTCTTCTCCTGCAGCTCCTCCCGAATGGCATTAAAGGAGTTTCGCTTCTGTTCGAGATTCTGCTCGGCCAACTGCAGGTGCTGGCAGGTGCGAATGAAGTCGTTACTCAGCAGACTGAGATCGCCGTGCGGTTGCGACTCCTCGTCGTCACAGATCCGCACTATCGGATTGCTCAGCGTGATGTCCAGCGACTTGTTGTACATGCTCAGTGAGTTCTCCTTGTAGTAGTTTATCATCTCCACCACCGATGAGAAGAGCTTTGTCTCGATGAAACCGTACTTTCGATCCATGTGACAGATTTTGATTAACTTCTCGATACCGTCCTTCATCAGGGTTAGCGTGTATTCGCCCTTCTTGGACAGAGCATCGCGAACCAGGAAGCTCCCATCCGGCTTGCCGTGGAGTATGGTCTTTGCCGTCTCCCGGGAGATGCGGCCCCAGTACCATGGCGCCAGGCGCAGCTCCTCCTCATTGGGATCGACCAGCGATCCGGGCGCCTGGGGCCGCATCGTCGAATAGTGCAGCGGTGAGGATTGCACTAAAGAGGGGAAAAAAAATAGAGACGAAAGAGATTATTTTAGCATATGTAAAAAATTCATGGATTAAGGGTTCAATATTCATTCAACAGCTTCCGTTTTACTTGTTTCTTTTTTTTACGGATTTAATAGAGAATATCTTATTAAAAATTCGATTGCGAGGTAACCTATTATAAATCATATAAATATTGGTTTTAGCTATGGTGGAAAAAGTTTCTAAAGTAAATAAAAGTTTTGGGTTTTTAGTTTTGATGATTTTTTTACTCGATACTCTTTTATTAAATCAAAGAAACCTATATAAAATAAAAGCTAGTAATATGAACTTTATAAGAATTAATTTATCCTACAATATATCAAATTCCAACTTTCCAAACCCTTCATCTTCGATTCCAGCCGCTAATAAAGTCCTCCAAACAAAGGTTAGTCTTTAAAATTCATTAATTAATATCAATTTTGAGCTAGAAAGCAAAAGGAAACAGCTGTTCCGAGTCAGTGAAGGAGAGCCTTCCCCAAGAAATCGATGCCTCATTATTTTAGGGCCTAATTGCTTCCCAATCCGTTAATAGCTATTGGCCACATATTGCTCCAACAACAACTGTAACTACTACTACAGCAGAAGCAACGGCAGCGGTAGCGGCAGCATGTAATAATCGTTGGCGTCCCGGCTCTCTCCATCGCTCTCTCGCTCGCGCCCCCGACTCCCCCACTCGCACCCTCTCGCTCGCGCACCGACTCTTTGCGGGCCTGTTGCCAAGCGCCCCCGAAACGCAGAAAAGGCAGAGAAATAAAAAACTCACTTTTGTTGGCTTTTTGGGGACTGCAGTGGGACGAAATTCCTGCGATGCGGTGACTGAAGCTGGACAAAAAAACTGACGATTTTTTGGGGTTCCGGGACTTTACTCGCTCGTCTCGATTCGCGTGTGTTAATTTCACGTTATACCAGCGGCTATAGCTTATAGCTGCTGCTCACCACCACCAGCGAGGGCGCACATCTTTCTATTCTCGTTTTCGCGATTTCAACTAAGCACACATGCACACGCACAACACACGGCCGCAACCATACACTGGTTAAAAAAAATGATTGGCTTGAGGTCCGAACTCGCGAGGTTTTTACACTTTTCTCGGATCTCCGGTGGAGCGTTGCGTTCGCAGGGGCCTGGTGGTGCGGCAACGGGGTCAAAACATTATCGTACGGCACTTTTGGACGACAAAAAGAGGATGTAAATCACAAATATCAGCACATTTCCATTTTCTTGCAAAGTAGTACTGGAAAACGTCGAACACTATCGATCCCATCGATGTTTGGATACTTAAATATCGATTACTTTTTTTACGCTATCGATGTTTTGTATAAATTGGTTATTTAACATTTAACATAGATACCAATTTTACACGCTCTCAGATACATGGAGTTGAATTCTCATGTAGGAAGTAAAATTCATGAACAGATCTGCTGATAACAATAATATAGTATTTTTATAGTTTCATTTCTGTATTCTTTTGAGATAATCAATAAAAAACAAATAAAATGTTATTTTTTTCTAATACAAATATTAATAATAAATGACTTGTTTCGTTTCAATTCATTTCTATACTATTTAATATTAATTAATTAGTAAAAAAAATTAGCCAGAAAGGAATATACATTTCGTACCTTTCCCAATATTCCATAAGTATTTTGAAGTTATGTTCTTATACATTAACAATACAAAATGTTGAATTATAAGTTCCAGAAATGCTTAAATTAAACAATTGCCCAAGCATGAGTGCAACACTAGAGGTGTTATGAGTAAGATATTGAAAGCCTAAGCTTATACCATTCTTTGACTCATTTATTTTACATTCAAAAACTTATTTTAGAGCTAAGCTACAGCATAGTTATTGTAGTAAGAAAATAAGGACCTTGACGTCTGGAGCCTACTCCATCCATCCGCGTAAATCAATTAGGCAGACATTTATCAATGATTTTGTTACTTTCCTTTTAGTTATATTCTGTTGTTATTTTTGTTTTAAGTTATTTATAGTTATCGTCCTTCTGCATTTGGGCGCTGCGATCTCTAAGGTAGTTACGTTTATAGCATTAAATTTTGTGGCCCGTCTCTTAGAAAACGATATTTTAGTTGTTAACCAGCTTGCGGGAGGTGCCTTCAAATTGTGTATTATTTGGGCCTTTGTCTCCTGCACTTTTATCAATATGGTTGGTGTGTTGTGAGTTAGTATGTGTGTTGGGTGTGTGTGAGGTTGTGTGTGTATGGAGGTGGAGTGCCTAGTGTATCTGAATGATGCCCGATTCCAGCAGCTTCATTATCTTGTCGGCGATGGCTGGATTCTGCAAATGTCTGCAAAACACAAAGGTTTATAATTAATTAAAATGTCATTTCTGTGATTGGTTTTTAGAGACATAAGAGGCGTATTTTGTTTCTTATTCAGCTCCAGAAGCATGAGACTGTTTAAAATGCAAATTAAATTTAACATTGAAACAGAAACTTCTAGACGTGTTCCACTGAGTAAGAGCTTAGCCAGGGTCAAGAAATAAAAATAATCAGGCGGCCGAAGGTACTCACTCTTTAACTGCATTGGGATCATTTTGCATCTGCTCGAGAATCATGCGCATTGCCGGGTCCTTGAGGATTTGCTGGATCTCGGGGTCGGACATGGCGTTCTTGAGCACCTCCTGCGGGTTGCGCTGGAAGTTCATCGAGCACTGGCGATAACCCTCCACGGCCTCCGCGTTGTTGGGATCAAGCTCAAGGGCCTTCTGGTAGGCCGACTGGGCCTTGGAGGTCTGCTGCATGCCCTGCAGGATCTTTCCCTTGCGAATGTAGCCCTTGATAAACTTCTCGTCAAGCTTGATGCACGTCTCGCAGTCCTTCAGTCCCAAATCAAAGGCAGCCAGCTTGGTGTAGCAGGCAGCGCGGTTGCTGTATAGTTTGGGATCATCGGGATTGCGCTTGATTGCCTCGGAATAGTGCTTCACAGCGGTGCTATAATCGCCCTTCTTAAAGAAATGGTTGCCCTGCTCCTTCTCCTCCTCGGCCTTTTCCGGATTGATGTAGGCCTTACGCTCCTCCTCCTTGATCTTGGCCTCCACCTCGCTCAACGAGGTTTTGATCTCCGGCGTACGGTGCTCGGACATGGCCTTCTCATAGTAGATTTTCGCCTGCTTGTAGTTCTCCAGCTTGCGATAGGTATTACCAATGCGAGCAAAAGACTTCGCTATCAGCTTGAAGTCGGATCGAGTTTCGCGTCCCACCTCAATGCCCTTCTCGCACTGTTTGATACACTCCTCGTATTCCTTGCGCTCAAAGTGAACGGCGGCAATGTTGTTGTAGAACGTAATGTCCGTGGGATCCTGGGCAATGGCAGCGTGGTAGTGTTTGAGGGCCGTTTCGAACTCCTTCTTTTTGTAGGCGGCGTTGCCCAGCTCCTTCTCCTTCTTGGCAAAGTACTTTTTCTTCTCCTCCTCCGTCATGTCCTCCACCCGCGGCTCGGCCGGTTTGGCCGGCTCAGCTGGTTTCGAGGGAGGCGGCGACGGTGCACGCCTGGTGCGCGTCTGCTGCGGATCAATGTCCATGGGAATATCGCCCTGCGATTGCATATAGCTGAGCACCGAGGCAGTTATGTCCTGCCGACCCTGAAGCAGAATGGCGTTCTGGGGATCGTACTTGAGACCTGCGAAACGGTGCCAAAGTGAGGTTAGGTTGCGGTGATTCATGGCTCACGGAGACTTACCCTCGTTGTAGGCCTCGAAGGCCTTCATAAAGTCCTGGAGACCGGCGGCGGCAGCCCCCTTCCGCGAGTAACCCTTCGCCCAGGTTGGATTCAGCTCGATCGTCTTCTCCGCATCCTCCAGCGCCGACTCGAAATTGCCGGCCTTGGCGTGGGCTGCCGAACGGTTGCTGTACAGCACATGGTTCTTGCCGTCCAGAGCGATAGCCTCTGTGTACGCCGCCACCGCCTCGTCGAACTTCTCGGCGTTCAGCGCCTGGTTGCCCTTCTCCTTAAGTTCGTTCACCTGCAGCAAACCGCAAGGGTCAAGAATTTTTGCACGTTGTCCCTTTGTTGCGCTTGACGCACTCTCGCCCGGCACACTCACCTTGTCCATCTTTTCTGGCAGAGCGGCTATTTGGCTGTAGTTCAGCGCTTAATTATGCTTAATTCCCTGAAACACGCTGCGAACCGAGCAAAGTGAAAATGTTTAAAAAAAATGCCGACTTTTCTAGAAGCAATTGTTGGGAAAAAACATCGAGTGATTTCTACAGGGTTTCGCCCTCGCCCGCCGCCTGGTCACACTGAGAATTTTCCCCGCAAAGGCAGCTGGTTACACCTCAATCATCGACGTAATGAAAAGTCTTGAGTGAGTAAAAAAGTATGCACCTGCGGTAAAAATGGCTTTTCAGGTTCTTATTCAAAGGTGTCTGTTTCTGTCTGGTTGTCCCATTAAAAATTCACGTATTTTCAGCAAACATTATGTATATATGTATATCGATAGTTTCAAAGGGTGGCAGCTCTGTCCAACAGCTGTGTTTCGCCTTTTGGCGGGAATTTTGCACTTTGCGAAATATTGTTTACAATTGTGTTGATTTTCTGGCGGATACTCCGAGGATTCCCACGATGGATCAATATCCGGACGAGAACGAAGAATTCGAGCTGCAGTACCAAGACGAGTTGGAGCTGCTAGACGATGTGCCGCACGAGTTTGACGCCTACGATGGACCGAGCACCTCAAAGCAGGCAGCGGAAAAGCAGAAGGAAAACCGAGCTCCCATAGGAATTAAAGATGCCTCCAACTTCACTCTGGGCTCGCCGCAACTGTCTCAAATTACCTTCGGAGCGAGCCAGTTGGATGCTGGTGATGATGCAGGCAGCGGCGGCGGCCACGTCAATCGCAGACTTTTCGGTACGCCAAAAGGACCGCCGGCGGGCCGTGGCTGCTCCACACCCTTTCAGCGTATGCCGGCCATACATGAGCTGGATAACACTCAGCTGACCAGCAGGGGATTCGACCAGGAGCCGCTACTCAATGCCGCCGCCAAACAACTTCAGGATGTGGGTCTCAAGAATGCTAACAAGCGGCGCCTGGAACGTGATCTCTTTGGTGATATCGATGATCTCTTTCACGAATCGTACGAGGATCCCCTGGTGAAAAAGGCCCGGACGGAGGAGCAAAGGGATAACGAGGCCATTGACAAGATCCTGGAATTGCGACGAAAAATGCGCGAATCAAGCAAGACTCTGCGAAAGGATGATGCGAGTCGGCTGCAGGCTCTGCATGACTTCAAGATGCGTAACCTCTCCTACGAGATACCCAACTGGCCCTTTTTGGCCGTTCAACGGAGCGATTTGGAGCGCATCTATGTGCGATTCCATTCCGAGGATTACGAGCAACGTCAGCTGGATATGCTGAGTGTGAGGGGCGCATCGCCAGTGGTGGACAGCCTGCTAGGCGAAGCCAAGGAGAAGATATGGCAGGAGGCCAGGGAAATGGTAAGTTCTTAGAAGACATTAGCAGTTTCTAAAAAGTCTATATTCCCGCAGGTTCAGCTACGTGCAGCTTTCAATCCAGCCTCAGAAACAGATATAACCTTGGTATCGGCCAATGACCATACGGAGATTGGACGCCTTTGGGTGGAAAAGTATAAGCCAAGGAAATACATTGATCTGCTGTCCGACGAGATGACCAATCGAAGTCTGCTCTACTGGCTAAAAATGTGGGATAAAGTGGTATTTGGGAAGGCTTTTCACAGCAAGCAGCAACAGGAACAGGCGGAGGCAGGCACTGGAGGCGGTGGCGGCGGAGGAGGATCTAATAACCAGCTCAATAGCTTTAATAAGCGTACCGGCAAGTTCGAATCCAATGGGGGCTGGCGGCAAAGGAAATCCCGTCAAGCTCTGAATACAAATGTAGACGCCCTGGGTAGGCCCATGCAAAAGGTTGCCCTGCTTTGTGGTCCACCTGGCTTGGGTAAGACCACATTGGCCCACACCATTGCCCGGCATGCAGGCTATAATGTTCGCGAGATCAATGCCTCGGACGATCGCAGTCCCGAAGCCTTTAAGCTGGCCTTGGAGAATGGAACGCAGATGTCGTCGGTGTTGAATCAGGATAAGCGGCCCAATTGCATTGTTTTGGGTAAGTTATACCAAAAACTCTGGTTGTTTTTATAATTAAAAGGTTAGACAAAATAATAGGTAAACAAAAAGGGAAACTAACTTAGAGCAGCCGAAGTTAATATACTCTGGCAGTTTTTAATTGAATTAGAGGATCGTATCAAAAATCGACCACAACTAAGCCTAAATTATTCTCTTTTTGTCTTTTATGACAGTTCCTTCGACAAACCTAAGCTTTGAAAACTCATAACAAAGCTAAAAAAGCTAAATGTAAATGTGTCTTTTGATTTCGATTATTAAATTATTTAACAATTAAGAAATAATAATAATATTTCATAATAATATTTTTTGCATCATATTTAGATGAAATCGATGGTGCTCCTCGCCAATCCATCGAATATCTTGTCAAATTTGTCAACGACGGCATTTTCAACAAGGTAAAGGCCAAGGGGGCCAAGGCCGAGCACAATGTCCTAAGGCGTCCAATTATTTGCATTTGTAATGATGTCTACGATCCTGCACTGCGACCTTTGAGACAAGTTGCCTTCGTGGTAAGCTTTCCGCCTATTGATGCTGCGCGTTTAGCGGAAAGGTATTAGTATTGATAAATATATAATATATGTAAATAATATTGATAAATGATAAATTACAGATTGGTGAAGATTGCCCAAAGGGAGCAGTTAAAAACGGATTTTGGTTCATTGATTGCCTTGGCGGAGAAATCAGGAAATGATGTTAGAAGCTGTATTTCATCCATGCAGTTCTTTAAGTAATTAATAACATTTATTTTTTTGATTAATTACTTCATACTAAATACTCTTAATGTCCATATTCTTCTCACAGTGCCCAAAAGCATAGCCTTACTTTGCAGGATGTGCTTAATAATAATTTGGGACAAAAGGATCGACACCAGGGGCTTTTCGAGGTTTGGGATGCCATTTTCCGGGTAGGATTATCACTTGATTGTTTGTTTCTTATACTTGTTTTATGATTTCTTAAATGCTTTGGTATATGTACAGATAAAACGTCCTCGAAAGACGCTACAAACAGACGGCAACAAAGCCGTCGAGCCTGTTCAGGTTACAATGACGAATATGTCGGTGACAACACGAGTGGGCAATGTTTTGGATGTCGTGCACTCCAGTGGGGACTACGAGAGGTAAGAAACTTTAGTTACTTAAAGTGATCACTTAGTACATTAGTCTATGGATCCCTTTTGCAGACTCACCCAAGGCGTTTATGAGAACTACTTGCAGCAGAAGATGCCCGATCCAAATTTTACGGGAGTGTGCGAGGCTCTTAAATGGTTCTGTTTTACGGATACGGTACAACATCAGATAGGGCGTCAGCAAAACTACAGTGTGTATCCGTATCTGCAGTATGGCTTTGTCGTTTGGCATTTGCTGTTCGCAACGTTGGCATGGCCGAAAATTGCATTTCCCACGCGTGGCTTTGAGGTGAGTTTGAAGAAGCTTTTGGCAAAGAAAACATTATTTCTTTTCATTGGCCAGGCGAGGCCTTCCTTTGAGAGAATCTCATGATTTATGCAGGGTGTCATTAGCTGAGGCAAACATGCCCCGTGCATAATCAACAGAATCAAGCCATGTAATTACTTGTCCATTATGTGCCTCAAATGCAATCACAAGATTAATGAGACTCCTGCATAGATTCCGCAAGTGTTTACCCTCTGCCTTCCTCTTTCAGTTTCAACAGAAGAGCACCAACCAAAGGAATATCTTTCAAGCCATGCGCAAAGGTGTCACCACCTCGGCATTTGGTGTGGGTCAGGGCAGGGTTCTGCTGCTCGATACGGTGCCATTGCTGAAGAGGATTCTATCGCCGCAATTGCGCTCAGTGGCCGTGCAGTTGTTGTCACCAAAGTAAAGCTTTATTGCAACGTATTTTTTACTGACTTTCAACTGATTTTTAACTCGTATTTATCCTTTTGTTTTAGGGAACAACAAGACCTGCGCCACACCATCGATGTAATGGTTGATCTTGGTCTGACATTTGTTCAGGTGAAAAATATGGAAGGGCATTATGTGTTTCAAACGGAGCCAGATTTGGATGCACTTAGTGCATTTCCTGGTGAGTTATATGCAAAAACTTATATATGGATATATACATTTATTTTATAAAAAACCTTATTTAAATTATTTCTCCCATTAAGGCTATCCTGGTCTCACTCTTCCCTACTTCAGTCGCCAGCTCATAGCTCGCGAAGTGGACTTGGAGCGGATACGACGAGCTGCTCCCAAAGGCGGAGACCCATCTGTTCCAGCTATCGCTACCAAGAAGAAAACTACAGCAGGCGCTCAGCTGCCCAATCATTTACAGACATTGAAGCCGAAACCCATTTCATCGGCGGCTAATATGCGCAGTGCAGCGCCCAAGCAGCAGGTAATCCTTGTTGCAGCAAAAAAGCAAATGCCAAGATTTGCATGCCTTGCATTTACTTAGCAGAGCAATTTATGTGCAAATTTTGTGGTAACTTGAAAATTCAACCCAACAAATAATGCGCATATGCTCATCCCCTAAAAAATGTTCTTATTTTTTCTCGTTGTTCCTTTTTCCTCGTTGGCCAAATCCTTGAAAAGCTAATAACCCATAAGGGGATTCCACCGCTGGTGTATTGTCATTGGGGTCGTTATTTCGGGGATCAACGCAAACGAACATTTATTGCTTATCTTAAGCGAAAGCGAAGGCACACTTTATTGTTGGCTATATTGTCAAATAGTAATATTCTTTGGAGCTTTTAATGTTTCGGGTTCATATATTTTGTTAATTCAATATTATATGAAGATATTTAAGCTTTTGTTTATTGTTTTATTTACTTTCAGCTTACCAAAGACTTTTTTGGACGAGTTACTCACAAATCTGCTTCTACAACTCATAAAGATGAGGGTAAGTCTTTTAGGTACATATTTCTAGTTTTATTTTTTCATAATTTGGAGTATTTTTAAGGAAAAACTGATGCCATAGTGAAGAGCCCAATTTGGTATCGCTATAAAGAGGGCTTCAATAATGCCGTTCGCAAGGATGTACACCTACACGAGCTGCTCTAGAATTACTTAGATACCTTAGGTCTATAATTTTATTTATTAAAAGGATAATAAAAAGTAGAACTCTAAGAAAATAATGCTATAATTGCTTTTAATTATTTATTTATTTTATTAGGGGTTTCCTTTTTGCTGCGTCTTTATTATTATTCGAAGTAGTTTTTCTTTCCTTTTTAACGTGCAATTATTGTTATTTAAAGGTCTTGTTTTTTTCCCACACCCCCAAATATATATTATATTAAACTATATATATACGGTATGTAAAGTAGGGTATATATTGTTGTATTTCGTTTTCATATCACCCAGTTTGATTCATCTGCCATGACTATAGCTCGTCTTATCGCCTTCACTCTCTGAGCTTGCGATGGGGTTTGAGCTCGCTCCTCGGATCGCCTTTGCTTAGCTCACTCAGTTGCCCGCCGTCCGTCCAAATGCCACGATCTAAGCTATCATCGCCGCCGGTTATGTTGGTGCTGGCGGTGCTGTTGTCACTAATTCTCCTCCAACACCAAGGCACAGATGCTAGGAGCTTGCGCTCCGGGATGCCGCGTGAGTAACTTAAGTAATTCCATCACAGAGAAGGACAATTGTTTTTAACAGGATTATTTCTGTGTGGATATTCTTACAAACTAATAATACTGATTTTAATTTTATGACTAGCTATTTGCTATAAGCAACCGCCAAGGTCTGAAGGCATTTGCACCATCGAAATTGAGGGCTACTACTACGATTCGATCTCCTTCGACTGCCTGAAGTATTCCGTTGGAGCCTGTCGCTTGACCCCCGGACAAAGTTTCGGTAGCCAGGCGGACTGCGTCCGTACCTGTATTCGTGGCAAGTGGGAGTATGTGAACTAATAAGCTAAAGAAAATAAATGTATGAATGAATGGATGGAGTGAGTGGTTTCTATTCACACTCGACTCGACTCGACGCGACTCGAGTCGGCTCGGCTCGGTGGGGAGATCAGCGTCGGCGTCTGGGCTGAACTGCGGCAAACAAATTGCGTCGGAGCTCGTCTTAATCTCTGTTTGCATGTCAATCATCCATCCATCCATACGCCCCGTTGACCTATGACGTAATTGTTATTCTTTTGTCGCACTATCGAAACGTGCTGGACTATAAACTAACTTAGTTGAACAATGAAGCTAGCCCACACTGTGCCATAATCGGAATGGTGCTCTATGAAATCTAGAGTCCTATAGGTTAGTTACAAAGCTGCATCGATCTGGGAACAAGTCGATATGATTCCTTGTCGAGTTGTTACTTATATTTCAATATTATTAATTATAGTTGTATGTATATATAGTTGGTTTTGCAAACATTTTTAATTGTAATAGTTTTATACACTGATTAACTTTGCCTGATTAATCAAACCCTCAAATACTTAATTACATAATATATAAAAATATATATGTTTAATGCCATTGAGGCAGATCTTGTGAATGAGATTAGCTTAACGTTTGTTTATATTTACAAATATATACATATTTATATGTATTGTATATATTGAGAGCATTCGCTCTTCGTTGCGTATACGTCCCGTTGGCCTTATAATCGCGAGGAATGCAAGCTCTCTTCCCTTCGTCCGCGGCCTTCTGCAACAGGCACTCGCCAGATTTAGCCGGAATCTCGGCGAAGGAGAGCCGAGCGGAGCATCTTCATCATCATCGATTCCAGTCTTATCTGTCGATCACTGAGCTTTTATTTTGAATATTTGAACTAACTAATATAGATATAGAAGGGGAAATAAATAAAAGTAGTTGTAATATTATTGGAAACGTTAAGGAAGCTCAAGTAATATTCAAAATAGTAGAGAACTATATTATGAGAGCATGGCACATTGGCAATTTCCTGCTGTTTTCAAGTTTCTTGTTATAATAATTTTATTAGTTTACGGATTTGGTTATTTATTTAATTTTTGTTCCCAGTGCAGGCTTGTGTTCTCTCTGCAAAATCAGAATCAGCAGCCGAGCTATCGTCGACAGAGGCCTGATTACACATATAGCGTTCCTTTTGTTCGAGGCTTCGAGTCGAGTTCGCAACTCGACGTTTAGTCAGTGGCTACCAAGAGTGCGGTGAACAAATTCCCTGGCTTTTCTCGCTTTTCTGGCTATCATCGGACTTCATTTTTCGGCCCCCCCAAAATATAATTTAAATATATTTATATATATTTCAAATAACTGGCGAAAGAGACAAAGTCCAGCGAAGGGAGAACAGTCTATAATCTGCATCATAAAATCCAAGCAGCTGCAACGAATCACTTCTTTTCGGCTTTTGGCTCTTGCACCGCCGTTGAACTTTGGCGGGTATAAAGAACTCATTAAATTCGAAGAAAAGCAGACAACAGATCGGCCAGATCATCAACCATATACTAGACTGTGTGAAATCGGACACATTCCGTGTTACTGCCTCAGCTATATATGGCGACGAGCGGCTGCTGCGCATTTGCGATTGTCCTGAACCAGATTGACGACATCATCATCACCATCGCCATCATCGGGGCCAGGGAGAAAGACGCAGCTGCAATACAAAGCTGACCAACTTGAGCAACAGTTCGCAAATCTACAAAGATTCTGATCCTTATTCCCCCTGCAAATAGCGAAAGTATTTCCAAACAAAATGTCGGCCCAATGTCAATTGAGAATAACGGTATTGCTTTGTGTCATTTTGGCCATGATCCAGGAGAAACAGGTGCCCGTGGAGGCCACAGTTCGTGAGTATTAAATGAATTTTAAATGGAAAATAAGGGGGAAACTTACCAAAAGCCTGCTTTACTTTCGAGTGCTAACAAAATTAATAATTAATAATTTTGATGATTATAACATTTGTATGTTATAAATTCAATAATAAAATGTCAAATCAAGTCATAAAAAGAAGATTACTTTTACAATAGCTTACTTCGATTTATTTTAAAAATAATTATCAACATTTATTATAAAATAATTTTTATTTTTGCTCATTTTTTAATATATTTTATATTTCATAAAAAAAAAGTATGTTAAAATTGTAATTAAATGTTCAATATTTACCAATATTTACCTATACAAATTTAATATATATAATTCATGCTTCATATACCAATAGGATTAAAACTCGTACTTATATTAGATATTTAGTCAAAATGACGATTTCTTATATTTTCCATTATTACAAAGAAGATCCTAAAGAACGATTAATTTATAAATATATTTGAACTATATTTAAAATAATAATAATTATATATAGTTGAATAGGATAATCAACAATCACATATATATTTTCAGAGGAAAATATAATGGCTTGTTTATAAATTTGTGATTGAAATAAACCCCATTTCCATTTAAAATTAAATAACTTTAAGATGCTTTAAATACATTATAATAAGAGAGTAATAAGACATTAATAATCTTAAATTTTGGATTATTTTCAGGTGACCTCTGCCAATCGGTGCCGAGCACAAGCAATGGCATTTGTATGCCCAGCACAGTGAATATATACTACGATCCGGAGACGCAGAAATGTCGCTATATAGGGTGCAGTAACAAGAGGCACTTCCAGAGTCTGGAGGACTGTGAGAAGATCTGCAACAATGCGCGGCACGTGAAGCGTCGCAATCGGACAAAGGCCAACGAGACCACGCATTGAAAATATTTACATATAAAATATGAAACATAAACATAATGAGAGGACTTTGTTGTTCATTTCGCGAGGGTGTGTTTCCCTCAGCTGCGACAGCATGTTAAGCTTGGACTTTATTGTTTAATGATTTTAAATAAGTCAAGTTAGGCTTAAATTATAATATATAATATTTAAAGATTTAGTTGCTCCGTTTTTTTATATCATTTGTATACCTCTACAAGGGTATTTTAATCAGCAGCTCGTAACGCTATAAAGGAGTCATTTCCGACCCTATAAATCATATATATTCTTGATCAGCATCGACAGCCAAGTCGATCTAGCTATCTTGGGCAGAACAAATTTTTTTCTTATCAACACATTAACCTAATTGCAGTCCTAAAGTAATTATTTGATGTCAAGAAATATAAAGAAGAAATTCACCAAAATGTAATGACATGAAATATATATAATTAATAATTATAGTTCATGTATATGATTTTATATACGACATAGAAGCTTTACAATTTCTGCCTGGTACTACTATATACATATAAGTTTTCAAGCCGTTGACATTTTCAAATATCGCGACAGTTAAACTCGCACTCGGCTTTGGTGGTGAAGCGATTATCGTTGCCGCCACATCCGCCGTAGATGAAGGGCTCGCAGTGCCGCCTGAGGGGATTGTAGGCGAAGCTCTCCACATGGCCAAAGCACCGCCCACTGATTGTCGGCTGAAGGCATAGTTTTACTGCAAATGAAACCCACTATTTACTGATAATTCTAGACTTAGATATATATCTAGGGATACATGTACCTCGCTTGGAGGCCGCGCCGGTTTCCTGCGGGATCAGTAGCAGCATCAGTAGGAAAAGGCTAAGGAGCAGGAACCACTGCCATTTGGTAGCCGCTGGCATCATGGGAAATCCAATGGTTAGTCATTCACCTGCTGCTACACCTGCTCGATCAATCGACCGTCACGTTCTTGGGTTAACAACTCACTGAGCCGGCGGTAGACCTGTCTCTCTTTCTGTGTTTACAAATGCCTTCAAATGCTCGAATACTCGTTTTATGTTTTCTGTTTTTCTGCCAATATTCAACATTGACCAAGTTAGCAGCCTTGTGGCTTATAGCTTGGACCATAACAACTAACGGGTTACCTAACTAACTAATCAAATTTGTCTGCTCTCTTTGGAGCTAATTATGGCACTATTTAAATTGGGTTTCTAAGCGTGCAATTTGTGCAATTAATTGGGGGTTTAGACTTAAACAAGGATCAATAATTAATTTCCATCTGTCAAATAGCAAGTGGGATTAGTAGAAAATCTATGCATCGATAATGTGTCAATATTTTGTCTAGATTTTTTTTATAGATAAAACGATATCAGAGCTATATAATCCAAGAAATATTATTCTAAATATAAATATCTTTTATGTGATATTTTGATTTTGATAATATCAATATCAATCGAAATCAAATTCTATATTTATGGATATTTCAAAAAATAAAAGAGATATGAATATAATGATATTATAAATGATGTTCGCCATATTTTAGTGTAATATCTCGGAGAATATAGAATGCTTTGGAAGTGTCTTAATCTGCTCGGGAGAAGAGTAACTCCCCGTCGGCGTGACAGTATACCCTGCAATCTCTCTCTTATAATAAATAACGCTGGCGGAGGTGACGTAAAAAGCACTTGCCAAAAGGCAACAACAAAAAACGTGTTCCGCATATCAATGACAACAAAAACAACAAAGCCTCGACTCTGCCAGTACTTAAAATCAAGTACCAAGTGCGCGTGTGTTTGTATAAATTGAAGATCAACAGTGTTCCGCGATTTCAATTTCAATTTCAATTTTAGTTTCAATTTCAGTTTCGCTTTTAATAGAATGATTTTTTATGATAAGTAGACAAAAATTCGTGAAGATTTTATTATTTTAATAATAATAATTGAATATAAGTTATAAGGTTATGCTTCACAATTTCCTTCTTATTAAGATTTATTAATATGTACATTTTTTAAGTCGATTTTTGATTTTTGTTTTTTTGATGTTTGATTTATATAAACATATATTTTAATTTAATTTATTTTTTGTATTAACTTTACCTAAAGACGAGCTTGGAGAACATTAACAACGTTCATGACGATGTGTAGGTTTTGTCTCTGTACCTAAGACCGTGTGCTTTGAACACTTTGACTAAGCTATTATTCATTATTATTCCTATATACTTTTTAGTTTGTAAGTTCCAAGTTTGGAATATACTTGATTTTACATGTTAGTTTTCCCAAACTACTTGTCACAAAATGTAATAATTAAACGCAGGTGAAGAGCAAAAGACAATTAACGTCTGGCGCTCAATTATTTCAAGCAAATTAATCAGTTAACTGAATTGTCACCCCGCAAAACTCACTGACACACCCACCTAACACATTTTGGCCATTTAATCAAACTTGAAATATTCGACCCTCTCAAGCGTGTGTGTGTGTTTGAGCTAATGAATAAATAGCGAACGGCCCTTTGAATGATAGTCGTCCCCTCAAGTACCTGGGCATCGGAATCATACCTTCGTTAAATCATCATCGCTGGGCGATAATTCAATTTGCACTATGAGCCCGACACCTGGACATAATTTCTTGGACTTCGCCATCCGGGGGCATTCTGAAGTCCTAATGTGGCTCTCTAATTACAGATCTTTACCCATTCCGTCCAGTGATGGCTGTAGTATGTAGCATCATCACACACAATGCAATTTTAATGAGAGCCCCACACACATAGTCCTGCGTAGTGATAATAATCATAATAATGTCTCCGTGGTCCTGACAGTGGCATTTGTTATGCAAAGTTGTTGCAGTAAGGAATTCGTGGGAGTAAGGTATGCTATTTTGGATTTATTTATGCTTCAATGTAGTAGTAACACAGGGAAACTTTGTTACTGTGCTATACATTTTATTTCTTACTATTATTTATTTAAATATTATTATCAATTTATTTATTTGTACACATAATGCATCGCATAGCCTCGAAGAATTTTCCACCAAAAATATTTATCTTATTAACATGTCTCAAGCGAGTTGGGAATTGAATGTACTCAAAATATCAATTTAATTCACGTGAAATACATATAAGATTTATATTTTTACTCCACGCAGCTGTCCTCACATTCTTTTCTGGTGGAAAACATATTTTCGTTGCCCCCACATCCGCCATAGATATAGCGTTCACAGGTATTATTCGTAGCGAAATAAGTATATTTTCGCATTGCGGCACGGCAATCACCAACAAAACCAGGCTCTTGTTCACAAATTGCTAAAAAAAAACGACGAATTATTAAACAATTAAATTAAAATTCGGTATGTGGGACTTACGATCTTTTAATCCTGCAACTAGACCAACTAGGATAATAAATCCAAACCATAGAACCATGTTCATCATATCAGTAATGGACCTAACACCTCGAAGAATTGCCAGTGAATAACTTGAGGTAGAATCGTAAAGTGTATAATTATAAAAACAAATCTAATTAAGACCAAATCTGTGTCTAATTTTACATATAAAATAAATAAATTACATAACTGCACAGTAAGGGAGGTAACGAAAAAAATACCGAAAATGAACCATTATTTCAAGTATTTTTTCTAATGTTTATAAATTTATCATTAATTTTGATTAAGATCCCAAAAGCGTAATTAAGAATATATAATTATAATTATAATTATAATATAATAATTAATTATAATTATAATTATAAAATGGTAAACTAAATCAATATACAAATAACTACAATAAAACTCTTGATATAATGATTATTTTCTGTATGTGTATTCTAAAATCTACAACAAAAATTGTGACTGGTGTTTAATTATTCCAACTCACTATAGGCATCTTTCTAGAGCCTCTCTCTATGTCTAATCTGATTGCTTTGTATGCATATATATTGGGGTAATTATTCTCGCGCTCAACGTGTCGTATACGCAATTTAAGTTCTAAAACTCACACATGGATGGGCACTGAGAGAGAGAGAGAGAATGAACTTATCAGCTCAATAAAAAATATAGAAATATAGAATATAGAACATAATTCCCCTCAGTCCGGTTTACAATTGGTATTATTAACGCTCAGTGTTAGTTGGTTCCTCACACACCACAAATGTCACCGCAAACGACCCAGTTTCTGTGCCTCGCAGCCCTTCTGTTGCTGTGCCTTATGCAACTTACTCAGGCCACGCCTAATAATAATAACAATAATAATAATAATAATAATAATAATAATAAACCGAAAACCGTGGCCCAGGTACAACCAGGAAACGCAGGAGGAAATAAACCCACGATTGCAACCACCACATTAAAGCCGCAGAGATTGCAGCCAGGTAATTACGCTATAATTTATATATAAAACTATATTGTAAATAAGAAACAAATATATACGGTCCTTCGAAGCTAATATTAGTTTAAAAAAGTGTACATTTATTGACTCATTCTAAGGGTAGTCTTTGTTACTTTTATTATGTATTCCCTTTAAATGTTTCAACATCATTTACAGATCCCAAGTGCTTGCAACCTTTGGAGATAGGACCTTGTCGCATGAATCTGGAGAGATATTACTACAACAAGGATACAAAGTCCTGTGAGAAATTCAAATACGGAGGATGTCGGGGCAATGACAATCGATGGGGATTCAAGCAGACCTGCGAGGAGGCTTGCCTTCCCAAAAAGTAATTATCTATGAAAATATTTGTTATGTAATTTGTGTAATGCTCGACGATTTATTATCAAAAGACGAACTCTCTCTACTTTGTTTTAATAAATATATTTCGTTTGTTAAATATATTAAATTTAAATTTAAGCTATATTACTAACTGTTTTCTTGCTCTAGTATCATTCCATAACTAGTTAAATTAGCATCGTTGTGGCAACCACACTCTTATTTGTATCTCAAATATTGAGCTAAAAAATTAAATTAAGGGAGAGCTACTCAAATTTAGAAACAATATTAAAGTTATACACAAACTGACCTACCTAACAATGGTTAAGCAAAAGCGGAACCAAAGTAAAAATAATAAAAATAATTGTAATTAGCAAAATAAATAGTTTTAATGGCAATTATGTTAATGTCCGAAACGTGAGGGGATTCTCTAAAATCCATTCGTTCAGTGCGGAAACAAGTTGGAATATGATTTTTATAGACATTTGTTTTTATGGGGGCATTTTTAGGAATAGGTTGACAGGTGCGTTGAACTGCAACGAAGGTTGGCCAGTGTCAGGTGCCAGGTGATCATGATGATAATATAGACGTCAGAAACGTCACAGAGACGTGATTTACCGAATCAGTTGGGCAAACACGGCGACTTCGCTCCGATAAATAAAGTATACAAAAAGAGGCACAAATTTAGTGGGTAAAAACCCGGTGTAAGTGTACGTGAGTAAATCTGTGGGTATTGGGAAGTATTTAAGCCGCGCCATCACATAGAGCTGATATCATTCGCTTCTGGTCATTCAACGGGTTCGAAATGTGCTATAAATTTGGTTTCACTATTGTCACTATCCTGCTTCTGGCGGATCTCTCTGGCCTCACCCATGGAGCACCCTCGGATGTGGTGGTGGAGAAGGCGCCCGAGGATCAGGCCATTGACAAGCCCCAACAGGTGCCGGTCCCGGATGGGCACTTCAAGGTGCCGGAGGACTGCCATCAGCCCAAGGAGACGGGACGCTGTTTTGCCCTGTTCTATCGCTACGCCTACAATGTGGATACCCAATCCTGCGAGGAGTTCGTCTATGGCGGCTGTGCCGGCAACAAGAACAACTTCGAGTCCAAGGAGCAGTGCGAACAGGCCTGTCTGGGCAGATCAGTGGACTCCACCATTACCACCACAGAGCAGGCTGCGGATGTGACCACCGAAACGAGCACTAAGGCTTAATTATATTTATTTGAATTAGTATGTACTCTAGAGGATTATTTGTGATCAAAAACTGCGACAAACATGTTAGAATTAAGAGTTGTTTGTATGAATAAATTTAAAATAAAGTGGAAAAGCAAGAATTACTCGAAGCTTTTGTTTCTTAATGTTATATAAATGATTTAATTTAAGAATAAAAGTGGTTTAGATATATATGTTTCAATTTACAATTAATTGATTACAATTTGTTCTTTGTTCTTATATTAATTTGAGGAAAAGCAAGCATTAATAATATTATATTATTTCAAACTATTGACGGTTCCGTATACCTACTGTTTATAATTTTAAATAAATTCTATAAAATACATTATACAAAAATAATTTAATCATTATTTAAAAATTGGAATATAGGAAACGATCTTCTGCTTAATATGTCGGATTAATATTATTGGACACAAAAGACAATTAAATTAAATAACTGTTTTGCTATTTTGGCAATATTTAAACTTTAAATTCGATATCTAAAAAATTCGATAGTGTACGACATTTTTAAGTGTCAATACATTATTATTTTGTATACCCTCGCTGAGTATTATAATTTTAGTCCGTAGTTTATAAAGCGTTGAAGGAATCATTTATAAATAATATAATCATTTATTTTACAATTTAAATTGGTATCTTTTCAAAATTGCATTCAATAAACCTTATGGTATTTTCATATTATATTGAAAGCAATACTTTTTTTGTTTTTGATAATTACTACTGCTTGAAACCTTTCTGGAAAACCTTGTTTTCACTTTAATAATCAAATCAGAATGATAATCAAAATACTGTGAAAATCGCCAAATCCCACCTTTAAATTAATCACCAAAACAAGCCAGAGTGATTTAATTTAGTACGTTCTACGTAGTATATAGGTTTGTTTGTCATACCCACCACCTCGTCTCGAGTACATAAATGCGAAATCGTCTCCTCTATTTATTTACCAATTTCACGAGCACTTGTTAATGAACTGTGGGTTCATGAAAACATAGATAAGCTCCGGGAGACGAGGGCGACTTGTACTTCCCAACTCGAGCAGACCGGCAAGTTAGCCGTATATAATCCAGTGTTATTTTTCTGATCAGCATTAGTCGTTCCACGGCAGCTGTAGGAATATCTATAGTGTTTAACAAAAAAAAGAAACTAAATCAAAATGAAATTCATTGCTGTTGTCTGTGTGGTGGTCTTTGCTCTTCTGGGAGTTGCATTCGGCCTCAAGGATCGTGAGTAGAAATACCAGAAAGTGAATAAAATTAAATTCTAATGCAATTTAATCTCCATTAGCTGTCTGTGGTCTGCCGCCAGCTGCCGATGGAAATGGTCGTATTAGGTGTGGTGCTTTTATGCAAAGACACAGCTACCATCCCGATAGTAATTCCTGCCAGAGCTTCAATTACGGCGGCTGCGGTGGCAATGAGAACAGATTCGTATCCTTGGAGGAATGCGAAGCCAAGTGCAAGGAATAAATGGACCGATCTTCGATATACATATGTGAAACCTTTTTGAAAATAATATTTTATAATAAAATACTCCCAGCAAATAAGATGAGTGCTTGGTTTGTTTTTCATTTTTTTGTAATGATAATAACAACTTTTACTGCCATTTTCCGTCAGCTTTTTACTGCCACTATAAAACTAAAACAATTATTTATTTTACCTCAGAACTGAAATTTTAAGGAAATGTGATTGGAATTAAATTTATAGTTTCAGCAGGTTGTAATTAATTAATTTGTGAGCCATTTCAAATGATTTAATGGGAGGAGAGAATACCAAAATCGTGAGACTGTAATGATGCTTTTTGTGATTCATAAATATGGCAAGTGAATTGTTTATTTTGTAAAGCAATTGTGTCACGCTTTGAGTTATTAGTGCGGGTTGTTTCCCTTTCAATATCATTAACGACATCAAAATACAATTTCAACACTTTTCTGGTCGTGTGCCCATTGTTTCTGCTATTTAATAATCTTCATAATACGTACAACAAGGGGCTTTCCCGGCGCGTAGCAAACAATAAGTATGAGTTCTGGGAACTCAAAGCCAAAGGAAACACAAGCCGGTAAAGGTAAATAAATAGCTTTATTTGCCAGCAAACTGGCATAAATATTTACACCAATCGGTGCGATTTTTTGTGGAGATTCCCCAGCCGTATTTACAATCGATTTACTATTCAAATTCAACACCAAGGTCTTGCCGATAAGCTCAGAACTTCATTTATTATAAGCCGCATGACAGTGAGTGTTCTAGCATCAGTTTGCTCTTAACGCTGACAGCTGAAAGTTCTAAAAAATTAAATTATCGCAATGAAGCTGCTGATTTTTCTGGCTATAGTTGCTGCTTTTGTGGCAAATTCTTGGGCTTTAAAAAATCGTAGGTTTTTAATTTTATTGATATATTTTCTATTATTGGATAAATGTTGAATTTCCTAGAACTCTGCGGTCTTCCTCATTCCCGCAATGGTGATGGTAGAATCTCCTGTGAAGCCTATATACCCAGCTGGACATATGATTTCAATAATGGAGAGTGCATCGAATTTATCTACGGCGGCTGCGGAGGAAATGACAATCGTTTTGATTCAAAAGAAAATTGTGAAAAGCAGTGTTTGGAATAAAAGACAAATATTGTGAAAAGGAACATTTTATACAAATAAATAAATGCATATAAAAAATCTACACAAATTTAATTGTCATGGTCAAGACTTACCGAAGTCAAAGCTTGAGCTTCTTCCTGTTTATCCAGATGTATTCCACTGGTCAGGTGATATTTAAGGTGTAATCACTATCACTATCACTATCACCACAGATGTAAACAGTGGGGAGGCCGCGGACAGAATGAGGTCAGAGCGACAGCAGTGTCCGTATTTATAGTCACCGAGTAAGGAGCACAGAGTGAGAGCGAGAGAGAAAGCGCTTTCACTAGAGATACATAGAGAGAGAGAGAGAGATAGAGAGCAAGAGGTAACTCTTGAAATGCACAAAGAGGGATGGACATATCGAATATATTGAGGTAGAGTGAGAGAGAGCGAGAGAGAGAGAGGGGGAGAAAGCTATTCACTGCCATAACAATATTATCCGATACATGTTTAATGTTTTAAGCTCATAGTTTTGCATTGTATTCGTCTAATAAAAAATGTATTCACTTAATATGGTATATATGCCTTTAATACGTTGCAAACTTCTGACTAAAATTATAATTCCCTGCAGGTGTATAAAAATATTTAAATATAAACTTTATTAACCTTCTGTCAATATTCTCAACTTGTGATTGTGTTGAACGTACTTCAAATATTTCAAATACGAATTTGAAGGCAGAACACGCATTTTCCCTAGCTAGTCTTTATTCTAAATTACGTTCTACTAATCTAGCAATTTTTATAGATTAATTATATTTACACAGACAGTATTAAAATAAGTATAATGAAAGAAGGCATGTGGCTTGTCTTTATGTATAAAATCTTAGTCCAGCTGCAGGCGAATGTGTCATTTCATAGCCTTGCAGGGTATTATTAAGAAAATTTTTTCATATTATATTAATAGCTACATGAACAGAATTAATAGTTAATAGTATTTCTTTTTGGTGGTTAACTATTTTTTTCTTAAGTTTATAAACACTAATGGGTATTTGAAGTGCATGTGTATTTGAAGTTTTAAAATACTAATAGTTTTAAATATTAAAAATACACCAGTGCGTATACGTAATTTTTTTTGCAGAGTTCGAAAATATTACGTATACGCACTGGTGTATTTTTAGTATTTAAAACTGTTAGTATTTTAAAACTTCAAAAATTATTATTATTAAAAAGCTATTACTAATTTAACTACTACTACCCTTTACTATATTTAATTTCATTTATTTTATGTATATATTTGATAGGGCAAAAAATAAATCTTTTACTGCGTTGCAAACTTCTTAATACATTTAAAATACCCTGCAAGGGTATACAAAGATGAAATCTTAATGGTATCATTTTTTGTCTAGTATTTATTTCTATATATATATTTTTTTTATTTAATTCCACAAACCGAGCTTTGGGTCACATGCTCTTATCATCTCAGCCAATTTTCTTCCTTCTCTGCAAGACGTCACACCCCAGTGACCAGTGCTAGATAAGATAGTGGCATTTGTGTCCATCTATACATCTATATGTACTCTCCTATAAAGTGATGATGTGGCCAAGGACCGATACTCAGAGTTTCACTGGTGTTTGCTAGAGAAGAAATGAAGTATCTTGGAATTGCCGCTGCCATTGCCTTGCTGCTGACACTCTCCGCCAGCCAGGGGACGGCCAAGCCGGGTAAGTGAGCATTTTGGGATACAAAATCGGAAATCTATATGGATATAAGCCCCTGCACCACCAGAGATGTGCAGCCAAAGGCCTGCGATGGCGGGCATGGAACAGGATACGGCTTCTTGCATGGCTTTCATGCCGGCCTGGACCTATGATGCCACAAAGAACGCCTGCTCCGAGTTCATTTATGGCGGCTGCGGTGGAAATTCCAATCAGTTCTCCTCCCAAATTGAGTGCGAAAAGGCCTGCAAGGACTGAAACAATCGGGAAAAACCTACTCAGAAATAAAAACAAAACACTTTGGTAAACCAAAGAGCCAAACAAACAAACCGGCTGTCCAGCTGCTTGTTTTTGCAAAAAGTTTAAAGTATACAAATTGTGAAATTAAAAACAAAATAAACTTCTGTATAGTTTTCAAGGTTTGTTGTTGTTGTCACTGATCCAAATGCAAAAAAAAGGCAAATATTTATACATATATATGTATAGCTCAAACAGAAATCGCGCTTTTGACCCTCATCGGTTACGCTGATAAGGGATCCGGTTTTGGGCCTATATAACGCTCGAAGCATCTGCGATCGATGCTCAGTTTTGTTTCAGTCAAACGGTCAGTAAGTCGCCGTACCTGAGATCTCCATATAAAATCGATATAAAATCAATATGAAATACTTTGCGGTCTTTGCTCTTCTCTGCTGCCTGATGGGCGTTGCTTTGGCCCAGCTTAAGAGTCGTGAGTATTCAAAACAAAAATATAAAATTACATTATAAAATCATTCCTGTTCTTAAAAATCATAATCAGTCCAGTTTTTATATACAGAAATCTAAATTATACTATAGTTTAAAAATAAATTAAATCAAAAGCTCATATTATAACGATTTCAGAATACTTTCTTTGTTAATATATTTAATTTGCTATATAAATATGAATATGAATCCAAAATTGTACCCAGTTTTAATTGATTTTGTTTCCTCACATGAACTTAAATTTAATAAACCCCTTTTTTTTTTATTTTAGCAATCTGTGGAGAGGAGTTTGGATATGCGGGTGGACCTTGCCGTGGTCGTCTCCAGAAATATACATATAGACGGGACACGAACGAGTGCGTTGACTTCTTTTTCAATGGCTGCCAAGGAAACTCAAATAATTTCAACACTAAGAAAGAATGCGAGCAGGCCTGCAAATTGTAAAATTAAATAATAAAAAACGTAATATGTTATAAATAAAATTGCAGTTTTTGTTATCCTAATGTGATCATCTTTATTGATTTCTTTATTAACTTGTTTAAATTTAATTCATATTGGTAGTGACGCTTACTGTAGTTATTAGTGTCCGATTCAGTGTGTGATTAGGCTAGGCTATATATATGTATATATTTGTTAGCTATCTCTATATATTTATATATATTGTGTGTTTATTATTTCTTTATATTTATATATATATATATATTTGTTATTAGTTTTTTGTATATATTGTTCATATGCATATGAGTGTTAATTGATATTGTTTAAGCATTCGAATCGTCTTCGACTGCCTTTGCTGATTAAGTTCAGTTAGATCAGGGGTTATCTTTGCGTGGCTCTTATCTTCTCTCACTAACTATATTTCTAATACAATATATTGTTTAAAGTGCTGTCTTATTCTTTTTTTAAATATTTCTTTTTTTATATGTTTTGCTTGTTTATGGTAATTTTTACTTGTTTAATTTAAAGTTATACTTACGTTTAGGCTAGTTACTTAAGTTTTGAATCGGTTTGTTTTTTTATACAGGCTTGTTTGGAATATTTATTTTCACAGATTTCCAGTATTCATTATTTTGGAAATACTTATAGACAAGCAAGCAAAAAATAAGCAATATTTTAGAAATTTAGCTTTCACAAAAAGAGTTTTCTCAAGCCTTAAATAAAATTAAAATTTCATCTTTGCCAAAAGAAAACTGATGAAAGCGAAGTTTTTTCTCTTCACTTGAGAGAGCTTTAATTACTTGAATTAATTAGCATTAAAATCTGATTTTGAAATCTAATTTTGTTATGGAAATAAATCTGTGAAATTAAATACCAAATGAAGACCTCTTTTAATTTTAATTGCACGTATTTGCCTCTAATTAAAATGATTCACTTTTGGTTGCCACCCCCGCCGTCGCATTGCCATTCAAGGCACTGGATGAACCTGCTGCTCCTTGACCTCCCGACGATGATCCTGGCGAGTCCTCAGCTCCTGCCACACCCCCCGAAGCCTGCTGGGTGGGCGTGGTGGGTGGCGAGAGTGTGGCATGTTGGTGCTGCTGTTGCTGCAACTGCAACTGCTGCTGTTGCTGCTGATATGCCACCGCCGATTCGGCCAGGTCCAAGAGAGCCGCCGATGAGCTGCCGCTGGACATGGAAACACCTCCCGATCCTGGACCCAGGCCATTCATTGTCATATCCTGGGCCTCGTGCTTCATCCGCAGCGTGTTGTTGTTATTGTGATTAACCCCATGCTGCGCCAGGGCCGGATGGTGATGGGCAAAGGAGAGCGGCGGCAGATGAAGGCCCGGAAAGGCCAGACCCGCGGCAGCCGCTGCATGCAGCGATTGAAGCAGTGCAGCGGAATGCTCCTGCGCCTTCCGGCGCAGTTCGGCCACCGAATTGGATCGCGGATCATGGCCGGAGGACTTGGGAGATTCCGGCGAACTGGCCGCCGAGCTGCTGCTCACCGGTATGCTCAGCGGGGCCACCACCGAGGAGGATGAGGAGGAGCTATGGGGCGGCGGCGGCTTAAGGGAGCAGCAAGAGCACAAACTCTGGAAGGGCGAAACACCTGAAACACACAAAACATGAATAATCAAAAGATTAATTTATATGCTTTTTATTAAGAATTTTAAGTACCAAATTAAAACCAATTCAAAAGCTTAAAGCAATTTAAATCAATTCGAAATGCGAATAAGAAATATATATTTATTTAATTTAATTAATTGTGTACTCCCCACTTACTTGTTCACCTGTGTACACAATATTTATAAGCTTTACATTTTAAATAAATAAATAATTATAGAAAATTGATTTCAATTCGATTTTGCTGTACAACGAAGCAGCTGCTGCTCCGCCTTAGCAGTTAATTTGATTAGATGAAAGTGGTTTGGTTTGATTTTCTTGACTGATTTCAGATTGATTGATTGATTGACTGATGGCACTCACCTTTGAGGCCCGGAAATAGCGGCTGATGGCTGAACTGGGCGGCCAGGTGTGGCGGCAGGAAGAGCGGCGGATGATTGGCGCTGCGCTGGGCCGCCGCTGCCGCCGCCGCAGCTGCCACGGCGCTCTGTTCGCTGAGAACGGGACGAAAGCCGCAGTTGCTGGAAATAAATTGCAAAATATTATTTAATTAATATATAATATTGTAAGAAATATTATTTCAATTACAATAATTCCCGCTTAAAATGTATTAATACTGATATTTTAATTCAAAAATCGAATTTTTATGATTCGATATATCAAAGGTTAGATCTCAGAGACTATAAGAGCAAGAGCTACCAAACTTGGCCACAAAATTCTTATAACTTTCAGGTAGTTATTTCTAATTTTAAAATATAATTAATCTATTAACCAAACTGCTCAATCTGCCCTCGGTTAGCTGTCACACTGACACCAACTGCTTTGCATTTTCACTTCCACGCGCACATTAAACAAAATACAAACTCAAAAGCAATAAAACTCACACAGAAAAAAGCAACAACAAACGGGGTCTTAATTAACGCTTAATTGAAATAAATTAAAACATTTTTATGCGTAATTGCATTATTATTAATAAGCCTAAATATTTTGTATAAGCTCGCAACAGAAGCAAGAGGGAAAAGGGAATAATCAACACCCAGTTGTCATTTTTGTGAGCGCTTTTTTTAATTGAATGAAATATTAGTCGCATGTCAAGGCAAATGAGTGTAAAAAAATAAAACACTCACACACATACACCCCCTTTTTGGCGTCCAATAAAAAGCATTTAATGCAATTTAAAAATTTTAATTGATAAGTGAGACCAACAAAATTTCGTGGAAATTAATAAATTCCTATGTGTATATGAGTATAATCCCCATTAATAGAATTATGGAATATTTTGTTCTATACTTTATATTTTTTTATTAGAAATAATTGCGTTTAATCAACACGAGTGCGAAAAAAAAACAAATTTGAGCCAAAAAATACAATTTCCATTTGTTCAAATTTACATTAGGCCCCCCGGCTATCTGGTGAAATGTGTCTAAAATTTAATAATTTTGAAGGAAAGTGAGGGTTGCTGTGGTCACAACATCAAAATCCCAGGCTTTGCCGAAAATGCTAATCGAGTTGGGAAATTCGGGAGGGGAAATACGGGTGGGAAAAACGCGACAGAAGGACCTCGCGAATGGCGACCACAGGACCACAAACGTCGCGGCCGCTGTCGCTTTTAATTCTCCTCGCGTTTCACTTTTTATCCCAAAATCATTTCCCCAGTTCCAATTCCAGTTTTTCCCTCTAACGTTTTCCTAAGCTCTTTGCCACCCACAATTTGCCGGGATTTTTCCGAGGTTTTCTCGCTTTCACTGGTCTCGTTTTGATTCTTTTTTCTTTGTCGGTAGTTGGAAAATGTAAAGCGTTTTTGGCCGCTTCAAATGGAATTTTTAATGCCACAGTTGCTTAGTTTTTATGGGGATTTTTTTAAATTAAAGAATTAAAGAATTAAATTTGTTTTTTATTCATAAAAATTATTTTAAAATGCTTATAAATTTGTATATTGTGTAATAATTGCATTTTTTGACGGATAAATCCAGATTATGTTTGTTAATATTGTTTGTTAAATCAAAAATAATTAATTTGGCTTAAATTTAATTTTAAGCATTTAAAATAATATAAATAAATCATGCTGATATTAATAACTACTTATCCTTGACCATTTAAAAGTCAATTTTACAGTCTATCATAGTTAGGGAACAATCTAAAATTCTATTTAGCAGTCTGTCTTAATTAAGGAATTATAATTTTAGAAATCCCCTTTCTCAACCCCTTCTAATATTATTTTAGAAATATATTTACTAATATTTCAGTTCTCTCTCACAGTTTTAAAGTGAAAAAGCTCAACATCCACAATACATACTACTCGCTCCTGGCCCCTAATTAAGCTTAGAGCCAAAAAAGCAAAAGTCCAAGCGGGAAAAACGAGATGAGAAAACTCAAACAACAACAACGAAGGCAAACACTGGGGCGCAGACGAACCCCACCCTATCCCCCCCTCTTCTCTAGTTACGAAAAAAGCAGTAAACTTAAATGTTTGCGTATAATTAAGCACTCATCCTTTGGTCGTAATTAAATTTTGCATGTGCACATCCAACAGATGGAGATGCCTCGGACCCGAGTCTCTACAGCTTGGGGCTGCCGCGTACAGGGTCCCCTCTCTGTCTCTATCTCTATCGCTATCTCTTACTCTTTCTCACTCATATACCCCTCTCTTTCTCCCTCTCTAGGTTCATCTCTTTTCCGCCAGCAAAGGCCTTCCCTTTCGCTCGTGTTTTGGGGACTGGCGAAAAATGTGATGATTGCCATAGGCGACATTCGCAGCACTGGGAAAATTGGGGAGCCGGGAAGTTAAATATTTAAGAAATTGTTTTCTAAAATATATAATTTATTTTCTTTTAAGTGAAGTAAAATCAGAGGGAAAAATACCTTGGTAAACCTAATGTTTATATACCCTTACAGCTGGCAATTGAATTACAGAATCGATTTGGAAATCAATCATAAGTAAGGTTAAAGTATTCTTTAAATCGATATTTTTACTTGACGGTATAACGATGTTTTATAAAATAAATACATTTTTATACAATACATATGTAAATAATGAAAATAAAATTAAAATATTATAATTTAATATTTTTAGGGAAACAAGTAGAAATTTATTTTCCGCGTGCTTTAAAGACTGAGAACCAGAGGCGTTGTGATGTCCCACACGCCCACTCGACTGTCGCCGCCTTAATTGCTATACTCATAGACCCCCTTCACCGCCCCCTCTCTGCCCCTTCATTCCTCACTCTCTCTAATTAAGACATTCACAAGCTCGAGTGTTGTCGTTGAGCTCGTTAGTTAGTACATAACTTTTCCTTTAGGCAGCCTGCCAGAATCTCTGTCTGAAGAGTAAGAAAATGTGAGTGTGTCTTATGTATATCTCTCAGTCAGTCAGTCAATGTCAATCTTGGATTCTTGAAGTCTTTTTGGGGGCGGCTCCACCTTGAGTTTTTGCCGCAAAAGTTTTTCTTAAAATTTTCGCACTTTTCGCAGATTGCATTTAGCGTAAGGATAAAGTTTTTCCCGAACGCGTGACATGCACAGGGAAAGGCTGCTAAAGTCAATCCTTTTTGCCACGTTTTCTGGGTTCTGGTAATTAGTCGGGCAAACATTTTAATGCTTTACGCAATTCTAGCAAATTAAACTCGAGCAATCAACACCTACACAGGCTAAGCTCTCTCTTGGCCCTACACACACACACAAGTCAAACTTAATTTCCGCAAAACGTATATATATATTTTTTTCCACGAAACTGGGAAACTTTTCTGGCTTTCCTCGTACTCCTCCGCATAATGCTTATCATATTAAGGCTGCCGCCCGAAAAGTTAGTCCGGGCGTAGTGGTTGGGCGGGGAAAATGCGCGGAGGCAGCTTATTTTAATTGCATGATGAATATTAAAATATTTGCTTAATTTATTATTCAAGCATTTCGCATTCGTGGGCGAGAGTGAGATAGAGAGTTGCACACCTGATTACCGGTGTATACATAAGTGGGTGCTGCTTATGTTCAGGTATTTTCGGGGCATACATATTTAGTTATTTGCGCATAAAGTATCTGTATCTGTATCTGTATCTGTATCCAGGGGCAGGCCAGGTACCAGGGGGATTTTGGGGCCCGCCGACGGGTATTCAATTAACATTTTTGAACTGCAAAGTTATTCCAGCGAATGATTATGGGTTTTAGTTGTTGCGAGTGGCGGAGTTTTGGGATTTGATTTTTTTTTGAAATGTTTTAGGTAATTATTCGGGAAAGATATGTATCTAAAGGTTTGTTATTAGCAAATTTTTATAAGTATATTTTCTAGGAAAATATTTTAAATAGACTTCTCTTTATTTTAATTTAAAATTGAAGCTAAAGAAAATTATAGTTTGTTTCTGTTTAAAATTTAAAATTATTTCTTGAATACATGATTTTTTTTAACTCACAAAAATGTCTTGCTTTATAAGTATTTTGCCTTTTTTTTTGCTCTCCACATTTTAAGTATTGACCTTTTAATAAAAACTTCACTTAACTGCTTTCGGGTTTCGTTGCATAATTCGTATAATTTGGCCTCGAAACTTGAAACTCGTTTCTCTGAAGGAGCGGCGCTCCTCTTGCATCACAAGTGCGAATTCAGTGCTCAATAATTATTTATTTATTTTGCATGAAATATGTAAGAAAGATGAAGGACAAGAAAAAAAACTGATATATCTTTGCCCTTTTCTGTGAGTGCCTGACTAATGCGATGATAAATGCTTGCGATGAAACGCTTCAGTTCAGATCAAGATGCTACCAAGGACATCCGTTCTGGGGGAATTTGAATAACAATATCTCACAAAAGGGAGGGATGGAGGGAGGGTTGGGTTTGTCACACACACACACACACACACACAATTTCTGAGTGCTTGAAATTTGCAATTGATTTGGTCAACCGTTACAACAGCAAACAGCGGGGCTTCCAGGGCCATGATTCAGCAAAAGCAAACGCGTGCCCCGGTGCCCAGTGGGATGTCATCCCAGTTCGAATCCCTGGCTCCTTGGACCTGATTCCAAATCCGAATCCGATTCTGATTGCGATTCCGATTCCCTGCCATTATGTCTCTGCCGGATTGCCGGTCCTTTTTTTGTTGTTGTTCTATATTATTGTGGTGTAATGTGTGTGTTGTCCCGGCGCGTTGACATGTGAGCCCCGAGTCCCTTTATCCTTGCCCTCCCATGGCCTCTTTGCCGGCTGACGATGGTGAGACCGCCCACTGGAATATATATATACATATATAGTATAATAGTACCGGGGGCGAGTCCTTAAAAAAGAGCGTTGAATGTGGTGTAGTGGCGGCATATGGTCTCGTCCTCGAAGCGACAAACGACAAAACAAAACACCCTCGTTTACGCCCAATTTAATTTTCAAGTAGCTGGCTTTTTTTTATGGCCTTGTGGCCAGGACTTTTTTTGAATTTCAAATCAGAGTAGCAAATGGAATAGCAGAGTTAATAATCTCTATGAATTTCAAATGACGGAATATCTTATGAGATAGAAATAAGACACAAATGAGATATATGAAGGCAATGGTTTCATTTTTTGAGACTCCGGAAAATAAGATTCTATTTGATTTGGCTAAAAGAATATGGTAGAATATGGATGTTGATAAAAACATTTACTTGGTGATTTATGAGATAATAAATATTTTTCTAAGGTTTAAAAAAGTACCTACCTACGTTTTACTAAAATTATAATACCCTTATTAAACAATAAAGCATTATCCTTATTATTTTGTCATCCCCAGAAAGTTCAATTAAATACCAGAGAAGCTTCCATTATATAAGAGAAATAATTTCATTTATAAAATATATAAAATGTATGAATAAATATTAGCTGTTAGGTAAAATATCCTTAGTTCTAAGCCAATTATTGAGAACCACTGCTGGGAATATCCATGCCAGTCACCCTTCAGGTTCGAGCGATTATAAACCCAAACGATCTGCTAATTGCCTGCGTGTCATTAAGCTTCCACTTACAAAAGGAATTAGACAAACAAACAATAAAATTTATGGCAAGTGTCGCATTTTGTCATCAACAACTGGCAGGAAAATAAAATAAAATAAAAGGAGAAGCAACAACAACCCCTGGCTGCGAATTTCCACCAGCAAATATTTACACAAATCCGGCAGGGCGAGAGATTGCGACATAATGCCACCCCTAAGTGGGCAGTGTCACTCTAGTCGTCTCTCTCGGTTTTATTCCCTTGATTTTTCTTTCTATATATAAAAATATATATATTCTCTTTTGGTGACGATGACTAAATTAGCCCTTGATTGCGGGGATAATTTTAAGGAGTGGGGATTTGGGGACCAGAAAATGACCGCAATGAGAGCAGTAATGACATTACTTGACTACTCAGATCCTTTATTTTTCAACGCTTTTCACGATTTTCACTGAGGGAAATAAATGTAAGAAATCAGTTAATAAGCTAGTGAATGGGGACAGAAGAAAAACCATATATATTACAAAGAAATTAATAATAATGTATAAGGTAAGAAGTATCCATTTAAATATTAAATATAACAATTGTGATATGTATATATATTATTTGTTGGCGGTTTAACTATTTTTTATATTTGGATCTGCATAAAGTATATAAAATATAATTCTTAATAGTTTTCAAACGAGTTGAGTAAGAAAATTTACTAACAAGTTTTATTAAACATTGAAAGAATGTGAAAAAATGAATTAAAAAATTATTTCCTCTTAAAAAAACTATCTCTACTTATTTAAGGAACAAAAATCTATAAGATTTTCCCCACATTTTCAAGGGAAATTATTTCTGCAAGTGCTCTCTTTATACCATTGACTCCTGTGGTGCTTATCTCTTGATTTTCCTTTCTCTCATTTCGGAGAGATTTTCCTACCGACTCACGGGTTATTGAACAGGCGTGCGCAGCGGAAGGCGTTCGACTTAATGTTTTGGATGGAAAACGTTTAAATTCCATTGGCGCACTTCCGGTCAGCGGATGTCGTGTGCGCCAGCGGAAACATTAAGAGAGCAGTGTCTGCTCTCGCTCCCTCAGTTCATTTTTTTTTTCGTCTCCTTCCGTCCAATCCCCGATTCCAGCTAATGACGCTGGCCCATCATCGATATGGTGGACACGTGCTCCCAATGGGTGACCAGCGTCTAATCATTTAGAGAGGCATTGTCTCTGTAGAGCAGGATATATATATATATATATTTGGGTATCCTTATTGATAAATGGCAGAAGCGATAGGTGATATTTTTATCCAAATTGTTTTGATTCTTCAACTAATTTAATTTATTTGTATTGTTTTATGTAACATTTTATTAAAAATTAAATAGTTTTCAATTGATTGAAAAAGAAGGTAAAGGTTCTTGTTAGTTTTTAGCTTGTTATTCATGCTTGTTATTTCATTTTATTCCAAACACTTTTCTTCACAATCTTTTTGCGACCAAAAACTATTATCGTTTCCGCCACAGCCTCCGTAAATGAATTTGATGCACTTCTTATTCTCAGAATCATAGCTCCACTTGGGTATAAAGGCTTCACAAGCGACTAGACCATTGCCATTTAGAGAATGTGTCTGGCCGCAGATTTCTATATTAATATTGTATAATAACTCCATTAAATCAACGATTTTTTAAGGGCTATAATCAACACACACACCGTTTTTCAAAGCCAAGGAAGAGGCAACAAGAGCAGCAATAATTGCCAGGAAAATTAGGAGCCTCATTCTGGAATTTATTGTTTTTTAGAACATTCAGCTGGCAAAGTAAAATGTAAACTAAACCCGGATTATAGAAGTGTCGTGTAATTTATAGCAAATGGATTGACTTACAATTTCAAGCTTATCTTCCGAAAGCATTTAAAACCTCGAGTTAAATAGACTAGGAAATAAATATGACAAGTTTCGAAATCATGAAATTGGGTTTTCGAGTAAGGCAAGATAGTGTGTCAAGGTCCAGACAAGATTAAAGTAATTGAATTCTATTTAGTTTTATAAAATCTAACTTAACCATTATCAAATGTTTCTAGCTCTGAGAGCAAAAACATTATTCTTATCGAGAAAATTCCTCCAGTATGTTAAAATATATAATAAGAAGACATAACAAGTGAATGAGATTATTCAACTGAATGTATATATGTATTTATACAATAATTTGGTTTAATTGCTTTAATTAAGCAGTTCATTCATCATCTTTCGATTTCAACAATTGCCTCATTCCAGACATTTTTCTTCGCAACTCTCTTTTGTTATAAATCGATTTGCATTGCCCCCGCAGCCTCCATAGGTGAACATGATGCACTTATTAGCCGACGAATCATATGTATAATCATACAAAAGAGCCCGACAGGTTATGCCTGTATCTTTATAACCATTAGCAGAATGTGGTAAACCGCAGATTTCTTTGAAATTATTTTAAAAGGAAGAATTTTTAATCAGGGAACTTTTGAGGGGGTTTATACAAATTAACACACACCGTTTTTCAAAGCCAAGGAAGTGGCCACAAGAGCAGCAGTTAGGGCCACAAAAATTAGGAGCTTCATTTTGAAAATTATTTTTTATAGAACTTTTAGCTGGCAAAGTTAAATGTGAACTAAACCCGGAACATGGCAGAGTCGTGCAATTTATGGCAAGCGGATTGAATTGAGATTTTAAAGCGTATATTTGAATTCGACACACATATTGGCACAGCAAAAAAAAATTAATTTAATTAATTTAAATTAGGCATGGAAATGACTTAACTATCGCTGGCACCACCGACAAAGCAAACGGAAACATACAGCTTTATTTTTGATTTTCCAGTGTTCATAACAAACACTTTTCTTCCCAACTATCTGTTATAGAGAAATGATTTTTATTGCTTCCATAGATGAATTCGAAGCACTTTTTGTCAGGATTTTATACCCATCAGACTTTACCAATCTATTTTAGCAAGGGGCTCTGAGAGCAAGAACCTAATTCTTATCGAGAAAATACCTTCAGTATAAAAAACTATTTAATAAAAAGACATAACAGGTGGCTGGGATTTTGCAACTGAATGTATATTTGTATTTATACAATAATTTGATTTAGTTGCTATAATTAAGCAGTTCATTCATCATCTTTCGATCTCAACATTGGCTTCATTCCAGGCATATTTCTTCGCAACTCTCTTTTGAATCAAAACGATTTGCATCGCCCCCGCAGCCTCCAAATTCGAACATGATGAACTTATTAGCCGACGAGTCATATTTTTAATTATGAGAAGCAGCCAGACAGGACGTGCGTGGTTTTTTATTAACATCAGCAGGATGTGGAAAACTGCAGCGGTCTTTAAAATTAATTTAAAAGAAAGAATTTTGTATCAAGGATCTTTTGAGTAAGTTTAAACAAATTAACACACACCGTTTCTTATAGCCAAGGAAGTGGCCACAAGAGCAGCAATTAGGGCCACAAAAATTAAGAGCTTCATTCTGGAATTTATTTTTTATAGAACTTTTAGCTGGCAAAGTTAAATGTGAACTAAACCAGGAACATGGCAGAGTCGTGCAATTTATGGCAAGCGGATTGAATTGAGATTTTAAAGCGTATATTTGAATTCGAAACACATATTAGCACAGCAAAAAAATTAATTTAATTAATTTAAATTAGGCATGGAAATGACTTAACTATCGCTGGCACCACCGACAAAGCAAACGGAAACATACAGCTTTATTTTTGATTTTCCAGTGTTCATAACAAACACTTTTCTTCCCAACTATCTGTTATAGAGAAATGATTTTTATTGCTTCCATAGATGAATTCGAAGCACTTTTTGTCAGGATTTTATACCCATCAGACTTTACCAATCTATTTTAGCAAGGGGCTCTGAGAGCAAGAACCTAATTCTTATCGAGAAAATACCTTCAGTATAAAAAACTATTTAATAAAAAGACATAACAGGTGGCTGGGATTTTGCAACTGAATGTATATTTGTATTTATACAATAATTTGATTTAGTTGCTATAATTAAGCAGTTCATTCATCATCTTTCGATCTCAACATTGGCTTCATTCCAGGCATATTTCTTCGCAACTCTCTTTTGAATCAAAACGATTTGCATCGCCCCCGCAGCCTCCAAATTCGAACATGATGAACTTATTAGCCGACGAGTCATATTTTTAATTATGAGAAGCAGCCAGACAGGACGTGCGTGGTTTTTTATTAACATCAGCAGGATGTGGAAAACTGCAGCGGTCTTTAAAATTAATTTAAAAGAAAGAATTTTGTATCAAGGATCTTTTGAGTAAGTTTAAACAAATTAACACACACCGTTTCTTATAGCCAAGGAAGTGGCCACAAGAGCAGCAATTAGGGCCACAAAAATTAGGAGCTTCATTTTGAAAATTATTTTTTATAGAACTTTTAGCTGGCAAAGTTAAATGTGAACTAAACCCGGAACATGGCAGAGTCGTGCAATTTATGGCAAGCGAATTGAATTGAGATTTTAAAGCGTATATTTGAATTCGAAACACATATTGGCACAGCAAAAAAAATTAATTTTATTAATTTAAATTAGGCATGGAAATGACTTAACTATCGCTGGCACCACCGACAAAGCAAACGGATACATACAGCTTTATTTTTGATTTTCCAGTGTTCATAACAAACACTTTTCTTCCCAACTATCTGTTATAGAGAAATGATTTTTATTGCTTCCATAGATGAAATCTAAGTACTTTTTGCCAGGATTTTATACCCACCAGACTTTACTAATCTATTTTAGCAAGAGGCTCTGAGAGCAAGACCTAATTCTTATCGAAAAAATTCCTCCAGTATAAAAATCTATATAATAAAAAGACATAACAGGTGGCTGGGATTATTCAACTGAATGTATATATGTATTTATACAATAATTTGATTTAATTGCTTTAATTAAGCAGTTCATTCATCATCTTTCGATTTCAACATTGGCTTCATTCCAGGCATTTTTGTTCGCAACTCCATTTTGAATCAAAACGATTTGCATTGCCCCCGCAGCCTCCAAATTCGAACATGACGCACTTATTAAGCGTCGAATTATATGTATAATAATGAAAAAGAGACAGACAGGATACGAGTGGTTTTTTATAACCATCAGCAAAATGTGTTAAACCGCAGATTTCTTTGAAATTATTTTAAAAGAAAGAATTTTTAATCAGGGATCTTTTGAGGAAGTTTAAACAAATTAACACACACCGTTTTTCAAAGTCAAAGAAGTGGCCACAAGAGCAGCAATTAGTGCCATAAAAATGAAAGCCTTCATTCTGGAATTTATTTTTTATAGAACTTTTAGCTGGCAAAGTTAAATGTGAACTAAACCCGGCGTATGGCAAGCGGATTGAATTGAGATTTTAAAGCGTATATATGAATTCGAAATATTTTTTAACAGTTTAATTAAATTAATTCAAGTTATGCATAAAAATAGACTCACCTGTCGCTGGCACCACCTCCACCACCACCGCCAAAGCTTCCAAAGATGTGGCTTCCAAAGGCCGCCGCCGCTGCTGCCGAGGAGTGTGGCATCTGCGGCAACTGTGGGGCATGCGGCGTGGTGGGCGTCGGCGTGGATGAGGCCGAGTTGTTCGAGGAGTTGGTTGTCGGCATCCGGGAGCCGGTGGTCAATGACATGGGTCCGCCCACCTCGATGGGTGAGTCAGTGTTCCGTGAATTCGAGGGGCTGCTGGGGGGTCCACTTTGACCTTGTGCACCTCCTCCTCCTCCGCCGCTGGCGAGTGGCGTGTGATCCTGCTCTCGATCCCGGAGACCCGATGGTGATGGAGAACCGGCACTAATCGAGCCCAGCGACTGGGAGGCAGAGTGTGGTGTGGTGGTCAGTTGATTGGAGGACAGCGGGCGCTCATTATCGCTGGAATCCAGATGCAGACCTCCGCCAGGACTGCGTGAGTGGGAAAGGGAATGCGAATGGGAATGGGCGAGTGAGTGATGGTGTTGCTGCTGCTGCTCCAAGGATCCACCATTGGCCAGCAGAGGACTATGCGAACGCTGGCGCGGTGGCAGCTCATCCATGTCGTCGTCTATCTCGCCAGTGATATCAGGCGAGGATTCGCGGGAGTCATGGAGCTGGGAGCAATAAAATTTAATAAATTGAAGTATGTTTTATTTTAATGATTTGCTATATATGTATATCCTTCTCACCTTGTCCAAGGAGCTGGTGCTCTCGCCATTCTCCCGCTTGCGCTGCTCATCCTTGAGCCGCTCCGCCTTGCGCCACTTGGCCCTGCGGTTCTGGAACCAGACCTGCGAACAAGGATGATGGAAAGCCAGAATGAAATTGAGAAAGTTTTTTTTGGTGAAAATTGCCTTGATATGGCCACATGTCTCTATTATTATTTACGCCACGAGCCAACTTTCTGCCCTCACCCGCTCCCGGCCAATTGGAAATTGAAAAACTTTCCCCGAGAGATACAGAGGGAGTGCGAGAGAGTTGGGGAAAATTGTTGCCAGGGCCAGACAATAAACGAAATTTTCCACCTCAACAAACTTTAACAATCTAAATATATATACTCCATGGCTTTCCTTTTTGTCTTTCCAGGCAATCTTAGAGATATATACATATATATCTATATAAACAAACAAAATCGGATTTTCAATTTTTGCCAAAAAGGGAAGACAAAACAAATTTTGGCCTGTAATCAGCGCCTAAATTGGGGGCTTTACAGGGGGGAGGGGGGTTACAAGAGTGTGGAAATGGAGAAACCGGGCCAAAAAGGGGGGACTTGGAAACTCACACACATGGCTGCCTGGCCCTAATGAGGCTCAATCAAGACAATGGCTGCCTTGGCATTCCTTAGACACATCCTTTTGGATTGCTTGCTTATGCGCGCGTGTTTCCTTTTCCCCTACCCCCCTATATATACATATATATTTTCCCCCCTCGAATTTTCCCTTTACTTCCCGTTGCTTCCTTTCCCTTCGTTTGCTTTTAGTTTCCGGTTTTGCGTTGATTCCCCGAGCTTAAAGCGCCCTCTAATGGGATTTTCGGCGCCATCTTGTGCTCTCTTATAGTATGTGTGTATTTCCCTCCGTGTGTGTGTAAGTAAATTTCCTAATCAAAATTCAAATTAGACATTTGTGCCAAAAGTTGGCATTTGTTGGCTCCCAATTGTTGTAATCATAACAGCAGCAGCATGGAGAAGCATAAAACAATTTGTAGCCCAAAGGCAACAACATTCTCCTTTTCCTGGCTTCATGGCGGCCATGTTGCCCCAGAGCTTCCTGCTCCCTGCTCCCTGCTCCCAGCTTCCTGCTCCCATCTCCCTTTATCCAAACAATAAATTGCGCACAATCCAACCCCCAAAAAGGCTACACCCACCACATCCAGGTCTGAACTTTCCCTCGATTTTCCTTGTCGTTTTTTTCCCCGAATGGTGGTGGTGACGCCCACCAGTTTACTTAATACAATATTTATGCCATAAGCACATTACCAATAAAATATGGCTGGGGCCCAAACTTTTTCCTCACTGTAGGAGTATGTGTGTGTGTGTGCCCCCAAGGGGTGGCTGAAAGAGAGAAAGAGATAGAGGGGGCAGAGAGAAGGATATATGAAGGAGAGGCCAACGATAAAAGTGGCTCCTTCTCCTTCTGGCTTATGACAAAAATTGAATAATGAAAAACAATTGTGTGTGTCTTGCTCTCTCTCTCGTCCTGTGCAGCCATCTCCCTCTCTTTCAATCATAATTTCATGCACAATTTTGCTTTGTTTTATTACCAAAACACACACACACTCATACACATTTTAACGTGTTTCTTATTTATTCAATTCGCTTGGTTTAGTTCCTTGATTGCTTGCTTGCCTTGGAATTACTTTTCAAAATGGAGGGGAATGGGGCAAAAAGGACATACTGAAATATTTAAAGGGTCCTGCTTGTGCTTATTTATGTTTTCTTTTTGGAGAATTTCCATTTTGTTATTTCAGATTTAATTTATTTTATTTCCTATTTGCAAGTTATAAAATATTTCATTTTACTTTTTAAAATTGTCACAGGGCAAAGCATACTTTTGGGGGAAACTTAAAGGTGGAAAATTGGAAGTAAGAAAAGATATATGATTTAAAGCATTAAATAAATGATATGGTTAATAAGGAATTTTAGGATAGGACCGGAAAACGATCGTAAGAAAGCTTAAAATATTCGCATAAATTAATATTTATCTAAATTTATAAGTATATTTTTTACAAGTAAAAGTTTCAAATGCTCATAACTATGCCAAAAATGCTTTAATTTTAATTCGGAAAGCTGTGCTATGTTATTCCTTTTTAGTTTAATAAATCTGCATACTCAATTAAAAAATTAAAATTTTTGAAAATTTTAACGATGTTACCCCTTATAAAATTTTTGAAAATTTGAAAATATTTCAAAAATTCATTTTTTTTTACCGGACGTGCCTAATCGACTCGGCGGCTATCCATGCTGATCAATAATATATATTCTTTATGGAGTCGGAAATAACTTATTCATTAATTCAGACTAAAAAGTATATTAGTTAACTTAAATTTTATTTATTTAATTTCACTTCATTTTATTGTTTTCCAAAATACAGTATTTACCAGACCACAAACGCTGCTGTCTGTGGCCGCTGTGCCTTGCAGATATACGGAATCTTAACTGTACAGTATCTATCATTCAATCCCCAATTCTGTGAGGTCTCCAAATTTCGACCCATATCATCGCAAAACTCCTGTCCCTGTCCATTGTTGGGTTCTCCGGGTAACCAAATATCCAAATCGAGGGCCTGACCATTGGACCAAATATGAGTTTTGCCATTCGACAAACTAGAGCCCGATGTCCAGTATTTTGTATTTATATCAGAGGTTTTAAGAAAACTGGTGATTAAATTCCACTCATCTAAGCTTTCGAAGGCGATTAAACTGGCACCCAACTGGCGACACGATTCGGAGGCAGCGTACCAGTTTTTTGGATTATTATATTCTATATAGTAATAATCACTACCTATCTTGGTAAATGGTGCTGTAGACACATTTAAAAATGGTGGCACTCCTAATTAGGAAAATACAATAAGTTTAAACGTTTCTTTTTATTTAAGAAATTAGCTATTCTCACCATCAATTATGTTAGGTGTTAACTTGTAGGCCACCGAAAGGGAAATTAGTCCCAAAAGCGATATTATTCTGGCTAGCATGGCGAGCAACTTAAGAAGACTGTTGAGAATTAATCTTAAGCAGCGTCTTTTATGCGATAAAAATAGGTACAAACTTAAAGTACATACAAATATTGATATACATTATTTCAGAAGCGGCTTAAGCATGGTTATTTTTTAATTGTTTAGTAAACAACAGTAAACTTTATTTGTCTATAAATCTTGATAAGATGCTTCGCATGCTTTAGTCAGGTGTAATCTATATATACTGAGAGAAAGTTTACTGTTCACAAATTCTGATACAAAATTCAAGTAAAATATGTAAAGAAGTAATTGTATTATAACTTATACAACTTTCCTTGAAATTAATTGATTTTGGCCATTCCTTTTTTAATAAAAGTTCTCAAAGTATGTATAAAGAACGTTCGTTATCATTATTAATAATATTTATTCCTGTAATCACGTTCGACAAATATCCTTCCTTCTTAAAAAAAATATATATTTACCCATAGCACATATCAATCCCTATCAACACACTCTCTCATGAGGAGAAGGACCCTTTTGAGTCACTCGAAGTAATTTATTTACTCAAGCCAAAACGCCCAAAGCGACGAAATTTATTTTCATAATTTCTGAAGAACAATGCCAAGAACAATAATAAACATAATAACAATTATTCAGGCACAAATTTTTGTGCGGTTACAAGTTACACGAAAACCGATTTGCCGTGAAAACGAAAACAAACAAGCAAACAATGCCAGAGAAGTTGTTACACAGCGAATTACACAGTGGAAAAAAAAGGAGCGGAAACAATGGGAGAACAAGGACCAAACACAACAAAAAAAAACAAAAAAAAAAAAACAAGGAGTATAAACACCACCCAGAATCGTAGAATCGCTGAATCGCAGGGGTAATTACGGACAAGTGCGCACCATTAGCTTCCGCAAACAGTTTGTCTCGATCCCGGAACACTCAGTGCAAACAACACCCAGGCAGAAGGGAACAAGGACCTTAGCCATGGGGTCCTTGCAGGAAGGCAAAGAGCACACAGCAGCTCAAGTGGAATGAATGAACAGATGTGTTAATATCAAACGCATTTCGCTCCCGGCTAAACGGTGAACCCTTTGGCAGTGGCAACAACAATAATTGGGCTACCGCAGCAGCCAACACCGAACACACACACACCGACACACACACACATCCCGGGTACACCCCTTTTCCCATCATCTATGGCAATCCCTTTTCCGGAGGGTTGGGCATCCCCGCCCATGTCCTGCGGCAACCATAAGGCGGTCTCGACTCTATTCGAGGCGGCCATCAACTTGGATCAGCATTAAAGGATTACTCGAGCAAATGCAATTATTTGACAGGCTGCCCGGTCAACCAGCCAATCCTTTACACGGTGAGAAAAATATAGAAAAGAATGGAATTGATAAAAATTATAATCGAGAATAAAAAAAATCGAAGCAAGAAATCGAAGATAAATCTAAAAATTTCATCTTCCCGGATGATTTTTATAAATAAAAATCTCAAGTTGTAATTTTGAAACTTTCTTGAATCCTCAAACATATAAAATAATTTGTTTATATAATATATTCAATATATATTCATTTTCTTTCGGATATGGTTTTCAGATATTTTGACTTGATAATATTATACTGCAAAGATTTTCTTTCAAAATATGTCTTGCACAAAGCAAGCTTAAAATTATAAACTTCTAGTTCTGAGAATGATGTAATATATACTAATGATATAATATGAAACAAAATAATTTTGTGTATATAATTATATAATTATTTAGTTAAAGTTATTATTTTTACGGATTTCTTCTTGATACTTATTATAGCACACAGTTACTTCTTCTTCTGTTTTGTGCCTGCTCTTTATTTATGTCAAAATATTACTTTCTCTGTATTAAACGTATTAAATTTTATTCTCAGTGCAACTCCTTTAACCCTCCTCATCTTCTGCGGTTTTTTCTCTCCAAAGAGTTTCTCACATCGCGCTACTTGGGCCTGTGATTATAATAAATTATCAATTATTGGCATTATATGCGGTAAGCAGCCCTTTTGCGGTGGCTCGAGTGGGTGGTGCCACATTTCCGATTGGATGCTTTCTGATACGAATGTGAATGTGAATAATTCGAATTGTCATGCTGCAGCCAGGACATTAATTCTAATCGAATTAGTTATGTATGAGGTATGTAGTTGTTGTCGGAAATGCGAGAGGCGGTAATCGCGGCGGGTTTAACAACTTCATTATTTATCGCCTTAGTTTTGGCAAAATTGAATACTGGTATTTTGATAGAAGAGGGGCTTATTGCTGATACTATTATTATTAATGTAGAGATGAACATGTGCCTGAAAGCATTCTGTTAGAAATGATATTTTAAAAGTGAAATAGGGGTGAAAATTAATCTATGACACCTCTTCAGCTTCAATAAATACTCGGAAAAAAGTATTAAGTAAATCAAACCTCTATTAAGGTTTTCATATTCATACCCTTGTAAGGTATTTTAATTTTAGCCAGTGAAGGAATCGTTTCCGACCCTATAAATCATATATATTCTTGATCAGCATCAACAGCCGAATCGATCTAGCCATGTCCAAAGGAAAACAAATTTTTGAACAATTTTCGAAAATTTTATAAGGGGTTACATCATTAAAATTGTCAAAATTTCAAGAAAAATTTAAACTTTTAAATTTTGAATTTAAAAATGCAGATTTGTTAATCTATTAAAAACTAGCAGAGAACAGCTTTTCGAATTAAAATTAAACAATGTTTGACTGAGTTATGAGCTATTTTCAATGCAAGGGTAAAGAATTTTCGGGTTATATTATAGAATTAGTAAAACTATCTTTAAAAAAATACCAATTAATTATACTTAAAGAAAATAACCTATGTTTAGTTTATTTAGTTATTTAAGGTATATAAAAGTATCTCAGTGTCGCAGTTAGAGCAATATAGCTTTTAAAAAACCCCCCAACTAATATTTAATATTCAACAAATAATCATTTAATGGCATGCAAATCTCTTTTGAAAATCACTTTCCTATGACTACCAACCCCAATTCCTCAAAAGATTCACCCCAAAAGATAGAAAACAAAATCGAAAATCAAATTTACCACTCATTTATCAATCAATATCGCTTATTATAGAGAGCAACTTCAAAGTGCTTCGTCCTTGTCAGGTAAATAACCGATATAAATATACATATATATCCCTGATCCCAGCTGAGACTCCTGTAAGAATCCCAGGCCATAAGCTCGCTTGGGATATACATTAAGTAAATGATTTTTGCACTGAACTCGAATGCGTTGCGACAGGGCGCCAGGACCAAAAATTGACAGATGAAAAAATCCCGTGGATAACGTATCAGGTTACGGGCAAGTGAGCGGCTAAACAGGAGTCAGGGGGATGCCTGGGAGAGCCGGTAGTAGACATAATAAATTTTATTATAAAATTTATTTCCGCATCCGCATCCGTTGGACGCAGTCGAAAGAGAATGTGTCAAAATGCGGTTGGAAAAGCGCGAAGGATGAGGAGTGGGAGGAGTCCGAGCCGAGCTCACCCTCATCAAAATATTTGGCATTCATTCCATTATCGAAATCCCAGACTAAGCTGTCTGTCCATTCGAAATGTTTTTTCGCTTTTTCCCCCAGTTTTTTTACACAATTTTTTTTCGTGGCCATCCGCAAATTTGTTAAAGAACTCTGGACGCTGCAAACTCGGACCAGCAAAAGTTGGTAATATCTGACAGGTTCATGGAAAGTACAAAAAAAATAAATAAGAGAGAGAAGAGAAACAAAAAAAGAAAATGGGGGTGGCTTTTCTTATTAACTTGCAATAACTTTGTTTCGCCTGACAAGTACACGTGTTTGCGACAAGTGTCCCACTCTCGTAAAACTTGGACACTTGACAAATATTTAACTCGGGATACAAATATCAAATTGATAGCTGAATTTTTTTTATGACAAATTGAATTGAAAGTATCTGGTTACGCCTGGGAAAAATATGTTCGCAAGGTTGGAAAAGCATGAAAAATGCTTGGAAGCTGCCGCCGTGAAAATGCAAAGGCGCCTCGGCTTGCTAATTGTGCCGGAAATAGAAAAATGGAGAGGATGTCGCGCAATGGAAAGTCGCCACCAAAGTGTTTTAATGGCCACCAAAGTGTGCGTGGGCTTGCAGTATCTCTCGGATACTTGCGAAACGTGTCTAGTTAGTGCAGCATCCTCATTAAGTTGCCCAGTTTCATTGCATAATTTGCTTTCGGCCTTAGGTACTTGCGACGTGCTCGAGTGCCGGAGATGGAAATTCGCCCACCTCAAGATCTCCGGAATAATCTTTTCTAACATGTATCTGTATCTGTATCTGCATCTGTAACTGTATCTACATCTTTGTGTGTTTGTGGAAGGAAGTGCTATCCGCTAATTGTCAGCTTGCCGTGCACTAATCTGACAAATGTAGCTGCAATTCCATACACTTACCTCTTCTGCTTTTGGCACTAAACAATCTGTTCCATCACTCAATTTGCATAGCAAAATCACAGCGAGGTCATAAATTCTAATCTAAGTCTAATTTTGGCCACAATTGTCAGAAATAATTGCGATCTGTGTGACGTTAATCGTTAAATAATACGAAAATGGAATGGAAATGTAGGTAAATGGGGGTAGATTAAATTTTAATTAAGGTTACGGGTGTTTAGGTATTACATGTTTATTCAGTGTATTATTTTCTTAAAGAAATTATTTTTTAAATACTAAACTTTGTGACCATTTTGTTTTTAAACATATTTATTTATCAGAAAAAGTTTCAACAGTTTAAAGTTTATATCATATATTTTTTTAATATACTCCAAATGCACTTATATTCCTTGACTTTTTACTAGTTTCCTAAAAAACCCCTATTGTTTGCTATAAATTTTCTGAGCTCCTGGGCTTTCTTCTCCCTTCTCTTTTATATTGAAAAATAAATTTGATTTCTTTAGAGGGAGGTTTCGAAGCTTTATAACAAACAGAGGAGAACAATTTGCCGAGCAGCTCCTTCCACTTTTCCTTACTTTCTTTTCATTTTTCATATTTTTCCTGTTAACGCTCAAGAACTTTGCATATTTGGCTGCCTCGTCTTTTTTATATTCGTTTGGGCCCCAACGTCATTGAAAATGTATATAGAAAGTATATTTTTAAAGGCTGTTATTGCATTAGGCCGCCTGCCACCCCGAGAACCCGTTTTTGGGTAATCCTGTGAATCCCCGGGTCCTCGAGCCTGTTCACCATGCATATGCATTATTAATCGAGAAAAACTGAGGGCTTTGATCAGACTGCGTGACCGGTCTAGGGTTGTGTCTGTCTGTCCTACACTCCTCTATATATACTTTTATGAAATTTGATACGATTTCCTCAACTTCTTGGCTGAATTTCAAATATTTCTCCAGTTTTGTTTCAACAACTCTCTCTTGCTTAGTTTGCATAATTTCTTGGTAGAGAAAGTGTTATTTTGCTTACCTGAACCCGTGCCTCGGTCAGGTTGATTTTCATGGCCAGATCCTCGCGTGTAAATACATCCGGATAGTGAGTTTGGGCAAAGGCCGTTTCCAGCTCCTCCAGCTGCCGAAATTAAAAATTAAACACAATTCCCCAGCACTTCTTTCCAACTTACCTGTTGCAATGTGAAGGTGGTGCGATTCCGTCGCTGCTTCCGCCGGACGAAGGTCTCATCGTGGATGGCAGGATGATACGAGTAGCTGGTATCTAAGGGGAATCGAGATCGAGAGGAGTGTGAGCCAGTGTTTGGTGTTGCATTAGCGCCTTAATTTTAACTCTAGTTGCAACCGAGAAAGGTGCAAGGGCATAAGTGCCACTAAGCTGCGGATATACGTCTTCTATGGCGACGCCAGCCATTAATTAAATAGTTGGGGATTAAAATAGTTAGGGACTGGTATTGCACAGGAAAATATATAAAGATTGAAGCAGCAGAAAATAATTCAAGATTTTCCTGTTTAGCTAGAAAGCTAACTATGAAAAATAACACGAAAGAAACTAACTTCGGGAACCTGAAATTTATGTACCTTAATAGTTTGCAATTGTAATATATTATTAAATTGGAAATTTATTATAACCAATCGATAATTTTTGGTAATTTTATATGACAAATTTTTCAATGTATCAAAGCTTAAAATACTCATAACTAAGTCAAAAACGCCTCAATTTTAATTCGGAAAGCGTTTCTATGTTAGTTTTTATTAGGTTTATAAATAAGCATACCAAATATTAAAATTAAAACAATTCAAATTTTTGCCAATTTTTTTAAATTTTAATGATGTAACCCCTTATAAAATTTTCAAAATTTTTAAAAAATTTAATTTTGGTTGGACATAGCTAAACGGATTCGGCTGTTAATGCTGATCAAGAATATATATGATTTATAGGGTCGGAAATGATTCCTTCACAGCTTTGTAAGCTCCTGAATAAAATTATAGTCCCCTTCAAGGGTATACAAATTAAATACATTAATTATATATTATTTATTATTTCTTTACTATATTTTTGATAAGATATTGCTATACACATCCCTAGAACATGGTAACCGCTTGTTACCACCTAAAAACAAAGTAACTTGATACTTTTAATACTACCTTTCAGGTTACTTTACATAATTCTGAACTTCCGCCAACCCTTAACTTCTCTGCTTTATAATTTATAGATATAAAGATGGAATTCCATTACACATTTTTTGTTTAGTTCTCGATATCTCCAGTGAAGCGGGGAGTTTTCTCTAAATTTTAGATGACCCAAACTGTAACTGCCTTGGAATTCATTCAAGCTAGAAGATCCTTTCACCTTCCCTGTTTTCCCAGTTCCAAGGCAGTTTCCCATTTTCCAGTGCCGCCCCAAAACTTTTGCCTTTTGCTGAAAGCCAGCTGTTGCCAAAAATTGCTGGCTAATTGAATTTTCTAGCAGCAGCGCCATTTTGTATGCTACAAAATATTTTATAACTGCCTTTTTGAAAGAGAGAAAGGGATGGAAGGGAAAGGCGTTGACAGGCCCCACTTGACCTCGGCCTGGCAATCCTCTTTTCCTCGCTTTTCCTTCTCTTTTCCCCCCCGCCATCACAAAATGGAAAACCAAAGTCGAAAGGCGGAAACTTTTGCCGGACCTTTTTTGCCCGGCCTCGGACTGGGTTCTCTCTCTGGTGTTCGTGTTGTAAAATTAATTTTCAATTTGATTTTAAATAAATAATTAGCTGGCAAATTGCAAAATTTAATTTTAATTTTCTTCTTGCCAAAGCCAGCAGTCTCTTTTTCTCTGTCTGCCTTTGGTTGTGTGTGTGTCAACCTTTTTTTTTCTCTTTTTGGGGGGCTCTAATCCGATTAGCTGAAATGTTGTTACTTTGCCATTCATTTGCGCCGGCCTGAAGGTCGTCCCAGTCGACAGCACCGCCCACCAGTCACCAGCCACCCCTTTTCTCTATATATATCTCTGTCTCTCCGTGGCTCTATCTTTCTCTTGGCAATCCCCTAGAGACTCTGTAATGCGCACTAATGTTGTTTGGCTACGTTTTTCTCTGTCATGGCAAGTGCTGCCATCGATTAATATTTAATTACGGAAAATAATTAGAAAATGTTTCCACTCGGCTTTCGTTACTCTCTATTTCTCACAGGTAAATACTAGATATTCCTGCTAATGAAGCACGCATTTTGGGTACCAAAATTGAGCTCAAAGAGCTGAGGAAGATGAGAAGGAGACAGAGCCTAATCGAATAATCGATGAGTATCTAGTTCGAGTATGGCGCACTCAGCATCATTTTTGGAAGCTAAAATGGTGCCAAGATTAGAGGTGGCAATGTGAGGCTACTACTTAAACTCCAAGTCTTAAAACTTAGTCAAAATTAATTGAAAAGAAAAACATTTTGAATACCTTAAAACCCATATTTATTCCTTATTATAACTACAAAATACACTTTATAGAGAAAACCCTGAAGAAAATGTCTAATTTTCCGTTTCTAGCTCTCGTTTTCGGATAATCACGATCACGACCTTTTCTCATTTACTCATCCCCAAGCTCATCTCTGTCTCATCGGTGCCTCAACTGCAGTGCAATTTTCTTGCTAATCAAATTCTTTGCAGCCAATAATTGCCTAAAATGCAAATGGAAATGTGCTGCCCCCAGGCCAAGAGTGGGCGTAGAGGAAAATGCCTCGGGGCTGGCCAAAAAGAAGGCCAGGCCAATGCCAGAATGGCCAGAAATGGCAGCAGCAATTAGCACAATTAGGTTTCGAGTGCAAATCCCAGAGCGCCGAAGCCGAAAGCTGCCCCCTGGAAAAACCGGGCAATAAGAATTTCATGCTGAAAGCTTTGCCCAGAACCAGTACCAGGAGTTCAATGCGGGATTTCCACCCATTCCGAACGATTTCCCATTTCCCTGGCCAGCAAACATCAAACGTCATGTGGCAGCAGTAGCAGCAACAACAAGTCAACTAACCGCACTTGTCAGGAAGACAGGATTAACAAATCCTTGTTGGCAAATTGATTCCAAAAGTACGCAAAAGGGGGCCCCACCAGGAGCCGGAGCAGCAGACAAGCCCAGTCAGTGAGCCAGGCATCTATATCCTTGTACTGACTGCCACTGCGTCTCCTTGGACACTGAACAAAAAGAGCATCACAAATAAAACAAGTAGGGAAACAAACTTTCAAAAATATTCATCTGCTAAATAGAAAATAGAAGTAATAAATAGTAAACAGTGAATTAAAAAACCAAAGATTTTATTTAACAATCGCGAAAGGATTACAATTAAAATCATGAACCTAAAGTCATTTTTGAATTCACTTCAGCACACGCCGTCATGCATTGTTTATAATATGAAAAGTAATTATGTGCAGATACTTTACAAAGTCGCATATGTACGCAAGATTTTGTTTTTTTTCTGCATACGTACACGGGAACTCGATCACAAAAACCCATCTCATCTAGATGAGCAAAATATTAATAGTGATAGAGCATTGCTATCTTATTATACTTACAGTAGTCGCCATGGCAAAGGCCAAGCAAGCTTAGAATAATTGCGATTATAGCGAGTTTCATTATAATTTTATTGCAATTTCTTAGATTATCTACCAACAGTTTGTGTCGACTGTTTTAAGATAACTGAAGGTATAAGTCATAATGTGCTGGATAAATTATCAGAATTTGTAACAGTTTATGGCTCATTATTCACAGCTTGTTTGACTTTTGGTTTCTAAATCAATTCTTAACAAAATTAATACCATTAAAAATATAGAAATACAGAAAAGATAATAAATATTTATTTAATTTAAAAAAATTTAACTTTTTTTAATGATATAATATTCAAATTGGAATAAATTTCGAAAATTATGTTTTTCTACCAGACATGGCTAGATCGACTTGGCAGTTGATGCTGATCGAGAATATATATGACTTGAGACTTTATGAGGTTCTGAAAGAAATTATAACACCCTTGAAGTTTATAAATTTATTAAAATGTATATATTGAAAAACCTAAATTTCTCGCAGTGCACTGAACACTGGTAGCTCTGCGTCTGCTCGTTAGCTGCTCCGGTAATGGGAGATAATTCAATTTTTTAAACATTTGGCATAACAAGCGAAACCATCATTAAGGGATTTTCGGTCTGGGCGCAGGAGCAGTTCGAGTCGAGCGTCTGAAGAGGAGAGTCCTTGCAATCAACTCGTTGCCAAACTAACCTCCCAGCTCCGCCCACGCCAAAGCTATGTATCTGAATTCGCAGTCGTCTCTGTGTATCCGTAAGATACATGTGGATGGCGGGGCAACTTTGTCTGCCGCTTCTTGGGCAAAAATCAATTCTCATTCGATTTCAGTTTCGCTTACTTAATCTGAGAGCCAAGGAATTAGCATTCATTATAAGTAGTTTCTCGGCCTAGTTTCTTTGCGGGAATCCGATACGAGTCCCAGCCGGGAATTCCCCCTGCAAAAGGTTGAATTCCCTTGCCTGCCCTTTATTATTTCTCTCTCTCTGTTTTTTTCTTTTGGTTATTTTCGAAAGTGTCACCGTCTCAATTTCAGAGCTTTGAAAGTCTGGGCACGCGTTGGCAAAAATTTTAAATTAGTTTAGCAATTGAGAGGCATTCTCGGTGTCAGTTCAGCTCAGTTATAGGGGTTGGCTTCTTGGGGATATCAGAAAGGGAAGGGGAAAAAGATAGGGTATGAGAACGACGAGTATCACGTAAAGGAATCACGAATGAGAATCTTGAGGAAAAAAAAACCAAGCAAGTAAATTGAATTAGCTATGCAAATGATCTGGGGAATTTTTATTTTTGATTTTTGAAAGCAATACCTCTATTGGTTGCTCAGAAGGAAAATGTAAATCAAAATATAAATAAAAACAAGGAGAAGATTGATACATTTAAAGAACAATATTTTTGATTCGGTTATTTTATGTTTTGTTTTATAGTTATTATTACAAGCTAAATAAATCCAGGGAACATACAGAGATTAGTCCTAAAAGCAGGATTATTTTTTGGAAAGTTTGGTTTGAATAAAAAATCTTAAAAAATACGAGACCCAAAAATAATGTCCAATTTAATAAAGTATTATAATATTATGATATAAAATTTGACAATTGTCATCTTAAAAATGTTCCGTTTTACTATTAACTAAACCGAATCAAATAAGCCAAAGACAAAGTCCAAGCTGTCGGCTGGAGATTGAAATTATTTTTCTGTAAATTGCATTAGGAGCACATTAAGCTGTCGCAAATCAAAAGCGACAGGCAGTCCCTTTCCAAGGACCTCTGAGATCCTTGGACCTGTGACCCCAGACTACCTCCGATGACCCCGCGGCAAATTTACCGCAACTCCACGATGGCATCAACATAAGTTATCGCATTGCAGCGTCTGTCTATCGTTCCGTCTGTCATATTGAATCAGTCAGGAGTAAATGGAATTTGCACCTGATTAGGATTACAGGAGTAGTCAGGAGTGGAGGATCTACGTGCCGAGACGTTACATAATGCGTTCGTAAGTCCCCATCTAATCCCATTACACACAGCATAAACACACTCACTTTGGAGAGTACACACATTCCCTTGAAGACAGAAAACACCAAAAATGCACTGCAATTTGCAGGCAAAAACTGGATCTATCTCTCTCTCTCTGATTTTTGGCGGTGCCTTTTATGGCTAAAATAAAAAGGGGAAAAAAAATCAATAAACTATTCACTATTTCCAGGCCGCTGACGGCAGCTTTGATTTATGATTTTCGATAAATGCCGAGGCACTCAACTCGACTCAAACTCGACTCGAAATCTGTCGCCGCATTCCGAAACGACGAAGGAAAATTTGCATGGCAAAGCATTAACGCTTTGCCATTCGATAATTGCATAATATGAAATCCAAAATTCCCCTTCCAACCTTCCTCCTGGATGCCAATTCCAATTCCAATTCCAATTCGAATTCGAATGGATATAGCTTCACTTTCCGACACGTTCACGTTTGCTTGAGCTTTGCCTTTACGGCCACTCCTTTGGCTCCCCCAAAAAAAATTACAAAAAAATAAGAGGAGAGAAAAAATATCTGCACTCGGGAATATCGATTGAGAGTGGTTCCTCTTTTTTCGTTTTATTCAATTATAGTTATATGGCCAACTCTGGAGTGCCAGGCCAAGTTTATTTGGGAACTGGAGGGGTCTATGATGGAAGGGGTTTTCCAATGGAGAAAGGATGGGAAAGACACATAGGAAATCAGTAGGAAATGCCGGTTAAGGTTTTTAATTTATAAATATATAATAATATATTTTCCGAAAGTTCTACGTACATATATTATTTGTTGCTAATTTCCTTTTGTATAAACCCTAACCATGCCTGGGCACTTACCCTCTGACCGGAGTGGCAGACTCTCGACATGTGCAACCATGAAATCTGATATGCCACAAACGCACAGCAGACCCTTACTTATTTTCCCACCACCCTTGCACCCTTCAACGTGCTGCTAATAGAATAATTCGTTAATGTAACTACAAAGATACAGAGATACACCGATATAGACAATAATCCATTGACAACAGCAGCCAGGCAGCAGCGATTATCATTGGCTTTTTATCTAAAATTTAATTCGATGCGAGGGCAAAGATTGTACTTTTGCCAGTTGAATTTCCATCTGTTCCAACAGATGATGTCTATATATATTTTATTTTATTACATTCAAGGGTGGTTGGTTAATAATGGATGCAAATATCAGCTGTTGAAGTCATTCAAAAAGTTATTTTTCCTTAGTCAGAGAGGAAGAGTAACATATGCAAAGCTGTTCTTAATTGAAATCAGGAATATACAATTTGTATATATTTTTTGATCTATCGTAACGTTAAAATATCTATTTATCTAAAGACTTTTGCGTTTAATATTGATACCATATTGATATTTTCAGCAAATCCTAGATACCGATGCCTGACTCTCTTGTTTTATATTTATTAAGAGAGTGCTATACCTCTGAGGGTTTCAAAGTCTATTGTATATTATTGTATATTACTATTTAATTACTATATATTTCAGTTATTGTTTCATACTCACATGGATGGGTGGCGGCAAAGGGATAGTCGAGAGTCGGCAGGCGCGGCGGATGGGGTCCGCAGGGATGAAGGGCAGGTGGACATTGGTAGCAAAACATTCCTCTGCCCGCGGCTGCAGGACCGAGCTGCAATCGAAATCGAAATTCAAAAATTGAGAATCAGTATCAAAAGCCTACTCATCGAACTCAAATTGTGAAAAAGAATCTTTAAATTGCATATAATTTTGATAAATTCACTCGATGAACGAGCACGAGACGAGGGACTTGTAATTTAAGTGCACAATTCAATTGGAGGACAGAATGGGAATGGAAATGGGATTGGGAATCGGTGGAGGGAATGCGGGTATTTTCTTCAGATATATTTGTATATATATTTTGTGGGGCGACTCTGCGTCGCCTTTAATGTTGTCATATGCACCTCAAACTCAATTCGATTCAATTAAAGGCAATTACAGACTTCTGACAAATCATCTCGACAATCGATTTCATCTTTTGATGCTTTTGCATCTTCGCTTGCACTGGGAGTTGTCGTTGTCGTTGTCGTTGTCGTTGTTGTCTGCATACAATTAAATTGTCCTCAAACGAATCAATTGATTTAAATTAATTGCATTTGCCGCAAAAGACTCTGGCCATAACTGTAACTGGTCTTGATGAACCTTCAGAGTCGCCTCGATGTTATGTCTTGCCTTCCAGCTATGGCGCCTCTTTCACTCTCTTGCAATGCAATTCTTTGGCTTAATTAGTCAAAGAATTTCCATTTCTCCCAGCTGGGGTGGAAAAGTGCCTTCTTATACATGCAAAAAATATATGTATATGGGAAAACTGAAAGAAGTCATGGGGTCAAGCTAGAGATTGTCGGATAACCCAAGATCTCTAAAAGTATCTTTTTCATTTGGCAAATTCTTGAAATTGATAGTGGTGGGAATGAACCAAGATCGGAATACTTAGTTAAATAGAATAAAACAACCATTTACTACAAAATATAAGTATCTACATCATTTTCCATTTGGCCAACTCCAAACATATATTGCATCAATAAGTTATTTATATAAGTAATATATATAACCAAAAAATAACAACAGAAAATATATACCTTCATTCATAACCAGGACACACAATTTCCTGAATTTTTGTGCATATATCCTTCATTTTTTTTTTGTTTTTTATAGCATTTCCGTTACATTTCAATTGAAATTAAAATTAATTGTTACTTCAAAATGCGCGACATGCAGGTGCCAGGCAACATTTTAATTTATTTGAGTAAATTTCTTAACAAAAAAAAAACATTTTACAAAATTTATTTATGATACCAGGCACACGTCACCCCACAAAAGTTATATATATAGCCATATATATAGAGATATATGGCCACCACAAGTGTTAGCATATCATGTTACAGACTATTTCCGCCAAATTTACACACGCAAAATAATTGAACGACAGCTCGATGGCAGCGCGTGTCCTAATTACACAGAGAAAAAGGTTAAGGTTTTTTTTTAATTTTTAATGGTATTAATTTAGTTAAGAACTGCATAAGAAACCTTTTGGAAAAAGCCAAAAGTCAAACAGGCTGTGAATAATGAGCCATAAACTGTTACAAATTCTGATAATTTTTGCAACACATTATGATTTATACTTCATCGAACTCAAATTCTGTCTTCAGTCTTCTTAAAACAATCGACACAGACTGTTGGTAGATTATAAAAAAAAAATTACAATAAAATTATAATGAAACTCGCTTTAATCGCATTTATTCTAAGCTTGCTTGGTCTTTGCCATGGCGAATTCTGTAAGTATATGAAGATAGCAATGCTCTATATATTCACTATTAATATTTTGCTCATCTAGATGACGTTGGTTTTTGTGGTCGAGTATACAGGTACATATGTGACAAAGAAACAAAATCTTGCGAACGACACCTAGTTTGTAGAATACATGCACATGGTCACTCTAGAAGTTATAAAGAATGCATGAAGACGTGTGCTGAAGTGACTTCAAATGCGACTTTAGATTCATGATTTGAATTGTAACCCTTTCGCAATTGCTAAATAAAAACTTTTCTTTGAGGGCAATTAGATTTATCAAATGCGTTTTGGAATTTAATACTATGTACCAGAAGAATATTTGTGGAAATAACACTTTCAACAAACAGTGGTTATGTTATACAGAAAGAGCTACAATCTAGAGCTACAAATTAAATGAAAGAATATTAATTAATTAACTGGAGATAGTTGTAGACTTACCCAAATTTTGAATTAATCAATATTCTATTACCTTCCCAAATAAATATACTTAGTTGAACAGAAAACCTCCTTTGACTTTGTTTATCTTTTTCCTTGGCATAAATATCTTGTTTAATATTATTAATATTATCTCATCAGAATTATTTTGTTCAGTGTTCAGGATATAATATCCTGCTACAGTTATTATTCCAGCCTCCTGTGTGTGTTCGTCCTGGTCGCAGGTGTAGCCACCGCCTGTTCCCAAATGTCGAGGCCCCGGACAAGTGGCGCCAATAAATTTCCATTTAGCGAGCGGAGGACGACCAGTCGAGGGTCCTTTTCAACGCCCCATTTGGGGGGGTGGAGGGCATTCCATTAGAATTGCGAGAATTTGTAATTTTGCATAATTGTTATATTTGGGAGTCCGTCGGCCGCAAAACTCATTTGCCAAATGGAAAATTGCCATTTCGTGTCTAATGTTGCACATGCGGCACCAGGACACCCAGGACACCGAGGACACTAGGACTACTGAATACCGGATGGGTCCGCAGGACCCTGGCTCTAAAGTTTTAGTGCCAGCAGCGACCCGTTACTGGGTGTTGTTAGTGAATTAATTTCCCCCTGAATAATTTATGCTGAATTATTTTGGACGTATTAAATAGGCTCGGCTTGGTCCTGCGCCCATCACAGGTGAGCAAGAGAGGTCAGGTGCGAAGTGCAGGTGGGGCTTTGCGGTGCTGAGCACCCAGGATAATACTCGGACCTGTGCTAGGACTCTATCTCTGTCTCTCTGTCTCTCTTTTGGCTGGGGCCTTGGGGCGTTACAATTTAAATCAAATCAAAATGCTATTTCTGAAATTGATTTTTGAAATTTTAATGTCCACTGGTAATGGTAATGGAATGGTGCCTTTGGGCCAAATTAGTTGGACGAAACTGCACACTATATGTATATATAACTACATATGTATACCTGAGTGCGACACAAATTGGACAGGGCTTTTACTTAAACATTAAACGCAAATCAGTTGTAAATATTCGAGATGTTTGCTTACACAGCAAATGGAGTTGGGGTTATACTATATGAATTTGAATATTATCTAAAGAAGTTTTTAGATATCAAATAGACACATCAACTTTTTAGCCCAGTATACCAAGAGTGGGTAAAAATTTACATGAACAATATATCGAAAAATACAAATTTTAATTGTTTTATTTCTAATATTGAAGACAATTTCTTAATCAAAATATCGAACTATCTTTTACGATAATTCACGGTATATGTTATTTTATGCAAAACCATTATTTGAAAATTATTTCACAAATAATTGAGAGCCATTATTCAAATAGATCTATAATTTTTACAACCAGAACTTTATAGCCACATAAAATTATAAATTCAGTGAAGCAGAGATTTCATATTTTTAAACTTGAGCTAAAGGCCTTCAGTTCTTTTCAGGCAGCTGAAGAGGACAGTTTTCCTAAGATCGAAATTACAAAATCCGTAAATGACAATGAAATTTGTTGCCACACTTTGTGTAGTATTTCTTCTTATGACCATAGTCCTGGCCCAGAGAGATAGTAAGTATATAGTAAAGCAAAGTGTATCAATTAAATACTTATATATATATTTCCAATCCAGCGGACAGGTGCCACAATGACTTCTCATTTAACGATTTTCTAGTCGAGAGCTACAGGGGCATGTTAAAACTAGGGAGTAACGTTATGAAGAACGTAAGACGCATTATATCAACTTAATAAATTTATGGAAAACGAATATGTATTTTTTTTTAAATATATAAAGGTTTTAAAGTTGAATAAAATATGGCAATGTTGCTATTAGTTTCCTAAAAAATATGTATCTATAATATGTAATAATTGTAAATTTATTAAAGAACCAAAAATGGATAATATTCAAATATATTAATAAACAGCATAAAACTGAACCTTTCTGTATATTTTAAAAATGATTTCTTCAGTCTTTTTTAAAGCACAACTAATTTAAAGAACATTTATATTAGTAACCTTAATGCTTGTTAAAACTTGTGCGTACTTATGGCTGACTTTAACCTAAATATTTTATATAAATAATAAATATAATTCATATATATTTCATAGCCTCATTAGGTTTACAAAATCTGTACTCCAAAGTCTAGTAAAATGTTTCATCAAAATCAAACTAAACTCTTAGGAAGAACTTTACCACTTGGAATATATGTATATTCTTATATATATAATCTATTCCATTGTCTTTTATGGGATCAAAATGGGGTCAAAGTAGTTAAAACTCTTAAAAACTTTTAAATCAAGTTATAAATGTGCAAATAGACTTATGTTAATGTAAGTCTTTAGAACAAAACGGAGCTTTTAATAGTCGATATTTGGACGTAAGAATTTCAGTTGTTTCGATTCATCCGAAGAAAACAGTTCACTTCCAAAAGCGCTCAAGAGAGAAAAAATATAAGAAAATGAAATTCATTTTTGCGCTTTCCTTAATGCTAGTCCTGTTGGTCTTGGCCCAAGGACAAATATTGGATAGTGAGTATTTAGAGCGGGAAATCCTTACATTTAATTTAATTGATTTTCTTTCCATTTAGTTAATTGCGCCTCTGAGCCTTTGGTTATTGGGCCATGCCAGAACCGGATGTCTGGATATAGTTACTCCGAAATCAGGAAGAGATGCGTTAATTTTGCGGCTAGAGGATGTCAAATTGCTGGCAACTTTTTCTTCACTCGAGCGGAGTGCGATGCCAAATGCAAACCCATTGAGACCTTTGCACAGGCACCATTTAGCTTCCTTTTGGAACGAATCATTTCCCAGGCTCGCGACATATTTTCCGCGATTTTTGATTTACCTTAAGAACTGTATGCTTTGGAAAATAAATACGTTTTATCGGTAAATGTGCAACGAAATTACATTGTTTGTTAATACGAATTTTGAAATGGGTATTGTAATAGGGAAATATAATAATAATAAATCCATTGTAATCAAGGTTAAATATATATTACGGTTTACAAAATATGTAAGCTATTATAAATTGTATTTAATATATTTTTGAAATAAATCTATGGCTATGATTAAACCCCTAAAAAAAACTCTAAATGTCTTTATTTCAAGTTTAAACATTTCAATGAACTTTGGTTACCTAATAATTAGGATATTATTTGGTATAAATATTAATATATATATAGATATTTATAGGGTTCAAAGGAGTAAGCTTATTCTATAAATATATTAATATTTAATTTATATATATATATATATTTATATTATATATTCAAATCAAATTGTATCTCTATTTCTTGATGCCAACTTTGGTGGCAATTTTCAGTCTTTTGCCAACAGCTGAGGGAAAAAGTTGTTCTCTGAAATTTGAACAAAATGAAGTTTGTATTTGTATTCTGTTTAATATCCATAATTCTGGGTCTTGCCTTGGCTCAAAATAGTAGTGAGTATTACTTGTTCCTATTTATCCTTTTTTTTAAATTACTTTATTTAATATTTCTTCCCTAGATAGGTGTCATTCGGACACCATTGTCACTGGAGATTGCGGGAGGAGAATTCGAGGATTTGCTTATATATCTGGATCGGACAAATGCCATAGGTTTAGGACTCGAGCCTGTTCTGTAACTGGGAATTTTTTTCATTCCGAAGATGAGTGTAAGCAAAGGTGTGCTACCCCCCGTTCAAGTAATTCTGACGAAAGTGGATTCGTATCTTTCATAAACAGAAGCATGGCGCGTATCCAAGACCTGTTAAAAGGCATAGTAAATTATGCCAGCGACTAAAATGTTATAAAGAAAAGCATTTAATAAAGCTCTAAATGCATAGTTTTTTTCCTTTATATCAATGCTGAATAAATGAGAATTATATAACAGATCAATTTACGTTAAGATTGCTTCTTATGCTAATTTATGTTAATGTGTAATTAGATTTTTAAAATGAAATTTGTTAGGGTTCATATAGGTTGGGTAAATGGATATAAAAAAAGTTTACTTAACTCGGAAAGTGAGGTCTAATTATTCAGTTGCTTTTAAAACATTGAAAATGAAGTTTGTGCTGAAAATTTCTATGGTTCTGCTCCTGCTAGGCCTTGCCTTGGCTCAGAAAGAACGTAAGTAATATATAAATGATCACTTTATCTTGAAGAAAACATAAACTTCTTATATACCACCAACTTAGCTGTCTGTAATAAGAGGCCCGTGGTTACTGGAAAATGTCCTGAACGCAACTCGGGATATACGTATATTCCAGATCACGGTTGTGAAGAGTATCAAGCCCCGGGTTGTTATATTACAGGAAATTTTTTCAATACCCTTGAAGATTGCCAGAGGAAATGTAGCCCAACTTTGGAGTCAAGAATCCAGGACTTTTATCTCAGAAGTATGCAGGTAGTTGGGAAACTTGTAACCAATTTAATGCGCGCTGTGAGACAATTTGTTTGATTGTATTAAATGATTAATTAACTAAGTATAAGAACTATATAAAATAAAGTATGGGTTGTTTTCAAACCCCATTCGCAGTGCCTACTTTCAGGCTGACCGTGCTAATGGTCGCCACCTGCAAATTAGCTCACCTGGGGGCTAACCTTCTCACCTGAAAGTGCCAAAACACGTGTGACAAGTGCGAAATGGTGTGGCAACATAGTCGCTGGAAAACTGCCTGGAAACTGGCGACGCCAAGCCAAATGCAATTATCCAATTGCACGAAATGCACTTGGCAATGTTTGTGGCCTAGACAATGCAACACACACACACACACACAGCTATGGGGTGTATCTGTGAGATGGGTGTGCGAGGGTATCTGTGTGTGTGAGTACGAGTGTAACCGTGTGTGTGGTGGATGGTGGAGCTGCAGCAGCAGCACACGCGAAATTCAATTAAGTGCGCACTAAACAGCGCAACGATTTCGATTTGAATGCACTTACCAAAAAAAAGGTAGAAAAAGTATTCAAAAACAATAAGTAAAGTAAAAGACGAAGTTTGTTACCAGTTTGCGATTAGATTACAAGATCATATTTGAATAAATATTTTTCAATTGATTTTATATGACAATTTACCTAACAAATCAAAGTTTAAAAAACTCATAACTAAGCCAATTAGGCATTAATTTTAATTCGAAACGCGTTCCTATGCTAGTTTTTGTTAGATTAATATATCTGCACACTTAATTTAAAATTCTAAAAAATTACAAAATTTATCAAATTTTTTTAAATTTTAATGATGTAACGCCTTATAAAATTTTCCAAATTTTGAAAAAAGGAAATTTTGGTCAGACATAGCTAGATCGATTCGGTTTTTTATGCTGATCAAGAATATATATGATTTATAGGGTCGGAAATGATTCCTTCTCTGCTTTACAAGCTTTTGACTGAAATTTTAATTCCCTGCAAGGATATAAGGATATATATAATCCTAAAAAGAATTACCACAAAATAAGAATATTAAGAATGAAGTGTTTTGTAGTTTAAAGTTGTAAAATTAATTGCCACAATATAAAGTTCTATAACTCCTTTTATTTAATTTGATTTTATTGTTTTAAGAACTCTTTTTTAGGTACTATTTATTCCACGACTTTTTTCTCTGTGCTAGGAAATTGCCTGGAAAATGGCATAGGAGGTGGCAGAGCCAGAGGAGGTGGCGCTGGCAGAGGGAAAAGCGCTGGCAGATTGGTGGAAATCTGTGTGGTAAGCCTTTGTTGTCCACAGTCCCGTCCTCGGACAAAGGGGGGAAGCTTAGGAATTGGAGGCCTGCGCTAGTTTCTGCCACGAGCCGTCGCCAAAAACGGAGGAAATTCAATCAGAGCGGGAGGATTACCATTTTGCAGGGCAATACAAAATGGAGGATGGAGCGTAGGGTCATACCAGCGGATGCGGATGTGGATGTGAATGTGGATGTGGATGCAGTGTGGATGCACAATTGCATTAGCTGGGAGAAGGGATATGGGAGCAATCGGGGGTCTGAAATGGGGGAAGTAAAACCAGTCGCGTTGATGGCATTTTCCAATTGAATTAATTTTTTTTTTTTTTTTGAGTGAGAAGAATCAATTAAAAGACAATAAAGGAGTAAAAATCAAGGATATGTATTTTAAACAATTTTTATAATGTCAATAACATGTTTAGATTGTTTAGAAGTTTATTAATTTTAAAGTTTTACTAAGTATAATATCATAATTGTGGAAATAGTTATGTTTTAATAATATGTAAGTTAAATTTTACTTTAAAAATGAATCAAAAAGTATAACTATAATTTAAATATCAAATATAAAGCTCTCTTGATGAATAAATTCACCTATAAACTCTCTAAAACCACCAACTCCTCTATAATATTCCAAAATCAATCAGTGTTGATTTGAAAAAATCCACAATTATCCCTTAATGTGTGGATTAAGAGTGCCTGACAAACATGACCAAAATAATAATAATAATAAAATACGAAATTAACTCAAAATTAATTAAAACGCATCACTGAATATAATGCAATTTAATGCTGCTGGTGCTGCTGTCGTTGGAGCTATAAATGCTGAGGGCATTATGCAACAGCTGCAGCAGCTATAAAAAGTAATATAAATATAAATGAATAATGTCACGGAATGACAAAAACAACAACAATAATAATAACAACAATAACGGGAGCAGCAAAAGAGACAAAAAAAGGCGAGCAATTGCATTAATTGAGCCAAACAACAAAGTGGGAAATGCGTCTGGACAACGACAACAACAACAACATTGAATGCGAATGAATATGACTTTATATCTGCATATATATATCTATATGTATGTATTTATATGAATATGTATGAGTCTGGACTCCAATGCCAATGCACTTTCCATTTTTCCATGCAACAAATGCATTTCACCAACGAGAAGGCTGCCATGGAATTATCAACTGTCGCTTGATTAATTTGAATTAACCAAATTAAAAATGGGAAACACAAGTCAATCAGCGAGTGCAACACCCAGCAAAGCTTTACGGGGAGGGGAAAGGGGTACAGAAAGGGGGGAAATTGTTAGCCAGAAAAATATCTGATAGATACGTATTTTTTTAAAGCTCAGAAAATGACTTTAAAAAGTTGTATCTGAAGGATTTTTACAGGGGTAAATAAAGTCTCTCCTTAGGTTTTGTTTAGGGTAAATAGAACCTCCCCTTTATTTAGTAAACTGATTAAATATTTATTTAACCAATTTAACTATTTTATTGTTTTCTATTTAAATTAAATGCCATGGAAGAAATATATCCCAATGATAGTGATAGATACTTTCTATGGCATCCAAATCCAACTATTTTAATTGCAACTTTTAGTAGCTTTATCAAGTATTTCTAAAACCATTTTCCACTTTAGTTTTTCCCCCGTTATTTTTCGCAACACAGCCTTGTGAAGGTCAACTGACCATCGACGACCAAACGACCGACCTCCTTTCGTTCAGGGGCAGCGCCTCGTAATAGGCTTATCGGTCGCTTGAATCTCAGTTTCAGTTTCCAAATCGCGACTAAACGAGACGCACAGATACAATTGTATCTGGGCATTTGTATCTGCACAGAGTGCAGTCGGAAAAGTGGCATAATTCGCAGCCAGACTGACAGTGCCGGGTATATCATTTATATGGTGTGGGGTATATATATATATATATGTATCCACGTGCGCATCCCTGTGCCCCGCCCCCACCCGCTATTACCCCATCTATTACACCCCGCCCCCGCTGGCATTAGAGCCACTTAAACGCATTTGCAAAATTGCCTACCGACCGCCCACACATTCGCTTAGTTCTAGTTTTTCCTCCTCTATTTCCTTTTTTTTCATTTTTTTTGAGGTGAGATGATGATGATATGGTAATGTTAGCTGGCTAGAGGCGAGACGAGGCGTTGGGTGGCTGGAAAATGTTGCGCCAGTGATGAGGTTATCACTTTTGCCACCGAAGTAAAATGCATCCGTTTTTAGAACTGTCCGTTCTGTCCGTTCTGTCCGTCCTGCAAACTGTCCGGCATAATCAAACTAAACTGGCGCAGAGTCTACCTCTGATGATCCAACTTAGAGTGGGGTTTTTGATAAGAGCACAGTAGAGACTAGGAATAGGAAAAGTCCCATATGATATAGTAATAGAAAAATCATATATCAACTTAATAGTTCCCTTAAAAGCTAAACCCACTGTCTTATATCCCCATCTCAGTTTACCCCACAGTTTACCTCTTTACCCCCTTTTTTGTGCAGTGTTGATTGCAGTTTTGGATCTTTTGTTTTTGTTTCGCGGCGGCGCGCATTAAGCGAATTTGTGAGGTTCGAAAATTTGATTGTGTCAATTGGCTCGCGCCTAGAATCAGAGTCCGGACTTATATATGTACATATATACGGCTCGATCTGAAAAGCGGACCGGAATGATGCCACTGACAGTGCCAGTGCCACCCACCAACAAATCAGCGACTGAAAATTGCAGTGCAAAAGTGTTTTGTAAATTGAATTATGTTGCAACCCTTCTGATACAGAGAAATATAGTAAAACAGAGTATGATATTACGGATCTAACAAGGTTTCAAACTCAGAAATAATATTAATTAATTATTAAGAATTACTTAAAGCAAAGTTCATTATATCCTTAATAATTATTATAATTTAAAGAAGTATGTATAATTATTGGAACTTCTTCCTTTACAGTGCATTATTTGATTTTCAGTTCGTGTTCAAGTGTCGCCAATTTAATTCCAAAAACTCCAAAGCTAATATTTTGAAAGCATTTTCAAAAGGCGATCTGCCTTTGGCAACCCCTTCAATTTTATTTGTGGAATATTCATAATATGAGGTATATGTCGGCATCTTCGGGGCGCCCGCATTGTGGAGGGAAAAGCCCCTGATCACCCAAAACCCCCCTGCCGACTTGGTTCATGGTTATTGTTGTTGTTTTATAAATATTTTGATTGAATTTTCTGTTTAATTAAAGCAAATTGTTTTGTGCATTTGTTCTGCTTGTGACACAAAATAAAATAAAGGGGGAAAAAAGGAGGAGAATGTGGTGTTGGTTCACATACAAATAAAAAAAATGCTTTGCGGGGGGTCGTTAAGTGATTGATAAACACAAAGGGGGGGAGGGAGGTATTAAGTGGGTGGAGAAATTCATCTTCAATGAGAACGATCGTGTTGAAGAATATATATATGAAATATATAATATAAGACAATGTTGAAGTCTCTTTCAATAAGTTTTCGTAGTAGAATTAAATGCTTTCCTTGGAAAAATATAAGAATATAAAATCAGTAAGCAGTTATTTCTTTTAAAAATCTTTTAAAATATTTTCCAAATTTATGAAATTATTAATAAAATAACTCACTGCATTTTTTTTAAATTTTTAACACAGTTAAAATACAAATAAAATATTCCCTTGGCTTATAATCCTTGCAATGAAAAATCTTCATAGAAATTCCTCACTCTATAAATGCCCTAATTTTAATATTGAAAATATATGTGTGTGTGTGTGTAGATGGGGGCATCCATCAATTTGGCCATTTACCAATTCGCTGTTCAATTCAATCAAGCAATCAATAAACATGGCCGAACTAACCTCCTTCGTATGTGGACTCATACTCCTATGATAATTCCATTTGCTAATTTCAATTTATGCCAAATTGTATTTTATTTCCCAGCTAACTCGACCCCCAACTTTTGCCATAGATTTGGCATATCCTATATAGTATTTTTATACCCTTGCAGGGTATTATAATTTCAGTCAGAAGTTTGCAACGCAGTGAAGGAGGCACCTCCGACTATATAAAGTATATATATTCTTGATCAGGATCAACAGCCGAGTCTATCTAGCCATGTCCGTCTGTCCGTCTGTCCGTCTGTCCGTTTCTACGCAAACTAGTCTCTCAGTTTTGAAGCTATCTGAATGAAACTTTGTAGTTAGCCTTCTATATACTCTCACTCGTATATATGTCGGAACGGGACGGATCGGACGACTATATCATATAGCTGCCATAGGAATGATCGGAAAATTTTTACAAAAAATTTTTTAACTTTTTCAGTTTTCAATAGAATTGGATCAAATTTGAGATATAGCCATTCTACTATACTCTACAATTTTGCATAAAATTTTATGAAAATCGGACTACTATATCATATAGCTCCCATAGGAACGGTCGAGAAATTAATACAATTAAATTTATAACTTTTTCAATTTTCAGCTGATTTTCATCAAATTTAAGGTATAGCCATTTTGTATTAGTCTTAAGTTTTGTGTCAAATTTCATGAAAATCGGACGACTATGTTATATAGGTGCCATACAAACGATTGTTTGATGTAGAGGAAAAATGCAAATCTGCGAATGTAAAACTGCAAATATAATATGTATAGGTGAATGAAATGAAAGCAGGTATTACTTCATTGTTTTTTAACACAAATATATATAATTAATATTGTATGGATTCCTATTCACAGAAGTTCTCTTTGCAAGGGTATATAAACTTCGGCGTGCCGAAGTTAGCTTCCTTTCTTGTTCCAACTCTTTTTCCCCGATATTCCCTATACATTTATATCTATGTACATGTGTATGTATTTTTTTTTTCGAACCAGACTTGGCGACGAAATAAAAATCGGTTGAAAGGGGAGCTTGGAGCCTGTCAGTGGAGCGTTGAACGTTTGCATGGCTGCCAATTAATTTGCGGTTGATCAATTTAATTTGAAACTTCGTTTTCCCTTTTCCTTTTTTTCCCCCCATTTGCCTCACTCACTCTCTGGCGAATTATTGCCATTGATTTTGGTGCCCCCGTGCTGGTCTCCATCTCGTTTTTTTTTCTCTCTTAATTACCATCAATTATTCAAACTGCATTTGCGGAGTGATCAACTTTTGGTCTGTCTTCAATTAAGCGGGGGGAAAGGAGAGTTTCACAGCTCGCGAGAGGCGACGGCGACTTCCTTTTGGAATTCGAATCGCAATCCTTTATTCATGCACCAATTTTCGGTCTTAATTCTTTTTTCGCCTCGAATCCCTTTTGGTTTTTTTACTCTCCGATTTTACTTTGAGTGTTCACAAAATGTTGTGCGATTTCTCACAGGAAAGGCATCGGGACAAACACTTTTGCCAGACACTTCACACACACACACACGGTCCAGGACACTTCAGGACGAAAAGGGACTAAGCACTCGGCACACACTCGAAAGCTGAGATTATTATCGCATTTGGAACTCATTAGGAAATTTCCTTAATGCAAATTAAAAGCGTCTAAATAAATTATAAGCCATAAATTGGTAATGTGCCTGCCTGGTTTTTGGGGCTTGCAAAAGATTCTTGCTGATGATTCCTTATCTGATGATTATCCCTTTATATATTTTATTTAAATCAAGTATTATTCATTGCTATAATAATTTGTGAATATATAGTAACATATAAATATTAATTTGACTAAATTATCCAAAATTATTAATCAAATAAAGTTCAGGATACATTTTTGTCCCCTTGCAGAGTATTATCATTTTAATCAGTAGACTGCAAAGCAATGAAGGAATCATTTCCGACCCTATAAATCATATATATTCTTGATCAGCATCAAAAGCCGAGACAATCTAGTCACCTCCGGACGAAAAAAAAAATGTACCAATTTTTCCAAAATTTTATAACGGGTTACATCGTTAAAATATTCAAAAAATCAAAAAGAAAATTTAATATTTTTTAACTTTATATTAAGTATGCAGATTTATTACCCTCATAAAAACAAACATTATACTGCTTTCCGAATTAAAATTAAGGGATTTTTGTCTTTGTTATGAACGATCAATCTGCAAGAGAATTTAAACTTTGGCTTTCCGAACTTTTAAAACCTCAAATAGACTTGTTCAAACATCCGTTAAATCTGAAAAATCTTTGTACTGTCCCCTATGTCATCCTTAAAACATATTTTAAACTTAACTCACCTTATTACCGTCCGTGAAAATTTTGACAGCAATTCTTCAAGCGTGTCACAAAAGAAAATCCTTTTGGCGTGGGCTTTTTTTCGCCTTTTTGCTGAAGTTCTGTTTGAGTTTTGGGTTTGAGTTTGACTTTTCCTTAGTTTTCACAGCACGAACAACTCTCACACGTGTGGAAGACAAAAGGTGAGAAACTTTCCAAGAAGTTGTGGAGCCAAAAACTTCTTAACTGATTGTTAAGGAGGCGTGGAAAAGTTTTAGAGTGATTCCACTGCCAAATTACACACTCGATGTGGGACTTAATAGGCCGCAAAATGGGGTTTTGATTTCAGTTTTCAATTCAGGTAGGAGGAACACACTTGTGGCGCTTAGAAACACTTTTTAGTTTATCAAGTTTATCAAATTATACAAGTTTTTATGGTCGACGGTAAGGTCTTCCCTTTTGTTATTTATATTAAACTTTTAATCCCGAATTGTTTTACGTATTTCGTGAATTTGGGGACTGTCTTGAGGTTGCTTATCAGCTGATTTGGTGTTTGGATACTGTGGATATCGTTTTGGATGCCGTTGAACCGAACGCGTGGAACGTCAGAATGCGAATGATCTAACGGTGCTTGCCGCAGTTGCCGATGTTGACAGCGCCGTCGGCGGCGGCTGCGACGCATGCTGCAAATTAGATCTGCGTCGGCAGAAAGATGGCTGCGGGTGGGACAGAGATGGGGTGGCTGATGCTAAGGGAGTGAGAGCTCAAGAGGGATGGGGGGTATCGCTTTGTGCCCCTAAGCGCCGCCTTTGCCATTTCCCGTTATTTTTATGAAACTGCCAGCCAACAGGCGCAGGCGCTGCACAGTCAGCAAACCAAAGCACAAGGCAGCAACCGTCTCACTCAGTCGCACACCAACAGAGCCTCTCGCTCGCTCGCACGAGACCGGAGGCTGGGTTGGGGTGACACAGGGGGTTACTCTCGTCGGTATGTAAGACAATTTTCTCGCGCATTTTCATTGTGGAAATTGAATTTTCGGCATGGAGAGCTCACAAAAACAAGAAGGGGGAGACAGGGACAACGGCGGCAACGAGGAGATGAAAAAAAAACAACAACCAGAAGGGATAGAAGAAGACCGACTGTCGCCTCCTAACCCCCCCCGCTCATGTCCTATCTACTTTATTTTATTACACTTTATTTAGGTGGCAACATGGCAGGCGAGAGCAAGCGAGACACACAACGAGGATGGATATCCCCGAGGGGGAAAAGGGGAGCCAGAGAGAGAGAGCAAGAGAGAGCGCAAACAACTGAGGCAGTCTTAAATTGGATTTTCATCGTTAAGTGTGGTGAATGAAAGAGAGGGAGAATTGCCCGAAAGAAAAGGGGGAGGGAGATGGAGCAGCAGCAGCTTTTGGGCTCTTGGGTGTTCTCGCTTCCCTCTTCTTCTGGGGCGGTGGAGAGCAAGCAGAGCAACAACAGTAACAACAATAAGAAAACGATTACTCACCGTTGGAATTTATTTCGCATATCATTTTTCAGCCCCCCATCTCCTAGTCGTGTTCTTCCATTCTTTTCGTCCTTTTTTCTTGACAACTCAATTTATTTATATTAATTTCTCAACTCAGCCCGCACACGCACAAACAATAACTAAGTGAATTTCGTTTAATTTATTGAGAGAAACTGTTTTTGGTGGGGATAAAAGTTTCCTAGCCATCCCCGTTCTTACTTATTTTTGGGTACCGCTATTATCGCAATTCCCAATCCCAGTGACGCCATCTTGGATCCCATTTATTATTGTTTGCCTGAATGGGCTCCTCTAACTGTCCAACGCCCCCTACCCCAAGCACACACACACATACCTTCCCCTACCCCATCTAGGACGACCTCTAGCCCCCTCGCTTCACCCCTTGGGTCGTTGGCCACAATTACGAAATGAATTTGTTGCCTCCTACAGTCCCTATTCTACGCCTCTTAACAGTTAGCGAAAAATTGGGGGTATATTAAATTGATTTACCAAAAATATGTATTGAAAAATTTGGATTGCCTTTTTAAAATATTTTTTTATTAATTTAAAATTGATCTTGCCTCCAATTAAGGCCTTCTTTGAGGATAGCACTATTAAAGATTTTTTTTTAAATAACTTGTGCTTAAGTTTTGTTAATGAATATGGAAAATGTTAAGCATTAAATAAATTTAAGAGGTTTTATACCAGCATATTCCTTTTTTATACCTTTGCAGGGTATTCTAGTTTTAGTCCGAGGCTTGTAACGCAGTGAAGGATTCATTTCCGACGCCATAAATCATATATATTCTTGAGCAGCACTAACAGCCGAGTCGATTTAGCTAAGTTTGTCCAAAATTTATTTTTTTCAAAATTTTGAAATTCGTTTAATTGGTTACATCGTTAAAATTTTCAAAAATTTACAAAAATTTGAATTTTCTTAAATTTTTAATTGAGTATGCAGATTAATAAACCCTATAAAAATTAACATAGGAAAGCTTTTCGAATGAAAATTAATTTTTTTTTGCTTAGTTATGAGTTTTTTAAACTTTGATTTGTTGAAAAAATTGCCATATAAAAATATCTTTAAATACTAATTGCAAATATTTTAAGCTTATTTATGATCGATTTCCATTTCGTTTTTATAATTAAATTGCAAACTGCTAGGGTATATAAACTTCGGCTTACCGAAATAACTTTTCTTTCTTATTTTATGTTTAATCTTAATAATTTTTCGTAGTGTTCCTGTCTCCTCCCCCTAGATTTGACTTTTTGGGGCGTGCTGGTGAACTATTCGGTTTCTTCTGGCTCTTCTCTCCTCCCTATATCCTGTGCTTTCCTTTCCTTTCCTGGAGGGTGGGGGGAGGAGGGAAGGAGCCTGTCAGGCTCGCAAATTGGCGCCCTGATTTATGAGTTTGTCTATTGTTAGCTTAGCTTCCTCCCCCCCGCCATCCCATCATTAGTTTGTGTTTTAGTTTCATTTCCAATCCGAGTTTCATTTCATTTTGAGCTTAAATTTTGTTTTATTTTTTGTATTTGTTTTGTCCTCTTTGATTGTGTTTTGGAGTCTTCCCGGGGCTTTTCTTGGTTGGTTCGTTTTAGTGGAATTACCTGCTCCATAATAGATGAGTCTGGGATTCGTTTTGGACGCCAGCAGCCGGAGAAGAGGAGGCGTGCCATGCCCCCAATCCTGTGGTAGGCGAATAAAAGGAGATTTTTCGTGCAACTGCAACACTTCATATATGATTTTATATATATTTATTCTCAAGCTGCAACATTGCACTGGTTTTAGAATTCTTCTAAGTTATCAGTAAACATTAAATGTGTTTTTTATATATTATTTAAAATAGAAAGCATAAAATATTTTTTTATTTAGAGTTAATATATTTTGAAAATATTATAGTTAGGGAAGCCACAGATTCGCTAAATTTAAATTTAAATTTAAATGTGTTTCAGAAAGTTGCAGGAACACGTTAAACTCTTATAACAAATAACAATACAATATATTTCTCTTCTAAAATATTTATTTAGATTTTATAAATAATAAAAGCTCTTAAATATATAGTACAAAATATAGGGGTTGGTTTGATGCAATTAATTACTCAAGAGCAGTTAGAAGTTACTTAGCAAAAAGCGTTTATTAACGTCGCAGCATGGTAGATAGAAAAGTGACAAGGCTAAGGCGTTTTTCCACCTCCTTCCTCCAAGGATTTTCACAATTTTTCACTACTTATGTATGTACGTACTTTGGGTTGTCCTGGCAGAGTTCCTGGGTGAAATTTATGTAATTTATATGGGCACTTGACTGTCTAAATTGCCTGCAAAGAAGTTGGGGGTCTCCGGCCCCCCATTCCTTTCCCATTTCCCTCTCATTTTCCCACACCATTTTCCACTTTCCTCCTCTCTCTCTCTCATTTCCTTTGCCGCCACGCCACTTTTTATATCATCTACTTAGCCTTAATGGCAAATAATTAATTTCCAGCTTCCGCGTTGCTGTTGTTGTTCTTGTTGCCGGCTCTAGCCAGCCACGCCCCGTACGCCCACGTAGTAAATGGCCGCATGTAACTGCAATTTTCCAACCCCACACCTCCCCCCCCCCCACAGAACCCGCTTTTCCTGCCCGGAACGACCATTTTCAATTTACAAATTGCTTATTTTTCGAAAACCAAATTGCGCGAGTGCCTCGGACTTGGCCAGGAGTGGCACCAGCCCTGTGTGGCTGTAACCGGATACGAATCCTGGACCAGGACGAGGCCAGAAGAAGAAGAAGAAGCAGTTAATGCATTTTACGTGCGGCCAGTGAAAATGGTCGGAAGGAGAAGGAGGAGGATGAGGAGGCGGAGGAGGCCGACTGAAGGCTTCTCAATTACGTTTATAAATTTTCCAAAGCCAAAATGGCGCAGCCTCCGAAAATGAATAGCCGGGCGCGAGCACTCCAGTTTTCCCGGGGAAACCCACAGCAAAAAAAAAATAAACAGAGAGAAAATCAACCAAAGGACCAATCCCATTCCATTGCTGTGAATTTTATTAACTTCTTTTAGGCCAAATTGCATTGCGGTTTATTTGAAGGCCACTCCTTGACTCCCCATCCTGGAAAACGATTCCATTTTATTTATGATGCGACATTTCAACTCACATTTTGTAGGCCTTAAAGGAGCAAGGATACCCGCAAATTTATTGGCGCCATCAACATTTTTTTTCTATACACACAAAGAAAATTCAATGAATTTCTTGGGTATTATTTTGTAATATTTTTTTTAGTTTTTATATAAGACGTAAAGGAATTTTAAAGAATTTTCCAATGTTGTATTTAACTATTTACAAAATAGTTCAAGGATACCTCAATGATTTATAAATCCCTTAAAAAAGTAAAGAAAATAATTAAATTTTATTTAAATTTATTGCCTCACAAATTGAATTTATATATAATTTGATTGGATTTAAAACTTTCTTTTGGTATATAAAATATTTTAACTTTTAAAACCTCATTCAAAATACGAGATAAGCAGTAATTCCAGTGAACATTTTATTCTTATGACCAGCAAATTCGAGTGAAGAGGAGATGCCACGCCCACTGTGCCTAACCAAATGGCCAAAGACTCCTTCGCGCTGCCCTTTCGGTTTTTATGGCCTACGCATCATTTGGCTAAAAGAGGAGCAAAGCTCCCGGAGAATCCATATCCATTTTTGGAGGAAGTGGAGGAGGGGCGAATGGTGGAATGGTAATCGCTCTATGAAATGCCTAAATAAAATAAATGGCTAAACAGAATTAGAGTGAAAGGAGCTGCTGCAGGAGCTGCCCAAAAGGATTTGGATTGGGATCTCTTGGCTTAGTCAAAGTTATTTATTTATTTCTGGCAGCGAGGAAAAGCGAGTCCAGGATATATCTTATTTATGATATTTTATTTATTGCACGGCCCTACATAAGTGGCGAATTTTTTATTTACAGCGGATATTATTTCTGCATTCGTTTTTATTGCACGTATTAAGTGCTACTCGTCGGCGAATAAGAAATTTATATATTTGGCTTTATTAGTTATTGGTTTTATTTTCCTATAAGCTATTTTAGCTTTTGATAAAATGTTTTAATTTCATATTTTAAAGTAGAAATTTCTCTGTAAGAATTATTTGAAAATCAAGTAATATTATAATGTGTATTTTTTCTAATTTATTTGTGGACAGGTTTAATTTACTTAATTTTTATACCCTACATTTTAATCAGAAGCTTGTAACGCTGTGAAAGAGTCATTTCCGACCCTATAAATTATATATATTCTTGTTCAGCATCAACAGCCGAATCGATCTAGCTATGCTTGGAGAAAAATTTTTTTTTCAAATTTTCCAACATTTTATGAGGGGTTACATCGTTAAAATTTTTAAAAATTGGCAAAATTTTAAATTTTTTTAAATTTTAAATTGACTATGCAGATTTATTAACGCAATTAAAACTAGTATAGGAACGCATTCAGAATTAAAATTAATGCTTTTTTGGCTTAGTTATGAGTTTTTCAAACTTTGATATGTAAAAAAATTGTCACATCAAAATATCTATAAATATCGATTCATAATATAATATAATATAATTCTTATTTTTTCATTTTCAATATAAAAAATTTAACTTCTGTTTTATTAATTATATTCTTATTTATTTATCTTATAAACTGATTAATAAGATACTCGTAATTTTCTTAACCCTTTCTTTTTTCTCTAATTTCTTTTCTATCTCTTTCTCCGTATCTTCCTTCCCTCTCCCACACACACACACACACACACAACGAAATCAATTAAAAGCGCAATTAATTTGTGTGACAGCTGAAGAAAACGGACGCCAAGCTTTTTGGCAGAGAAAGGAGAGGAGAAAGAGTGTAAATACTCGACCACTCTCTTCCTCCCCCTCTCTTACTACCGCTCCGATTCCGTTGGAATAATAAAAGTAATTTAATTTTAATGAAATTGTTAATACGAAAACAATTTCATTTTGTAAAAAGTTTTTGCCACCGCAAAAGAGTGCGAAAGGGAGGCACAATGACGGGATGCTCGTACCTAACGAGAGGTGGGGGCGAGAGAGAAAGCAATTGCTCGTGACAATGAGCGAAAGAGCAACAAAACACGCAAACAAACAAACAAACAGACAGAAGCGAGAGAAAGAGAGAGTAAGGGAGACAAGACAACAAAAATGCCGTCGGTAGAAAACAAGCCAAAAAAGATAGCAGCAGCCGCACCACCACCCACACAGAGGGAGCGACAGGGATGGAGAGCGGGAGCAAGGAGGAGCAGGCAAAAATGAAATGCTGATGCGAAGATTTAATAAATGAAATTGGTGTGTGATTAAAAACACAAAAACCAAACGAAATCCATCTAATCAACTTTTGCTGCCTGCCTTTTGCTCCACCTCCTTCTCCAGATGCTGCTGCCGCTGCTTTCTCCACAGCTTCGTTATCCTCTCATTCTTCCTTATCTTTGGCCCCCCTTTCTCTCAGATATCCCTTTCTCACTCTTTGCAGCTGACTTGCAGTTGGCCGAGAGCAGCGACGTCGACTGAGGCAGCGGCAGAAACGCAGCTGCCAGAGGAGGCGGAAGCTAAAAAAGTCCCCATTGGGGTAATTTTCCAACCGAGATCAAACTTTCTTGGCTTTAAGGTGTTTCTTTTTACACCAAATATTATTTAAGTACATACCCAATATAAACAATATATTTAATTTTTAAATAATTGGATTAAATATATACAAATAAATTATTAATATTAATTTTTAAATACATTTTTCTTATAAAAACTGTAAAACTCTATTAACATTTTTGAGTAAAATACTTGTATAACTTTGTTTAATTAGTTATTGTCAATATGTTATTTTTATATATTACAAAAAAGTAAAAATTCTAATAATATATAGCTAATTTAGATTATTTTAATTTCCCTTTTTCCAATCTGAACCATTTCTGTGTATAAATACCCCCTAAGTAATTTCCCTTTTTTCATAAGACTCCGCCCCTATTTGCGTGCGGAAAATGGCTGGGCAATTTGCCATCTCTTTTGGTCATACAGCTTGTATACCATTAGTAAGACAGGAAAAGTATACTTGGCTACGAAATAAAGGGATATTTTTTACTTACGCCCTCTGTGTTTGTATTTTGAAGATACTTAGTTCTAAACTGTAACTGAATTCGTTAAATGGCGCTCTAATGGAAAAAATGGTTCACATTTTTAGCTCAGGAAGTAATATGGCGCTTTTTATTATCCTTCATTTGTTAGTTTGAAAATACTACGTAATGTTAACTGGCGCTGCATATTTTGATAGTTCCTGAAACAAACGCAATATGTAAAGTAATTTATATTATGTTTTATTTAAATTTAATTTAACTTTACAAAAAAAATTTTAATATATATTAGAATTTGCATTTGATCAAAAAAATGTTAAATGCTTATCAGAATGGTAGGTGGTATAGATACTAATATTTTCTTAGTTTTGCGTACACTATTGTAAAAGTTACTACTCCACAGCTTCAGAAAATAACATGATCCATATTAATAAATTTCCTTACTAGTTTTTAAATCTATTTTGTTTAATTATTTTTTTTTTTTTTGTGTGTTTTATTTTTGTTATTAAATACTTATTCACTGTTTTTGAACAAAATTTATGCATCTTCTTGTTCAGTATGCAATCATCGCTGTTGACATACAATTAAAGTCCAAATATGGCCATTCATAATTCCGGATTAATTTGGAATTAGCATCGATCTCTACCAGTATTAACATTGACCCACTCCCGAGATGAATCATTTTGTTTTACTTGATTTTCAACAATTATTTAAGAGTCGCAATCAAAATCAAGAGAATTTGTTTCTGTTTTCAACTCTTTACTTCTATTTTGTTTTTATTAAAAATGCATGTAAAATAATAATAACAATAAAGGAAGCTAACTTCGGCACGCCGTAGTTTGTATACCCTTTCATTTAATTCACCTATACACTTTATATTTACAGTTTTTCATTCACAGTTTTGCATTTTCCTCTATATCTAACGATCATTTGTATGATCAGATTTTCATAAAATTTTACACAAAATTCTAGATTTATATATAATGTAAATATATAAATAATAATAATATAATAATAATAAATTTGTTGAAAGTCTGTTGAAAACTGTAAAAGCTATATTTATTTTTCTAAAAATTTTCTGATCGTTCCTATGGCAGCTAGATATATTTATACATACATATATATAGATTTATATATAATGTAAATATATAAATAATAATAATATAATAATAATACATTTGTTGAAAGTCTGTTGAAAACTGTAAAAGCTATATTTATTTTTCCAAAAATTTTCTGATCGTTCCTATGGCAGCTAGATATATTTATACATACATATATACAGACCACCGATTCGCCATACTCCGACTTATATACTAGTGTAATTATTTAGAAGAATAACCCCATAGTTTCATTCAAATAGCTTGCTCTTAAATTTGATCCTAAATAAATCTCGCACATCGGTGCTTATAATTCTCAACTGGTTCTAACATCCACGGAACGAAGTGACTGCTGCCGGCCAAGTTTCAAAAATGTGTTGTGTTACAAAAGTTGCAAGTCATTGTTTATTAGTGTCCAAAGTTAGTAACTGATTATACATACTTACTTATCATAGATGCTTATTGGTCATAGATACTTACTGTTCAGAGTTACTTGCTGCACATAGATACTTACTGATCAGAGTTACTTAACGTTCATTGACTCTTGCTGATCATAGTTAATTACTGGTCATAAATACTTACTGTTCAGAGTTAATTACTGGTCAAGATACTTACTGTTCATAGCTTATCTTCATATCATATGATTCCCAACTGGTTCAAACATCCCCGGAACGAAGTGACTGCTGCTGGCCAAGTTTCAGAAATGTGTTGTGTTACAAAAGTTGCAAGTCATTGTTTATTAGTGCTCAAAGTTAGTAACTGATCATACATACTTACTGTTCAGAGTTACTTGCTGCTCATAGATACTTACTGATCAAAGTTACTTAATGTTCATTGATACTTACAGATCATAGTTAATTACTGTTCATAAATACTTACTGTTCAGAGTTAATTACTGGTCATAGATACTTATAGTTCATAGCTTATCTTCATATCATATGATTCCCAACTGGTTCAAACATCCCCGGAACGAAGTGACTGCTGCTGGCCAAGTCTCAGAAATGTGTTGTGTTACAAAAGTTGCAAGTCATTGTTTATTAGTGCTCAAAGTTAGTAACTGATCATACATAGTTACTTGTCATAGATACTTACTGGTCATAGATACTTACTGTTCAGAGTTACTTGCTGCACATAGATACTTACTGATCAGAGTTACTTAACGTTCATTGATACTTGCTGATCATAGTTAATTACTGGTCATAAATACTTACTGTTCAGAGTTAATTACTGGTCATAGATACTTACTGTTCATAGCTTATCTTCATATCATATGATTCCCAACTGGTTCAAACATCCCCGGAACGAAGTGACTGCTGCTGGCCAAGTCTCAGAAATGTGTTGTGTTACAAAAGTTGCAAGTCATTGTTTGTTAGTGTTCGCAGATAGTAACTGATCATACAGACTAACTGGTCATAGATACTTACTGATCATAGTTACTTAGCGTTCAGAGTTACTTGCTGCTCATAGATAATTACTGATCATAGTTACTTACTGGTCATAGATACTTACTGATCATCGTTAATTACTGATAATAGTTACTTATTGATAATAGTTACTTGATTAATTTATAATTGTTATTATATTAGATATATACTAAGATAAAATAATAAAATAATGCTAATAATGAATAAAACTGAAAATCTTTCGAAATTGTTATAAGTGGAATTTTACATATTTCCAATTTGCGCCATGGTTCAATGCAAACTGTATAAAAACATCAGCTTTCAGCACGGCAGGCTCATTTCTTGTTTTACATTTATTTAAAATCAATAAATAAATATTTTTTGTTTATAAAATATCAGTGTTTCTTATGTAAACATCGAAAAACTAATTAAAATACTTTCTGCATAAGTTACAAAGTTGTCAGGCAGGTCTGTTAATGAATTTTACTTCCTACATAAAATGTAAAATGTTAAATAACAGCAAGTTAACAGCCAAGCATTGAAATATCGCATAAAAAGCTCTCACGATCGCAAGTTTCTCTGCATGTGTTGGTGTTGTCCGGTTAGTTGTTGTTTGGCTAGTCGTACGATCTGGTGTGTTGTGCTCAATTCTTAGCGAAAAAAGAACATGGTTCCATATGTGCAACTAATTGCCACTAAATTGTAATTAAACTAATGGCCAATACTTTTGGTTGACACGAATATAAAGTGTGAGTGCAGTTTTAGTGATATTCATTAACTAGAGACGAGGAAAAGGAAGAATGGACAGAGCAAAAGGAGGAAGAGAGTGTGATAGAGAGCGAGTCGCCTCTCTGAACTCGGCATTTTTATAGTGGAAAAATAGTAGTGAATAAATTAAAATGCAGCCTGCAATTAAATGCATGCATAAAATACGAGTGGAAAATCACTTTAGTGTCGGACTCGCCGTCGCAGATTTCCAGTGAAAAATTCTCGCAACTAACATCGCTTTCCAGGGCATCAATCAGAGTTTCAATTGCAGTTTCTATGCCCAACTCCCGTTCTTTCGTTCTCTCATTGTCCGCTTATTTGAACTGCATTTTTGCGTCGCACTTCTTTATTCTTTTCGCATTCCCATTCTGTTTTCTTTAAATATATTTTAATAAAAGCTGACTCTCCTTACGCTTACTTCTCCTTGTGCTGTGTTTTTCTTTTTTGTAGTTTTGCCCCACACACACAATTCTTTCCAATTCGTGAGCGTTCCCGCCGCCTTCGCCTCGTTGTTTTTGTTGTGTTTCTGTCTTCTGTCTCGCCGCCGCGCTTCTATTTTTAGCAATACACATTGTTGTTGTTGTTAACTACGCTACGCTGGCAGCAAAAGCGAAAACAAGGCAAACTATTCGGAGAGGGCTCGAGTGAGTTAAAAACAAAAGAGAGTGAGAGAGCCTGGGAGCACAGTGGAGCTTACGCAGTAGTTGAAAAAACAATAAAAATTAAATTGATTAAAAAAAGTTTTTAAAATGTTTGCACAGCAGAAAAAAACACAAATTTAAATAATTTTAAAAGCTGAAATGAACTGCAGTAAGTTCGCATCTACCAGGCCCCACTGTACTTGACTCAGGTGATAACAAAAACGGGAGAGTGGCTGAGAGAGAGAGAGAGGGAGAGCGCAAAATACACTTGTTTGATCGCCGTTGTTCCTCCTCATCGCTCGCCTCAGTCAACCTTTCGCTTCGCTCTAGTGTTCTGCGTTTAAATTTTAATGCCCAATTTTCATAGAAAATCTAGTGAAAAGACAAGATAGAAGTGAAAAGAAAAGCAGGAAAAGTGCAGGCCTGTTGGATTGATGACGAAGTTTCGTGTGCGGCCGCCTGCATTTTGATGTTCAGCCTTAATTTTGTGCTTCCTGTGAATTAACGAGAAAAAATACGCGAGTGAAAAGGAGAGGAATATATTCATATAAATAAATATATGTAGAGAGAGAGGGAGAGAGACTGCGATCAACAAGTGGAAACCGTCAAACTTTCTTCGCAAAAGCCGGCTGAACATCGTGGAAGAAGAGGAAGCAGAAGAAACAGACACAGAGGAGAGGCAATAATTCCGTTGGATTTTCTGGAATCTCTTTGCATCGTTTCATCGTCCAACATGTAAGTGGCTCTTTTTAATATGCAATTATTGTCCGCGATTTATTATTGTTTATTTATGGATTTATGCCGCCTACGAATATCGCGATTGCACAATCGGCAAATTCCGAAGGCGTATGAACGATTTTCAGGTGTTTTTTTTATACCCCTTACCTTTTGTGTTCAAATGGTATTATAACTTGCGCACAAAAATAGAAAAATAAACATAAATAAATATAATAAAATGAGGAAGTTATAATAAAGTAAATGGCATATAAAAATATGATTCTGTCTGTCTGTCCGAATGAAACAAAAGCTTTCTTACTTAAACTTTTAAAATCTTAAACATCTTGACATAGAGTAAACTTAAAATTCTTTATTTATTTAATTAATACTTATTTATTGAGCTTTAGTATTGGGTATTTAACAGTTGGTTTTAGCTTTCTTACTCAATTTTTTATAAAAGTCAGTAAAGGCTTTGGAGTAGTGCCATCTCTTTCTCGTTGAGTGCCCTTGTCCGCTCACGGAATAATCAATGAAGTCTCAGGGACTGAGCCCTTGTTCATACTAGATATAAAAATAAATATCTTTCACATGGATACGGATACACATGATTTTGTCATTGTATTATGCAAAAAGGTTCGATAAAAAAATCATTTGTTTGCTATATCAGTATCACTGATAAGGCTAAACCAAAAAAACAAACTAAAATGATAAATCAAAAGTTGAGAGATCTCGCAAAAACCAAATGGATGGCTTATATTAATATACCTAAATTACTTTTTATGTGAGCAAAGATTAAGAATTCTTACTAGGAAAATTAATTATTTAATTATCAATAGTATTTTATAACGGGTTTATTTTATAACGATATTTTTATATTCATACAAATACCCCTCTAAAATCGATTTTTGTTTATTTTTCAAATATTTATTGCGAAATCGGAGCTAGTGATAGGAAACTCAGAACTTTCCGCACCTTCAATGATATATGATAATTTCCAAGGGCGCTTTAGGGATAAGTATGTGGATTTTTTCATGTTTCTACGTACATATTTTCTTGTAATTAAATGTATATTTTTGTGCTGATTTTGAGAAGAGCGAACAAAGCTCAGTTGTTGTCGTAGTTATTTGCTGTTCATAGGTATTTTTTTTTCTGTTTTTTTTTGCTAATTTATTTTTAGCATTTTGTCATTAAAGTTTAACAAACAAACAAACAAAGAAACTCGGGGGCAACAGTGAAAAATCGCTGACACGTTGTCTTGCGATTTGTTTTCGATCGGTTTCAGGTGTGTTTTACAAACTGCGCAGATTTCAAGCGTAAAAATATATTTATTGCTTAATAATTATAAGGAAAGGCTTTTCTTATCTTTGAAAAACTGCAGCAGTTGCACAATAGCCAAGCTTGAATATTTTATTTGCCTAACTTTAAATGTTTACTATTCTTCTGGGACAAAAATTAAGTCGCAATAAGAAAACTCATTGGTGGCTTTAAAATGAATATATTCTTATCTGAGCTTTAAAGTGATAAATATAGAAGTCAGGAAATTGGAAAGAAAACTGACTGAAAGAACTTTATTGTTTGCTGCTTGACTAAATATTATCCCCTGGAAGTTTCAAAACGAGAATCTATTTGTTTATTTTTTAAAGTTAATTTAATTTTTTTTTTTAATTTTGAAATTATTTCAACAGTTGCATCTATTAATTACATCTCATATTATTCAAACTAGTCGACATTTTAATACAATGAAAATGTTTAGGGGTTGAGCTTCTGTTAATAACATTGCCAACTTTGACCTTTATCTGACTCCATTTATAAGGATTAAATGTGATGGTTTTATTGCCAATTTGATCGTCTCATAAACACTTTTAAATTATTAATTTTCATATTTCTCTAATGATCATTGGTATGCATTAATAAATCATATTTTTGTATAAATATCTTGCTAGTAAACAAACATTTTTATTTGTTTGCTTATCCAACTGGCCGTTTATAGTCCGAAAAATAAATAAACAGCTTGTCAAATTTTCACATTTTAGTATTCTCTTTCCCCTTCCCCAAGCCACAAAGCTATTCGAATTCTTCAATCCGCGAGACCATAACAAATTGCGATTTGTGGTCTCTTCTTTCTAGAAGACGAGCCCCTCTTTTCAGGTCGAATTTCGGGGCTTTGGGTAGCAACAACAAAAAAATACAAGCTGCTATAAGCTGCATATCAAATTAAAGTCAAATTGGCAAATTTGCAACAGTAAAATTTGACAAAGGAGAACGCTTTTCGGTTGGCAATCAATTTGCTAAGAAAATTAACACCAATTTGGTTTTTCATCAATGAAACTTGTTTGTTGAAAGAGCGTTAAAGTAACACCTAAGAGATTTATTTTCTGGAGAGCTTTACTCTCTTTGCAATAAGATTTAACTCTTCCATTCTCTTCTGATTTGGGGGCAACAGCTGTTTATGATTTTCATTGACGTGTAAATATTCCATCAAGATTGCATTGAACTTGAAACGAAAGCTTTGCGTGCGGCCAATGAATTATGGCTAAAAGCCAAGGAAAGTTGTTTATTTGTTGGTGTTATATTTTTCTGTTCTATATTTTGTCTGGGATCAATCGATATATTTATCGATATCTGGAAGAAATTTGCCATCGCTATCCGGCAAAAAGCTGTACGTATTAAAGCTTTTCAAGTTTTTGTTTATCACTGTTTACATGTAAAAGCTGCAGAGGCGATCGAAAAGTGTAACGGTTTAAAATTCAAAAAGGAGAAAATCAAAATTTGTTTCAAAATTAAAATGTTGTAAAAACCTTTGTTTAATGTAGTACAATATTTTTTAATGTAACTTTTTTCTATTATTTATTTACATTATTCGAGTGGTTATTTATAATATTCGTATTTGTTATTTAGAACAAATGTTTTTTATTTATATTTTATACTATCTGCCCAACCCTTAAATGCATTTATATCACAATGGAAAAACGGGCGTTGTCGCCACTCAATTTATTTGCTACTCTGTTGCCGCCCAAATAACCTTTCCTTTCCCGATTGCGCCAATTAAATAATATATATACAATATACATATATAATTATTGCCCACGCTCACTGGCAGCTCTCATGACGACCGCCTTATCAATAGCGTCAATGTCGCCAAAATACAAACAAAATCGAGTATAAACACAACAACTAGTATCGGAGACAATTTAATAAAAGTATAAACGCAGACAACTGAATCGGTCGCCAGGGGTGGTTAGCATTTATAGAGGGGTTAAGGGTTTACGGACTATATTCATGAATATTCTGAATCATTTTGTTTACTTTGACTTACACTAAAAGCAAGAAAATAAACAAACTTCAGGAACCCGAAGTTTGTATACTTTTGCAGTTTGCGATTGAATTATAGGATTGTTTCGTAATTATATCGTAACGAAGCTCAAAATATTCGCATTTTGATTAATTTTTTATTGCAATTTTTATGGCAATTTTTTCAACAAATCAAAGTTTAAAAAACGCATAACTAAGCCAAAAACGTATTACTTTTAGTTCAGAAAGCGTTCCTATGGTAGTTCTTCGTGGGTCAATAAATCTGCATACTCAATTTGAAATTTTAACAAGAAAGGAAGCTAACTTCGGCACACCGAAGTTTATATACCCTTGCAGATAGAACTTCTATGAATTGGAATCCATACAATATATTTGTGTTAAAAACAATGAAGTAATACTTGCTTTCATTTCATTCACCTATACATATTATATTTGCTGTTTTACATTCACAGATTTGCATTTTTCCTCTACATCAAACGATCGTTTGTATGGCACCTATATGATATAGTCGTCCGATTTTCATGAAATTTGACACAAAATTTAAGACTAATACAAAATGGCTATACCTCAAATTTGATGAAAATCAGCTGAAAACTGAAAAAGTTATAAATTTAATTGTATTAATTTCTCGATCGTTCCTATGGGAGCTATATGATATAATCGTCCGATTTTCATAAAATTTTACACAAAATTGTAGAATAATATGAAATGGCTATATCTCAAATTTGATCAAATTCTGTTGAAAACTAAAAATTTTATAATTTTTTTTGTCAAACTTTTCCGATCATTCCTATGACAGCTATATGATATAGTCGTCCGATCCGGCCCGTTCCGACATATATACGAGTGAGAGTATATAGAAGGCTAACTTCAAAGTTTCATTCAGATAGCTTCAAAACTGAGAGACTAGTTTGCGTAGAAACGGACAGACGGACAGACGGACAGACGGACAGACGGACAGACGGACAGACGGACAGACGGACATGGCTAGATCGACTCGGCTGTTGATCCTGATCAAGAATATATATACTTTATATAGTCGGAGGTGCCTCCTTCACTGCGTTGCAAACTTCTGACTGAAATTATAATACCCTGCAAGGGTATAAAAATATTAAAAATGTTGTCAATTTTTGAAAATTTCAACGATGTAACCCCTTATAAAAATTTGAAAAAATGGACACAAATTTCTCATTTTTCCTACATGCCTAGAAAGATCCGCCTGTTGATGCTGATCAAGAATATATATGATTTATAGGGTCGGAAATTAATTCTTCACTGCGTTACAATCTTTTGACTAAAAAAATAATACCATTTTTTGTGTCGATATTATTTATATTTTTAATTGGAATTTGTTCAACAAATCAAAATTTAAAAATCTCATAACTAAGCCAAAAAAGCCAAAAAGCCAAAAAGCTGTCCCATGCAAGTTTTTATTAGGCTAATAAATCTGCATACTTCATCTAAAATGTAAAAAATTAACATTTTTGGCGAATTTAACGATGTAACCCCTTATAAAAATTTGAAAAAATTTCCAAAAATGTATAATTTTTCCAAACATGCCTAAAAAGATTCGCCTTTTGATGCTGATCAAGAATATATGTGATTTATAGGGTCGGAAATTAATTCTTCACTACGTTTTGATGTTTTGACCAAAATTATAATATTATATATATATTGCAAGGGAATTTTTAGTGCTTTTCTCTCAGTGCATAAAAATCTTCCAAAGATCTTTCCCATCACTTTCCCATTGAATTTGCATGTAAACAATTTAATAATGTTTTGATTTTTACTTAAATCACGTCCCACGCCAAATGATTGCTGCATGCTCAACTTAATTTCCTCTCTCTCTCGTCTGTCTGCTGCTGCTGCTGCTACATTTAATAGTTGATAATAATTCCAGTTCGACTTTGTTTACACGCCCCGTAATATTGTTTGTAATAAATAAATCAGTGTTTCCCTAAACGTTTTCCGCTGCAATTGCGAGCGGTAGCAAGCAGTCAACGGGCTTTTGTTGTAATTATGACATAGAAAAAAAGGAATATGGCTATGGCGAAATTTGGCATGAGCTATACCGATGTGATTTATGGAGTGATCCATACTAAATCATCCATTGAGTGCCCCGCCACCTCAAGAGTTTCGTCACGGTTTGTGTGTGTGCTTGTGTGCGAATTACAATAAATTGCCTTGGGCTGTCAACACGGCGTATGCGTAATATTTCTAGGGTTAACTGTAATTGAAGAATAATGGTTTCAAATATTTATTTATTGAAAAGTGTGCTAAGGGGGTGATTTTACTACGGTCACAAAATTTAAATGAAATGAGTCAGCTTTGTCTTGGGTAATATTTCAATTTTATTTCGTACACCTGGCGTATACGTGATAAATGGTTGTGTTACAATATAGAGCACATTTTCAAGCAAATTATTGTATCGGTTTTTTTGTTGTTTAAACATTGTTAGAATATTGAAAATGAAGTGTTAATTAGTATTTATAAATAACTAATGCTTAAAAAATTTTTGTGTAAACTAATATTGAAATATATTTTAATAAATTATAATTCGGTTTTTTGGGTCCTTAGGTATTTGTTTTAAAATTTGACTAATAATTTTTCTGTATTTTTATTTTAATTAACTTATAGTTGTTAAACCATATTTTGTGTTATATTCAACCTTTACATATATTGAGGTGAAAATTAAGTATCCGCCATGTGGGCCTATTTTCTTCTGCCAAGTATTCCCTTAACCTGGTAGGTGTATTTTTTTTAAATTTACTATTATCAAAAATAGTATTTCCATTTAGTATTTATTATGTTTAGTAAGCCATAAAGTTTATTTACCAATTAACATGTCAATTGAATATCCTTTAAATTACCAACGAAGTTAAACTGTCCATAAACAGCCTTAAGGCGTTTCATGAATATGCAAGTAGTACCAGTAGTGTGTAGGGGATCTGGGGAAGCAGTAAGAGCTGCAGAGTCGATATGCGTGAGCCTGGAAGTAAATACTTTCGATACTAGTTGTTGCTGTTATTATTATTATCTCTTTTTTTTTTGTTGCTGTTGCTGTTCTAATAGGTGCCCCGAAACAGAGCTTTTCATTCTAGCATGCCAGCCTGCAATTAGATTGCTGGCAATGCAATTTTTCCATCACATCGCAGCATGGCTGAGATCCCAAGTGCTGTGTGTGCTGTGTGTGAGTGCTACTACTACTATTATTTTATTTAAACGATCGCAGAGCCAACGCACGAATCACAGGCAAGGCGTAGACATATTGATATATTTATATATATATCGGTATATATTGTGTATTTATTTTTCTTAGTTTTATTTTATTCAAGTACTTGAGTGTGCGTGCACACTCAACTGGTTTCAGCCAAATTCCGACTTTTAATTTAAACGACAACCACAAACGAACGACAACCCGACAACGCCAAACGCTTCTGGGGTTCACATTGACAGCCAGTGTTGTCGAATGTGGAGTTTTTTATGTCTGTAAAAAAATATAATGATTTATGACAATTCGATATTAGTTAGGATTGTTAAAAAGATTAAAATAAAATTCTTTAAGTATGAAATACTAAGTTTGTTTAAAATTTCTTTAGATAAAAGCATTTTTAATCAATTTTCACAATAACACTCTTCTTGATTCGGCTTATTTAATTAACTACAAATTTATTTTTGAAAATTTATTTTTTGCTTCAAAAATCTCATGATTTATGGTAATTCGATATTGCTTAGGATACTTAAAAAGATTAAAGTAAAATTCTATAAGAATGAAATACTATGTTTGTTTAAAATTTCTTTAAATAACAGCATTTAAAATCAATTTTCACAATAGTTCTCTTCTTGATTTGGCTTATTTAATTAACTACAAAATTTGTATAAAGTTATTTGTTGGTTTAATTGGTGTGGCCAGAATTTATGCTGCATGTATGCATTTGGTCACTCTATTTTGAGGAGTTGCAGTTCTTCACTTTACTTAACCCTTTAAAAACATTCTAGTAAAAATAAACAAAGGCAATCAAATTTCGTTAAACCATTTGACTATTGTTATTAATAATAAAATAATAATTTAAATGGAGCCAAACTGACAGCACTGTCGATAACCGGCTGCGCTGCTTGCGTCGCTGCCCAACGTCAGCAGTCAACTACTATCGATAGGCCTTACGATCGTTGCTAATTCCCAACACTCGCCACCAAACAGTTCTCGAGCGCCGCTCATTCGATGAACAACAAATTACCCGCCTGGAATTTGTTTCAAACCCGACTCCTTTAAATTGTAAATTTTACAAAATACAAAGAAGAAAACGCGTATGAAGAACACAACGGTTCGTCTCACGCACCCAACTAATTAAGGCAGCGAATCAACGGAATCTTAACGACGATCGTGGTGTGTGCGCCTGTGTTTGTGTGTGTTTAATTGTGGTTGTGCGTGTGTTACACTTTGTGTTTTGGCTCATTAAAAGTGCAAATTGTTTACGAGAATTTTGCCAGCCTCTCCAAAGGTAAAACAACCAATTTCCTTTTACGATTTTTTATTTTTTTTCCTTATGTTTTGTACATCTGGCTCCCAGGCGGGCAATTTTCCTTACGAAGATCAACTGTTAATGTGTGTGTGTGTGACTGTGTGTTCAACGTTTTAATTAATGTCGGAAAAAAAAGAAGGAGGAGAAGAAGATGCTCCGCCAAAGACTTGAAGAAGAGTTGCTCCCGAAGACAGTCATGTGACAGCCAAGGCGCTTCTTCGGGTCTTTGGAGTGACCACCAGGCATTCCATAGAGAAAATAAATGGCAATAAAATAAAAGTTTTCATTTAAAATGTATAAATATGTGAAAGTAGAGCATTAGTCAGAGATCAGCCGTAATAACTAAGGAAAATTAAGCTTTAAATTGCAAAGTTTTGTCAATTTCTTTATTCTATTAAATATCTAGCACAATTCACATGTATTCCGAGTTTTTAGTTTAATTTTCCAGTGTAATGAACCAGTAGCAAAACTACTGTCATAACGGATGGTTGGGAGGGGCTTTCTTAAAGGGGAAATTGGGAAAATGCTATACTTGTTGTGGGGTCCAGAATCCAGCATCATCGATCTGGTTTTCTTCATAGCAAAAAAAATAGAGCAATGTACAAAAAAGTGTGACGGTTGATTAGGTGGTTTGATCAGCTTTGGGATCATTAAGGAATGCTTTAACAACTCTATATATCTGTAAAGAGAATCCAGAGTTTATATAAAGTTGCTCTTCAAATGGAATGATTCACATAATTCTATTAAAGCAATTTGTTTAGTCACAGCGATTATTCAAACATTACACGTTTTTATTGTATTAATATTTCTATTTACATATACTGTACCCTTTGTTTACTATAAGCTGTGCGATCTCCACTCATTATTTATCCATTTTTCATTGGATCAACACTGAAATGACTGGCAAAAGTCAAAAGTAATTTGAGTGGCTCAAGACAAAAAAAAAAAAAAGAAAAAAGATTTGATTAAAACTTGTTTGATCACACGCGGCGGCAGCTCTTTGGAGTTGTCTATTTTTTTTTTGTTAAGAACTTTTATGGTCTTATAATTGTGCTATGCTAGAAGGTAACTGAAATTATCAGTCCCATATGTAAACAAACTATTTGAGGGAAATGTCAGGTGAATGATGCATCAGATATATTTTAAGGTAATGTAAACACACAATTTATCGACGGCTATTTATAAACAAACTTTATCAGTTTTTGTAAATTAGGTATACTATAAATATATATTTTCTCTTGTTATTTATTTACATTTTTATATAATTGATCATGCATCATTCTATTAGTATTTATTTGCAAGTTTGTAAGCCTTTTGGGGTTTTTGTTCTTAACATTTTGTTCACTTCCTGGCTATTATATGCTATTGTTAAAAATCCCCAAATAATTCCACCATTCAGCCCTGCCCCAACCTTCGGTGAGTCACCTCGAAATGAGGTCCCCAAATTTCTTACCAACTGGAATTGCAATCGTTCCCGCTGCGCAAAGGTTTTTTAATTGATTGAACGTGCGTTTCATACCAAGCAATCCACATGCGTTACGCCAATTTTCGCCATACAAAATGTCGGTGTCTGTCTTCATGCTATCCATAGATAGAGCTCACTAGCTAGCTAAATCGAGCCACTAGAAGCGGACTTGGCGGGGCAGGTGGAGGCCGTATCTGTATCTGAATGTCTTTTGAGTGTTATCAGGCGATCAATTGCCTTCGGCAAAGGCGATCGATCGATCAATGGACGTGTCGCCGAAACTAATGAACATTTGTAAGCCGAAAAAAATAAACGATAAACAAAACGACATAACTGCAAAAACTAGCTGCAAATTACACGTACAGAGAGCAAAAGTTGGATAGATTACAAAAGCTAAATAAACATTTGATGCTTATTTATGTTAAAAGACTAAAAATCTTATAAATTCAATTTCAAAAAGAATTTATTTGATTTAAATATTTAATCACAGAGCACAGCAAGGGTTTTTAATTAGGAAAATACGAACTTTAATTATAATCAATAAATATTTACCATAATTGCAGTCAGAAGATTGTAACGATGTGAAGGAGTCATTTGCGACCCCATAAATCATATATATTCTTGATCAGCATCAACAGGCGAATCTTTCTAGGCATGTATATTATAAATTTTTGCCAATTTTTTCAAGTTCTTATAAATTAATTAATTTTTTTACATTTTAAATCTAGTATGCAGATTCATTAGCCTAAGTAAAACTTGCACGGAAGAGCTGTCCGACTTAAAATTAAGGCTTTTTTGGCTTAGTTATGAGATTTTTAAACTTTGATTTGTCGAGAAAAAAAATGTATAAAAATATCCATAAATATTGAATCAAAGAATTCGATTATTTTAAGCTTAGTTATGATCGATTTCCTAATCAATCATATAATTCTCTTGCAAAGTGCAAGGGTATATAAATTTGGGCTTCCCGAAATTAGTTACGATTCTTGTTTTTTATGTTTTCTAAAGAAAAAATATTATAACACATCTCTCTAATCGTTTTAAATAACTTTAATTTGAAATATTAGTACCCTAGGATTTTTCTCTCTGTATTTTATTTACAATCCTCGACATTGACTCGTTTTTGAGTGGGTTTAAATCTCCAACTTGATAATATTTTTTCGCAGGGGGTCAGCCAGAGTTTTGTCAGGTCATTTTAGAAATAAACCGCAAAGAATTTACGACTTAGACTTTGCGTTTCAAGTTAAGCTTTATTACTGTGTTTTCTTTTTTTTATTGATTGTTTGTGCAACGTAGATATGTCGAAAAAAAAGTTCAAATAACTTGAATAATTGCACGCCAGCGGTCGCATAAATGGAATCGAATGGAATGAATACCCATATACCCTCCCAAATAGACCCCTTGCTCAACACAATCAATTTATATATATGTTATGAGTCTGGAAATCCGGACAATTCTTGTTTCAATTTGGCGTTGCCTCTTGCGACTTTTATTTTATTTGTTTTTGAGGAAGCGAAGTAATTGAAACCTATAATTATAGCATTCCCCCTTGGATCATATATGTATTTATACGGCAAGAAAAGCGCTCCCAAATACGGTTGACATAACTCTCAATTGATGTCTCAATTTGAGAAGGAGCGGAAAAGATCGTCGTATGACTAACCGCTTAATTATGTTTAAATGTTTAAATGATTCGAATGCGACGCATTTTTGGCATGCCCCATTAGACTGATGTTGATGTTGATGTTTGCTATTTGTTGCTGCCGGTGTTTAACATGTTGTCTGGATCTGATCTGCTCGGCCAGTCGCCACGCCTGTCACCACTTCTCAAAAGTCATCCCCACATCTCCTTTCTCCACCGGTTTGGGATCTTGGGATCTTGGGATCCATCTAATGACAATCACGACTGTCACTTTTGATTAGCGATGAGGCAGCGTCAATATGTGCCAACAAAAGGAAGCTGAGAGTTAAAGAGTTAAACGATTTGAATGTCGATCAACTGGCATATTGACATTGATGGATCTGGGGGATCTGGAGACTTGAAGGATACAAGGGGATGTCGGGTTTTTTATTGGAAATTAATTTAAATTTGAGTTGAAGAAAGACTTTTAACTAAATAGAGCATTTCTATAAAAGATCTGCAATTAAAGTAAACAATGTACCAGCATATATGTATCTCTTAGATACCAGTCTCTTATACTGTGAAATATATGAAAATTTTGGTAGTCCTTCAAACCAGATCTTTATATATATCTTTAAGGATATAAAGATGTACGAAAAACATTATTTATTTCAATGTTTATGGTATACTATTGAAATATATCTCAGTCGTATCAACAATATAGATTGATTCAATTAAACTCAACACTGTACCAGCATGTATCTCTCAGATACCAGTCTCTTATCCTGTGAAATATATGCTAATTTTGGGTGGCCAACTGAACAGCCTTAATTGTTGAGTACTCGCACAACCAGTAATCGTTATCTCCGATCATAATGACACACTAATTGCGCTATCTGGCGATCTAAAAAAAAAGACGCCTTTGTGAGTCAATTTAGCAAGTGTAATTTTTGCATTTCTAGTCACGCTTTAGCGAACCGCAAAACTTCCCTAAATGGTCAGCTTCATCCTCCTCTCTAATTAGTCATTATATATACAATTAATATATATATTTATGTATACATATACTTGACCGCTGCTGGCTTGTTATCAGAGGCATGAATGAATGAACTCAGAAGCGAGTGATCGCGGTGTTAATACCCTCCACCCAAAAAGGGAGTTGACATTAAAGACATTTCGTGTTTCATTTAATAAATGTTTAAAAAGAAAAGAAACAAAATGCAAATTCAAATGAAAAGAGAACCTGTTCGCTGGCCACCAGCATTTAAATGACAATAAAAAAGAAAATAATAAAATCGTTGAAAATATTACGTATACGCTTAGGAAGAGAGAGAGAGACCCCCAAGATGGAAACAAATTGCAATTGTAATTGCGCTTAAGTGGCCCCAAAAAGCTGCCTCCGATCACGAGAGCAGCGAATTCATTGAAAACTCATGGAACTTGGCTGTCTCAAGGGGTCTGAAGGAAGATGATTTTGAGTGGCCTGTCAATTGTTCTATAAATAAACGTACACAGACAATTTTCTTTGTTTTGTTTTGTTTTTATTCCGGTTCTTACCACCAATTGTCTTAATTTATTGTGTCAGTTTTTTCACTATTTCGGAATTTGCGGCTGCCCGCTGATATGGATCGATAATTGCCCGCACTTTGAGGGCATCCATCCGTCTCAACTCTGAACGCTCCTCCCTTTAACTTCCACAGTTTCAATGTCGTTTGAGTGTTGGTTTTTTGCATTGTTTATGGCATACAAATCGCACATTAATCCGCTGTGCGATCAATTAACAATGTTAATGTCCGTCTAATACGATCGTTTGTGTTGTAAAGTGCATTTTTTTGCTTTCGGAACTGAGCAGGCACTTGTGAGTCTTGTGAATAAATTCCCAGACTAACTTGGCTGAATCTTACCCAGAATCAAGGTGGCTTGCGAGTTGCTTGAACAATCGAACGGGTTTCCAAAACGGATCTATTTTTTAAACATATTTTTTTTCAGTAAGGTTCTAGCGTTGAATTTTGCTTATTTTGATGAACCTATTAAGCATTCATCGTTATTATAGCCATAAAATTATATTTGGTCTCTCAGAGATTTTTTATTATTGTTACCAATTTGTCAACTGGTTCTTGGGTGTGAACTTTGAGGCATTTATTTACTTGTGTTCATTTTTGTATATTTATTTTATATAATAATAAGAAACTATCTTCGAGAAGCCGAAACTGATATACCCTTGCAGTTTTTAATAGAATTGTATCGAAACGAATCGATATTTATTGATATTATTATCTGTATTTTTTCCTAAACAAATCAAATCATAACTAAGCCAAAAAATTATTAATTTTAATTTGGAAAGCGTTCTTATGTTAGTTCTTCTTAGGTTAATAAATCTGCATACTTAGTTTAAGATATTACAAAATTGATTTTTTTTTTCAATTTTTGACAATTTTAACGATGTAACCCCTTATAAAATTTTCAAAATTTTGAAAAAATTAAAATTAAGCCGGACATAGCTAGATCGCCTCGGCTGCTAAGGCTGATCAAGAATATATATGATTTATAGGGTCGGAAATGACTCCTTCACAGAGTTTTTAGTTTCTGATTAAATGTATAATACCCTCCAAATGTAAAGATATTGTAAAGTTGTATTATTTCCTTTAATGTGGTTTTAAAATAGTTTAGTAAACTTTTATGAACTCTATGCACTTATTTCTTAGAGCTTTCTTTTCATAAACCTTTTAGAAATTATTTTCCAACCGCAAAATAATTGCCAGCTCTTGATTCTCTCAAAGTCATGCTGCCAAAATAAGTGGCTTAATTCCCATTTCCTAACTTCTTACCCAAAGTGATCACTTTATGGAATTTCGACTGCTATTTCGGCCTTCCGCTTTTATATATTCGCACATGAAGTGGAAACCGAAACCAGCCACACTTGTTTATAGGGTTTTTGCTTGTGCTTTTGTTTATAAGTTTGGCCTGGTTGTGTTTAACTTTAGCTGGATTTATTTTTAGCCCCGCTCATTCCACTTGAATTATTGTCTAAACGTGTCCGACAACAATAGCAGCAAAGTAAATATACATAAATGTGCCAGCTTACCCTCTTTCTCATTTTTGTTTCTTTATTTTTTGCATTTTCAAATTCTATCACACAATTTGTCTTATCTTCTAAAAGGGCTTAGGAGGCCTTGTCCCCCGAAAAAAAAAACAGACAGCAAAGACAATCTGTCAACTTGTCCCAGAAGTTGTGTGTATCCAAATGTTAAGCGATAAGCTTAATTGTGATAATTGTTGCCAGCCATGGGAATTGGTAGTAAGAAATACAGGCAATAGGGAAAAAGAGTATTTAATCATAAAATACAATTACTTATAACTTTTCTGTCAGTGTAAAAGCTTTAATTATCAGTTTGTGCAGAATTCTTCATGCATTATAGCTTCGTTCATTCACCAATCGTGTTCATCATCAAAATACAATGATCGTAAATCAGTTCGATCAGCTGATTAGACTGCGATAAGATTCCCCTGATTACTATTTACAACATTAGTTATAAACTATTTTTGTTTTGTTATTTCAAGTATATTTATATATTGTTTGGTTTACTTTTCCAGGGCTTTCAAACTTTGGCTGAGTGAGATTTCCCTGGCGGCTGTTGATCAGGAAAGCCGCCTGGAGGATGCGTTTCTGCTTTGATAGGCTGTGCTTCGCAACCAAGCGGCCAGCCCAGAATTCGAGTAGTAATCCCCCACCTGGAAATGCACCCAACGGTGGAACCACACCACCAGACACCACCGATGCAGCACCACCACAACCACAACCATTAGATACAGCACCACAAGTCAGTGATCTGTTCTACGCCGACTACCAGAAGCTGCAGCCAGCGATAATCGATCGCGATTGGGAGCGGGACAGAGACCGGGAGAGGATCAGCGAGGCCAGGCCACCGGACATAGACCCGGAGATACCAGAGAGTCCATCGTCACACTTACAGATACAGATACAGAGTCCGAGTGCGGATCCGAATCCGAATCCGAATCCAATTCCGAAACATCGCTATCGCCGGCACAGCAGTGCCGAAGATCAGAAGACGAGGCGAACCGAGTCCACATCGGAGACGATACGAAAAGCAGCCAGTATGCAGCAGGAGCCGAATGCCAACTATCAGTTCCCAACTGACCTGGGTCTGGTGAGCATCAGTGTCAACAATAATAATAATAACAACAATAATAATACCGGCGGTCTGCCCACTGTCAATCACAACAATAATAACAACACCAACAGTCTAGTTGGCGGCATTGTGACCTTGCCAACACCCGGCGGTGGTCTCATTGGTCTCGAGCATACGGCAACGGGTCTCCGGTTGATCCCAGCACCGCCACCAAATTCGGATGTGCTGACACATACACTGATATACGGCACACCACCATCGGGCACCCAGCAGTTGCATCAGGATCCCAGGAGCTTGCTGCATCAACAGGAGCTACAGTTGCAGCAACGCTACCAGCAGCTGCAACAGCTTCAGGCCCAGACCCAGGGTCTGTACACCAGCCAGGGTAGTCCGGTGCTGTATCACCAACAGCCAAGTCCCAGCCAGAATCAGAGCCAGAGTCAACCGGTGGCCATACCCGGTGCCATTGCCAACGTATGTCATTCGCCGACGCAGCTCCAGCCTCCGAATACCCTTAATCTCCAGCAGCAGATGCAGAGCCTAAGGATCTCTAGCGGTGGAGGCTCGGGAGGATCGGCCACACCGTCGCCGGTGGGCATGATGCCAGCTCCTGCTGCCGGTGATCCCAGCCTCATGATTATGAGCAACTATGTGGCCGCCTCGCCACAGGAGGAGCGATTCATACAGATCATTCAGGCCAAGGAGCTTAAGATACAGGAAATGCAACGTGCTCTACAGTTCAAGGATAATGAGATAGCCGAGCTCAAGTCGCATTTGGACAAATTCCAGAGCGTCTTTCCCTTCAGTCGAAGCAGTGCAGCGGGCTGTGCGGGCACGGGAAGCAGTGCAGGAGGTTCGGGCGGTGGATCTGGAAGTGGGAGTGGTGCCAGTGGTCCCAGCACAGCCACCGGAGCCACCCGCAAGTCTGGACAGAATTTCCAAAGGCAGCGTGCTTTGGGTATCTCAGCGGAACCACAGAGCGAGTCATCTCTGCTGCTGGAACATGTTAGCTTTCCCAAATATGACAAGGATGAGCGGTGAGTTGGAATTTCATATATTTTTTAAATTTAATGTTGGTAAAGAAATTAAAAGAAATGTTGGGGATTAAAGGGGAACATTTCAAGAAATTTACAATAGAATTTGATATATCAGGGAAGCCATCAAAATTTTGTATGGTTTTGAAATCGGTTTAAATTTTGCAATAAAATATTTAGTATTCCATTTCTGAGATGTAACATTTAAAAGCATGTAACCAGGTCCTGCTTTCATACGAATTTAAACAAATTTAAGATTTTTATGGGGTGCCATATAATAAAATTCAGTAAATAATAGCTTTATCCGCTTTATTTCAGTTAGTTTTCCTGTTAAATAAAATTGTATTTATAAAACACATACTATAATTCTAAAAGAAATAATTTTTGTTCCTATGAATTTGATTCGAATTATAATTAAGTTCAAGCTAATCAATAGCCCTGCCTTACATACACGGATGTCCCGAGTATATTATATATATTATACTATATATAGACAAGGGTGATAATGATCAGACATAGGCATTGGCATCGGAGTCGGCGTCATAGCTGTGATTTTAATCAACAAAAAAATATCGAGAGCAGCGAACTGTCGCCTGTCGCCTGTCGCCTGCCACAAAATGCGTTTATTAAAATTAAACTTGAATCGCGTCGTTGCCCATTCAATGGCCTTGGTCAGTGTCAGTACTCGGGGATATTAAAATCTGTATGAATCTGCAAAATAGAGTAAAAAATAGATGAGGCTGCCAATTGGCAAACATTTTAAGCTACATTGCGTCACATACATGTTGCTTTCCCTCTGGGAATTTTTTTTAACATTTATTTCTCGTATTTTTTAATACATGCAAAATCCAATCCAATTCGTTGCAGTCTAGAAATTTAAATTAAGAGTTGTGTATAAAATTAAAAAACTGCGAAATTGTGTGGGTGGATCGTTTTGTCGACTTGGCTCTATTCACACTTGCCTGCCTTTCGGCCCACTGGAAGTCGTTGCTCTTCTTGGCCAACTGCTGCTTTCTTCTCCCCCTCAAATCCCAATTTGTTGTCTGCGATGAAAAGCATAAAAAACAAGAAAGAAAGCTTCCTTTGTTCGGGAAGCCGAAGTTTGTATACCCTTGCCGTTTGCTATTGGATAACTTGGCCAATAAAGTATTCATTTTTTAATATTTTATTTTAAATTAATTAGGAATTTTATTACGAATTCGAATGTATATCACAATTACAAGCTTTTTTTTTGACAATTTATGCTCTCATGAATATCAGAAATATAGCATTCTTTTTATTGATATTTAATATGATATTTTTAGTGACAAACCAAATCTAAAATAGACATAACTCAGCCAAAAATGAATTTATTTCAATTCGGAAAGCTTTTCTGTGATAGTTTTTTATGGGTTAATAAATCTGTATACTCAATTAAATATTTAAAAATATTACAAATTTTGTCGATTTTTGACAATTTTAACGATGTTAAAATTTTCGAAATTTTGAAAAAATTAAATTTTTGTCAGACATGTCTAGAAAGATTCTCCTGTTGATGCTGATCAAGAATATATATGAATTATAGGGTCGGAAATGACTCCTTCACAGTTTTCCAAGCTTCCGACTGAACGAACAATACCTTTTTTTGAGTCGATATTTATCCTATATTTTATATGACAATTTTGTCAATAAATCAAATTTTAAAAAACTCATAACTAAGCCAAATATGCATTAATTTTAATTTGGAAACCTTTCCTATGCTAGTTCTTATTACTTACTTCATACTTAAATTAAAATGTTAAAAAATGCAATTTTTTGTAAATTTTTGACAATTTTAACAATGTAACCTCTTATAAAATTTTCAAAAATTTTTTAAAAATTAAATTATTGTCGGAGATGACCAGAACGAGTATCCTGTTGATGCTGATCAAGAATATATATGATTTATGGGGTCGGAAATGACTCCTTCACTGACTAAAATTAAAATACCCTCTGCGAGGGTATAAAAAATAACATAAATATTTATTCTTCATATACGTGGCAAAGATGTTTCCTGAAAACGATCACAGATCATTTAAATGGCGACACGCGCTGTCAAGAAATAGTTTTCTAATTTTTATTTAATTTTTATTGGCTTCTTATTTTGGTTTTACATATTGTTTTGACTTTGAGGATCCATATTTTATACTGTGGAATTTTTGAAATATTTGTAAACATATATATATATTTCTTGGGGTAAGCCGGAAAAAATCTATTTAAAATATTATTGTGGCTGTTGCTGATAAACAAAACAAGAGAAGTGTTCCTTTCTTTGTTTTTCAAAGAGAGGTGTTTTTTTTATTCAAGGCGAAAAAGTCTGGAGTAAAATTAGCCATCGCACTTTCTGTACCATTCTAAAAATAATATTGTTTATTTATATGATAAACAAATGGCTAATTTAAACACATTTAAAAGGGGTTTCAGTTCCTTTGAAACACTTATTTGTTATCGTATTTAATTGGTTTAAATATAAATCTATTTATTTTACTTAAGAACAGCATTAGCAAATGTTTAATTGATTATTTCTTAGACTCGCTGACATCATCTAAATCTAAATAACCCCCTAGATTTTCTAGATAGACAAATATAAATTACTCATAATTCTTTACCTTTTTTTTAACGCACTCAAACATATACACAGCTTAATCCGAATGCATATCGGACGCTAAGTAATGCCTGCAAATTTGTTTAAATCGGCCATTTTTATGACCCCAAGCCACCGCCGTTGACACAATCACACAAAATCGCCGGCAAATTTTCGCATTTTCAATTGCAATTCAAACATTTTATTTGGTTTGGCGACTGTGTTGTATTTTTGGTGATTTTTTTTTTTTTTTTTCATTTTGGAGCCAGTTAAATTGAGGTCCATTTTATCTCTGACCAAAATCTGTGCCGACGGCGACGAGGCAACGCTTGTGTCTGTGCAACAGGACATTTTTTGACACTTGCATGGCATAAATCAAAAGCGCCGTAGGCCTCCACCACCGCCTCTAGATATTATATATAAATATATATATGTATATACTTGACAGAAATCTATGGGATCGGGATTGAAACTGAGGTTGGGTCCATTTTACACCAACTTTTGCTTGGCTTTCAACGGGGCCATCTAATAAATAATGCCATGAAGTTGTGCGAAAATTTGCTTTGGGAGTATTTTCCGAGAGAGGTTTTCAGTGAGTGGCAGGGGGTCGCTTTTAGAACTTGCCACACGTTGCACATACATGTGTCCACTGTTGAGATGACATGAAGGCATGTTGGGTCATTTATTCAGACATTTTTTGGATTTAATTGGGTGTTATTGTCTCATAAGATGGATAAATAGAGTGGTTTTTTGTAGGGAATAATTAATACAATTTAAAAGATCTAGGAAAAATATGTAGGAAATAGGTAATAGAGCTGGAAGGGAGTATTTAAGATATATAACAATTTAATTTGTATGTATTCACCCTTTTTATTATGAATTGAATTGAATTTGTATTACAATTTCTTTTACTTCAAAATACAATTCCTCAAATATTTTACATTTATAAACAACACTTTTTATAGATTATTATCTTCTTCTATTCCGAAGAACTGCTTAAACTCTTTCCCAAATATCTACAATTAACGAATATTAACTTAAGTTCTTGAATTTGTATTACAATTTCTTTTACTTCAAAATACAATTCCTCAAATATTTTACATTTATAAACAACACTTTTTATAGATTATTATCTTCTTAATTAATATTCCGAAGAACTGCTTAAACTCTTTCCCAAATATCTACAATTAACGAATATTAACTTAAACCTATATATTACCCGGTAGCTTAACTACATCGCATATTATTTAATTTGTTCAACATCGTCAAATTGGCCAGCTATTTTTCATTTCATTTAGCCAGCATACAAGTCTCCTCCCCTTTTGACGTGTTTTTCTGGGCCTTGATTGCCAACTCACACAACATGGCAACATGAATTGTGCGAAGTGGAGCCGAGTGGAGCCAGGCCCCACCCAATATCGCTTCCATTGGCGCTGACATCTACGCGCAATTTCCATTTTTCATTTTCAATTCCCCAGCTGAGACGCCACTTGGCTTTATTATTGTCAGCAAATAGATCTTTTAGCCGCCAAGTAGTATTTGCACTTTCAATTCGGTTTTCAGCGTTTTGTGAACGCACCCGCAACTGATCAACGATCCACGTATCCGAGAGATATCTCTAGGGACTGTACAGAGAGAAAAAAATATACGAATATTAGAAATTATTGTCAGCTTTTATAAAAAAATTAGTTTCAATTTAGAAAATATTAGTCAGGTACCATTTAAAAATAAAATTTGTTAATAATCAAGAGGAATAGAATTTACAGAAAATATTATTATATATTGATATTGTTATTAATAGTCAAAATGAATAGGGATGAAAGAAAATATTATTATATTGATACTGTTATTATTAACATTTCGATATAAATAAATCGATATTCTGTCTGGTATATAAGACCAACTTAATTAAAAAAAAAATTAATTGGATAACGTTTTTTAGTTAATTATCAATACGCTATTATTTTTTTAATTTAATATAAAAGTTTACGATATTTGGGACATGATATTAATCTCAATATATTTGTCTATATATCCTACGGGGTATTTTGATATACCTTTCCGAAATGGATTACAAATATAACCTCTTTTAAGGTAATCCTTATATAAGGTCATATTTTTGCTTTAATTACCGTTTTTTTCCGTGTGCATCTCCTAAGGTGCAGCCGAATCTCATTCCTTGTGCCTTGGCACACATTTCAAATTGAACTTACGCACAAATATAGCCATTTGAATGGTTATAGCTTCCGACAACTGGAACGCTGGGGCGATCCGGCCGAGCCCCGTAGGTCTAATTGAGGCTATTAATTGTTTTGGCTCGTACCCTCGAGCCACTGGCACCACTGGCACCACCTCCATTGTGGCACCACATGCGTATCTGCGTGGTGCAACCAAGGAAAATGTTAATTTAAGCATATAAGAAAAAATGCTCCGTTGGCAAAAAATAAACCCCACGGGGCAAACAGCAGAAAGCGACGACCCACCACCTCCGGCAACACTTATACACTCGGCCAAATTAGGGTAACTTGAGCTCATAAATTAAGGAAAGTAAATGCAGAATAAATTGATCCAAAAAGGCTTTAAAGAAGTTTTGAAGAAAGTAAAAATAAAATAGGGATTTATATATTCCTTATGGTAGGAAATTAGTTAGTTAGTTTAATATTTATTTGGGTTTTTGTTAGTTTCCCTAAACCTGTATTGTATTTTTACAACTTGAGTAGTTTTTATTACATTTTTTAAGACTTACTTATTACAAAGCTCTTAGTTTTATCTCTATAATTATAATTTGGTTGAATTTAAAGCAATTAAACTGCTACTAGTTTAATTTTCTTAGTGTAGCGCCTCCTTCTTCTTCTTTGCTTGCAACTCCATTAGGAAAACTAGTTTCCATTTTTTCGGCTTTTTGGGGCTCTGAAATCTAATACTTTAGCATGTTTTATACAGATTGTCGCTTCCTAGACTCACTAGTCGTGACTAGCGTATCGATTAGACACGGTTCACTTAGTTTATTTTTTGTACATATTTTATTATTTTTGATTTTTTATTAAATTTTAATTGTGAGTGTTATGCAGTGTACCCGCCAAACGGGCGCCACAGGTGTCGCTCTGAGTTCGGTGCAGTTTTCCCCCCAGTCCGTTCCACGAAGGAGGAGGTAACTCATCACCACATTTCGGGGCAATCAGGCAGCGGGTTTTTTTCACCTGCGCCTACCAACTTCCAAGAAATTCCCAAACTTGGCTTGAATCGTTGCCAAAAATGTGACTTACAAATTGGCTTCCCAATCAAAGCGGCGATGACAGCCTGTGCCAACGCCTTTTTGGTGATATATCAGTGTGGGACTATTTATTTGGTTCTGTAAAGAAAAGGGTTAGAAAATGTTTACATATTTTTTAAATTATATAATTTTAATTATTTAAAAAGCGTACAAAAAGAAATTAACCATCTTTTTGATTGAGTTTACATTCAAAAAGTAATCTTTTAGTGGCTGTCAATAAACTGGCAGCTTGCTTCACACATAGTGTTGGTCACACTGGATTCCACTCTGCCTGACTGGCTTTAATTAATCAACCACGATCTAGCTTGGCTCTGGCTTCCAATTTATATCCGCCGAGCCCCCAACTTCTTTCTATTCCCATTAATGTTCCACTGGCCCGGGCCAGTTGTCAAGTTCGCTGACAGATAAAGTCATTTGACATTTACAGGCATTGCCGACATGGCTCGACTCGGGTCCAACTCCTCCATCTCCACCTCCATCTCCATAACCAAAGATCGAAGCATACAATTTTCAAATTTGTATTAATTTCATATCGGTCGATTTGCGCACATGCCAACATCCATCGATACGATATTGGATATATTAAAAATAAAACTAGAAAGAAAAAAACAGCGAAACGAGGTAAAAAAAAAGCGCAAATGGGGGCCATAATTTTGGTGGCACAACTAGTTGGTGGTGGCCAAAGATAAAACGATTTATATGTGTCGATCGGAAAATTAATTGGACCGAGTCCATTGACAGCTACAGCTTCTTGCCACAAAACTAATTGAGTTTATATATCGTTACTTGCAGCTCCCGTGAACTTATCAAGTCTGCCATTTTGGATAATGATTTCATGAAGAATCTGGATCTGATGCAAATACGTGAAATTGTCGACTGCATGTACCCTGTAAAGTATCCAGCCAAGAATCTAATCATCAAGGAGGGCGATGTTGGCAGCATTGTCTATGTTATGGAGGGTGAGTGATTGTTTTTATAATTAAATCGAATTTTTTATGGGGTTTCAAAGAAGTTATAGAATTTATATACTGTAAGGGGAAGGAATAATACACCCATATTAAGGAGGAAATTTAGAAATTGATAAATAATTATGAGTGATAATTTCAAGGGTTAATTTTTCCTTTTGCCTCTTCAAAGCTTTTCTCTTATCAAGTTGCCCGAATATTTTCCAGATATGAAAGGCTTAGCTGTCTTATATTTTCAGCCAATAAGTAGGCAACATTTATGATGTAAAATTCATGTAAAATGTTTTTGGAGGGGAAAAATTTCTTTTGACCTGCCTGGAATGTTTTTAAGGCCAAAAAGAATTATTATTAAAATCTATTAGTCATCAGCAATTAATGTATTTATGTCCATTAAAATCTATAAATCATAAGGTAGATTTTATATGATTTTTTACAAAGTAAATTAAACTACTTTTCTTTGGGTATAAATACCAAAACAAATAATAGTTAAAGTTCAAAGAAAAATCATTTAGAAATTAAACCATTTTTCTAAGGGTAAAATAAAAAAATCTATTCTAATAAATAGTATTTAAAATTCAAGGGAAATGCATTTAGAACAATTTGAATTAATTTATTAGCTTGCAATATTATAAAGAGTAATAATTTCCATGTAAAAATCTATATAATTTCGCACTAGTTCAACTAGTTTTTTAATTTCTTAATTTCTTCATTTTCCACATGGTTTTCCCTTACCTTCCCTCCGCTTACATTTTCGCCCACACTTAGTTTTTCTCATTTTCCTTTTCTATTTTAACGTTGCCCCTTTCCAAGATCGTGGCAACTCGTTGTGGCAGATAAACTGCACGTGTGTGTCTCGACCAGAGAGGAAAAATAATGTGAAATACCTGAGTTCTTTTGGGCTGGGATTGTGTTTAGAGAGGAGGCCAGGGGACCAGGTACTGAGGGAGACCCAATGGTCACACCCACGCCGCAGCCGGCGGAGTGGAAGAAGTTCAGCGAAATGTCAGTGGCTGTGCCTGACGACGACGACTCGCAAACAATGCGGGTTTTTCCTTTCGATTTGGTTTTTTATTTCTTATTTTTCGCTTAACATTTTGTTTAATAGTTTTTTTGCACGTTTCTGCGTTTGTCTTGGATTTATTTTACTCAATTTCTGGGTGTGCTACGACACTGGGCTCTCTTGACTCCAAACTCCATGGCTAAATATTTTGTCCGAAATGGGTTTGGTCTCGCTTGGGTTCTGTGTGGAATGAGCTAGAGAGCGAGCGTCTCTCTACTGTTAAATTATATTCATTTAAGTACTTGACATTAGCATTTTAATTGCACTGACTGAGGAGACCCCGGTATGGGACCCCAAAAACTGATGACTATATTTGCTTATAAAACGTAATAAAGATGATAATCAACAGTCGAATATTATGCAGCATCCAAAAGTGGCAAAGAGATGAATGTGAAGAGCGGATGCTTCCTCAATCTTTCGCCTGAGATTTTCCGCTTCCTTAACCTGAGGCTGGAGGCCTCTCGAGTCGACGGTATCCGTACTCGATCCCATGAACAGATGTCACGGCATCTGTCCATATCACATACGATACCTCTTCATATCTCATCGGATGCATCTGATACTTCAGAGAGAGAGAGAGCAAGTGAAAAATCCCCAGCAGATGTTGAAGAGATTTGGCAGAGGTTTCAGTCTCGTTGATATTTCTTAATGCCCTGTAAAAATTCCTAAAAGGAAACCTCCAATATATATTTCTGTGATAAGAGTTCCGCTTGCCGATTAAAATACATTTTCACTATCTGAGGCCATGATGTCTGATTTATTTTAAACTTGCTGCTGACTGATTAGTTCTAGTCAAAGTAAATAAATATTTTATTAAAAATTCCGGCAACTTTTATAGTAAGATTTTATTTTGGATTTCACACTGAGGTCACTGGACTTAATCAATAATCTATTTCTGCGAATTCATTGTTCCATTTATGAATTGTTACGTTTTCTAGAAAAGATAACGTTTGTATTTCTTCAGATTTGCATAGCGAATCGATGTGTCTCTTATGGCCAAACCAGTTCGCATGTACCCTATAGCTACACTGGGAGAAGTCAAGTTATAACTAGTAATGCAGTATACGATTTTATAATTAATAATACTTTTTCTTGAAAAAATTAACTAGAAATGTTTGTGGGGTGATAAAACTACATTTTATATACGAATTCTTCAGTATCATAAGGGGAACATTTTTATTAAATCTGGTTTATTGTTACTATACTTTTTCTATCAGTGCACAGCACTTGTTTTTGTTGAGTTTTGTACCTGTGTTATGGTGTGTGTATTATGTTTCGACTATGTTTTCAGCTTGCTCTCTCAGAGAGTCTTCTCTTCAGATACGCACACACATATAGGAAAAATCTCTCGATCTTTGCTCTCTCACCCACGAACAAAGCAAAGCTGCTGCATTATCTCTTTTCCACAGAGAGAAAGTTTAAAAAGAAAGGCATCTATCTTAAGGAACTTGCAGATTGCTATTGAATTATAGGATCAAATCAAAAGTCTATATTTTTATATGACAATTTTCTTGACAAATCAATGTTTCCAAAACCCACAACTCAGTCAAAAATGCATTAAATTTAATTCGGAAACCGCTCCTATGCTAGTTTTTATTAGGTTAATAAATCTGCATACTAAATTTAATGTTTTAAAAAATTAAAATTTTTGTCAATTTTTGCAAATTTTAATGATGTAACCCCTTATCATTTTTTCGAAAAATGAAAAAATGTTGAAAATTTTTTTTCTCAACCTGGCATAGCCAGATCGATTTGGCTGTCGATTCTGATCAAGAATATATATGGTTTATGGGGTCGGAAATAACTCCTTCACAGGATTATAAGCTTCTGACTAAAATTGTAATACCCTACAAGGGTAAATATAAATAAATTGATATGATATAGTTATTTATTATATTATAAATAATATAATTTCAAAATAATGATTTAATATATTATTAATTAAGCAATTTAAATAATAATATAACAATCACATGATAAAGAAATGATCTGCCTGCAAGATCACATTATTCCCACATGATGACTCATTGTAGTCGTATTTTTTCGCTGTGTAGATTTCGCTCTTTCTCTCTCTGGCTCTCTGGTACTCTCTGACTTCTTCCCCTATCTCTCAGTTGAAACCGAGTGAGTGAATAATGCCTGAGCATAAATAATACTTGTATTCCCTCGACCGATCTCTCGCAATTCACACTCCTCATTCGTTCAGTCGGAGGCGCACCAAGAAAACGTGTGAGGCGCCTGCGCGCTCGGTTGCGGAAAAATAAATGCACCTGGATTCATTGCTATTGTTGTTGTACCTTGCAAGCGGTGTTACAAGGGTTTTAAATACTCCCACTTCGTGTTTCGTTCCGTTTTGTATCGTGATTTCTTGGGCATTCGTGATTCGGCGCAGTGAGTGTTACGGTTCTTGGTCTTCAGTTTTGCATATTGCATTATTTGCGAAATCGAGAGACGCCGCGAGTTGTAATAATAAAGCACATTCCGGACAGTTACAATGGCATTTCTATAAAGCACACACATGCCGCCTTTGAGCTATTTTTCCAACAATGCCTACATAAAAAAATATATATAAATAGCTCTAGTTGCGGTAGTTGTTCTACTAAAATTTCAGAGTAAACAAAAACCGCACACAGCAGTCGGTCACAGGAAAAATCCGTGTTAATTTCTTTGAACTATGCTGGGAAATTCTTGGAAAAATACCATTTAATTAAAAGTGAAAGTGAATTTGTTTGAAAATAAACTACTATTAAACTACACTCTACGTAAATGTGCAAAGAATGAGACACTGAAAACAGAGACTCTTGGATTGTTTTTTGCTCGAAATCGAATTGAACAACAACAAAAAAAAAAAGATCACTTGAAGAATTCCGGTTTGTGGTTTTCCTCTACAAAAGCAGCAGCTGTTGTTGTTGTTGTTTCAGTTTCAGTTACTTTGCTCCGTTGATTTGTATTTTTTGTCTTCGGTCATTGGTCCGAAAAAATTAAACCCAAAAAAATAAAAAGCAGAAACAGAAAATAATGGTGTAGAAATACAGAAATTATATAGCAGCAAAACTGTATAATGCCAAATGTCAACACTTTGGTTTCGATCGTGCAGGAATGTGAGAACATGAAACCCAACAACAGAATCTGATATGGCCCAAAAGAATGAAAGAAATTCTGCAAAAATGTAATTAAAAACTTTATAACTAGAAAAGGGAACTAGAAATCGTGTGAAGAAACCCCAAAACGAATGAAGCATCATCACAACATCTCTGTGAGCTAATGTCATGCCCTGAAATCAGGTCTCCCCACCTGTCTTTTCGACTTCCTTTGTTCTGCCTAACCTCAGGTTAAGCTTGTGTTAAGTCAGGTTAGTAGTTAGCGGGGGAAACAGACCGGTTGGAACTCTGGATTTGCCCCGGAACCAAGCCAACACACTCACTCTCACTTTTACAAGCAACCCAAAGCCAAAGCCAACTAACGAGTTTTTGCATTTTGCCTTTTGACATGCCAAGTGAACTATACTCTGGCTTTATGCTCGCTCCACTGACTGATTGAGTAATAAAATAGGCGAAAAGTGGAAAATGATTGCTAGACGGGATCACAAGATCATTGAGAAACTGGGCTCAAGCCAACAGATGTTGGATTTCAGAAGAGGTTTCTTCCAATTGACCCAAAAAACGGTTTGCTGTAGCTTCTTGTTCAGGTCTAATTTCTTTAATTTGGTAATTTTTAAAGTGGAAAATGAATGCCAGAGGGGAACATTACCAGATCATTGGGAAATTTAATGCATAGTTGATCAAAAACAAGTGGAACGAATTGCCTCATGGTTAAAAGGGAAATTGTTGATCATTTTTTGTAGAAGAAACATTAAAAAAAAGCTGAGAAAATGCATGTATTAAATATTATTAAAAATGTTACGCATATCTATAATAATATGCATTTTCTATTATGTTCAAGAAAAGAGAAGAGATGTTAATTAATTAATTATACCGGCACCACCAGAAGCATTTTTTCAAACTGATTAATCGAAAGTTAATGATGGCAAGACAGCAAATCGGAAGGAGATAATTTCTATTGCTATTTCTATGGGCATTTTATGATGTTAATTTACTTTATTTAAATGTCACCTTATGTTGTTTCTTTAAGTAACCAAAATTTTTAGGATTATGAAAGTTTTATTGATGTCAGAAAAAGAACCGCTTTTGCTTAGGGCATTCCCCATTGATCTTTCCAATCTAATCTGTTGTCTGAGCTTGGGATTCCATCACGAATCTGTCCAGAGAACCTTATATATATAGATCACTTGATTGTCTCGTTTGTCAGCTTTATCGCAGAATATATAATTATATATACGAAATCGAATTGAACAAAGAGAGGGAACACGCTCTCAAAATTTGCGGGAATAATAATAACTGATTCCCGAGACTCAATCCCATTTCGATTCTTGTTTGACTACAATCTAAATTTTATACACAAAAGATCGATCTTTTCTCCCCCTTCCCTCCAATCTAGCCTCCTCCCTCGTCATTTTATTTGTTTATAACTTTCTTCATAGTAAACTTTCATAAGCATTAAGGCACAGCAACACAGCTGAAGCCATAAATATTTATTATGATGATTTACAAGCCAGCTGGATCGCTGATCTTGTCTCTGTGCCAAAATGCGGTCAAAAAGAGTGACTAAGCCATTGTCGGTTTTTGCCAGGCCATAATTGTCAGTCGAAAGGGCGGTACCGAAAACAACAACAGAAAAAAATCAAATCATGTTTTGTGTGTATAATTAAGAAAGAGCGCTGCCAAGCAGCAAAACCGAGAGTGACTTGGACTGAATCCGAATCCGAATCCGAATCCAAGTCCGCTGCCCTTGGCATACAAGCTCAGGTCTGTGACTAACTTGGCTTTAATCGAGGTTTCCTTAAAAAAAAGAAGCAAAACCCTGCTCTGGAGATCCGTTAACTTCTATAAATAGCCGGACTTCCCAAAAGGCAAAAAAGCTAAAATGCACTTGGCGAAAAATAATTAAAATGTTAAGTAACTTTTATTTATTTTTTAAGTTGTAGAGTTCCTATTGAGGAGAGTTCCCACGAGAATCGATTTTATTTACTTCCTACGATTAACCTTAATTCATGGTTAATAAATTGATAAGTGTTGCCCATTATCAGTGTGTTATTGTTATGGTTTTTTCCTCGGTGCAAAAGTAAAGTTGTTTATTTTATTTTTTGTTTAGCGGATATTCTCGTTTCCCGGCGATTGTATTCAAATCGGCGATTCCACAGACAGTGGCTGACCTTGCCACTCTCGCAACATTCATCCATTATGGCCCGAAGCCAGTTAGACTCTTGGTCATTGCGAAAAATGTCTGCAGTTTCAATTTGTACACATTCATATATTATTTCTCTTTTTTTGTTTTTGTTTTTTGTTTGGCTGCTCAGCTGGGCTTGACGGATTTCCGCATTTTTAAAAAGCCGCCAAGCAAACGAGTCGAAACTCGACCCACGATGAACTCGTTGAACCCCAAAAAGACTGGGGGTACATATATATATATTTTTTTTTTTTTGGGAAAAACTCACCATTCATTTTCGGAAAAATACTCTACAGAAATTGTTGTCTGATTTTTTCGGACAGGCAGGCAGGCAATCAGTGCCGGGTTTCTTATCTGTGTAAATGCCCCAAGGCACGAGTTGTTCTCGAAAAACCACGTAGTGATAAGAGGTTCTCGGGTTTCTCGGTTTTCCCTCGCTCTCTCTGTTTCGATTTATCTCTCCCCCTTTTCCTAGGAAGTTCATTCGTTTTACGCAAATGAATAACTGGAGACCAGGTAATTTATTTTCTATTAGTTACGAGAATAGTTCAACAACACCAATGTGTATTTCGGTCTTTGTTTACTCTGCGATTGATCATGTTAATGGCCCTGTGAAGGTGATCATTGTTTGGCTATTTTGTGATCACAGTTTGTAATTTGTTGTTTTGTAGTTGGTGTTGTTTGTTCACTCACTGTTTATGCGACAATTGAGCGTGTTCAATTGGATTGCAGATAACAGATCGTAAATAGGCAGATAGCAAATTGAGGAATTTGTTACTTGAAAGCATCCTCGCCCGTCAATAACAATTAGTTTATGTGGGAAAATAAAAACTCAATTTGTTTGATTTACGTGAACACATCATGAACGTTTAATAACAATCGATTGTTTGTGGGTATTCAGTTTTATTATTGAGATACTTTTATCGGATATTTTCCCCAGACATGTTTAAGGTATAAATATTTATGATGCTTTTAGCACATTTTACTATTTAGATTTCTATTTTAATACCTATAACTATCAACGTTTGCTTTACTATTAAAATGAGAGTAAATCTCCCAGAATTTTATTTTATTTATTTACCTAAAGAATATATTTGTCAGCTGTATTATCTTAAAGATACTTTTCCACTTGAGAAGCCAGGGAAATTTCCAGTGTTTGCAATAACCATTATGACATTTTCTCTGCTTGTTTATATATTAAAGATTTACTACCAATTTGGTATCTTCTATTTACTAAACACACCCTTAAATTCCCAACTTTATTTAGTTTCCTTGGTAAAACCTATAATATATTCCTTTCTAGTGAAGCGTCTCCTAAAATAATTGGTAAATACTGACTGAAATTTGCATCCCTCTTAATAAATATTTTTGATGGATCGCCCGCAGATCTCCCATAATAGTTCATGACTCACAATGGATTCTCATATAGTTCAACAGTCTGTCAAGAGCTCATTTGCGTCAGTTTGCTCCATCAATTAGCGTAAATTGATCCACAAATCGTTACAAAACATCCCTGGGAGTTAACATCAACATCAATTCCCTTTCCATTCAGAGTCACGCTCCATTTTTTCGAGCCCAGGCACCGATGGTCACAGTGTTTATTTATTTTTTGGTTTTATGCATTAATATCTCGCGACTACGTCACTCTGTCTGTGGGGAACGCCTTTATTTATTTAATGTTTACCTTGTGGCAATATCGCCAATTGTCACCTCTCTTCTCCACTTTCATTCACAATTATTAGCTAATTTGTGAATGATGATTAAGTTTTCGATGCAGTTGGCAGCTGGCAGTTAAAAGTTGAGGTTTCATGTCGAAAAGTAAATCGCGACTCACTCATTCTCACGCTGCTAACGAACAATTGCCCGAAATTAATTTGCAACTTAAGCTAAATTGCTCTTGTGGCGTTATTGCAAGAAATCAAGTTTTTTTCTGCGTAATTCCCCAAAATCCGGTGGAGATTGTTGTCATTTTGGCGGCACAATTGGGGATAAAATGATAGGAGTTCTACGAAAATAGCTAGTATTTTCAAAAATGTATATAGAAATAATAAATACGGTTTCTCGTTTTTGGCAGGGTTTGTAAAAGAAGATTTCTCTTTAGCTACAATCTAAATGCTTTTCCTGCAATGTGTAAGCAAAGCAGAAATAAAGAAACCCAGTTAAAAAATAATTTCCGACCCTATAAACCATATATATTCGTAATCAGCATTAAAAACCGAATCGATCTATCCATGTCCGGATAAAAAACATTTTTAAAAATTTTCCAAAATTTCAAAATTTTATAAGGGGTTACATCGTTAAAATTACAAAATTTGGCAAAAATCGAACATTTTAAATTATAAAAATTTAGTATGCATATTTGTTAGCCCTATCAAAACTAGCACAGAAATGGTTTCCGAATTGAAATTAATGAATTTTTGGCTTAGTTTTGATACTTCAAAATCTTCGATTTATCCAAAAAATTTGAATATTTGAATATCGATTTAATGCACCAAAAATTCACATATTTTGAGGTTTCTTGCTGGTATACGAAGTCCAAAAAAAAACCAACGAATGCTAAAGGAAATATATATTTTGTATTCCCTTTGACAGCTCTGTTTTTTAAATAATTTTCGCTTGATTTTTTAAATATTTTTGTAAATGCTCTGGGGGTTTTGGTACATACATTACATATGGCAACCATTTATTAGTTCAATGACTGCTGTTATTTTGCTCACCACTGTACTGTACAGCTTTGTCAAAGTTTGGTAGGATCAACTAACCATAAACAAACAATCAATGCACAAAACGTGTGGCAAGCCGCTAAGAAAAAAAAACATGGAAAGTTTACGACATATAAATAAACAGCGATCAGCGACTGAAACAGCAACAACAGCCATCAAGGAAAAAAAAAAGATTTTGCAATAACAATAAATAAATAACAAAATACAAAATACAAATTGTTACCCGCTTTACAGGCCTTTTAACCATCGAACCATCGCCTTCTCTGTGTTTCTCTGTGACTCTTCAAATATTCCGTGCGCGAAATTTCAAAAAGCTTCCCCAAGAGTTATGCAAAAAACTGAAAGAAGACGCCCAAACACAAGACACAAAAACATAAACTAAACCGAGGAGCCAAGACAAACGTGAAAACAAAGCACGTCTGCTGGCCGCTGCCGCTGGTCAAGTGAAATTTGTTCAAAAACAACAAAAGCATAAAACCGACACAAAATCGAAAAGAAAACCCGCCGCCATAGTGTTTCGTAATGAAAATTAAACATTATCCAGGCAAAGCTGTCGACGCGAGTCTTTCGCTGGAAGGCAGCAATGCCATGGGGGCACTGTACGAGGCCAACTGGCTAAGGGCTGCCAGTCAGACCCAGGCGCAGACCCTGCCCCAGGTGCAGCCCCAATCCACATACCCAACCCTCAACAGATCCCCCTCGAAGGTAAGCCGGCAGAGCAGCTCGGCGGGGAGTGGGAGCAGTTTCCTCCTCGATGGGATCTCTGCCTTGAGCAAATACCAGATAGCCTTGGAGAATATCCGACAGTTGGAGCAGCAATCCCAGCAATCGCGGGATAAATGCATAGTGAACACCATCAAGGAGCTGAATGGTTACAGGCCATCACCCGTGCAACATCATCAACAGCACAATGGTTGGGTCGCCGAGGAGCAAGATCATCATCACCATCATCAGAAGATCAAAGCCCAACCGGATGAGGAGAAAAAGAAGCCGCAGGAGACGACACCCGCAGTCAATCACTACGTTTTGGATCCTACGGAAAGAGCCCGTCTTCCACGTCCCCGGCAACAGCTTTCGGTGAAGCCACCCTCCCTGCGTCGCTCTCAGACCATGATGGTGCAACAGCCACCCAGTTATGCCACCTTGAGGACATCACCCTCGAAGGCCTTTCATAAATCACAGAAAAATCTCAGCCACAGTGGTTCCTCTGCAACATACTCTACATTCTCCTCTGCAGCCGATGATCAGGATCACGAACAGATTGTAATCTGTCAGCAGCCGCAGAGGTTGATGTCACCACCCCCGCCCAGGGAACCGCCACCAGAGCCACCCAGGAGGGTGGTATCGAAGCCCCTAACCCGCTCCCAGACCTCTGTGCAGAGATATGCCACCATTCGGTTGCCCAATGGACAATCAACTTCGTTTAGCAGAAGCGTAGCTCAACCTAGGGAGTCTATAACATCGCTGCGACGGCATAGCCTAGAGCAGGCTCTGAAGGGACTCAAGGTGGAGGAGCAGGAGGCAAAGGATATTCGCCAAAAGAGTCCTCTCATGGAACGCCTCTCGCCCGCTGCCAGCAGCAATGGCAGCTCAAAGGATCTCAATGGCGAGAATGGTGGCTTTTGCATTCCACGTCCTCGCCTCATCGTTCCCGTGCATACATATGCACGACGTCGTCGTACCGGGAATCTCAAGGAGCAGTCCAGTGGGGGGCAGGAGGAAGAGGAAGCGGATAAGGGTAAGGGTTGAGTAGGAGATGGAGAAACTGATGAAGAAACCTTTTTTGGAATCTTTTAAGAAGCTTTTAAGGAAGAGATCCTTTTAAATTTCTTGATAAGCAAAGGAACTAATGATGAATTTGAAGCAAATTTAGGTTCAATGATTAGCTAGATCAATCTTGGGGATAGTTCTACCTTTATATATCCATATTAATCCTACTAATTTAACGATTTTCTTTCTCTCCCTCTTCCAGATGGCCGCGTTGAGGTATCCCGCGAGGGCAAATACCTTTCGACCCTTTCGGGTGCCAAGGTCCTGGGCGAATTGGCCATCTTGTACAACTGCCAGCGAACGGCGACCATTACAGCCATCACCGAATGCAACCTGTGGGCCATCGAGCGGCAATGCTTCCAGACCATCATGATGCGAACGGGCCTGATCCGCCAGGCGGAGTACACTGACTTCCTCAAGAGGTGGGTACCCCTCCAGACTCTCAGACTTCCTATCCCAATCTTCGACAATCTTTGCACATTTAATGTGAATTTTAATGAGACTTTTGCGCTGCTGGGGAATTGGTGATTTGGTGCGCGGCCGACTGGTTATTTGCCATTTGGGCGTAATTAATGTTCATTTGCACTTAATTATATCAATACAGGCAAACTGAGTAGTCCATGTTTGGCCATTACTCCTAATGGCAAAAAATGTAAAAATCGTTTTGCTTAAGGATTTGTGTTTTAAATCGTGCAAGCAAGGTTTTTTTATAGTTTTGTTTGAAGTAAAGAAAAGTAAAGTAACTTTCTCCCAGCAAATGGGCAAAAAGAGACGGCTCTTCAGGTGCAACATCATAGTCATCATCGGCATATCGTCGTCATGGTCATGGGCGTCCATTCGTATGACGTGCAATGCCTCAAACTCAATCTTGCAATCTTGAAAACTCACTTGAGTCGAAACTTCAAACACCAAAACCAAAAATAACTGCGGCCAACGAACGCATAGAAATTTTCTTTTCAAACTTGGCAACCAGTTTGTTGCCACAACTTCCACATCCAGTCAGTCAGTTTCAAGTCCAGTTCCCTTCCTTTACCAACTTGTAGAGTGACAAATTAATCGCATTTAATTGGTCGCCCGTAAAAAAACTGCTAAATAATAATAATAAAAAAAGGAAAAGAAATAAACCATGATTGAGGCCTTGCACTCGTTGCCCATTCCAGATACGAAAAGTGGCGGAAAAGCGGAAAAACAGTTCATAGAAAATGAAAGTGCAATTATCATGATGATGATGATGATTCAAGATTTAGATTGGGATACTAGATATTGCAGCTGCATCTTGTAGATACATGTGTGTAGCTCGAGGGGCTAGAATGGGAGGTGTTCGAACTATGAATGTGGGTCACTCAGCTAGCTAGCCATTAGATTCCAATCCCACTAGCCTGGAATTCTCCTATCTAGATCGAAACTTCTCCAGCACTTTCTTTTGCTTTTTACTACGGAAAAGAGATTAATATCGCCTGGTAACTAACAATTTTTGTTTGATTTTCTTTCCACCAGTGTTCCCATCTTTAAAGACCTGGCGGATGACACGCTCATCAAGATCTCTGATGTCTTGGAGGAGACGCATTATCAGCGCGGTGATTATATAGTTCGCCAGGGAGCCCGAGGCGATACCTTCTTCATCATTTCAAAGGGCAAAGTGCGGGTTACGATCAAGCAGCAGGACACCCAGGAGGAGAAATTCATTCGCATGCTGGGCAAGGGTGATTTCTTTGGAGAGAAAGCCCTGCAGGGGTGAGTTATTAAATGTTATTAATTAATTAATTTCCCTGCTAATTATTGGTATATAATATTTTTTATAGCGACGATTTGCGAACGGCTAATATTATTTGCGAATCCGCTGATGGCGTCAGCTGTCTGGTCATTGATCGCGAGACCTTCAATCAGTTGATTTCTAATCTGGATGAGATCAAGCATCGCTATGACGACGAAGGCGCCATGGAGCGCAGAAAGTAAGTGGGAAATTTTAAAAAATATATAATTAAATGCAGCTTTGGGGAATTGAAGCAACCCTAAGCAATCATTAAAAACCCTGAAACCCCCTAGACAACCCTAAATCATTTACAACACTGATAACACATCGCATTAGCTTTTCTTTCAAGAAAATTTTTTGCTTGAAAATGTCACGGAAATTATTTATTAATAACCAATTTTATCGTTATAGGATCAATGAGGAATTCCGTGACATTAACCTTACCGATCTACGTGTGATTGCCACCCTTGGTGTCGGTGGCTTTGGCCGCGTGGAGCTGGTCCAAACCAATGGCGACAGCTCGCGCTCCTTTGCCCTGAAGCAAATGAAGAAATCCCAGATTGTGGAGACACGACAGCAGCAGCACATCATGTCCGAGAAGGAGATCATGGGCGAGGCCAATTGCCAATTTATTGTGAAGCTCTTCAAGACCTTCAAGGACAAGAAGTACCTATACATGCTCATGGAGAGCTGTCTGGGTGGTGAGCTCTGGACGATACTGAGGGATAAGGGTAACTTTGATGATGGCACCACCCGGTTCTACACCGCCTGCGTGGTGGAAGCCTTTGATTATCTGCATTCGCGGAATATAATCTATCGCGATCTGAAGCCAGAGAATCTTTTGCTCAATGAACGTGGCTATGTGAAGCTCGTGGACTTTGGCTTTGCCAAGAAACTGCAGACAGGCCGAAAGACGTGGACATTCTGCGGAACACCAGAGTATGTGGCTCCGGAGGTGATATTGAATCGGGGTCATGACATCAGTGCGGATTACTGGTCACTGGGAGTGCTCATGTTTGAGCTACTGACGGGTGAGTAACAGGAGACTAAGCTTGAACTATATAGTAAATAAATATTTATATTCTTTCAGGAACCCCACCCTTCACCGGCTCGGATCCCATGCGCACCTACAACATTATACTTAAGGGCATCGATGCCATTGAATTCCCCAGGAATATCACACGGAATGCCAGCAACCTGATCAAGAAGCTGTGTCGCGATAATCCCGCCGAGCGTTTGGGTTACCAACGTGGCGGCATTAGCGAGATCCAGAAGCACAAGTAAGATATAAAACCTTTAAAATCTGAATTATGTAGGTATTAATTCCTATTCTTTAGGTGGTTCGATGGCTTCTATTGGTGGGGCCTGCAGAATTGCACCCTGGAACCACCCATAAAGCCCTCGGTCAAGAGCGTAGTGGATACGGGCAACTTTGACGACTATCCCCCCGATCCTGAGGGTCCGCCGCCAGATGATGTCACTGGTTGGGACAAGGACTTCTAGAGGGTAATCCTCCCAGACGATGCTCTCTAAAAGGCTTCTGCTACAAGCATGAAATGAGGAGAAATTGATCTTAAGTGCGCCATATATGTACGCCAAAGCCAATAGCAACAGTCAGCAGCTCGGAAACCCAGAAAAAGCTGCCCACAAAAAAAAAACAGAAAGTAGCAGTCGCAAGGCCAAGGGCTTAAACATAAACCATCGTCTTGGCCCTATTTAGATTTTAGACATATATATGTATACGTCTCCGTGATGTTATCCCCCCATGATGATGTGCAACGCAATGAATTTATTAACGAGTTTATAACTATTATTTTGTAATGAAGAGGAAGATGGAGAAAGGAATTGATATAACTTGTAAGTAGGTCCTCTCTGTTAGCCATGTGCATTGTATAAAATTCTTTCTATTCGTATCTATTAAATATTATTAACATAATTATTAGGAATCATTGTTATCACGGTTGCCTTATAGTCTGTAAGAACATTTTTTAAAGCAACATCTGACCGCAGATTGTCTGTCATAAAAACCCCAAAAACCATTTGTTAAAGCTCCTATCTAGCCTCTCTTCTATCTTTCATTAGTCTTAGCGTGTCATTTTCTATTATTTGTACGAATAATATGCCTTTTTAATCGTCTTTTTTAAGTAAAAACCAGTTAGAAATTGAATAAACAAATTTATGCGATGAGTATTTATGGTTATCTCAACTAGAATTATTCAATTTACAAAACTCCTTTTAGTTTTAGGTGTTACTGATAAGGAATATGCCATATTATGACATACGCTAACCGAAGGGTAATTTATTTAAGTACTAAATGTTATAAACAATATGTGTTCACACTTTTGTTAAACAAAAAACCCACTCAAAAGCGACCCTAACCAAGGTACTTCCTGCATCGGTGCTTCTGTCTGCGGAACACGTTTTCACTCGCCCGGACAGAGAGTGCAGTGGAAAATATGCAACAAGACCGAAAAGAGACGCTAAAATGAAAATGAATTTGGCTTAAAATGAAAACGAAAACGTAAACTCAGCTACGTGCTCAGAACGGAAGAAAAAAACGAATCGCAGCAACCGGAGAAAGCTGAGAAGAATCTGTCAAAGTGCAAAACACATTAAAATCAGAACATTCTGTCGACGAAGCTTGTGCAGATCGGAACAAACGGAAAATTGAAGCTCTAAAATTACACCAAAAAAACCGGAACTAAAGCAGAATACTTTTTGGAATACAGTATTCAATTTATATTTTAATGAATGTATTCAAAATGCTTTCAATACGGAGCTGGATGAAACTATGGCTGCTTTTGATTTTGTTGGTTAGCCTCTCGATGGCTCTTCCGAGCTTGGAGAATCATACAAGAGGACAGATTGAAGAGGTAGTCGGTGAGTACTAATAAGATAAACCAAATAAAAGGTGGAACAGAATAGTGTTTACATTTTTAAACAAAAAACGAAGCTAGTTTTAGGAAGGCAAAGTTGGTATTCCCTTGCAGTTTGCAATTGAATGTAAAATATATCATAACTTAGCCAATAACACATTAATTTCAATTCGGAAAACGATTTTTATAATATTTTGATAATTTTAACGATGTAATGTATATTTTTATACCACAATTTTTCAACAAATCAATTCTTAACAATCTCATAGCTAAGCCAAAAGGGCATCAATTTTAATTCGGAAATCACTCCTGTGTTAGTTTTTAGATGGTTAACAAATCTGCATACTAAATTTAATATTAAAAAAATCAACATTTTTGTACATTTTTTAAAATTTTAACGATGTAATCCCTTATAAAATTTTGGAAAATTTTCAAAACATTTTCTTTTAACCGGACATGGCTAGATCGACTCAGTTTTTAATGGTGATCAAGAATATATATGATTTATGGAGTCGAAAATTACTCCTTCACTGTTTTGCAAGCTTTTAATTAAAATTAGAATACCCTGCTAAGGTATTATATTTTTATTTGGTTAAAAAAACGGTGAGCATTTCTAAAATCCATCCCAGCTTACTAAATAACTGTTCTTTCTTGAGATAATATATTTTTGTATAAACAAAATAATTCAAATAATTAATTTTTGCAGCTTGTAAACAACCCAAGGCACCTGGCCTCTGCCGAGGACGTCAATTGCGTTATGCCTTTAACAAGAACACTGGAAACTGTGAGAGCTTCTACTACACCGGCTGTGCCTCCACTGAGAACAATTTTCTGACCTACGAGGAGTGTCGACGTGACTGTATGCAGCGTCTACGCTACTGATTGAAGGAAAATCCATACAAATTCTTAATTTAACTATTAACTTAATGCATATATTTATATTTTTACCATCAATTGTGCTAAGATGTCTTTGATTTCTTTCTTAGCTGGTTAGGTTTGTCCTTTTTACAACAAAAGTACCTTAAAAGTAGGATTAGGAGAGTAAGGGAAAGCAATATCAAGAGTATACTATCCAAAGAGTGATAGATAAAACCATTTAGCTCAATTCCTGGAGATTGAAGTAGCTTACTGGCCACAGAGCCATGTTGTATGACATGTTCCACTGACCAAACGGCCAATTCTAAAGGCGTTTGCTGTCGTTGATTGAAAACTTTTGAGATTTGTATAGAATTCTCAGTGTAACTGCAAGGGAAATATTGTATTTAAAGCTTTTTGTAACTATATAATTATTATAATTATACCTGACTTTGCTAAGCTCTTTAAAGGCTTGCTTTAGGTTATCAACATTAATCTCCTCATAGTCCAACTTAAGACCCATTCCTCGATTTTGCACAGAAAATGCATTTAAGAATTGATCGCCATAAATGGGAGTAACAAGCATGGGTTTGCCACAGTGTACGGATTCCGTAGTGCCCAAGAGACCGCCATGGGTCCAAAATAACTTGACTTTGGGGTGACCTAAAAGGGTGATTTGAGTAGATATGTAAATTCAGACCCTTAACCGGTTTTCAAACTAATGAAAACCCGGAATAAGCAAAGATTAGGTTATTTGTAACACTCACAAAGTAAAGCCAACTGTGGTGCCCATTTTACAAATAGAAATTTCGAGGAATCCACTTTGGGTGTCTTCACCTTCTGATCCTCTTCCCATTTCCATATGATCCTCAAGGGTAATCCTTGTAGAACCTGCAACATGGCTGCCAGTTTCTCATTATCAATACTTGAGGCACGGACCATGGAGCCCCAGCTTATGAAGATTACACCCTTTTCTGATTGATTAAGGAACCTAGTGATTTCTTCCGGTAATTCCTTTTCCGCCTTTTGTGTTATGTGAACTCCACCAATTTCCACAAATTGCAATGACTGAGGACGACTGCCCATTAGGGAATAATGTTGATTTCCAAATATAAATGCAGTCTGCTTGCGAGCCACTTCCTCTACGTCGATTTCCACTCCGAGATACCTTCGAATAACTTCGTTATCCGCCGGATTCGAGTGATATTTGTACAGATACTTTAGCATCTTGGCTTGAACAAAGTTTAGCAGGCGTTCATGCCACTTGAGACTACCGGCAAAGCCCACAAATTCCGATTGAATGAACGAGGGTGTATCCGGCAGATCAATGCGATCGTAATAGTAGGGCATCAGAGCACAAGTACTCAACCCGATAATTGGCAGATTCATTAACTTGGCCAAGGCCAGTTGGCAATCCGAATTGAAATATTCAGTGAGTAGCAGATCATAGGGTTTGCTTTGGTGTCTCTGGAGCACAGTTTCAATGTGACCGCTGCCAAAGAGATGCTCACAAGTCTCCTGACCCTCCTCATGAAGGGCTAGATATTCCCTGAAGAGAACTCCAAGAGATCTTGTGGGCGTATTCTCCGTCAGTGGAACCAAATTAATGGTCGTACTCGACTGATCCTCTCCAGCAGCCGAGATCAGCAGCTCCTCGTAGTTGGGCAGGGTTTTCCCTTCAACATTCTTCACATATGAGATCACTGTCACCCGATGACCACGCCTCGCCAGCTCATTGAGGATGGGCATCACCACTTTGAAGTGGCTAAAGCCAAAGTGCGGATAAACGGCCAGAACATTACCAGCCAGAATTGGATGAGGAATCCCCGCGAGAAATGCTAACACAAAGAACACTTCACTACGCGGAAACGTTGTCATCGTTCTGTTGTTTTCCACCAAATGAACTGAAGCATGAATTTTGTTACCCAACTCAAGGGGGGCTTCCCTTGACCGATTGTTCTGTTGATAACCTTATCGTCCATTGTTAATGATAATAACGAGATCATTATGAGCTAATATGAGTTGATTGCTTGTGTGGTTTCTGATTGGCTTGGATTACTGCACTTGTTCGGCTTCTTCTTGCCATGGAAAGTTCCTCCAACTGGAAATGCAATAGCAATCGATATATCGATATACTTGCATTGGGGGGAGTTTATAACTATTTTAAATTACAAATTTGTTTAGCAACAAATCAATGAGAATTTTTAAAATTTTATAAAATGGGAAATTTTCTACATTTTTTATATATTTTTACACATTTTTAGAGTGCTATAATATTAATCAGAAGCTTGAAAAACAATGAAGGAGTCATTTCCGACCCTATAAATCATATATATTCTTGATCAGCATCAACAGGCGAATCTTTCTAGCCAAGTTAGAAAAAAAATTTTTTTTTGTAATTTTTTGAAAATTTTATAAGGGGTTACATCATTAAAAATGTCAAATTTTGACAAAAAATCGAATTTCTTAAATTATAAAAGTCAGTATGCAGATTTGTTAACCTAATAAAAACTAACACAGAAAAGCTTTCCGAATTGAAATTAAGGCATTTTTGGCTTAGTTGTGATCTTTTTAAACTTAGATATTTCCCAAAAAAAATTGACCAATGGAAAATATCCAGTCTATGACTAATAAAGTGATAAGGAAAAACTGGTTGAATTACAGGTATTTCCTAAAAACTATTTTACCTGTCTTTGTCTGTTGCTAAAGGAAGTGCAGTAGTCTAGATAAGGACACCCTAAAAAATGCTATAAAGACAGGAGACAATCCTCAAGCGGAGGTTTATTCATTCAAAACCAATTCCCCTAGCGTGTAGATACTTTTCCTCCGATAAATAAAATGTGTAAATTAATTATTTGTTTATTTTGTGCAATAATAGCATTAAATCATTTTGGACTCTTGACAAAATCTCAGAATAGTACACGTTCCATGTGCATTTTTATTAATAAATCCATTAAATGCGGTGAATTTGTTTCAAAATGCTTATTGCCATTTTATGGCGACCTGCAGCAGAAGAATTTCAACAAATTTAATGAATATGAAGAAAAGATTAAGAGCCAATTAAAGGATTTTCAGAATAAGAAAGAAGACCAACTTAATACGACTAAAGTCCTTCAAGATTGGTTAGTCAAGGTCGACAGCCGGCAGAAAATACTTCATGAAAGGATTAAAATTCAGAATAAAATGATCAAGAAAAATAAGGAAATTCAGCAGATTCAGAAAATTATGAATGTCCGACTGATTACTATCAAGAAACTCATCCCTCAAGCCATCGAGCAAAGCCTGGTCAATATTAAGGAACAAATGTTAGCTTCACAAAAGGACATCCAATTCCAACTCACAAAAATGTGGAAAATACTGTCCAAAATCGAGGCACGTCACAGATTTAAAGCAATAGGTTTAAAATTCTACTATATCGAAGATAATGTGACACAAAACTGGACATCTGCTGCCCAATCCTGTCGCCAAATGGGTTGTCACCTGGCGTCCTTTCAAAACAATCAGGAATTTCAAGCCATTAAAGGAGAAATCAATCCGGATCATGTATATTGGGTGGATATCAACGATCATGTAAAGAAAGGTGAATTTAAATCGGAAACCTCAGGTGAAAGGGTCACCTTCTTCAGGTGGCTTCCGGGTGAACCCATTTATGATGACGATAGTCAGCGGTATGTTAACTTGTTTAACGGTGGCATGAGAGTGGAAAATGGCTCCATTAAAAGGAATTTTATTTGTCAATATGATGAAGATTAGAATTTAAGGATTATCAGATATAAAAGATAGCTTATTACTTATAGAAATTAATTTACAATTTTTATAGTAATATTATTATATTATTATGTTAAGTTGTACTATGTATGTAAAACAAAAATCTCGATTAATAAACTCTATCTACAATATTAAATTTATGTTTTAATTTTAATAAGGAAACATCTCTATAAATATGGGGAGGTGGAGTATTTAATAAATTTTTCTATACAAAATATTATTGAGAAATTGAGAAAAATGAATATACAATTTTTAGATAATAAAAATTGAAAACAAATTCGACACCGGTTTTTTTGGCTGCCGAGGCGGCCTCTGGCAATGCTAATTTGCAACTCCAACTAGCTTATGTCCCCCTACAAAAATTGCAAAGTTCAAAAACTTTTTATTTTTTAGTTTGAATAAGTAAAAATAAGTGTATAGAGTTTTATCTGAACATGCCCTTGATGATATTCTTTCTACAGTATTTTACATAAGTAAAATGTTCATTTCTACGTATTCTTTTCATAGCATACTTATAGGTTTATACAAAAGATTTTGTCGGCGATACCACTTCGCAAAAATTACAATAGATGGCGCAAAAAGCCCATTTCGATTTATGTCGAAAAAACTGTATTGATATTAGACGTCTGCATACTCAATTTCAAATTTAAGAAAATTGAAGCAGTAAGTAACTCTAAACAGCAATTATCTATGACCAGTAAGAATGTATGATCAGTTTCTAACTTTGAACACCAATAAACAATGACTTGCAACTTTGGAGCACAACACATTTCTGAGCCTGGGCCGGCAGAAGACACTTCGTTCCGGGGATGCTAGAACAAGTTGGGAATCATATGATATGAAGATAAGCTATGAACAGTTAGTATCTATAATCAGTAATTAACTTTGAACTGTAAGTATTTATGACCAGTGATTACCTATGATCAGCAAGTATCAATGAACGTTTAGTAACTCTGATCAGTAAGTATCTATGAGCAGCAAGTATCTATGACCAGTAAGTATCTATGACCAGTAAGTATGTATGATCAGTTACTAACTTTGAACACTAATAAACAATGACTTGCAACTTTTGTAACACAACACATTTCTGAGACCTGGCCGGCAGAAGATACTTCGTTCCGGGGATGCTAGAACAAGTTGGGAATCATATGATCTGAAGATAAGCTATGAACAGTAAGTATCTATAACCAGTAATTAACTCTGAACTGTAAGTATTTATGACCAGTGATTACCTATGATCAGCAAGTATCAATGAACGTTAAGTAACTCTGATCAGTAAGTATCTATGAGCAGCAAGTATCTATGACCAGTAAGTATGTATGATCAGTTACTAACTTTGAACACTAATAAACAATGACTTGCAACTTTTGTAACACAACACATTTCTGAGACATGGCCGGCAGAAGACACTTCGTTTCGGGGATGCTAGAACAAGTTGGGAATCATATGGTCTGAAGATAAGCTATGAACAGTAAGTATCTATAACCAGTAATTAACTCTGAACTGTAAGTATTTATGACCAGTGATTACCTATGATCAGCAAGTATCAATGAACGTTAAGTAACTCTGATCAGTAAGTATCTATGAGCAGCAAGTATCTATGACCAGTAAGTATCTATGACCAGTAAGTATGTATGATCAGTTACTAACTTTGAACACTAATAAACAATGACTTGCAACTTTTGTAACACAACACATTTCTGAGACATGGCCGGCAGAAGACACTTCGTTCCGGGGATGCTAGAACAAGTTGAGAATCATATGATCTGAAGATAAGCTATGAACAGAAAGTATCTATGACCAGTAAATAAGTCTGAACAGTAAGTATTTATGACCAGTGATTAACTATGATCAGCAAGTATCAATGAACGTTAAGTAACTGTGCTAAGTAAGTATCTATGAGCAGCAAGTAACTCTAAACAGTACGTAACTCTGAACAGCAAGTATCTATGACTAGTAAGTATGTATGATCAGTTACTAACTTTGAACACTAATAAACAATGACTTGCAACTTTTGTAACACAACACATTTCTGAGACATGGCCGGCAGAAGACACTTCGTTCCGGGGATGCTAGAACCAGTTGAGAATCATATGATCTGAAGATAAGCTATGAGCAGTAAGTATCTATGACCAGTAATTAACTTTGAACAGTAAGTATTTATGACCAGTGATTAACTATGATCAGCACGTATCAATGAACGTTAAGTAACTGTGATCAGTAAGTATCTATGAGCAGCAAGTAACTCTGAACAGTAAGTATCTATGACCAGTAAGTATTTATGATCAGTTACTAACTTTGAACACTAATAAACAATGACTTGCAGCTTTTGTAACACATCACATTTCTGAGACCTGGCCGGCAGAAGACACTTCGTTCCGGGGAAGCTAGAACAAGTTGGGAATTATATGATCTGAAGATAAGCTATGAACAGTTAGTATCTATGATCAGTAATTAACTTTGAACAGTAAGTATTTATGACCAGTGATTAACTATGATCAGCAAGTATCAATGAACGTTAAGTAACTGTGATCAGTAAGTATCTATGGGCAGCAAGTAACTCTGAACAGTAAGTATCTATGACCAGTAAGTATTTATGATCAGTTACTAACTTTGAACACTAATAAACAATGACTTGCAACTTTTGTAACACAACACATTTCTGAGACCTGGCCGGCAGAAGACACTTCGTTCCGGGGATGCTAGAACAAGTTGGAAATCATATGATCTGAAGATAAGCTATGAACAGTAAGTATCTATGACCAGTAATTAATTCTGAACAGTAAGTATTTATGACCAGTAATTAACTATGATCAGTAAGTAGCAATGAACGTTAAGTAACTCTGATCAGTAAGTATCTATGAGCATCAAGTAACTCTGAACAGTAAGTATCTATGACCAGTAAGTATCTATGACCCGTAAGTATGTATGATCAGTTACTAACTTTAAACACAAATAAACAATGACTTGCAACTTTTGTAACACAACACATTTCTAAGACCTGGCCGGCAGAAGTCACTTCGTTCCGGGGATGTTAGAACCAGTTGAGAATCATATGTACAGATGTGCGAGATTTGTTTTGGAACATACTTAAGAGTAAGCACAACTATAATCAGTAATTAAATATGAGCAGTAAGTAACTATGATCAATAATTAAATATGAGCAGTAAGTATCTATGACCAGTAATTAACGATGATCAGTAATTACCTATGAGCAGTAAGTAACTCTGAACAGCAAGTATCTATGACCAGTAAGTATGTATGATCAGTTACTAACTTTGAACACTAATAAACAATGACTTGCAACTTTTGTAACACAACACATATCGGAGACTTCGCCGGTAGAAGTCACTTCGTTCCGGGGATGTTAAAACCAGTTGAGAATCATAAGCATATATGTGTGAGATTTGTTTTGGAACAAATTTAAGCTATTTGAATTAAACTATTGACTTATTATTCTATATAATTTTACTAGTATATAAGTCGGAGCATGGCAAATCGGTGGACTATATATATATACAAATATATATAGCTAACATATGAACAATTGGTCGATTTATAGAACTATGATCAGTAATTAACTACGACCATTAATGAACTATGATCCGTTAGTTTCTATGAATATTAAGTAACTATGAGCAGTAGATATTAATCATTTAAAAAATATGTTTAATAATGTATAAAATTAAAAATAAATCTTTGTGAAATATTCATAAATAAATTAAAAATATAATACATACATAAAACAAGTTGCAAAATGCAAAGTTAAATTGATTTCCATTTTATTTACAACACCTTTTTATGGTATTATAATTTTAGTTAGAAGCTTGCAAAACAGTGAATGACTCCGACTCTATAAATCATATATATTCTAGAACAGCATCAACAGGCGAATCTTTCTAGGCATGTAGGAAAAATTATACATTTTTGACAGTTTTTTCAAATTTTTATAAGGGGTTACATCGTTAAAATTGACAAAAATGTTCTTTTTTTACATTTTAAATGAAGTATGCAGATTCATTATACTAATAAAAACTTGCATGGGACAGCTTTCCGAATTGTATTTAATGAATTTTTAGCATAGTTATGATATTTTTAAACTTTGATTTGTTAAAAAAAAATTATTATGTAAAATAATCCCTTATCTAATGTGACAATTAAATATTATAAATAAATACTTTGGCTTATTTCAGAAACTAAAAATATTTATTTAATTGCAGTTCAACAGCTTTTTGATAAATGCTGCCATTAATCTTTGCTATTAAAATATATCCCAAGGCACAGAGGCACTGGCACATTTCTATCTGGGAATCAAGTCAAGTGTGAACTATATGTTGAGTAGAATGTCTAGGCCCCGAAAGGGCCTCAAGATATTCGATTGCACAAAATTGAATTGAGATGGCGATCCAGAAACACGCCCTCAAAACACAACGATAATGGACAGTAGTTAGCGTTAATTGAACCGCAAGCGATGTGGAGCGATGATAATAAATGTAATTGCCAGTCGGAGAGTGCAGCATTGCATCCATCTACAGCGGACAGTTACAGATACAGATACAGTTACTTGGGGCGGTGCCTACAGATACAAATACAGAGATGCAGCTACAGATACATTTGGCAGCTGCTGCAGCTGGGCTGCCTCTGTCAAGTGCACTTTGCACTTTGAGCTGCGGTCGACTGTGTTTTTGGGTTTAGATTTTGGACTGGGACTGGGTCTTGGGTCTGCACTGGGTCCTGCTTTGGCCAAATCCAGCTGACATGGCCACAAAGATTAGGGGTGATGAAGTGTGCCTGCCCTGCCCAGAAATGCACTCACAGAAATAATAGGAATATTTGAATATAACAAATACTAAATACTCAACTACTAAATCTAGAGTCAAGATAAAACCTAGCAAAGATCTTTGTGATAGTATCTTATAAACAATTTTGAACATCTTCATTTGCCGATTTCTTTTGCAGAACTCTATGTAGATGTCATGTGAAAATCCTTATGTAATAAAATTTCAGAATAAAAACGTTCAAGTGGAACTAAAATCAAAAGAGTTTCAAAATGATTGCCTTTGGCATTAAATAGATTGGAGTCGCAGCAGCCGCAGCTCGATGATGGCTCGTTAGGCGTCTGCAATCCGCATTCACATTCCCAGCCACTTCCCCTCGAGGGAAAGGGCCATGGAATGATGGTTGGGGGGAACCTCTCTCGAGTGGTAGAAGGTGGCAGTGGGAGTGGGCGTTTGTGGCAACAACGACCCACTTCCCAGGCCTTCACCGCCGATGCCGATTGGCTCCGGCAGGCAAACCATACAGCACACAACACTCTCGATAATAGCCAGTTAAAGGCTAAGTGTTTTCTTGCTAAGTGTGTTCCTCTTTTCGATCGATAAAAAACGTAAGTGTAAAATCCAACAAAAAAACAATTAAAAGCAAACGATAAGGAGGTGCCCATGGGAGTAATTATGCCGCCTGATGACGCTGCTCTGGTTCTGGTGGGTCTCTCGATCGGTAGTTTCGTAGCGACTTGACGCCCCCATTATAAACTCCAGATTGCCGATATTGTTCCATTCAAAATGGGTTGAGTGAGCACTCTCTTGGGGTTTGGGGATTGCAATATCGGAGGTCAAATACACATGGGAAACGCCCCTGCTTCACTCTAGGCACTTCTGGTTTTGCCTTATCGGAAGCTGAAGCTGGGTTCTGGTTAGGATTCGGTTTTCGAAAGGCTTGGCTATTCTGAAATCTGGCCTAGCTCCCTAAAGTCTACTTGGCGGATTTCTATAGCCTCGAGCCTTAGAGATTTCCTTGTTGATTTGCACATTACTTAGAAAGTTATTCTACTGCCTTGTCTAAAATATTCTTAACACTTAAAGAATAATAACTATAAAGAAGAAACAAAAGGTTCTATATAGTTTGAGCATTTTCCAGAATTGACACGTTCTTTACGAGTCCTATATTTACTTTCCACTAAAACCAGCTTACGTCAGAGTCCCCTGTTCTTCTCTGGAGATTTTTAATACCCCCAAAAGAATTTGCGATCCCCGACCGCCTGCTCTTGTGACGCAATTCAGAAAACACGCGTCCGCCGCCATTGTCTCCCCGGTTTAATGGAGGTCCCATTTTTATGTGTCCTCTCCGCAGGACTTAATTAGAGCGAGCTGTTTGCACAGATTTCAGCATTTCCGCAGTTATGATCCAATTTGCTTCGTTTAAGGACACACGCCCCAGCTCATTTGTGTTTGGCCATTTGCCAGGCTGTTTACTTCGATTGTCGCCTAAGCATCGATGGACGGGATTAGTAGGCAATCGAAGGAGGGCAGGACATTTGGCAGGACAGCATCATTGGAGGCGAACACACAAAGGACATGTGTGCCCAGCGGGGGCTGCTGGGTTTGTCGTCCAGCAGACAGCTGCCAAGGGATTGAGATTGCAAAACAGGGAACCCGGGAGTAGGACCGGACCTACTGGGGGACCCAATGGTGATCCAATTAACGTCCCAGTGTCTGGACAAAGGCAAACAAAGGACACTGAGAGAAATACATTATATAAAATAAAAGAAGAAACCATATTTTGATTCCAATTTTCTATTAATTGAATAATTATTAAAATAATTTTACTTAGAGTAGACTTTTAACTCTGAGATCTATGCTCTAAGATGTACAGAAAGTCACTCAATAAATCCCTTAAATTTAGAAATACTTTATATATAGTAAGGAGCATCTTTTGTATAACATTAGCAACCTATCTAGAGTCTTATCTTTCTGCTATACTATTTTTTCGAGTGCCTTTTTCTTACCCTACTTTACGAGTCAGCCCAACTCGTGCCCCTGGACAATGACGGGTAGCTATCTGCTGAACGGAGGACTTTGGGAGTGACTGAGGAGGATTGACAGACGTTAACTAGCCCGGCGTTGGCAAATCTCCAAGTCCAAGTGCGAAATGCAGTTGCAGTGGCTTTGGTCACTTGGTCACTATTGGAGCTGCAGTTTCCTGTCAACTTACCCCCTTCGAGTGCCGAAACCCCAAGGGGCGCATTAAGGCTAGCACGAGCTACTTGAATTTGGGTTTTGCAGCCTAGGCTACTCAAGGGGTTTTTTCACTGATACAGCAGATAGTCGATAGCTTATCTCGGAGGAGGGTGCCTCCTTCTCCTACTCTTGGAACTGAAGGAGCGAGCTCTTCGATGAGCCTAAGCCCAGTGACAAACATGCGTTTTGCCATGTCGGACGGGAGCTTAACGGCAACTTGTTCGATTATTTTTGAAGGGCTAAGATTGCAGCTGGTTCTATCTGAATTCTTAACAATACAGACTGCTTCTTTACTGGGAAATCAAAGTTATGCACTAATAGATTGGGAAAAGTCAAGTGCTGATAGGGGGATAGGTAGAGATAATTTAAAACAAGGAAGTTGGCATGCATTTTAAATTGTTAATTTATACCCTTGCAAGGGTATTATAATTCCATTCAGAAGCTTGTAACGCTGTGAAGGAATCTTTTCCGACCCTATAAATCATATATATTCTTGATCAGCATAAAACGCCGCGTCGAAAAAGCCATGTCCGGCTAAAATTTAATTTTCTCTAAATTTTGAAAATTTTGTAAGGGGTTACATCGTTAAAATTGTCAAAAAATTGACAAAAAAACTTAATTTTTTTAAATTTGAAATTGAGTATGCAGATTTATAAACCGAATAAAAACAAAGATAGGAACGATTTCCAAATGAAAATTAATGAATTTTTGGCCTAGTTATGAGCATTTTAAGCTTGATTTTGTAGAACAAATTTTTAAATATAAGTTTGTTTAAATATAGAATATTTTGAGCTTGTTATTAATTGATATAAGATTTAATTCTATAAATAAATGGCATACTGCAAGGCTATATAAACTAAAAATTATTTTATAAGATTACATTATTATATTATAATTATGGGTATTAATAAAAGTTGTAGGTTTAAATTTTTTCTATTTTATGTGTTAGTATTTGTAGATTTTGTAAATATTATTTACTGAAGTAAAAGTTAAATATTTATATGTATTCTGATTTCTTTGGTTCCAAGTGATTAAAATTGCTTACGCATAAAGAGTCACATAGGCTTTTTTTCGACTTTTTAAAGGGTTTAACTTGTTGCTCAATTAAATGTATATGTTATACATTTAACTAAAATAAAAAAAGTAATGTGGGCCAGCTAAAATTAAGGCAAATATCCAATATAGTATTCCCTTTTCCTTCCACTTGCTCTGCTCTGCCAAGTGTGCCAACTCATATTCCCTTGAATCCACAAATGTTTGTTAACTACTTGATTCCGGATACCGGATTCGGGATCGCTGGCGTGCGCCTCCTTGAAGCGGAGGAGGTGGGATATCCACAAGGAAAGCCGGAAAAAGGAGCGGCGTGCGCGCAGTGCAAACAAAAAGGGAGAAAAGTCGCGCGCGGGATTCAAGGATCGAAAGGAAATCGAGAGGCAGAATAGGATCAAGCGAGGGAAGTAGACATGTTTTACACGTAAATAACGATGACAAAAAGGCCAATAAAAACAGGCAAAAGGGCAGGGAGTGAAGGTCTAAAAATTGGCATAAACAGGAGTTTTATGTTTGTCCTTCTGCTGCCCAAAAGACACACTCGTGTATCTCAGAGTTTTTGCCTGTATCTACGCCCGCCCTCCTCCTTCCACGCGACGCGTTTTATGATCAACGTTCGTGGAATTTATTCAATTGATACGAAAATTGCTGCAATATAAATGCAGTGCTGCCGATCGGATCGAAGGGTACTCCGCTCCGATCCGCTCATCTCCTCTACCGGCACTGGGCCATAAAGCCAGCTCACATATATATATAGTAAAGATATAGGAGAGATATAGCTTCAGGGACGCGTGGCGAAATGCCTGGCAATTTGTCAGGACAAAAGTCAGGCTTGAAGGTTGAGAAATCGAACAGAGAGAGACGACCCAATGATGTTGCAATTATTGAACCTTCTGTATTTTCAAATTTCCATCATTAATAACACAGGCGGGGCACCAAGGTTGGTCCATTGGCCCATGGACGTAGCGGACTTGCTGCTGTGACCATTAGCGAGTTTCGGCGGAATACGCGTGAATATTTTCCCCGAGTTTTGTGGCTCTAACAATGGCCTCGGACATCGAGCGCATCAATTGAAGGTGAACTCAGAGGCAAAGCCAGAGCCAGAGAAGCAGGGGTGCCCATTTTTAGGAATGCCAATGGAAACGCCGCAGGTAACCCTGCCTGCCTCTGCCTCATCCTCATCCTCATTCTCCTGGCAACCCTGGCATCGCGAGGCAAACTCAAGAAACCCCGTGGAACTTGGCCCAAACTCAACCTGGACATTAACGGTCCCAGCGAGGAGCCGGTGCTAGCATAAAGATCGCCCATAATTATTCATCTTGGGTGGGGATTTCTTCTCTTCCTAGAGAGCAAACTGAAACTTCTTCGCCTTGGAATCGAGGACCACTCGCTGTGTTTGTCAACGCAGATGCTAATCACAACATTAGTCGCCGAGATTCCACTTCAGGATCAGGATCAGGACCAGAACTCTGATGGTTATGTTGGTCTAACCTCGACGACGATGGTTGACCTTCAGCCTGGGCGTATAATTGCAATTGGATGGTACTCCCCGGGTATGTCTTCACTCCGATGAAGCTGTCCCCGGTGTATTTGCCAAACAGATAATTATTTGTAACTAGTTAGCAGCAGGATCTGTAGGATAACCTGCTGAAAAGTAATCTATAGCAGGATGAGGAGGATACTTGTGCGTGTGGTCCAAGGTGACGGAGCGGGCAAATCTGGGGTTAACCGTAAAACGAAGATCCTTTAGTTTGGTCAACTTAATGGAGCAATTAGACAAGGAGTTTCAGGGAGAACAAAATTAAGACATTACTAAAGAAAAGGAAAAGAAACAGTATTTAAAAACAAGAGTTTAAATATTTATAATCAATTTAAAAGTGTTTCTAAATCTATAAATTTGTGGGTAAGGAGTGCCTGCAGTTTCTTGGTTACTTAACTTACTAAAACCTCTTTAAAAGCCTTTCAGCTCTTCCTCTTAGTTTCTATTTTAACGATCTCTCCCGAGAAATCAATATCTGCGATATCTGAAACTGCAGCAACTTTAGTGCCTTCCTTGTTTTGTGACATACAAAAAAATCTAAAGAAAAACAACCACAAGAGGCTGTCAAAACGTAGCCAAGTAATCCCAAAACAAATCCCATTCGGATGATAAGAAGTGTGTGGTTCGGTAGTGGACACTCTGGGAGGAGGACTACTCCTCTAACTGGAACTCCACGGGGCTCCCACTCGAGTGTGGTGCAACTATTTACTACCGTTTTCGAGTATTTTTCAAGTCTCTAGATTCCCCGAACCGGGCATTAAGGCTTAAGTAGTCGTAAAAACTACTGCGAAATCAGGCAATACTCCCCCCGAAAAAAAAAGAAACACTCGAGATGCAAATGGAAGTGGGAAATGCGATTATGGACCACACGCACACCCACGAGAGAGTCACTTTGACCAATAAATACCAATGTGATTTCCTCAGCCAAATACTTAGTAGGAAATATAGTTTGTTGAATGGAGGAATGTAGTCTGTGTGCCTCAAAGTCTCTGCCAGATGAATATTATGTCGACAATTAGTCTCAGGGAAAATGTAAACAAACTGTGGAGTTGGAGTTGAGTTTTGGAGTAAAGTGGAAGAGTTTTTCCAGAAAATTGTTATCGGCCACGGATTCCTGTGGGTTCGGATTACGCTTGAGGAAAATGTATCGAACTCGAGATCTGCTTTCTCTGCTTTGAAGACCGCTTGGAGTATCGTAATTTATGAATAGCGCCGCACTGTAAACACTGCACAGGGAAAAATCTGAACAGTTTTTTAGTTGTTAGATACTTCTTTAATATCATCGCTTTTATACTTTTAAATAATAAAAAAATATTATTCTGAAAGTACTTTCTCGACAACAACAATTTTTGAAAACCCAATAACTAAGCCAAAAAAACATTAATTTTAATTCGGAAAGCGGTTCTATGCTAGTTTTTTATCCCTTAACAAATCTGCATACTCAATTTAAAATTATAATAAATTCAAAATTTTCTCCATTTTTGACAATTTTAACGATGTAACCCCTTATAAAATTTTCAAAATTTTGAAAAAAATAAATTTTGATCAAACATAGCTAGATTGATTTGTCTGTCGATGCTGATCAAGAATATATATGATTTATAGGGTCGGAAATGATTCCAAACTTCTGACTAGTATTATTTATTATTATTTTTTTTTATGACAATTTGTTCAACAAATCAAAGTTTAAAAATCTCATAACTAAGCCAAAAGAGTTTTAATTTTAATTTGGAGCGCTGCCCCATGCAAGTTTTTATTAGGCTAATAAATCTGCATACTTCATTTAAAATTAAAATTTTTGCCAATTTTTGGCAATTTTAACGATGTAACAACCACTTATAAAAATTAAAAAAAAATTGCCAAAAATTTATATTTTTTCCTACATGCCTAGAAAGATGCGCCTGTTGATGCTGATCAAGAATATGTATGATTTATAGGGTCTGAAATGAGTCCTTTATTGCATCACAAACTTCTACTATCGTGCAGGGGTATACAAATACTATTTAATTCTACAATTAATATTCATCGTATGGGGCCTCTACTATATTATTTTATATATTTTATATATTTGTTTCCTATATTTTTCTTTCTCTGTTCCCCTAATAACCGAATCGAAATAACCAACATTGCATGTAATAGGAGCAAACAAACACTTGACACTCCCGCAAGTGGCGCTGAAGGATCGGTGGTAAACGTATACAATGTCCTGTATCTGGGATCATTTTGGCGTGGAGCCCTGCCCCTAGATCTCTGGCTCTCCACTCTCCCTCCCTTAGAACCTAGTTTTTTGTGGGTCGCACATGTTTTGCCATCATAAATCACATAATGTTATGGGTGCGACATTTCGTGTCGTCCGAAAAACGCACATTTTCACACTTTTCGTCGCCTACGTAATTTGAATACTTTACGAGGGACAAGAGAGATCCCCGAGCGCTGATCTTCCTTGGAAATTGTCCGAACTGAACCCTTGGGCGCACATTATTAATTACCGCCTTGTCTTGGATTACGTTTCCCCCGGGGGATGATGTGGGGTGTTGTTTTGTGGATGGTCACCTATGGAGCCCTAGATCAAAGGTCCCTCTATCGATACATTTTCTCCCTTCATTAATATTTTCCGTAATTAGACGTGAGCTCAAAGCGTGAACACGCTCCACAGGTGTTTTCTTTCTTCTTTATATATTATTTTGTTAATTGAAAAGTGCCGGGGTCTCAGATCTCAATACCTTAAGTGAAACCATTCATGCCAATTCAATTAGTCCTACAAGTTGATCCCCAGCTGATCTCCAGGTTGATCCCCAGGTTGATCCGCGGGCTGATCTTTAGCAATTCCATTATTAATTAATCAAAGCATCGTTTTCGAAAGGAAGGCGGAAAGTCAAAAGCGCGCGCCCTTAACCCTTGGTGGTCTTGAAGGGAAAAGGGAAGCAAATTGTAGTGTGTAGGAAATTTCATTAAATTTAATTGTAAACTATTCTTTATTACGCCTCAAACTTTGGTGAGATTTGAGAGGAATATTATGATTGAAGTAGATTAAGTTTCACTAGCAAATGTATTTGTAGCTTAATTCATTTGTATTTATTTTGGGTGCAAATTAAAAAAAAAAGAAAACTTGAGCAGGCTCTGGAAATCTTGATTTATATTGTAGAGAGTATTTTAAAGAATTTTCCATCCAATTTAAAATCCTCAAAAAGCAATAACATCTCTGCTTACATCAAACCACTTTCCTTTTACAATACGTAAGAACATTATAACCAGAAAGAGCAAATAAATAAAATATTTGCTTGCAAATGAAAAAAATTGAAAGAAAATGATTCAAAAACATTGTCTTCCTGAGATTTTCCAAGCATTTAAATTCTCACATTTCCCTTGGAAATTATAGCCTTACATCAAACTCAATGTAAGAAAGGATTCCTGCGTTACGAATCTTATTCCTTCAATTTACATCAACCCACCTTCCTTTTGCAGTCACACTTATCTCTCCCCCAATGGGTTAAACTCCCGTCCAAGCATTTTGATTGGCGGTTGTCGGATTACTTTGGGGGCTGCCGCCGCCATGAAAAGCCCAACCACCGAACTGCCGGATAAGTTAAACCACCATTCCACACTGCCCACCGCCACCTCCACCTCCACCTCCACTTACATTTCCACTTCCCAACCACCGAACCGGGCTCGGTCCGCCATATTGCTAAATCACAAACGCAAATAAAGCATAAAAAGGGAAAATAAATGGGAAAAAAACAGTAAAGAGAAGAGAAACAGCCGGCGAAATATGAAAGTCGACCGATGTTTATGACAAGCGCGGCGGCTAAAATCAAAGTCAATGCCTGGCTTGGTCACCAGAGTCACCAGAGTCTTCTCCGCGCTCTCTCTCTCTCCCTCTGTCTCTCAATATCGTCGTAAAGGTGTAGTGCCGTTTTATATATTTTATTATTAGATTTTTTTTTTCTACCAACTCATCCTGTTTTTGCGACATTTTCGTGGTCTCTTATCAAAAAAAAAAAGAAAAATGCGGGTTGGCTCCGTTTTATAGCCACGCCGCGTAGAGTAAATAGCGCCGCCGTCGTCTGTACTAAATGCTGATGATTATGATAATAATAATGATAATAATGATGATGATGGTGGGGGAGTGGTGGCTGATAAGCCCAGGTGAACGGCAAGGCCTCCTCCCCCCGGGGTGTGTGAGGTGTTTTAAGGTAGCTGGCATAGCACCAGTGAGGCGTAGATATTGATTTTTTAGGGGGAGGAGCCAGCACAGTGAGTCATTACTTTAAAGAAACTCCCTAATAGTAAGTCAAGGAAGCTCAATGTTAAAGGGCTTGGAAAATATATATAAAATATTACAGAAAATAATACAGAATACATTTATTTATTTTTATATTCAAATGTAGATTTTAAGGAGAATAGGGATTTAAAATCTGTCAAATTTAGTATAAGAACAAGGATTGTATTAAGGTTCTAAATGTTTGCTTTCAAAAATATATATTCCTTAAACTGAGATATTAATGATTTATCAAGGAAAACGAAACGTATTCAAATAATATTCAAATAAATTCACCTCTTTAATTCTCTTCCTATAGTTATAGTTAGTAATGTTAAGATTTCAAGAAAGGTTACTATTTACCAAACAATGTTATGTTTGCTTTATTTTTAAAGGTAAGTTCAAAATAGATGCTGGAAATACCTACTTAACTTTGAAATTGAATACTTTTAGAATCCAAATTTAAATATAAACAAACTTAATACCCTCTCAAAACCTAAATATCCTTTTTAAAACATTTACCTTATAAATCATATTTACTCTCTTTATAAACTACACTTTCATCTTCACCTGCAGCTTGAGGTAACTTCAGAGACAACCCGTTTAGGAGAAAACCCTCTGTGGCTCTGCCTCTGAAAGGATTAATCTAATTATTTTGGCAAATATAGAGAGCAATCCTTTCCTCGGGGAAGGTGTAACCCTTAAACCTTAAACCCTTTTGCCTCGCCAGGTTGCTGTTATGGGGGGAGTTGCCTCTCGCTGCACTAATATGACCAAAGAAGTCAACTTCCCAGGGATCAATCTAATTATTTTAGCAAATACAAGGCGGCATCGACAACCCTTCTGCGGACTAAATCCTTTCTGGATTCGCTACACTAGGCATTTTCGAAGAGTCTAAATCCGAGATGCAGTGACTCCTTTCCAAGAGACAAGGCCACAAATGTAGCGAGGCAACGAAGGATTACTAATCCTTGGGCTACTCCTTTTGTTCGCGTTCCGTTTTCCAGGTACAAGGTACGAGGCACGGCAATGGTCGTGCGTGAGGCCAAGGAAGATACATCTTGTATCTTGTATCTTTTTCTTTTGGGAAGGAGTAAAAGTGCGTCGCGCCCACCGCAATGCAAAAGACAATGGCTCAAAGTCCAGTTCAGAATGCAGAAAGGGGCAGCGTTTTTAGGGTTAGAAGTTCCAGGATCGCCTGCTCGGTTTTACGACACCCAAGACAATCCCAGAATTCGAACAACACTCGCACTCGCATTCGCACCCTTGGCTACCTGTATCTCTGCCCCTTTAATTACGCTAGTAAAGGGTACACCCCTTTTTTCGCTAGGGAAATATAGAAACAGAGATATATTTTGGTTGTGGCATGGGTTATGGGTTGTCCTTGGGCCGTGACAACAATTCGCGGAGTCGCGGTGGGCGTGACGCCTTTATGGTGTGTTTAGATACTTTTCGCAAGCAAATTCAAAAATCGCAACAATGCCGCATGCACCCGTCTTCTGAATAGCCTTGACTTCTGCAGAGATCTTTATTATAATGTCCATATTTTACCTAATTATCAATGCGAGAGCTCAAGGACTGCCCTGGCCGTGGAACAATTTTTGCCAAGTTTTTGGCGTTTTTCGCTACGGAAATATTGTATCTTGTCTTCTTGGAAGTACTTCTGAAATTGATTTTTTTTCCCCTAGCAGTTACTCTCTCTCTCTCTCTCTCTCTCTCTCGCTGTCGCTGTCTCTGTTTTTCAGTGTTTTTGCCATGAAATCGCAAATTGCCTTTGGGTTGAGCCTTGAACCAAGGCTCCTCCATCGCAAAATGCAATGCATGAGAAAATTTGTGCTGCTTGGTAACCCCTTCCATGAGGAATCCGAGAGCTATTATAGGAAATTGCTCCTAGAGATGGAACCAAATGGAAAATGGTGGCGGGAAATCCATAAAAAATGTATGTCGAGGGAAAAATCTTAAGGTTGCACTTGATTTTATGGGTATAAGAGGAGAAGAACATTTCTAAATTATTTTTTTCTGGAAGCTAAGTTCGGGAAAGCGGAATTTCTATATCTTAGCAGTGAAAATCTCTCAGAACTCTGTCAAAAATCAATTAATTTCAATTCAGAAATTAGTCCAATATTAGTTTTTATAAGTTTAACAAACTTTAAGTTTAACAAACTTTGGCAATTTTAACGATGTAACCCCTTGTTAAATTTCAAAAAAATTAAATATTGGCCGGACATAGCTAAACTACCTTGGCTTTCGATGCTGATCAAGAATATATATGATTTATAGGGTCGCAAACGACTCTTTCACATCTTTACAAGCTTTTGACTAAAATAATTAAAGGTGTTTCAAATATTTTATTTGTTATTTAACCGGATTTTCAAATAAACTAATCAAGTACTTAAAAATATATATGAAAGTGCGTTGCTATTATTATTTAAATGAATATTCTTATATTAAATATTCGTGAATTAAATTATTTATAAATAAAATAATAGGATTCGTGCTTATAAAAGGAGGCAGTAAAGAAATTAACATACCAACCTTGTAAAAAATTCAATAAAAATCTAGTATAATTATCAATTCTCCGAAAACGCAAACATCACCCGAAGAAGAATTTCCTGCAGTAGCTTGTTGATTGCAGTTCGATTTCTAGTAAAAATCAATAGATTTCCCTTAAATGTGAAGGTCAAAAATACTTGAAAATTCGCCTTAGTTTCCCTCAACAAAACGTAGTTTTTAGTGGAAAAACGAAAAGGCAACCTCTGGCATATGGCCCACTAAAAAGTCATTTTAACAATTATATTGCCTATGACTTTGACATTTTTCTGCTCTAAAAAATCTAATTTTATTCGTGGAAATAGCGAAAAAAATACCATAAAATATTTAAGACAAAGAAGCAACCAAAAAAAACATTGCTAAAAACCGGGTCAGAGACCAAGTGCCTCAGAGTCAAAAACCAAGGGTCTCCGTCTCAGTCTCCCATCTTCTGCGAAATGTCTTCTTCGAGGCAAAGTTTTTATGATGCCAAAGGAGCAACAACTAAGTAAGTTGTCATTTTTCGGTTTATGATGATGATTTTTGTATATATTTTTTCCGCTCTGCTCTCGTTGTTATATTTTTTACGCTCTACATTTTGACATTTTTGTAACGCGTACTCGCATTTTTTCTTCTATTTTCTATCTTTCGCTTAGCAGGATCCGAGGACACAATGGCAGGCTACTAATGTCGGCCAGCAGGGCCGAGGGTTTTTATAGTTTTTTATGGCTTTATGGTAGGAGGCAATGACTTCTTTATTGGTGCACCAGGAGAAGGAGGAGGAGGTCCAGGAAGAAGTTTTCAGGCATTTCCATCTTTTTATGGTCGAAGAATCTTTCCGTTTCCGTGAGTTTTAGCAGGAGGAGAGGATCGTATCGGATCAGATCCTGGTCTACATGCAAATATATACTCTCGGGTCGGGAACATGTGTGTATTTCCCCGTAATCCTTTTTCCAGCCATGTGTTGACAGCAATAATAATAATAATAATAATAATAATAATATTAGTACCAGCAAAGAGCAAGCAGGAAGTCAGTGCCATATATCACGGCTGGGAAATATTCGGTACCGGGTCTTTCATGTCTCCACTCTAGTCCACGTCCACACTCCATGCTTGTGTTTGTTGTTTATCTATTTATTTATTTATTTGCTTTCGTACACTTATGACATGATGTTAATTACCGGGGCAGGAGTACTGGAAGGGGTTCTACTTCACTTTGAAATGGAAAAGTTCGCCGACTGTTTGTCAGCTGTCAACAGCGGCGACAATTGGCCAAAACGCCAACCTCAGAGCCAGAGACTACAGAGAGAGTGAGTGGCTAAAGCTATCCGACTTTGAGTTCCCTTCCGATGTTTGAACGGATCAAAAATCCGAGAGTTATTTCCGGAGACACACGCGGCGGCGGCGTCGGCGGAGGAATAAAAAAAAACCCCGGCAGGATCAACGTCTTTGATCTTTTGGGAAAGTTTATGTTAAATTATTGTCTAAATATTGTTTAATTGGCTTTCGGGACGGCTTGTGACGAAGTGTGTCGCAATGGGCTTAGTCTTGGGACTTTCTCTCTCCAACAGAGTCCTTTGTATCCTTGTGATCCTTGGTAAAACCTGGTAAATCAATGGGAATGTTTCTTGTTTTGCCAACTCACAGGATTAGCCGCTTAGATCCATTGCGGAAATATGCTCGATGCGGCCAAGTCGACAAGTCAAAGTCATGGGAATGTACACAGGATTCGGAAGCAGGATAATGGGATTTCAATTTTACCTTTTTGCGAGGTATAAATGTATAGTTTCTTAAAGTGCGGAAAATCCAGGCTAAATCAGACAGGATTTAATTCCGGAAGTATGAATGTTGGCATGTGACTGGATCTAAAAATGGATTTTATTGTAAGGAAAGTCCAACCGGAAAATGTGGGAAAATTTAATAAATATTTACGAACCCTAGGAATTGTTTTGAAGGTCCGAAAATTTTCGGAATACATTTCTTAAATTTGTGTCAAATTTAATCACACATTTTAATAATGCTTTTAAGGAAATATTTAGCTCAGAACGATTCCCTACATTCCTAAAATTATTTTAAAATTTTACACTTTTTTAAAATACTTTAAAATGTGTCTTAATGTGATACAAAGAAGAAAACTACATTGGTTTTTAATATTTATTTTAATAGAATCCTTGATATTGGTAAATAATTATCGTTTACTCTATTATTTCCAACACATTTAATTTAATTATAGCTGAATTATTAAATTTTACACCATATTTTCAAGGTGTTAAAAAAAACTACCTCTAAAAAGGCACCTGCCAGCTCTATAATTCAGTTACAGTTTATTAAAAGATCAACCTTGTGAGTAGCATGAAGCATTTTCAATAGAAAAACTCGTTAAAGATGATCTGACAAGTGTGCCAGGTTGCACTTGAGTTTTAAAATTGTAAAAGTTATTAAATATTAAATAGAGAAACTAAAAACATTATCATTTAAACAGTTTACAGGTTAACAGCTTCAGACCCAAGTTTTCTTGTTTAAATGTCTAAATAGAATTCAATATCCAGTAGTCCTATAAATGTTTCAAACATTTCATATCTATTTCAAAGCATTCAATACTATTCTTTATGCAACAACGAAATTAAATTATTAATATATTGTTTTCAATTTCAATTTACTGCATAAATCAAATGAAACTGTTCAAAAAAAAAAAAACTCTATGGAATACAATAATACGACCATAAATATCTCATTAAAATGAAATAAATCTGCGACTTTTTATTAATGTAAAATATGGCTGGCATATCCTGCTAGGAAGCAACCCTTTTTAGCCAGGAAAGTCAATCGTTTCCCTCGTTCAATCTCCCACAAAATGGGAAAATTACAATTTTCCAGGCAAACGCTTTGAAGCGACTAATTGAATTGCCAGATTAAAGTGTAAAAAAAAATACTGATTTGCAATTGCAAATTAAAATTTAAGTGAAAACGAATCACAGGGCAGAGGGGAAGGAGTGGAGGAGAGAGATGCTGGCAAAGGGACAATAGATTACAATATCCTGGGGCGCAGGAGGACAGCAGGACAGCACACGATTCCGGGTGGAGAAGGCAGCTGTGCCAAGGGATATTGCATGTGGCACATGCGCCTGGGTGGGATTGGTCCAGGAGCACCATCACCAGCACCAGCAGAAGCAGCAGCAGCAGCAGGCGGCAGGCAGCAGCAACTTCGGCAGCAGCAGCAACTACGGCAGCAGCAACAGAGGCAACACCCGGGCAACACCAACAATATCCAAGGCTTCCGCTTGTTTACGGAAAAAGCCAAAAACCCAAAAGAGATACACAGCAACAGATACAGATACAGATACAATAGCAGCTCGAACGAACAGATACTGCTGTGAAGGCAACCAATCGCAGAGCTCCGTATGGCAGCAGGTAGGCGTGGACGTATCTGCCATTTCCAAGTGCGACAACCACCCCGTCGAAAAGGCCCAGCTGCCGTTGGTCCGGACCACGTTGCTCCTCTCCATACCACCATACCCCTCTCTCCTCTGCACTTCTCGGGCGGTTCACAAAAACGGGTCCGAGCGTCACCGGTTGCAGTCAGTTATTAACGAGCGCTACTCCCGGCAGCAACACAGCAGCAGCAGCAGCAGCAACAGCAGAAGCAGCAGCAGCAGCCACGTACCCTCAGCAGCACAAGTCACTCAAAAAAATACAGTGAGAGAGGGAGAGAGGGATATACCAAAGAAAGAGATAGACAGAGAAGAGAGACACACACACACATCATCGGTTTTCGACTCGTTTCTCCCCTGTGGTCGATATTTTCAACATTTTGAGTCGGAGAGCGGCCAACGGCAATCGAATTCAGTTTGTGTCGAGACGTTGTCGGTGGAACGTCGCAATCCATAAGAGCGCTACATCCCACAGATACAAATTTACGCAGATACGCAGATACAAGATACACAAGTGCCAAAGCAACCAAGTGCAGTTTTGACAAAGAAAATAGAAAAGATTATCATCTACCAAATATAACCAAAAATAAAAGAAAACCAGACAACAAGTGCAATGTCTTCCACATCGGCATCGCCCATCAGCAACATAACCGTGGACGACGAGCTCAACTTAAGCGGAGAACAAGGTGCGTTTTTCAACCAACAATATCTGTTAGATACTCAGGGAAAAAGATACGAACGAAAAAAAAGTGAACAAATACCGACGGCTAAATGGATTATTACTTTGGATTTTTGTGTAGTTTATAGCACAACTAAAATTAAATATCTTTCATGTTCTAAAAGCAATTTCATTGCAAAGTTTAATGCAAAATAATTATTTAACCACAAAATATCAGCCCAACAATCAGCTCAAAATATATTTAAACTTGGCTTTAAACACCCAACTAATTTGATATAATTTTCCTCTATTAATTTATAGACTTTGCTGAGGAGGATTTCATAGTGATCAAGGAGGAGCGCGAAACGAGTCTCTCCCCAATGCTAACGCCACCGCACACGCCCACCGAGGAGCCGCTGCGGCGAGTTCATCCTGCCATCAATGAGGAGGCGGTGGCCACCCAGTTGCATATGCGACACATGGCCCACTACCAGCAACAGCAGCAGCAGCAACAACAACAGCAGCAGCAGCAGCAACATCGCCTCTGGTTGCAAATGCAACAACAGCAGGCGCAGCAACAGCAACATCCGGCTCAGTATCCAGTTTATCCCGGCAGCCCCGCCGATCCCGTGGCAGTGCATCAACAACTGGTGAACCATTGGATCCGCAATGCAGCTCTCTACCAACAGCAGCAGCAGCAGCAGCAGCAGCAGCAACAACAACAGCACCCACACCACGGACACCATGGCCATCATCATGGACATCCCCATCATCCCCATCATCCACATCATCCTCATCATGTTCGTCCCTATCCCGCCGGTCTTCATGGTCTCCATGCCGCCGTAGTGGGTCGCCACTTTGGAGCAATGCCTGGCCTGAAGCTGAGTGGCTCCAGTGGAGCACCAAGTGGAGCGGGAACTGGCAGCAGTCGGCCAAAGAAGCAGTTCATCTGCAAATACTGCAACAGGCAGTTCACCAAGTCCTACAACCTCCTGATTCACGAGAGAACCCACACCGATGAGCGTCCCTACTCCTGCGACATCTGTGGCAAGGCTTTTCGGCGGCAGGATCACCTCCGGGATCACCGCTACATTCACTCCAAGGACAAGCCCTTCAAGTGCAGCGATTGCGGCAAGGGTTTCTGTCAGTCGCGAACTCTGGCCGTGCACAAGGTGACCCACTTGGAGGAGGGTCCCCACAAGTGCCCCATCTGCCAAAGGAGCTTCAATCAGAGGGCCAACCTGAAGAGTCACTTGCAGAGTCACAGCGAGCAGAGCACCAAGGAGATGGCTTCCACAGCCAGCAGTCACAATGTGCCAAGCCAGGCATTGAGCTCGCCTCAACCTGAGAACTTGGCACAACAGCATCTGCCCGTCCTGGATCTCTCCTCGTCCTCATCCACCTCCTCCTCCTCTGTCTCCGTCTCCGTCACCGTCTCCGAGAAGCCCAAGAGAATGCTGGGCTTCACCATTGACGAGATCATGAGCAGATAGATTGATAGGACAGCAACGAGACACAACACAACCTGGTTTCTGTTGATAGAGATTCAGAGAGAGAATCGACCGACGCCGCCAGGCATGGGAAATGCCTGGAATGGAAAACCGAGTCCAAAAGCTGGCCAAAGGTGGAAACCGCTAAAGCCTCGCCAGCAGCACAATGCGCAGCGCCCCAGTGAGCCGACGTAGAAGAAGCTGTAGTCAAACAGTCATCCTCCGTGCAATTGATCATTGCATTAAAAGAATAGAAGAAAAACTAAACGAATGCCAAAGTCCAAATAGCAGAGGGAAAACCCTGATGAAAATCCAGGGAGAAATGAAAGAAAGTATCCTACACAAGAAAGACAAACAACTAAACAAAAAAACAATTCCAAAACACACACAATTGTAAACTAAATAAAATCCTAAATATAATTGTAAACTATATATAATATTATTATTATTATTATTGTACCTTATAGTTTGTAAATGTTATGTTTCCATAGTTCAATCAAATCAAAACTACTGCTAATCCCAGACACACAAAACCTCAAGCCCAACTTGGTTATTGAAGAAAGACTGTTTTAATAATTATTGTATTTATATATTATTATACTTTAATAGTTGTAATAGATTACAATTACCCACATTTGAATAAATCAAATCAATCCAAGGATTGTTTAATGTTAAAAGAAACCCAGACAAAGTGTCATTGATTTAAAAGAAACCCTAGTGACTTGGCACAAAGATACAACGATCTCAAATATTGTCTTTAGTCTGTATATAATAGTTATGCCTATAAAATATATATACTGAAAACTATATCTAAATATATAAAATGGAAAAGTAATTTTCAAACTGAAATTAAATGTGAATATTGATTGGGAAATGGGATTTTTCATGAATATTTTTTATTCCTTAGAAAATATCTAGATAATGATATAAAATATACTCCCAGGTAAAGGTTTCTACAGCTTTGCTCTTTTAGTTTCTTGATTTTAAAAATCAGCAAATATTAATCTTATTAATCTTCAACAAATCTCCGTTATCTCTAGGCCAACTCCCACACCTTTCTGGCTACTTCCCGCTGCCAAGATAACTCATTTTCGTTACCAATATACCAAATTTGGCCATAAGTGTTGCCCATCAAACAGCAGCTGTCAAAATTTATTAACCATTGACATAACTCAGGTTTTATTATATGTAGATCTACATATTTTGTGTTGTGAATTTTTAACGCAGCTCTATTAATTTTTTCAGGTTGCGCCGATTAAGTAAGCAGAAGTCGCCTTAAAAAAAGGCCACAACTGTCGCAAAAGTTAATTTATGAAATCAAATTGAATTAAGTTTGTGACTTGATCATGATTTCGTTTTTGAAAATTTTTAAGGTGTGGTCTGTGGTATATTTATTGCATCTGACATCTTCTTGTGAAATATATTTGGGAACGTGCCAAATGGGCTTTGAAATAGGTCTTATTTTGAGGTTTTCCATTATTTTCGATGCATATACCTTTGCCATTTCTCCTGAGCACGCTTCTTCCTTGGAACTGTCAATTTGAACAATTTTAGATTGTGATCTTTGTTTCGTTTGAAAATCGACCATGGAATTGTCTTTAATTGAGGCCTGAGGTCACTGCAGGGGAACCCGCATTATAAGGTCTACATCTGCCTCATTTGCTGCTCGATTTTCCACATTTCCATCTCCATTTTCTTGACTCCTACACCTTGATGACACTTGGTCTTTGGTTCATTGTCTTGAATTTGATTTTGTTTTGTTTCTCAAAAGGCAAACAAGGAAAGGCAAGCGGAAAAGTGCCAACGTATATTCGCCAATTGATGTCTACATTCGGGGTTTCCTTTTTTTTCTTTTTGGGCCAAGGATCTAGGACCTGACAAGTATCCGGGACGCGCCCCCTTCGGGGCACTGTCCAGTGTCTCCTGCTGTGGGTTTTGGCCAGAAGGCGCAGCAAGATCCTGGACAGGATTTGGGCCTTGGTTGTCTTATCTGTCCCCAGATTGGTTGGTCGCTCGGTCAACCGTAGGACTTGTGTGTGTGTGTGTGTTTTGCAACACTTCTCTGCGGGCAGTCACCGAGGTCGAGATTTACACACAAACACCAGAAAAAAAAAGATACACAGACACACCTTGTGTCCCTATAATTGCACTGCGTACAACCAAAATATTTTGTGAAAGTCACAGCGGGGCGCAAGGAGAGGATCCTTCTAGGATGCTTCTTCCTGTGACTGAGCCAGAGCCAGAGCCAGAGATTGATAGGTGTTTGTGTCCGCATGGGGTTGTGTCCTTTTTGTTGGGCCACAATTAAACGTATCGGTTCCGCAACTAGGGTGGCCAACTCTCGTATCCTGCGGCCAATGTCCTGGCCATTGTAAATTCTAGTGGGCTGGGACGTGCTGGAATAAAGTCGCCTGCCAAAAGTGAGCCATTTACTGACACAGGGGCATAGGATCTTTTTTTTGGCTCCTACCGAGCATGCAATTTTAATGAGCTGCCCCTGGGGAACACGAGGAGGATCCTCGGTGCGTCCACAGGACACTGCCCATTGTCCCGAAACACGTTCGCACTTGGCCTTGTTTTCTTTGAGAGGAAAGACCACCCAGTAAAGCCCGGGGATATGAAGTGACTGAGAGAGAGAGGTGTCCAATTAAAACGTTGCAAATCAATTTTCGGCATCGAATCGAATCGAGGACACGCTTAAAATGGCCGCTGACAAGACACACACCACACACTCTTGGGATGCCCGATCATTATGGTGCTGATGATGATGATGATGACAGCATTACCGCCGTAACATAACTTGAAAACTACACAAAACTCACACAAAAGTTGTCAAGTGAGCCAAGCCCAAGAAAAAAATGTTGAACAAAAACAAAAATATACAACAAAAAAAAAAAGAAGGAAACTTGTCTCTCGTAATTGTACATTGTCTAGATTGTCAGCTTTTGGAAGTGGTTTTTGATATGCGCCGACACATCGCGGCATTGCCACTTCACCAGTTCCATTTCTAGCAAAAGCTTTCAGGGAACATATAATTGGTAAGAATAATATAATTGTTGAATGATGGTGCTTAGGTTTATATTTTATGCAAGTTAAGAAAACAGCCATTTCTTATGGGGTCTCAATAACTTGGATCCTATGATTGCTTTTTGTATCTTTAGTGAGTATTAGATTCCAAATAAATTCAAGAGTTTTATTTACATGAGGTTTTACAGAAGAAATTATGAGAATTTGCAGGGTAAAAATATATTATAATATTAAATTTTTGCTTATGGTTATAGTAACGAGAATATTTAAAACGCACTTACATGGAAGATCATGCATATTAGTTGATACCTGTAAATAATATAAAAAATGTATTAAAGTATAACATATTAACTTAAATATAATCTATTAAATATGGCTTAGGTTTACGGTCCCTGCTTATTAAATAGGTATTTAATTCAATTTTAGTATTATTTATTAATAATAATAATAGGAAAATGTAATAAATTCAAATTCTATGAAATTATAAAATCAGAAAACATTGATTATTATATTTCAAAGAATTGTTTTATGAATTTCCTCCTAAAACTTTCATTATAATTTAATAATAAATATTTCGGAATCAAAGAAACTACCATGATTCATAGCTGTTATCTGTTATCAAAACGCTTTATGGTTACCAAGTACTTGTGCAAAAAACCACTCTGCATGAGACACACAAAAATATTTCATATCACACACACTCCCATAAACAATCCTCTTCATATATGTATATGTATAAATGTCTACCCCTCTGTATTATTTTAACCCCCTTTTGCTGACGACGTCTCTGGGCGTTCTTCAAGCACTTGATACCTCGCACTCGCTCGTTGAACAATGTTGACTGTGTGGCGCACAGTAGTTGCATGTGTCACAATGTCGCAGCCTAATTGCACTCTACAAGCGTAGTTACTTAAGGAAAGGAACTCGGGGAAAAACTCGGCTGACAAGCGCCTACACTTACACTCCACAGACAGGGGGAGGAGAACCGAAGATACGTAGATACTTAGATACTGAGATACTCAGAGCTACGATCTAAAACACTTGAGTCTAGGAGGCAGGCACTCTGGGTGTTCGTTTTTATGGCCGACGCGTCGCCGCTATCTGTCGACTATTTTGACACTTTTGTTTTGCCTAAAAAGGTGTTTTAAATATATAACTTACTTAGGGGCTAAATCGAAAATCTCAATCTCAACCGTAACACAAAAGCAACTGTGTCTGGGCTAAGGCACTGAGGGAAAATATTATTCATAACAAAGGGAAAATATGGAATATATGCGATTTGTTATAAAATAAAATTAGTACAGACAAATCTGATTAATTTATTAAATATTCCGTGTTTTTCAAGAACAAATACTTTAGAAGTTAAGCAACTAATATATATTTAATGCAAGTTGAAGGTTTCTTTTAAATGGAAAAATATGTTTAACACTCTGTAAATTCTTTTAAAAATAGTTAAAATGTTAAAAATTGTATGGAATTTATGAAATGTGTGTAAAAAACATATTTAAAATGGTTTTACCATATTTAAGGTCATCTAATATCCAAAATTAATTAAATAAATATATTTAAAATGTTAAGATTACGTTAAGAGGGGAAGGGATTATTTTAAAACCCATTTTTTGACTACCCATATATTTTTATGTAAAAAAACATATTTATGGTTCTAATTGGATTACATACATTTAAGGAATGAATTGCCATAGGTTTCTTGATCAATTTTGAACTAATTCCACTCTAAGTACTTGCTGTTTTTAATCGTTTCTAATATGTTAAACATATATTGTCATATTTACCCTAGTATTAAAATTAGCTCCCTTTCCGATACTCCATTTTTCTCACTTATTTTTCTCAGTGTTTGTCCACCAACAATTTAATCACCTGAGGAGGTGATTTCCCCTGACCGACCTGTCCTGACTTTTTCCCGCCTTATCGAAAGGGCTCAATCTTGGATAGAGCCAGTGCATTAATTGACACCTAGAAGTGGAAATCGTAACCGGAGACCCTCGAAGAACCCAGGAGACAGGGCACACTGCTGCTGCTGCTGCGGCTGTCAATTAGGTTGCTGAATTTATCACCGGGCACAAATCAGTTTGGGAAGGAAAATTGGTTTGGTTGGCTCCGAAAAAAAAGAAAAGGAAAATCGAAGCTAAGAGAGCGATCAATTCCATGGACAGGTCCCTCGAGGGGACCTCCCATATGGGTTTATTTTTCGGCGAGAACCTAATTGAATTACCAGGGTATAAAGGTGATATCAAGTTAGTTAGTGACCGACCATTCTCCATGGTCTTTCTTTCTTTCTCTCTCTCCCTTGACAACTCTTTTGTTTGTTTGTTTGTTTTTTATACTTGTCCACTGTCTGTTTTATTTTTTATTATTTCATCCTCGGTTCGTTTGACATTTTAATGCGCCCGCCTTGGCTTTTGTGTGTTGGCCACACACAACAACAGGGCCAATGGTGTGATGGCCATAATCCGATATAAATAAGACATTATAAGAGGCTCCCCCTCTCCGCCATAGCAATTCCTAAGCAGGATCTTCTGCGGGCTCTCACAGGGAATATAATTCCCACATTGTGGGATTACAAGGAATCGACGACATGTGGCGCTCAGAGAAAAAAAGCTTTTGATTTTATTTTTTATTTTTTGGGTAAAAGGAAAATGACTAAAACCGAATGATGATGGGTCTTGAGTCATGGACCACCTAACTAGAAGCGAGTCTGAGTTCTCGGCTCTCGTTATGATGCATATATATCCTCCCATTATTCATTCTCAAGTGGCTCTGGCAGCAAATTCGATTAAGAAAAGTGAAAACAAGGCTAAGGGCAGGGGTGTGGCTTCAAAAAGGGGGCTTAAATTGATGGGGAAAATCATAGAAAAAAGGGGTATTACTAACTACAATGTACAAGAATAAAAATTGTCACAGTCTTTTCCCTCGTTCTCTGGATTCACAACAAAATGAGCCTTGAGTTTGTCTGAACAATTAAAATGCTATTGTATGGCGTTACGGATCTTATTTATTTATATTACTTATAAAAAATATAGGAAATTTAAAAAGTCAAAATGTTTGTTATATTTTTCTACTGTTATCTACTTTTTTCTCCCTAAATTCTCTTGCTTTTCTGTGTAAAATTATTTTGGGGGTCTTCCCTTTTTCCAACTACGCTCCTGGCTGATCTGCTAGCCAGCGTTGATCGATTGATTTCATCGATTATGGCACAACAACAGTCAACAGTCAACGATCTTCTCTGGTCTCCTGGTCTCGATGTTTATTTGTTTATTTGTTTGTGCCTCGGAACACGCAAACAATATGGATTGCCAAAGGGAGAAGCGGACAAAACACATGATCAATTACAAGACCAGGCAGGTTCCCCAGTTCCCGGCAAAGTTCCCAAGCCGTAAGCCCACGCTCTCCGGGATCTCCAACTCCTCCACCTCCACCTCCTCCATCTCCTCCAAAACCACGGGCAAGCGCGCACAGCTTCTTTCACTTATTATTAAAAGTAACAAATTATTTTCAATTGATTTACACACGCTGGCAGTTCAGTTCAGCAGTTCAAAAGCGGTACACCCGCGCAACCCAACACAAAAAAAAACCCCGAAACCTTAAAGCCAAAGCCAAAGCCAAACCCTGACCCTGAAATACCCCTCACTCTGGGGCTGTTGATTAACCACTCACTGGGAACATTTAATGTGTAATAACGATTTGTATCCGAGGCACAAAGTAGTTATGTTGAAATTCCTTTGCCGCCGTCGCTGTTTCTTTTTTTTTAGCATCATTAATCATCTGAATGGGGAATCTTTTTTCAGGGAGAATCGAACAGAACACCTACAATCCGAGTATCCAAGTATCCCCCGTCCCAGTGGGTTCACATGGAGCGAGATCTTCCGAGTTCCGAACAATGATCATCTTGGGCACCAGGCGATATTTCATATCCATAAATGGGCATCTACTCTAGGGGGGCTTATCGGGGGTGTTACGTACTCTTACTATAGTATTCTTCTGCTCCTTCATCGTCTATGCACCGATTTAACGCCCCGACATTTACATATGTATGTTGGTTCCCGCACCCCCTGAACTTCAACCTGAGAGAATCTCAATTGGCGTTGGCGTTTGCCCAGTGTACGTGCCTACAAATTATGTTTCTACACGTTTTACATGCCTCTGACATGCACTCCACGGCGGGATTTGTGCACTGAGCGAAAATAGGGTATGAAAAACCAAGGAAATATGGTTATTAATAAAGTGTTAATAGAGGTAATTAACTAAAGACTAAAAAAAAGAATAGAGGGTTATAGAATTTGACTAGTACAGCTGGTAGTCGACGGCTTGTTTTTGCAAAATATGTTTTCTGTTCCTAAGTCTTGTGACTTTTAAGTGGTTTCGCCTTTAAAATTTGATAGAAAATTATTTTAAGTATTATTTATATTATAATTGACTAATATCTATCACTAATTTAGCCACAAAACCTACAAATCCATCACAGATTAATTTCTATTTAATAATTCATATTTTTCTAAGAATATATTAAAGATAGTTGTCCTTTGCTATTTAATCTAATATCAATAACATCTCGTATGTAGCAATTCTCCTTCAAAAACATTTTATATAATTGTTCCAGTGTAAGATCTGGCTTTCTGGATGGGATTCAGCTGGATATATATCTCTCCTCCAGTCTCTACTGGATGAGATGAGATGCATCCAAGAGAGCCTGGCTCACCGGGGTGTCCATGGGCATCAAAGTCAAAGCCTCGTCGATGCCTCGTCATCATCCATCGACAGTGTCGGTGGGTTTTTAGTTAGGTTCCTTCTTCTTTTTTTTTTTTGTTTTTTATACAGTCTTTCACTGTTTTTGTTTTTATTTTTTTATTATGTGTATATTTTTGTTGTTTTTGGGTGGGTGCCCAGCTAACCCGCTGAGCGATCATTGGGTTCGTTGAGCTTTCTACGTTAATTTGTTAACAACAATACGGCGGGGATACGCGGAGTTGCGGTGTCGCAATCGCAATCGGGGAATCGGAATCGGTTGGGAGATCTGAGATCATTATGATATGGTAATTATCTGCCGATTGATTGAAGAGCGTTGAAAATTTGCCACAAATTTTCAACTTAAGTGGTTTTTTGGGGATTGAGAGATAAATGGTAGAAGGAGATCTTTCGAAGAAAGTTAGCAGATGCATTTTTAGGCAGAAGTTAAGGATTTACTTAAGAGATACATCTAGAAAATGTACATTAAATAAAATTTTCCTTCAATGTATCTTAATTCCATTTAAATATTATTCTCGGGAAGTTCATTAGACCCGTTTCTAATATAATCTTGTAAATAGGGTAATTTTATTATTTTTTCATTATTTTATTCGTATTCCTCCCTTTAAACCAAAACCCCCATCGAAAAACCACTATTGAAAACTCTCTTTCATTCACCAAAAAACTCCTAAAAATCAATTCCAGATATGAATGAAATCCCATAATTCCCATAAAGATTCAAATGACGAAAAATATTGTATATAAAAATCCATTGATCTCCGGCATATTAATATGAATGAGGCCCGCGGCTAGAAAAAGAATTGTCTGAATAGATTTCGCTGGCCGCTGCTAGAGAAGAACCGTTCGTTTGCCCATTTTCACATGATTATTATGGGAATGGGAATGGCCAATAAAAAAATATAAGAAAAAAGTAGAGAAAAAATCCGCATCACCACTTTTACATATGCAGAAAAATAAACGTAATTCCCTTGCCTCCTTCATCTTCCTCTCTCGTTGGCCAATTCGCCAAACTAATTTCAAGACCATATTGCATGATGTAGTGGGTACAAGAGACGATTTTTATGTTAAGCACAAGGAATTCGGGCTATTAGCGCCAAAGGATTTTCTCATGGTTTAAAAATACTCAACGTGCGACAAATTTCGCCGCCGGCCATCTGAAGCACGAAAGCTGCACGCGGATCAGGCCGCAGTTGAGTTCGAGGCGGCTCAACGGTTGGCTACACACAGAGAAAATGAGTTAAATATATTTAAGATAATTATAAAGATTATTGAAGCTAATAGGAAGACCAGAAGACAAGCTAACTTTGTTTAAAAACCTATTCAAATACGATTATGAATTTCGAAAGGCAAACAACTGACTTTCAATGAAGGTTTTTGTCATAGGTCCACACATCCTTAATCAGTATCGGTTTAAGGAATTTGCAGCTAGATCTATTTGGGAATTGTAAGGTAATTTTATTTGCTATCTTTGGTAATTAGAGAACTTTGCCTTGGCCCTTTTTTAGTTAAAACGTTCCATAAGTACTCGCTAAAAAACAGGGCTCACCACTTCCTCTATTATTAAATGAATAAAAATAAATATTATTTGAGTAGTATACAAAATTCATAATAGACAATACAAATAAATTATAACAAATAGAAATAATAAAATGTTGAGAACCCTTTGATATTAAATGTAGCAATTTAACTTACTAATAAATAGTCAGTAATAATTATATTATATAAAATTATCAATATCATATACTAATTTTTTTTAGTGCATTTTCAGTGCAGTGGAGGCGTGCCATAGGGGGAGGATTAAGGGGCTAGAGGAGTGCCTGACCGGCTGCTGACCGGCTGGGACTTGGACTTGGGGATGGAGTTGCAGTTGGAGTAGGAGTCGGAGTTGCGACTACGACTGAGGGCGACTGGGACAGGGCCCTGGCAAAGAGGGAGAGGGATCCTGCGGGGGTCAAGCACAACACATCTGATTGCTCGGTAGGCAGCGGCGTGCTTTATGGCAGGACAAACCCCCTTTTCCCTTTTCCCCGCCCCTCAACTGACCGCCGCACTACGCCCCTGAGTTTGCAGGTCGCCCATGACCGGTCAGAGTGTAAGGAGCGGTACAGGAGCGGCTCCAGGTGAAGAACTGCCTTCTATATATTTATTTTAAGTACTATTATTATAATATAGTATTTAAAAAAAGTATTAAAAATAGAAAAAATATTAAATCGTATTAGATTCTCCCAAATTTGTGGACTAATTATCTTAATTAAACCCCAAATATTGTTGTGAAAATCAATCATAACTAAGCCAAATATGCATAAATTTTCAATCTGAAAACACTTATATGCTTATTTTTGTAAGGCTACTAAATCTGCATATTAAATATAAATTGTAAAAAATTGACATTTTTCTTGATATTTTGAACAATTTAATGACCCCTTATAAAATTTTGAAAATTTTTGAAAAATTTGTTTTCCTTCGACCATGCCAGATCGACTCGGCTTTTGATGCTGATCAAGAATATATATGATTTATAGGGTCGGAAATAGTTCCTTCACAATGTAACAAGCTTCTGACTTCTGATTATAAATTCAAAAATTATTTATACCATTTTTTAAAAATTCTTTAATATTTAATCTAAGGCAATAACTTATTTACTTTGCTTTATATTTTGTTTTAAATATTTTCAAACCTCCTTTGCCTCTAAACTCCGTCCCTGAACCTTTAAAGGGGTCTCTCGCCTGGTTGCCCGCCTTGGCCGGGGCATACAATTTAATATTAAAGTTGATAAACATTTTGACCACGGCAGTTAGTAAGCAAACGTACGATCCACCTACTCGCCTTCTTTACCGGCAGCCACTTTGCCGCAACTCCGGCTTCAGGTTCAGCTTCAGCTTCAACTTGAGCCTCGCAGTGGCAACAGCACCGCCGCCATCATCATCAGCAGCAGCCGCCGCAGCATCAGACATCAGTGGAGCTGGGGACGTGGTCGTGAACCGACTTTTGGGGTCGGGACTTGGACTCCGACTCCGTCTCCGTCTCCAACTCCAACTCCGACTCGAACTCGGAAACTGGTGAAATAAATTCAGAAACTATGCCAGCAAAAAGGGGGAACGGCAACTTGCGGTCAACTGATTGCGCCACAGATTCGCACTTAGTCAGTGGCTGACTTTTGGCAGACTCTTTTTTTTTTTTTTTTTGAGCGGCAGGCACGAGAGGGTTAAGGGTGGGCAAAAGGGTTAAGCTCGATGGAGCTCGGGGGGAGCACATTTTTCTGTTTGAGACATAAACGGGGGCGTGTTGAGCGCCAAACTTGGCGTGGCAATGAGCTTTTGGTAGTCAGTCGAGACGAGTCAAGTGTGTGTCCAAGCAAAGGGTCCCCGAATATAAAATCAAATCAAACTTAAGATATAAACAAGAAAGGAAGCTAACTTCGGCACGCCGAAGTTTATATACCCTTGCAGATAGAACTTTTATGACTTGGAATCTCAACAATATAAATTATATTTATTTGTGTTAAAAAACAATGAAGTAATACCTGCTTTCATTTCATTCACCTATACATATTATATTTGCAGTTTTACATTCGCAGATTTGCATTTTTCCTCTACATCAAACAATCATTTGTATGGCATCTATACAACATAGTCGTCCGATTTTCATGAAATTTGACACAAAATTTAAGACTAATACAAAATGGCTATACCTCAAATTTGATGAAAATCAGCTGAAAACTGAAAAAGTTATAAATTTAATTGTATTAATTTCTCGATCGTTCCTATGGGAGCTATATGATATAGTAGTCTGATTTTCATAAAATTTTATGCAAAATTGTAGAGTATAGTAGAATGGCAATATCTCAAATTTGATCCAATTCTATTGAAAACTGAAAAAGTTAAAAATTTTTTTGTAAAAATTTTCCGATCATTCCTATGGCAGCTATATAATATAGTCGTCCGATCCGGCCCGTTCCGACATATATACGAGTGAGAGTATATAGAAGGCTAACTACAAAGTTTCATTCAGATAGCTTCAAAACTGAGAGACTAGTTTGCGTAGAAACGGACAGACGGACAGACGGACAGACGGACAGACGGACAGACGGACATGGCTAGATCGACTCGGCTGTTGATCCTGATCAAGAATATATATACTTTATATAGTCGGAGGTGCCTCCTTCACTGCGTTGCAAACTTCTGACTGAAATTATAATACCCTGCAAGGGTATAAAAAAACATGCAGAATTTGGAAGCTTAAGAAGATTAGGAAAAAATTTAATGCGCAATATATTGAAATATTTAAAGGTATCAACGAAAGGGTTTAGTTCTCGTTTCTAAATCTCTTATTTTGTTAATTAAGTTTTTTAAATTATATTTTAAACAGATTTATAGAGTGGAAAATTTATAAATAAATTGTATTTAATTTAGTTTTCTACGAATGTTTGCATTAAATAATATTTTCTTGAAAATATATTGTATTAAATTTCTTAATTGGTTTCCGCAAAATTGCAACTTGGGAATTATAATGCAGTAAAATTGTAAAGAAAATATTACATTGTAAGGATTAAAACCCATATAAAAATTTCTGCATATTATTAACCATAATCCCTTAAACTTTAAGTGCTGAAGAAATACTTAAAACTAAAATTAAAGATATAATATAAGTTAAAAATATAATGTAGAGTTAAATTTATATAAATATATAAGAAAAGAATCTTTAAAATTTCCCTAAATTAGGCGAAACTGCAATCAGGAACGTAACCCCTTTTCCAAACATAATAAAGAAACCCCCAAAAACAATGGCCAAAGACCGCTCGATACACGTAATTTGCGTTGGGAGTGGAGTTTTGGAGTGGAGCTTCTTCAGCCCACGCCCCAGAGCAGACCCAGAAAATCTGGCTGGCTGGATGGCTCCACCTTCGGCATTTTTTCTCTCTCCTGCAGCAGCAGCATGCATATATACACGTAACCCCCCCCGACTCCCACAGATATATATATATATGTATATACAGATATGTATATGGATGGATATATATGCTCGCATAAAGCTGGTTCCTGGACGGGGACCCATGGAACCGAACGCTTTTCAAGAAATCAACGTCCAACGCTCGCTCGCTGCCTGGCTGGTTGCCTCGATTGTTCCCATGCAAGGTTTCTACAAATATTTTTTTCGTGAATTATTACCTTCGTATTTTTTCCAGTTCGCGAGGAGTCAAATTGGTCGGCACACGCCTCGAGGGCACACGCCATTTCCCACGGAGCGCATTTATGGTTTGGAGCTCCAACCGTCGACCCCCTCGTTCAACCGCCGAGGAAGCCGCGCCGATCGCTGATCGAGGATCAGCAACTGGTTGGTTCAAAGTCGCGACTTATAGGTAAAAAAAAAACAACACTCTACAGAATATAAATAAATAAATAATAAAGAAGAAAAAAAAAAAGAAATAAGGTAAAACCAGGCAGGTGGCGGCCTCAGACTTCAATTAGGCTTAGTCTCGGACCCAGAGTTCAATGCGTAATCAAATCTTGGCCAGAACCCAGATCCTCCGCCTTTTGGCCAACTGTCAACTCTGTCCGGTTAATGTGCAATAATTGCCAACTGCCGCAGTTGCCAACTGTCTCGCAAATCAAATATCGCCAGCATCCTGCTGCGAATTTGATGCCTTCGAATGCTGAGAGCCTTTTTCGGCCTACACCTTTTGTGGCTAATGGGGCTCGGGATCGTGGTCACCAAGACCTAGAGGAGCTAAAAGAGCAGGAGGAACTGGAGGAGCTGGAGGAGCTGCTCTAGAGGAAGCTTTCTAGACTCAGGCTCCCATTCTCATGCTCAATGGTGCAGTGGAAGCCCACGCATTTTTGCTTTAAACTCTCTGATTCTGGTGGTGTTTCTCAGGGTAGATTGGTTTAATATTTAAATGCTTAATAAGAGAAAGGTCTAGAAGAACGTAAGGATTACAAAAGAAAATACTTCCAAAAAGAGGTCGAAATTTAGGACAATATCTGAGAAACAAATCTTTTGAACATGGTTTTAAAATAATCAAGAAAGTAAATATATTACTTTTATTTTGACAAAGATCTAATAGTAAAATCGATGGATTATATACATTATTTTTAATACTATTAGAGTATTATTTAAACGATTTATGTCCATCTATATATTATTGTTTATCTATATATTTTTGTTTGAAGATTTATGCTAATAGATTAACCTATTTAAAATGCGATATCCTTAAACAAACTCTCAACAATTTTAAACATAAACAAAGCTACCTACATTACAAAAATATAAATACATATTTTTATAAAATTATGTCGGAATTATTTCTTTTAAAATACTGTTCTCTTATTAAGAAGTACCTCTTGGTTCATCAAATTTTCCTGACTTTTTCCATTTCTACTTCTGTTGCGACTTTTTTATGTTTTTAATTGGCTTCTCGTAGGGGGGAAAAAGTTGAGGAGGTGCAGCCGGAAAGGAGGGTTGTCTCTGGTCAGCAGGAGATTAAGAAGGATGCGGACGTGGATGAGGAGTCATGTAACCCAATGGTCTTCTGGAGACAACACACACTCTCCTCTCCACTGGCCCAGAGGCAGGGCAGGGCTAATAGAAGTGATGTCGATAGCACTTAAACACGATATCCGTTTCAATTTGTTTGGATTCTTCAATTTAAAAGGTGATAATTTTCTACTTTATGGCCCTCGACATGTGGGCCACCCATAAAACTGATATCGGAGTAGTGCCTGTCTCCGGATCCCTGTCTGTATTTTCCTCTGTCCCGTCTCTGTTTCTGACTGAGTCTCTATGTCCCTGAGTCTGCAACTGCATCTGGATTACAGTCAGAGAAATATTGGGTTTTAATTGGGTGAATATTTTTTAAACTCCTTTTTAAGGAATTTTAAAACTAAATTTATTTATTGTATTTATTAAATATTTATTAAATACATTTATGTCATTGTTGTTTTAGCAAATAATAGTAAGGAAAGTAAGAACTGATTATTGGAAATCTGTGTTTTGGGTATTCTATATATAAACAAGACAGGAAACTAACTTCGGGAAGCAGAAGCTTATATACCCTTTCAGTTTGCAATTGAATTATAGGGTCGAATCGGAAATACATATATTTCTAATAAAAATATTCTTTAAATCAATATTTTAATATGACAAGACTAAAACTCTCATAACTAAGCCAAAAATGCATAAATTTCAATTTGAATAACAGTATTATTCTAGTTTTTATTAGGGTAACAAATCTGCTTACTCAACAAACAATTTAAAAAAAAGTGGATTTTATTCAATTTTTGCAAATTTTAAATTTTATAAAATATTCAAAATTTGGAAAAAATTCAATTTTAGCCAGACATATCTAGATCGATTTGGCTGTTGATGCTGATCAAGAATATATATAATTTATAGGATCGGAAATGACTCCTTCACATAGTTTGAAGCTTCTGGCTGAAATTATAATACCATTTTTTTAATGGATATTAACTATATTTTTATATGAAAATTTTACAACAAATCAAAATATAAGAAACTCATAACTAAGCCACTAACTAAAGTCAATGCGGAAAGCGTTCATATGTTATTTTTTAACAGGTTAATAAAACTACACACTTCATTTGAAATGAAAATTTTTGGCCGATTTTAGAAAATTTTAACCCCTTATCAAATTTTAAAAAATTTGAAAAAAATTTAATTTTAGTTGGACATATCTAGATCGATTTAGCTTTTAATGCTGATCAACAATATAATTGATTTATGAGTTCGGAAGTGACTCCTTCACAAATTATCATACCCTGTAAGGGAACAAAAGTGATCATAGATTTCCTTAAAGGTTTCTATTGATTTCATAATGAAGTTCATAATTCATTTTAATTTGTATTTAATTAAGTGAATATATATAATTTTTTTTCAAGTGCCTTTTGGGGTTTGGGACAATCTTGTCCATATACATTCAATACACGACGGTCAGTGTCAAGTTCGAGCCGAGTTCGATTCTCGTTCCTTTTTGGGGCGACTGTGGACACTCGTATCACTCGCTTAATTTGTTATTCGCTGGTTTTCACACTTGATAATTGTGGCAGCGGATGGATGACTTGGGGGGATAAGGAGGGATAAGGAGGGACACCACTATAACCAGGTACCAGCATCAACCATCGTCGGATGATGATCACCACTTTGTGGTCTGCTGGCTGGCTGGCTGCTCTCTGTGTGGGCAGTTTCATTGCCGTTGTTGATGGTGATGTTGTTGCGCCTGCAATGACTTCAGTTTATCAGTTTCCAAAGTCCAGAGGGGAATGTCTATATCTTTTTCTTCTCTTTTTTTTTTTGTTGTTTTTTTGATTGCCGAACTGAACTTTAGCAATTTAATGCGTATAAATACACACGCAGACTCGTTAAAACAAACAACAGAGAGACATACAACAAGCCACAACCAGTCGCCTCTAAAGTCGGAGGCGTTTTAGCATCGCGTTTTAATGGCCAACTAAATCAACAGACAATTAATTAGACATTCGACTGCGACAATGGATTTGGATTCGGATTCGTCTCGAAACTGGATTTCGGAATTGGAATCATCTGATCTGTTATGTTTGATGATGCAAATGCAAATTGCTTTTTACCTTCTTCTGCTTGAATCAATTCGCTGGGTGGTCCGTGTCTCCCATGAAATAAATTCAACGGAATTGAATGAATGCTTTTGGATATTAGCATAGCAGATCTCGTGTTTTGTTTCAACAACTGATAAGCTCGAGTATTGATCGGGGAAATCATAAAAGCCAGTGTTTATTTTCGGCCAGACAATGAGTCTATCTTGGCTAAGAGAGAGACAGAATGAGTGATCAGTTCTGATCGGACAAGGAAGAGTTTGGGTTTGGCAAACAATGACAATGAAAACGAGGTGACGATTTGGTCAATGGGTCTGGGTCTTTAAAATTGATTTGATGGAGCATTATGGTGGTTTATAGACATTGCTAGCAGGTGGTAACTAAAACTTAAACTAAACTTTAGGAGAAGTCTTGTATTTGCATATTTATTTAGCAAGGGTTCTGATTTGATATATTACTTGTATGTATTTGTAGGGTAATTTAAAGGGAAAAGTATATGTATTTTACTATATGTATTTAACTAAATGGAATTCATTTGAAAGAATTCCTATAAACTAACTTATGCCAAATTATTTTTCGAAACAAAAACAACGCCTTTTTCGGATTTAAATTAAAAATTCATTAAAGAATTTTGGAGAATTTATTGCTTAAACGTTGAAAACATTTAAAACCAAGAAATAATTTAAAAAGTACATTAAGTTTAAGTACATAATAAGCTTAAAATCAACAAATTTTAACATGAAAGCAAATTTCCATAACAATAGCAACGCATAACATTAATATACCGAAAAATGCCATCTCATTTATAGATGTTTAATGTTTCTTTAATTTAGATATTCACATTTGATACTTATGTTTACCAAATATTTTCCTAATTACTTCCTGCATAGTTCCCACTCCAAATGTTTCACCTATTACTCATAGCAGCCGGCAAATAAATAATTTTCTCTCATGAAAAATAAGTGCTCCAAACCCCAAAACTCAAGTCGCAACAAAATTTGAACATGACAACGTTGGAGGCGGCGGCATCACCATTCGAAATTCAACCTTCTTCTTCTGAAAAGCCCCGACAATCGAAACGCAAAGTTGGTCCGAAAAGAGATACTACACAATACACAATGCGAAATCATATCACTAGACATGGCTTACAATAACAGAGTCCGAACTTTGACTGAGTGCTCTGGGCTGGGATCGGATCGGTTCGGATCGATGTGGAGATTTTACAGTGAATAACTCTGCGCTCTCCAACAATGATATTAAAAATAACAATTGTCTTCAGTGGTCTTTAACACCCGCACCGCTGATAGACAACAACAGCGAGAAAACACACGAGGAAAAGAAACACTTGAGTGGCACATAAAAGTCACATCGACAACTTCGATTGACTAAAGAAAATATTGTACATGAACAACGGCGATCGGTTTTGGATCGGGTCGGTATTGGATCCGATCGAACCAAGCAACCAACCAACCGGAGAGCATTTTTGAATACCTGAACAATCATAAAAATAATGACGTTGCACATTCCTGAGAGCGGCAAAGGAGATCGGAGCGGATCCCCAAATCCATCCCCATCCAAAGCCCAAATCCAGCTGCCGCTGCCCATGATGAGCTTTTCTTCTTTTTTTTCATCATTTTTATTTGGAGCCACACAGCAAGGGAGCTGAAGGAGTTGCAGTTGTTGGCCAGAAAGAGAGCTTCATAAATTAGTGATATTGCATTATTATGAGCTGACTTGGCAGCGGCAGCATGTGCGAGGTCAACGCGGCGTATGCGCAATTTTTCGAACAGAAAAAGTAACTCTCACAAAGGTGGAGGTTTTGACTAATATGTGATGAACTAGAAGGATACCTTGTGAAATCGGGGAAATATTTTGGATATCTTCAAATAAAAGTATATGTTACTTTAATAAATTTGTAGCTTTATAAAGAGATTTTATATTAGCCAGATTAGACTTTCAATAAGAAAGTCAATTTCATATGTTAAGTTTCTGAGGTGCATATGGTATATATAAAATTATATAGAAATATTAATAATATACAGAAAAACTATAAAAGTTTAACTATTTTAAGTAGCAATAGAAACTGTGTAATTGATCATTTTTTAAATGTTAAAGATGTAATTAGATTGTTGAATCCCTAATAAATATAGTTTATATAATAGATCATTTTGTTACCATGAAATTTTCTAAATAACTATTTATATTTAACCATTAAAATTGTCTATATAGAATTCAACAGAATTTATTTAGATTAAATTACCATATTTTTCCAAAATTACTCGGGCTTTAGTTAGCTTATATATTGATCCTAATTTAAATGATCTTATAATACCAAAGAAACCATCTTTTTTTAACAAATATTTATCCTGTACATTATAACTTTAGTGTTGTAAAAAGTTAATCCTTATTAATAGCTTGTCGAAAACACTCTCCGAACTTAAATATCAAAGCAAAATCCTTGCGGCTTTTTGCTTCCTTGGAAATTTCTTAAACATCATGTTGTGATTAATGAAGCATAGCCGAGAACCAAAACTATTGACAGCTTATCAGAGTCCGTCCCCTGGCCACCACTGGACTGGAGTTCTCCTCCATCTAGAGGAGAAGGCTCCTCCGGAGCCAAAATTCAAGGAGGAGAAGGAGTCTCCTGGCCAATTGTTGGTTTGCGTGTTGCGTTGACTAAAGACTTCAATTCGGCTTCAATCATTTCATTTAACTGATGATCCGACTGCCGACTGCCGCCGCTGCTGATGGACGGCATTTTTGTAAGCTGCGATGATTCTCTGTGGGATTTGGGATTGGTATTGGAATGGGATGGGATTTTCTTCTCTTTTTTTTTTTATTATTTGTTGGTGGCATCACGCAACTGCCATTTGGATCGTTTTGGCTACCATAACAAATTATATTCGATGCGAGGGAGAGAAAGAGAGAGAGAGCAGTGCCTTTGGGGCACTTAACTACTTTATAGCTCCTTCAATATCGCATACACTTGTGAAGATCGGATCGTCGTGGTCTTTTATGGGTTTTATAACCGGGGCCCAGACACACACACTTTGAATGTTTTTAGGATGGGGCCTCGATATGATCATAAAGGCAACGGTAAAACTCGGGTGATATTCTACACAGCTTTTCTAGGTTTTTGTTGTATATTTTCTATACTATTTTATATGATTGAACAGAAAGAAAATAATAGTTTGAAACAGATTTCCAACAAACGCCACACAATCAGGGGCTTCTTCTCATATCGCACTTCTTGCTAATAACCCATTTTAATTGGCCATCAAAGTCACAAAAAAAAGGAATATATAATACTGTAGAGGAAAACCCGAAAACGCGGCTGAGATTATGGATAATAGCTGCCAGCGTATCAGTTCCAAGGGTCCACCATATCCATATATCCCAATATCCACACTATGGTCGGCTATAAATTTCTCTATCGGCATTCTGCTCGTTTTTTGTGAGTGTTTTTTAGTTGATTTTTTTCCTCCTATATATTCGCCATTGTGTGGGGCCTACGATAATATCATCGGGTTTTTTGGTCAGGGAATTTATATCGTGCCAGGTGGCGGTGACGGCGGGGGAGCTCTCCTATGTCCAAGCTCCGATATCAAGGCGGCAAGGCAGCAGCAATATTTCACCGGCTGATGGATGGAAGATAGATCGCCGCACAATGTGAGGGGATACGGGTTACGGGTTACGGGTTACGGGTTACTGGTTACGGGATTATGGTCACCTTCCGATGGTGTGATATATAGACTCGGCTCGGGTGGTAAACATAAATCAGGAAAGTGAGCTCGGCATGAGGAAAAACCGCCCAAAAAAAAGAGAGATATATATTGATAGGAACCCTAATGAAAGATTATTTTTCTTTAGTTAAGTAAATATCAAAACCTGCTATTTCCTGTGGAAATTCGCATAAAGATAAATATACTTTGCAAAAAAGAAGGTTAGGTACCCCCGCCGTTTGCAATAGAATTATAAAATCGACTCGAAATTTGACCAAAACTAATTTAGAATATTAATTTCATATGACATTTTTTTTTTGGCAAATCAAAGTTTTAAAAACTCATAACTAAGCCAAAAACGCATTAATTTTAATTCGGAAAGATCTCCTATGTTAGTTTTTATAAGGTTAATAAATCTGTTTACTCAATATTAAATTTTAAGAATATTAAAAATTTTTCAATTTCTTCACATTTTTTTCATTTTTTTCTGCCAAATATGGCTAGATCGATTCGGCTGTTGATGCTGATTAAGAATATATATGATTTATAGGATTGGAAATGATTCCTTCACAGAGTTTTCATTAAAATAAATAACATACAAGGGTTTAAAAAATTTAAAACGTTTTTTTTACAAAGATACACCTACAACCTACTTGTCATTTGGTTTTAAACTAAATTTAACTTATTAATAGTCCCAATAAAATTCTTTTTATGTAATATTCCAGCATTTCGTTAATTTCCGCCCAACTGTGAAAAGAAATAATCTTTAAATAAATAAATATACCTAATAACCCATTATTGTTTAATTATTTTCAACAAGGAAATCCCTTTTCTGATTTAATTTTCCCCTTAATAATATTTACCATGATAAATTCCGCAATTAAATAACCAAATATAAGAAACAAATGCCTTCAAAAACAATTGCCTTGCACGCTTATGAACTGCGACCTTTTTGGTAACTTGGCAGCGGCTCCTTGGCCATCGACCAATAAAGGCAAAATTAAGTATTCAAATTCACAGGCTGATGCGAAGGAAAGTCTGGAACAGACTCTTCTCTGGACCAATCCTGATGATGATGATGATGATAATGCCACGGCAATAAAGCGAATGGCAACTGAAATCGCACAAACTGGTAGTTGGTAGTGTGTTTCCAGGGCCTGGCCTGAGCTTTTAAGTCTTTTAAACTTCAATCAAAAATTTCTCAGACACAGGCACAGGCACACGGTGCAATAATAATAATAATATTGTAATTTGGCCCAAAATGAAAGAATGCTGGAACCTCTTTCTTTCTCTGAACTCTGGCCAGATGCCAACACGTAAACGCTTCACAGGGATGGATAGCTACCAAAATTGCCAGAGAAGAGGCATTTTATGGCGATGCGAGAACAGCACCGAAAAAAAAAAACATTCCTTGATGAAATATCTCCCCACTCCACGCAGAGAGAGAATGAGAACTCTTTGCTGTTTTGGCCATATACAAATTGGCTAAGCCATTAGTCTTGGCCAGAAAGAAACGGGCAGCAAAAGTTAAACGTTTTAGTGGCTGCGCTTAAGACTTTTGCCGCAATTTTTCCACTTGAGTTTTTGGAGTTTATTACGGCATTATAATGCCCCGATCTCAGACTTTGACTTCGTTTCCCTTCTGGGTTCCCACAATTTGTTGTCGCCCCCAAAAATAAAAAAGAAATCCAAGGCTCCGGGGCTATTCATTCGATTCCATGGAATACTCCTCATATATATAGTATCTCTCCAGCATCCCTTTATTATTATTGGGAAAACAATTCGATTCGAATTGACTTCTGTCGAGTGCCGTGTGGAAAATACTTTCACGTAAATGCACAGCGATAACAATAAGCTACATTAATTGTTTGCCATTGTGATCCCCCCTCGATTTTCTTTTCTATTTTTCCGGAACAATGGTAAGAAATGCTGACGCAGTGGAAAATACTACAAAGATGGTGGAGGAGGAGGAGGAGGAGGAGGAGGAGGATCCATGCGATTCCACAAGTGTCTCGCTCTCTGCTCGGTCTCTGCTCTTCTTTATTTTCACGCACATTTTGTAAAGTGGTTAGATAATCCATTGTTTACGGGGGATGATGATCATGATCATAAAGATGAACAAATAACCAAAAGCCAAAAAAAAACGTTTGGTCATTTTTTTCGCAGCAGCAATGGGAAGATATTGAAATTCGTCTCACGTTTTTGTTTTCTTGTAATTGCAGCCAAAAAACTTGGCAGACAAACAGGCATCCGAGATTGGTCATGGAATGAGTTTGGAATTAGTCGAAAATATAGGGGAATCTGTATATTTTGAGTAATGGAGATGCTACTGTGAAAATGTGAAGAATGAATAATAAATACAGAAGAAATTTCAGGAGAAAGAATTCTAAATTTGATAAGGGAATTATGGTTTGTTGGAAAATTAGGATTTAAAATCGATTGAATATTTGTACGATCTCTTAAGGGAAGAGAAGTTATAATATTAAGTTTTAGCTTGAAAGAATCTTCATTTATAAAAATACACTCTACTTCATAAATTCTTTATTAATTACAACGTTATATCTTTATTACCCCTTGTCACACCTTTTCCAATCCATCAAAATTGGTGTAACAATTCAACAATACACCAACAAATGCACTTGACCAATAATAGCTTTGTTTATTCCCAAAACCATTACCATTTCATCTTAATCTATCAACCACCTTTCAAAATTCCATACATCGATCCATCTACAATGTGAGAAAACCCTCTCAAATCAAACAAAAATTTATAAATAAAACAAATATAACTACAGAAATCTAAACTCAATGAAAGTTTCAACAGTAACAATCGCCTTTCAGGGCGTTTTAAGAATAACAACAATAACTAAGAAAGAAAGAAAACGCAGGCAGCATCACAAGAAATGAAATCGAATCAAATGATGTGTATGAAAATGAAAATAATACATAGATAAAACACCAACAACACTATAAAGTAGGGGGGGAAAATGCACAAACAACACAAGGGCAGACAATAAAAATCAAGAAAAATAACTACAAAAGCGCAAAAGTATTCGACGATGCTTGTGAGGGTGAGATGTTACTGATGTGCACTTGGAAAAACTAAGGAGAATAGTTATGAGAATAATAAAAAAAACTAATTTAAAAGAAGTTAAGTTGGAAACTAGTTAAAATATGTATCAAACTATCAAGATCAGTCAATTATTTATTTTTTTATGGATTTGATTATCAATTATTATTTTTGATATTCTGATAGTTTGTTTCTGATAGTTATATTTATTTTACAGAACTTGTAATGTAATTCTGTAAAAGCTGTTTTAGGGGCTAGTTGCCCCTTCATTTATCAGTATCCTTTGCTGATAAAGAAGATATATATCCCACAGTATCTTGATATTTTTGCAAGTTTTCAAGTTTACTTCAATTGACAAGCTTTAAAAATATTTTAAAAACTGATCAGATGATCCCAAGCCTCTCCAAAAATCTACATAAATTCCAAACTTAATCCCAATAATTTTCCCCAGTGTATTTGTTGCCATGTTGCCTGCCTGCCGGCGCTGCTGCTGCAGACAACCAACATTCAGCTGAGCTCCCCCGTTCCAAGTCCAAGTCGAAGACAACAAACATGCAAAGGCGCAGAGACAGAAACTCTTAACCTTTGACGCCCCGAACAATGAAGTGGTTAAAAGCAAGACATTAACACACAGACATATAGGCGGCAACAACAACAACAAGAACAACAAGTAACAGCCAAACACAACTCGAGGGGGAATGACAGAAATTAGTGAAATTTATTATTGATATCCACTTGAATTTATAGAGCAGCGAACAAAAGAGGTAACCCTCGTTTCCCCTCGAATAAAAGGTGTATCTTTGTGGTGGCGTCGCAGCAGTATCCCCTTTCCCTCTTCTGCTGGTTTTTATTTTTTTTTTCAGCTGCTGCAGCTGAAATTGATGGCCAAGCAGGGTTTTTGGCCCGATCTAATGCCGGTGATAAACAGGTTCGTTCGGTTGGTAGGTGTCGCTGGTGCCATAAGTTATGGCCAAAAAAAGGAGGAGAGAGACAATAAAACGCACACCGGGCAGCAGCGCTAATAGCCGATAGCCGATAGATACTTAGATACTTGACTCACCGCTGTGACGATCTTCGATCCGGAATCGATTCGAATGCGCTTTCTTCTTGATTTGCCTTCATTGTGTTTTCTTTCATTTTCTCTATATGTATGTTATATATCTTCCAAGCCACCCAGAACACCCGCAGCATCCAAAATCCAAAACCAAAGTGTGGGGACAACATCCAACGGCAGCAGCGACCGAATTTCCAAGAAAAACTTACGCACAACAATGAAGTTATTTAGTGGATTTCGAACATTATTGATTTGAAATATCACATGAAATAAGCAAAGTGCGAGCGCGTTGAAATAACAGGCCAGATCATCGATGGCTTCTAGGGCCAAGAACAACTTATCACACTTGAAATAATGTTCTGACTTTCTTTAAAAGTTTTAATATTTTTAATCACAACGAAACTAAGAAAGAAGAATGCCTTTGCACTAATATAAATTATTTATATAGAAATGATATTTATATCCTGACAGGGTATTATAATTTCAGTTACAAGCTTGCCAAGTAGTGAAGAAATTATTTCCGATTCTATAAATCATATATATTCTTTATCAGCATCAACAGAAGAATCGATCTAGCCATATCACAAAGAAAACAAAAAATTTCAAAATTTTGCAAAATTGTTTAAGGTGTTAAAACTTTGAAAAACTGATAAAAATTGTAATTTTTTAGATTTTTAATGGAGTAAGCAGATTTATTTCCCTAATAAAAACTAACATATGACTGCTTTCCGATTTGAAATTAATGCTTTTTTGGCTTAGTTATGAGTTCTTAAAATTTGGGTTTGTCAGTAAAATTGTCATATAAAAATTCGTAAAAAAAAATCATTCAAAGAATTCGAATATTTTAAGCTGAGTTATGATCAAATTTTGATTTGATCCTATAATTCAATTGGAAACTGCAAGGGAATATAAACATCAGCAGTCTGAAGTTAGTTTTTATTCTTATTTATATTGAAATGGTTAAGAAGAGATATTAAATTAAGGAGATTATAAAGAGACTTTGAGAGTCTTTTATTTTTGTGAAAGACTTAAACTTTGGAGAGAAATCTTAGTGGAATTTGAAGAAATATGTATATGTTTTATTACAAATTTTTCTATTGCCTCAATTATTTTTTGAATATATATTTATAGCTCATTTTCTAGCATTTCTCTCCAATATATTTTATTGGGTTTTCTTTAATGATTATTTCTCCGCGTGTAAAATCCTCAAGCGGTTACAAAAAAAAGCCGCCGAATGCTGACCACACTCCACACTTGAGGGCTGATGGTTTCGAGTGGCCTCGAAGGAATGGGCCGAGACTCCAGCTCAAGACTCAAGAATCCAAAGAGATCCTCAAGTTGCCACAGACGCGAGGCTGAAAGCTGAAAGGCCCAAAAAAAAAACTTGAGATGTGGGGAGGAGCGAGAGCACACTCTTGAGAGACCCTCGTGCTCGTGCCCTGTTTCAAATGCTTTTTTTTTTTACAAAAGAAGAATTGTGGAACCTTTAATTAAACGGTGGCCTAAAATATGCAAACGAGCTGGAGTTGGAGAAAGGAGACTGGAGAATGAAGATCGGAGAAGAACGGAGGCCAAGTCCGACTCATAACTCATTTTTGGAGCATCTGGCAGGCAGCAAGGCGCACTTTGCATATACTCTCAAGGCGAAAATCCGCTGCTAAACGGATCACGCCCCATTTTCAACACAGAATATACACAACACATATTCAGTAACAAAAAAAAATAAAAATAAAAATAATAAAGGATGAGAGAACATCCTTCGGGCCATTTTTATGTTGTTGTTTTCGGCAGTCAGGTGGGAGGATCCAAAAGCTTGGCCAAGGCTACCGAAAAAAAACCAACCGACTTTCGGCCAAGAAATTTGCATGGACCGTGAACATTTTGATTATAAAGGTTTCGCTTTTGGAAATCTCATTTAAAATCGATTTATGCAAGGAATTAAAATTCCGTTTTTAGTCCCAAGTCCCGAGCAACCCTTTAGGTTTCGCAAAAAAGCAGCAAAAAAAAAGTAAAAGAAACTGTCCATCAGCGGCGGCTCCTTGGCTCCTACGAAGTTAAGAAATTAGTAAAACTCATTTTGCATTTTTAGCCTCTGGGCTTAAACTTAATTCGGAAGCACAGCAGGAGGTTCTAAGTAAATAAATGGTGCCTCCAGTCGGCGTGGAGTATCTCTCTCTCTCTTGTGTTTGGTTCGTTTAATTTGCATTTTATTGCAGGTCCGGTGGAGCAGCAACTTGGAGACGGAGACCTGTATCTGCGACTGAGACTGCAGCCAATTAAGCGTATATTTGCCACGCTTTACAGCTCCCCGGACTCCATTCGGAGTGTGCTCTACTTTGGCCAAGAAGCGCAGATAAAAATGATTAAAGGCCTCCTCCTTCAACTCCTCCAACTCCAACTCCAACTGCAGAGCCTCCAGACAGCGCTTTATATTAATTTGTGTATTATATATCCTCCGCAAGGATGCTGGGATCCTGGGCCTTTGAGAAATTGAAAGTGAATGCTTTTTGGCGCTCTCCTGAAAGGCAGCAGGAAATGAGTTGCCAATAGAACAATCACGAGTCACCATAGGGGGCGACGATTTGTTTATGGCCATGAATTGTTGGCCCACAAAATGGAATAAACGGAAAGTGGAGTAGGAGTTTTATTTCAAGTTGAAAGAGTCAGGGAAAAGGGGAAAAAATCTGGCATTTATTATATCATATCCGGCTTAGTGAGGCATATGAACATAATGAAAGATTAAAGCTAAAATTATACTTTAAGAAATGTTTAAAAATCAATAAATTCTTAGAATATATATATGATAACTTTTGATAAGATTTTGCCCAGAATGGACTTATATTGTTCTTTAATTTTCCTTCATAATCACTACTATTAGGTTTTAATATTTCGGGTTATAATCACCCCACATTCTCCTTCAATTTAAATTGTAGAAATATATAGTAGATATATTTATTTTTTCCTAGTAGCTTTAGCTTTCCCCTAACCTTGTCCATCCAACCATTTCCATTTCCTTGCTCTCGAGTATCCCTAATTTTAGCTACAATTCGCTTTTTGACCCAATGCGAATGCGAAATTGAAATACATTTCTTTCTCACGTAGTCTCTTGCCTGTCATTAGCTCAATCAAAGAAACGTTAAATCGCATCGCGCATCAATTTGTTGGCCATTTAGGCCTTTGGAAAGCAAAAAAAAAAAAAATACAGAAACAACACGGCCAAGTCGACCATTTGGCAGAATAATAAAAAAAAAAGACACACGGTGACCGCGAACACGAAACGATGTTTTATTGGGGTTTGAGTTCAGTATCGGGACCATCAGACACATGACTTACTATATATACAGTAGAGCATATAGCAATGGAATTTTAAATCTAGAATATTATGTTACTTATTAAATATTAAATATAATTTAAGACACCATAAAATATTTAAATTATTTGTTTTCTCAAAAACCTAAGTAAAATACATAACTTTATGGGGCAAGAGGCAATTATTTTTATCGAAATAATAATTACAATACGATAAATCGACAAAATTATAGCAGTCAATAAAATATTGAAAATTTTGGAGTGTTGCAATTTTAAGTATAGATAAATGTAGATTTTAACATGGGATTATTATTACCAAATTTCTGTACTCTATTTTCCCTGATTAAATTGTTGGGATATATAAAAGAAAATATCGATTTATCGCACTACTATTATCGTAGTGATAAAATATCGATGTATATATCGAATTTTCGCTTTATAGTTATTTTCTGATAAACCTAGTATGAGGTATAGAATTCTCTATAGGAAATCTGCACTGTACCAACCCCATGCCCCTCATTCAGCGATGCAAGACGAAAAGACTTCGTTCGGCCGTCACTCACTTTACTCATTCGAGCCACTCATTCGTTCATTCAGTCACTCAATAATTCGGCAGTTGTACTTATGTCTTTTACTACTTCTGCTGGGCCCGCGAGAAAATTGCAACAATTTGCCGCATTACGATTTTGGTCCGTTTGCGCTGCAATTAATTGACAAACGGAGCCCCTTTCGACCCCAAAGAACTCGGGACTTGAACCGCACACCATACCACACCACACTCTCAGAGTTTCGTTTCGGTTTTGGAGTTTGGAGTTGTTTGAGTTTGAGTATCTGGGCATGCAAATTGTATTGAACTGATTCCCACGAATAAACGAACGAACGAACGAACGCCTCGACCAGATGGCTTCGATTGTGATTGGACTCCGCGTTCACCGGAGACCAGAGATCGGTTCCGATCGGATCTGTGAGGCATGCAAATCATTCGCGGAATGTTTACGGGGGAGAAACACATTTCACATTCGCCCTGTTGTTCTGAGTGTGTGTGTTGGGTGTGTGGGAATCGAAGGCGAGTGTGATGCATAATCACTTTGGACATGGCCCGAAAAAAGCAATTTGGAAATTGGACAAACATTGCGGGAATTTTCTCAAGGAGTTTGTGAATTATTCAATTTGTAGTTTTTGGCGCCAAGGAAGAAGGAGAGAAAATTGAGAGAATTTTAAAAGTAAAACTCAATTCCAAATTCGATATCAAGGATAGGTGAATTTACTATGCTTAGAAAATATGATTTCCTATGAGAAAGGTCTTCGAAACGATTTATAAAGAAATAAATATAAACCATCTAAAATGTTCGCTTAGATTTTGGTAGATTTTTTATACAAAAAAAAGGTTTTTGCTTATAAAATAGTATTTTATGAAGTAAAAAATGGTATCATAATTTTCCATGAATTTTTAAAACTAACTTATTAAAACGAAAATACGTTTCCAAAATATATTTTGTATTAAAAAGAAAAGGAAAATACTTTCTTCGCAAAGAAAACCTTATGGTCTAGCAGCTGCATTTAAAGAAGTATTTAAAGACACCTTTTATAGCACCAAAGATTCATTTAAAATTTCAAAAGCCTTCCATATTCTAGACTTTGAAATCAAACCCAAGAAACCCAAGAAACTAAACCCAAAGACCCTCTCAAAAATAATTATCCCAGTTTATCCCACTTTCTCTGCTGCTCATTTTCCTTTTCTCTATATGATGTTACCCATTCCATTAACCAAAAGTAAGAAAGAACCACACTTATTTGCAGAGGATCTTTGGCCATGCGCCAACTCATTTGTTGTTTGCTCGGCTCAAGAACTATGTAAATAGACAACAATCGATTCGAAATCGAACGAAACGAACACACGAAAAAAAAAGATCTCAAGTACTGTGGCAAACAACAAATTCGATGGGTCTTGACCTACGGCAAAAGATGAAAGGAAGTATTAATATTTCCTAATCCATTGTAATTATGATTTCCCCGCCATTGTTTGTTGTCGCAGGCAATGCAACCTTCAAAAGACAACAAACATATATACAGATATAGGCGGCGGCGAGGTCTTTTCAATAGATCAAATTACCAAGTAGATATGTCAATTCCTCACGAAAACTGCCGATAAGAGATCTGCGTCAAAAGTGGAATCAAATGAAATGAAATAAAAATAGAAAAGAAACCCTAAGTGTGCGTGCCAACCGCAGAAATATCGACCGACTACCGCCTGTCTTTTTTTCACCAGAAATCCAGAACTGAACATGGCCTAATCTCTGTCAGGGATTAAATAGTTGGTCCAATCAGCGGCAACGCCTGCGGCTAATGAGCTGCCGTCTGTTCCAGGGAATCCCAAAAATACGAAAAAATAAAGTAAAGTAGAGAAAACGTACGCCCCTGATAATTACTCAGTTCCAATAAAACTAGACGGTGGAAAAAATATAAAGAAAAAAGTCACTCGAAAACAATAGACCAGATGATCGGTGTTAAGCCGGTGATCTTGGCGATCTTATCTCAGGCCTAGATGTGTGTTATGACTTTTACTTTTCTTTGTCACGATCGTGGTGTGTCGCTTCAAATCAAAGCAGCAGATTAATAATTCTACAGCCGGTCTTTTGGACCTCGCCGATCCGCCGATCGATCCATGGTTTGCGATCGGAAAGATGACAAGAGTCGGTGGAAAAATCAAAATCAAATTAAAAGACAGCAATCAATAATTTGACACGACTTGGGGCGATCGCACAAAGGCCGCAAGAGACAATCATGAGGATTCTTACATAGAGAGAAAAAAAGGGTTCTTAACTTTAATATTAAACTTGTGGGACAGCTTATAATTTAATTAACCCAAACTGTGTGTTTTTGTGTCTTCAATTGGTGATATTAATCCTTATTAAAGATTTAAGATCATTATGGTAGAGTTTTCGTTCAAATTCTTAATTGGTTTCAAACCTTGTATTTAAAATCGTTAAAATTTAGATATTGGTACATTTCATTGCCGAAATGTATTCATTTTTATAGCTTTAGGATCTCGTGTAACACCAGTAACACAGTTTTAATATATTTTTTATAGAATTACCAACTAGTTTTAGTAACAGAATTATATAAACCAAGCTTTATATTTTTTTTAGGGCTACTCATGACACAGTTTGTCATTCGTCATACCTCTAACAAGATTTTGGCATAAGAATTGTTTAATTTTACAAGTAAAATATTCTTCCAAGACTCCCCTAATCTTTTTTTCAAGTGCATTCATGCCATCGTTTGTTGGTGTCCCGTTGTTCCACCTGGGTTTTTCGGCTCTGGCCCTGGGATCTTCTGGAGCTCTCTTTGTAGATTTGTTCAGCTTTTGCGACATTTTGTATGAGGCGATGGATCGATTCAATCCAAATCGGATGCAATCCGCAACGATCCTCAGCGCTCCTTCGCATACTGGATATCCCCGAATCCCGAATATATCCCGCACTCTGATCCCGCTCTTGCTCCCATGTCGCCTGCTATGTACAACATCAAGTTTTATCGCTGATCGTGATCATGTAATTCCAGCCCACGCATGCGCACTCGGCGCTCGCTTCGAAGGAATCAAGTTTAGCGCATTCTTATATTCAAACTGAGAGCAGGAGATGGAGACCGGAGACAGGAGACTTGGGACTTGGGACTTGGGACTGAGACGGAGATGGAGATGGAGGCTCTACGACTGAAACCGGGGGACCTTGTGACAGATGGTTGTGAGGCTTCAAGGCATTCCCTTGGATCGCCCAACCCAATGCGCGGCCCAGGAAAAGGCAACAGAAATGGAAGGGAAAGGATAGGATGTACAGGACAGGAAGAAGGAGCTGAAGGGACTGGTTTCACCTTGCACTAAGGAAAATAAAGGGGTAACATAGTACCATTATTTAATTATAAATTGATAGTACAAATATGTCAAAGAAAATCTAGAGCCCCTTCAGCCTCTGGTCTTCCTTATTGCGCTCATGAGTAGACTTTCCTTGTTCCCTAATCTACAAAGCTCCGAGCTAAATTCCTATTCCTACAAAAGCTTATATTATTTCACTATATCCCACTTAATATTTCGTAAAAAGAACCCAGTTTTTTCCCAGTGCAGCTAGCTTTTTAGCCTGTGCGATCTTTATGTAAACTGGTACTTGAAATTTGAAATCATGTACCATTTGCCTTGAGACAGACAGCCAAGCTGGAACTGAGACCTGCGATGGGATTGGGATTGGGAACTACGATCTCTGGGATCCGGCAATGGAGCCTGGCAATCGATGATCGTGTCCCTGAAGAGGAGCAAGAAAGAGAATTGAGGCGGCGGCACAGGAAACGAGCATTTAAAAGGGCGACTATCGAAATATAACGACATTAAACAAAAAATAATAATATAAAAGGAAGCTTGTGTCAATACGACAGAGTTTTTTACCTTGGAATGTGCAGCAATCGGCAATGCTGATCTTTTGATGGGCGCCGCCATTCAGGATGATCCTCGGATCAACACAGAAATGATGATCATCATCAGTATCATCTCCTCAGTCTTAAGATTCACTAAGCGACATAATTGCTACCGTGAGACTGAAGAAGACTCGACTTGAGAGAATTGCAGACTCCTGGACTCATTAAATGCCAGCGATCCTAATGCGCTCCAATCAAACACACACGAAACGAGCATATGACATGTTTGTGGATTATTAATCATGATAATATCTGTATAAATGGTAGAAAACACAGCGAGTCTCGGCGGCACAAATTGCAATTTAATGCAAAAATAAATTGCACTTGGAGCCTGGCACTGGAGATGGAGATGGAGTTGAAGTTGGTGTTTCTTTTTTTTCTTCTGGACTCGACAGCCAACCAACCGGCAGCCGGAGCGATGGCAGCTCCCATGATTATTGGTCATTTACTTGGGCCGTTTAGCGCATTAAAATCGCAATTTCTTGGGGATTTTTTTTTGCTCTGCGTTTCTTTTCTGCATACGGAATATAAGGAAATGTAATTGACAGTCCGAGTCCTATGATTGTGCTTCGAATTGTGATTGGGTTTTGTACTTCTTCTGGCTGCCTCACTCTCTCTCACCGTTTCTTCTGGTGGATTTCTTCTTGTGAATAGCGTGCGAGGAGAATCATTTCAATCATCAGGCTTTAGCTTCGGGCTGAAGAAATCAACGCGTTGACTAATGGCCACAATTTGCAAATGCTAGCACAGGTTCATGCACTCAGCGAAAATCTGGCTTATTATGGAAAGAAATCAGGTTAAGGAGGGAGAAATTCCCAGAACCTCTGACAAGGTGTTTTTTGTTCTCCCATTTAAGATCGTAAATATTTAATAGATTCAGCCATTGTTCCATATTTACTGGGAATTTTTACGGCTTTCTTTTATGGGGGCGGAAAAAAACAGCTGGTTTTTTATCATTCAATCGCAATCCTTTGGTTTTACTTTCTTGCTCTTTTAAGATCGCCGATCATATTTTATTCTTGAGAATTCCATTTTCATGGTTTCGATTTATAAAACGTTTTAACATATTAAATTTCTGCAATTTTATCATTATTAACTTCAAAGCGGTTGCCACCAGATACCGAAATTAACACTTGAGAATTATAGCAAACTAAACTGTTACTATAAACTGTGATTTCTTTAATTTTGTTATATTTTTCTCCCTTAGTAACCGTTTCCAAAATTCCGCTAAAAAAAATGCCCAAGGTTATCAGTACCTTGAAGTGCGAAAGTGCCATGAAAAGCTCCCCAAAAAAAGTCTTCTCAATTTCCTAGGAAGAATCATAAACAATTGCTTGCAAAATTATAAAAAATAAATATAAACGTAAATAATCAAACTACAGGCAGAGCGAGAAGGCAACCTAAGGGAGAGCCTGAGAGCGAGAGGGAGAAACAGCCAACATGAGCGGGTAAGAAAGAGAGGTAATGAGTTGGGCAATTGGAAGAAAAGGAGAACACCCACTCAAAAATCAGAAAAGACAGCGCCACAAAACCGGTTCTCTCTCTTTCTACCACTTTAGCTCGCTCTCTCCCTCTCTTTTTGGCCTAAACTTGTGTGCGTGAGTGGGAGACTAAAGGTGCTCAAGAGATCACACTGTAAACGTGTTTGCACCTGGCTCTAATACTCTCCCTCTCCGAACGCTCTTTGTAGACAGTGATTTCACCGTTGATCTCTCCGTATTTCTCTCTCTTTTTTTGGTATTGATAGATAGAGAGAGGGAGAGAGAACTACTAGTGAGAGAGAGTCACAGTGATCAACAAGTGAGCGCAGGTCCGCGATCCGTTCGCAGAGCAATGGACTTTTAGTTATTCCGTGATCTTTTACCAATATTGTGTGCAGCGACGGCTGATTCGACGTCAGGAGAACAAGAAGAAGCATCCAGAGAAAATAAACAAAAAACAATAGTTACTGTGTACACCAGTATGCGTGTGTCTGTGTGTGTGATTGTTAATTCCGGAAGTTGTGATTAAGCGGAAACGGAAATCATTATTAAGAACTCTCCTATAATACAGAACCGTTTCGATAAAGATTTTTCGCTTAATTATTCGCGTGTGCCTGTTACACTAAAAATAAACGAAAAAGCGTGCCTTTTAATTTTTGAACTCGATTGCATTTTGCTGCTCTGCTCGTTTTCGTTTCTCGATTTTTTTCGCCAACGTCAAATTCGATTTTTATGACTTTTGAAAGCGTGACTAAGACGTGATTTATGATGGCGTGTGGTTTTTAATATTCATGCGGACGCGCTGCTGCACGGGACCACTGCGTAGGTGCGCCAAACAATAAAAAAAAGAGCAAGAAAAGAAAAGGAAAAAGCAAACGCAGCCCCTGAAGGCTTTTTTGCGAGGAGTAGGAGACGATTCCCTGGTATCCAGCTGTGTGCGTGGATCTCAACGTTTTTTTTTTATGGAGGCAGTTAAGCATTTGAGTGCTGCCGCTGCCACAGCAAGTTGCAACAACATGCCGGTGACCAGCACAGCCACCGAGATAGCAGAGGCGCTAGGCGGCGATACCGAAGGCAGTTCAGCGGCAACAACAGCAACAAGCAGCGGAGCAATATCAATAAAGCAACAAAGCAGCAGCAATAGCAACATCAGCAACAATTGCAGCAGCAAGTCTAGCAACATAGCAGCAGGAACCTCAGCAACACACAAGGCGACACTCTCAAAAGGCGACAGCAGCAGCAACAAGTGCAGCAGCACCATCAGCAGCAGCAACACTAACAGCAACAGTAAGACCACAAGCAACGCAGCAATGGCAGCTGCAACAGCAACAGCAGCAGCCGCTACTAATGATCTTGCAGCAGCTGCTGCGGTCGTGTTGTCGCTGCAAGGAACTATGGTCAGTAGTCTGCAGCAAGCGGCTCTGTTGCCGGCAAACTCTGCAGCAGCAGCAGCCCTTAACCTACAAGCCTTGGAGTCCTATTTGGCATTGCAGCGTCTAACAGGGAAATCGGATGTATTTCGGTTTAACAACAGCAACAATAGCAGCAGCAACAGCAGCAGTAGCAACAATACCAACAACAATACGACCTGCAACAGCAATGAGACAGAGACACTGCCTTCGTCACTGATAGATATAGCCAATATAGAACTGAAATCGAGCTGTTCTTCGAGTTCTTCGGGGGAAAATGCTTCAGGAACTGGCACCAGCGGAGGAGGAGGAGGATGTGGGGGAACAACATCAGCAGCAGCAGCAGCAAGCTCACCCTGCAGCAACACTAGCTCCAACAGCAACTCCCACTCTAATTCCCATTCAAACTCACACTCCAACTCCCACTCCTCCTCCAGCACAACCACAACCAAGTGCCACTTGCCTTTGCCCTCGATAGGCACTGTTAGTGCCGCCGTTGCTGCTGCGGCAGCGGCTGCAGCAGCTGCTGCAAGTCAACAGGCGGCGCTTGATTGTGCAACAGCCGCAGAATTGGCAGCGGAATGCGATCTCCCCCTGCTAGATGCTGAGGATGCACTATCCTTTGAGGCTGGAGACCTGGATAGCAGCTATGGCAGCTTCATATTCAATCCCAATGCATTTGGGCAAACGGAAACGGACTCGGCTTTGCATTCACTGCAAGCTACCATGTATCAGGATAAGATGAGTGTCCTAGGCTCGGGTGGAGGAGCAACAGGAGGAGCTGCTGGCTTGGATGAGGCAGCGGGCACCTCGACAACGGCAGCAGCGGCAGCAGCAGCAGCGGCTGCTCAGCGTTCCAAGAAGCAATTCATTTGCAAATTCTGCAATCGACAGTTCACCAAGTCGTATAACCTCCTAATCCATGAGAGAACCCACACGGATGAAAGGCCCTACTCCTGCGATATCTGTGGCAAGGCCTTTCGGCGGCAAGATCATCTCAGGGATCATAGGTAGGTAGTAAAGACTTATTTCTATTTCTAATCTTTGTTAAATATATATTAACCAACATATCTAACGTCTTTATAAGATTGTTATCCTAACTCTTTTAGCTTTAAACTAATGTAGACTCTTTCCCACCTTGTCTCTAATCTTTCGACAGATATATCCACTCTAAAGAGAAACCCTTCAAGTGCGCGGAATGCGGCAAAGGATTCTGTCAATCGCGAACTCTGGCTGTCCACAAGATCCTGCACATGGAGGAATCCCCACACAAGTGTCCCGTCTGCAACCGTTCTTTCAATCAGCGTTCCAATCTTAAGACCCACCTGCTAACCCACACAGACATTAAGCCATATAATTGCTCATCCTGCGGCAAGGTTTTCCGGCGAAATTGCGATCTTCGACGTCATAGTTTAACCCACAATTTGGCTGCCGGAGTGGGTGGTGTTGGTGGTGTTGGCGGTGTGGGTGGAAATCTCAGTGATCTTTTTGGCTCTGGCTCAAGTTCCAGTTCTGATTTAGGACCAACAACAAATCCCACAGGATCCTCTAGAGATTTGGTGGCCGTCAGCGATTGATCTTTTCACTCAAACAAAATCAGAAAATAAAATAAATCTCATATTGCAGCTCTCAAGAATACACGAATCCCTCCTCCTTCACATTTTGTGTCTGATCTGTGTTTTGTAATCTTAAATGTAATTTTATTTACTAATTCACTATTAATTTAGACTAAGTCTTCGTCTTTAGTTAATTAGGTTTAAGTCATGGATATTAGCAGGAAAGTTTGACTTTGTGTAAGGCTCTCGATTAATATATATGTTTAGTGAAGTAAGTAAAATTGTGGACTCTTAAATAAATAATGTCGAATAAATGATACTAGATTAAAAAGGAAGTTATTTAAAAACTTGGTTTTTTATTACTATTAAAGTACGAATCTTGGGAAAAATTACCCCTAACAGGACTTCAAATACACTTCTAAAAACCTCCTCTTTCCCCTTGAAACTCCTCTTAGTTCTTCGAATTGAAAAGAAAAATCCTGAAAAGCATTTTCTAAATTTTCTATCATCATTTAACCTTTTTTTCTCACCCTTTCTCCGGGTCTTGTACTTACACTATTTACACACTTGTCACAAAACTAAAATCAAATATTTGTACTGATGTTTATCATTGCTCAAGTGCCAACACGGGCAATTAATGTACCATTAAAGGTGTACACCGAACGACACCAGTTCCGACAAGCCTTTGACAACAAACATGATGATTGGACAACAATAGTGACTGACTGAGTGAGTGAGGAGGCTAAGACAAAGAAACATCAAGTATTTTCCCATTGATTTTTCTCTTTAGTTTTCCAAAGGGTGTTCTAGATTTTCCAACAAAGACAAATAGTGTTGAACAAGTATGGTGACAAGTGGAGCAGGCAAGAAGACCACCCACTGGGGTAACCTAAATATATAGGAGATATCTTATATATATCAGGAAAAGAGGAGCAACAGCTTTCCCACACAGATAATGCCTGGGGCGTGTCCACTGAAAGACTTTTTGGGGAATCTCTTTATATATATGTATATATATTTTTTTATAGCAAAAAGTGGGCTGTCCTGTCCAAGTATGAGAACAAGGGTGGAGCTGCCACAAAGTTTACAATTTTTATTATCGACTACAAAAAGAAAACGATGCAACGGCGGCGGCGGCGGTGGTCATAACGACACAAACAACACACATGCAGTCCACACACAACACACCCAACACAACAGTCCAGTTCAAAAGCAAACCGCCGACCAGGTCCGATTCCTGGTCATCTTACCCCTTTTTTTTGCTTTTTCCCGAAAAGATCTCGGCGCGTTTGTCAAATCGTTAAACGGATCAATGTAAAGCCGCCTGCAATGTTGTCTTTCCAGCACAGTTTCCTGTGCTTCAACTGCACCAAACCAATTACAACGATCAAACAACAATTATGGATGGAGTCCCGGCCTGAAGTTGGAGTTGGAGTCCCATTCTTGACCAGAGATCTCCGGTGAGCTCGGCTCAGCTCGGTTCTGGTTCGTCCATTCTTTTGGGATCACTCCTCTTGTCTCCTCACCTCTCCTTAGTTGGTTAAACATTTTAAACACGACCTCTGCTTGCTGCTCTCTGCAAATATTTGCGCGGATATTGTTCTATTTCAATGGAACAAGCGTACAGGCGACACTGAGAGAAATGTTATTATGAATAGTTAAGTTTTAAAATTGGTCTAAATTTTCCTAATGTGTTTATGACAACTGTAGGTTTATTTTGATTGATTTAAAATACTTAAATCGTGAGTAAGCTATATAGAAAACTACTCATGTTCTACAGACTTTTAAAAACACTATCAGAAAAATGTATACAACTTAGTGAAACCTTGTAAAATCTTTTCAAAATCAAATGTATTAATTTGGGTATAGAAAAAACATTTACTATTTGAAGTTGTAGAAACTTAAGAAATATTCTTATGCTTAGATCCTCAAACTTTTTATACACCATGTTTTCCGAAGCTTTAAACCCCAAAATATACCTTATATCTCACTTCAAAGCCTTAGCTTGTAGTTCTCAATAATTAAAAAACGTTGTTCAACCTTATTTCTCTTAATGCATTGACATCTCCCATTAGTCCGGTCTTTAAACGGTCTCCAAAGACGACAAGCTCGAGTTGAGAATGAAGCCAAGCTTCGTCGTCTCTGCGAATTGCCAGCAATTTCACACTTTATGCGCGACGGCTTCATTTCCAACACACAGAGTGAGTGTTCCAACGTTGTTCACTCCTTCCACCAACCCCCCTTTTGGGGGATTCTCCTGACCAAATCCCCAACTATATATATCCGTAGCTCATCCTCCCAGGGAAATTCTACCCGGGGGACGGCGCGTGCGGGAACAGCGGATGTTTGAACGCTTTCGACGCCGAGTTTTTTTTTTTGGAGTTTCGAGAGTTTTTACGAACGCAACGCAACCAACGTTTGTCCGTTGTGTATTGATGGGAAAATTATGAAATTCATTGTTTGTGTTTGACTAATAATTATGACAGCAAACGCATTGTCGTCATAAAACCAGCAACGGGTGGGGAGAGGGGGTAGACGGACGGGAAGCGCACTAAATTCGCTTTGAGGTTTCCGCAACGCCCCGAGAGAGGAGACAGGAAAAAAAATAAAGAGGAAACCAACTTCGACTAACTCTAATAAGCCCATCAACAACCAACGACAACAACACATTCCACCTTCGATCTGCAACACTTACAGTAACAACGGGGAACCAGCAAACACTTAGAACAGCGGACAAGTTGCACAGAGAGAAAAGTCTAGTCACAGAATTACTAAATAAATATTGTAAATAAATCTCAAATTATTATAAATACATAATTGCAGCTGATATAGCAAGCGCAACAGACTATAGTATACTATTGAGTACCATGATTTGAAGAAGGATCTTTAACTAGCATGTTGCCAAATTCCTACTTGGGAATTATAAGATCAAAGAAAAGATTTAAATACATTTAATGGTGGATATCCTGATAAAGGATAATTTTCCGGTTATGTTGTTTAACTTTAGGGCATATTTTAACTGATAAATTATATCTATATATATAAATTATATCTCTTTAATTAGGGGGTGTTAATATTATACCTTTAACTATTTTAAGTAACTTTTAGGTATTAAAATAGATTCAAAAATTCTTCAAATAAACATTCTCTTAGTAACAATTATTTAGTTACATTTTTTTAAGGTGTAACAAACACTCGACCATCCAACAATGTTGTTGTCTAGTGTATGTGAGGCGTGGCCGTTCCGAAGATTCTTTGAAGTTGGCTATTGCTTTTGGTCAAGGTGTTGTTGCTCCATGGACAAAAAATAAAAGAAGACGAGGCCGTTGTAGCTAGTTGATGGCCAAGAGAGGGCAAATTTTAAGTTTTATTTTCTCTTTTTTTTAGTTTTTGGTGCGTTGTGAAATTTTGTTGCGTTTCCCGGAACCAACGCAAAAAAAAGCGGAACGTTCTCGTTGTCGTCAGTGTTGTGTTTGCTGGTTGTTTGGCGCTGTCTTTTCGGGGCTGACTGCGAATGTAAATGTCAGAGGGGGCTGGCATTCTGTCGGCCCGGTTTTTGGTTATTTTGGCCATTTGGCCATTTTAACTTTGGCCAGTTAGTTTGTCGGCACCATTTGCTTTATGATTTGATGTATGTCGCTGTCCGTCCGGTCGTAACTATGCCAATAATTTTTGGGGCCCTGGCCATATCGGCACCTCCAATGGGAAACGAATCTGTGTGTTTGCACAACGCTGATCTACGCACCAAGAAAATGCACTGGAAATTAATCTTCTATACTTAAAAAATATATAAAATATATTTCTTAAATTTTATATAGAGAGAAATCTGAACTCTACATAATTTATTGTGTACTTTCCAAAGGTTTTGTAGAGCGGAATATTTGTTCTTAATTTTTATTAAAGATTTAATAGTAAATACAAAATATTTAAAGGTTCAAAAATACCCCTTAAAAATTGTCCTATCCTTAGTAAATAATTGGTATATTTTAAACCTAACTTGATATATTTTTTAGCGTGTAACTCACATATTTTTTGGGGCCAACTGCCGGCGTTCGAGGATTTGAAACGAATATATAGTTTTTGCAGTTTGAGGAGGGTTTTAAAAGATGCGCCAGAACCGAAGGAAACGTAAATTTTCTGGCGGCGTTCTTCTGCCTAATTAGGTGCCATATCGTAAACGGTTTTTTTTTACATATTTCTAGCCGCAGTAAGTCTATGTTTAGGGATAGTTTGTCGACGGAGGAGGACTCAACAAGATATTTAGCATTTTTCCAGCTTAGGAACGCAAGAATGAATGCAAGAGAAATAGCAGAAGAGCATGGTTGTACTTAAATTAAAGAAGAAGGGTTTAACCAACAAAGCAGTTACTAAATAAGTTAAGAAATATTAAAATCAACAAATAAATAGGTCAATGAATATATTCGTAGTTAAGGAAACAAATTTATCAACAAATTAATTGATAGGGAAATCAATTAACCAATAAATTGATAATTCAAAAATTATTCCTTACAGGAAAAATAATAATTAGAAATAATAAACGTTCATCTAAAAGCCTTTCTGTTACTATTAAATAACTATCAAGTTGTCATAAGAATTTAACAAATATTTGAGAGATAAAACCCATTAGAATTGTCAATAGAACCCATTTACCGAGTTCCCAGAATTCCCCCCAAAAAAATTTCCTAATAAAACTCTTCATAATCCCCCAACTTATACCCCATTTAATGTGTGTTAAACCACCCACACCCATGTCATATATAGCAGCTGTCTACCACTAGACACCTTGTCTCCAAAGATCCAAAGGCCACAGGAAAAATAAAAAAAATATATATAAAATTTCTGGAAATGCGCTTCTTTGTGCCAATGTCATCATACAGAAGAAGAAAAGCTGCCGAAAATCGTGCAAGTGAATAGAGAGACCTTGCTTATAAGGTCTCCTCCTCCGGACTTGGAAGCCCTTGGAACATCACAAACTCCTCCGACAAGAGTAGGGACAGAAGTACAGGGGGGAAAACGACGGTGTCCCCAAGTGGTTATTAGATTTTATTGGACGGGACACTTTTGCCGACGACGGTGGAGTTGGGGGAGGCATTTCCACACACAATTCTCCGGCTCTCTAGAGTTCTCTTCTTCTCACGTTGAGGCGGTAGAGTACTGAAGCGTGCATATAAAATGCTTACACTGGGGAAAAAATTATATCAATTTAAGAAATATAACTTGAATTATATTACAGAAATTGAAGGGTATTATTCTGGTTCATAGATAATATTTTTCGAAGCTTAGACACCAATATTTAGACTAAAATCCATAAATTCCTATAGTACTTCATAAAAGCCTAACGCAAAACTAAAGAAATCTTATTTCCATTCATATTTAGGATAATATTTTATCCAAATATGATACTATATAGGTTTTGAATCATTGACTAACATTACTTTATCTTATGTTGCTTTGAATTTAAAGATTTTAAGTTGTTGTGGCACCAAAAATGTATTCAGAATCGTTGATATCCCTTTCAAAAAACCTAATTTTCTTAGGTTTCAAACATATTTTTTAAGGTGCATTTCCCATATGCCAGAACCTATATATAACTCACTGCCCGATGTCGGTTTGTTTGGCTTTTATTGCAGGCCGGGGCGCAAATGCAAACAAAATGCGACAAATGTCGAGTGCACACACATATTTAGAGTTGTAATTGACAGTACCGTACCGAATCCCCCGAGTGCACTGAGGTGGGTCTCTCTGTACTCAATCTCTCTCTCTGGAGTCCGGTAAAGTGTGCACTCACTGTACACTCTGTACATGATCCGTGCTCCAACGAACTCCGAGCTCCGTGCTCAGTATCCCGTATTCCGTATCCGAGTGCTTTGTATTTGCCAACGGCTTGTTTGACAACTCTTGCCGGGCACGTAGCACGGAGCAGTCGCTGGATCGACTTGTGTACTACAACGACGTCACACAGTCGTCAAACAGTGACAGAAAAATGTCATACAATTGGATAAATACACTCGAAAAAAATTATATTGATTTTGTTTAAGATTTTACTAAGGGGAGAAGCATGTTAGGGGATCTTTTGAGACTGTTTCATATCTTTAAAATACGATGCAAGGTTTAAAAAAGTATGCAATGATTTCTTAGGTACTAGCCGGGTATTTCATGAGCGAGGCTTAAGGATTTAGTTATATTTCTTCAACTCCCTAATTCCTCTAAATATATCCCATATCTTCTAGTTTTCAGAGATAATTTTTAACACACTGTTAGGTTCCGGGTATTTCTGGAGCGGATCTTAGGGATTATATTATATTTCTGCCTGTCTTTAACTAACTTTATATCCAAGTGTAGAGAAAACCCCAAAGCTCCCATCTCTCCCCAGAGAGAGAGCGAGTGAAAGAAAGCCCGCCAGATAATGGAGAAGCTTATCTGGACAAACACAAAATTAAGGGAAGGGGGTCGGCTAGTCGGTTATATGACTTGACTGACGACTGATAAGCTTCGGCTGAGCTGCAGGCTAATTGAGTGACGACTACGGTGAGTGCGCGGTTAAATTAAAACGAAATCATTTGCAAGCAAGCACAAACACACCCCTGTAGGAGATCCTCCTTCACTCCCACACCCCCTTTTACACACACACCACCACATTCTGTGTGTACTTTTTTTTTTGTACCACGACTACTTCGTCGGCAGTCGGCGATGATTAGAACCAAAACAATCAAACAAAACACATCAAAGGGTTGCCGGTTGCCGTCAATTTGTCATTAACGTAATATACTTGACAAGAGATTGCTTTGCACGGATATCGCTATTACTATATACTATATATAGGTGAGTGCCAGTACTCGTCGGCCATACCCCTTAATATTTGTCAACAAATACACAGAGTTAAGCGTCGTCTGTCCGAGGTGTTGTAATGCCCGGTACTTTTGAGAATAAGTGTTAGTAATGGGCGGCAGTTGTAAATTTCTGTTTTTTTTTTTTTTTTTTTTTCGAGTGAGAAAATAATGTGACATATTTCTATAGTTTGTTGTAGTTAGTTAATTTCTCGGAGAGATCTGGTGTGTGTACAAATGGATTAGCAATGTGTGGGATTTTTTTCTAACCATGAGTTATTTAGAGTGAAATGGCAGTGGTGAAGGGAATGTTTGATGAGTGATTAATGATGGGCTAGTAGTGTCGGTTTTACAATTGTTTTTAGTTCAGATAACTTTTGGGAATTGCTTAGGGTATCAGCCGTGGGTTTATTCTAATGAAAGGTGTTTTAATTATAACTTAACAAGATTTTTCATTGTTTTCTCTATTTTTTAATAACCAAAATATACTAAGAAAAGGTATTTTTCATACCAAAGACTCTTTAACAGGAAGATGCATAACGATCATACGTAGAAAAGTCAGGTTTTGTTTTAATTTTTCTGTATTTTTTGGAAAAATTAAAAGCAATGATTTATTAATTTTCATTCGAAGATCCCAGTTTCCGTAGCTTTCCCAGTAGATTTAAAATTCGTAAACCCAAATCTAATTTTATTATTATAATTATTATTAAATTAGGCAAGTTTTACCGTTTCAACATTCATTAATTTGCTAATTTTGTACTAAAAAAGTCTTATATACTCATATACCTTTTGAATGGTTTAATATTTTCTAAGAAAGTGTATATAAATATATGTATATTTTTCTAACCTTAACTTTCACAAATGCCACACACCCATTTCTCATTACCAAGTTCCTTCAATTCAAGCCTCAATCCGAGCAGAACATTCACCGATCGAATCCATGTTGACAACTCCTTCACTCTTTTTTCGCTCTCTAAAGCCGACAGTTGTGACATGATGGCGCTCACTTTATGGTTAATTAGGTTGAGTCCCTGTCGAACGATTACGACACCCAATAACCACGTAAGCTTCATATGGATAGCTAGATAAATAAATCTCGGAGAGGAGCTGGGAAATATGATGATGAAGAGGAGAAGGCCTGAGGCGACCAAACACTACGCCATTTGCCCATTTCAATTCATCATTCAGGTCGGATATAAATGTATATAAATCTCTAAGCCGATGCAAAAGGGTAGATTAACTGAGAGCTGGAGATATATAGAAACACTGGGAAAAAAAGGGAATATGAAACAGAATTTCTGCCAAATTTAAAATTAAATGTAATACGAAATCCTTACAACCTTAAGACCATTTTAATCATTACAAAAAGGGTAGTTTGAGCTGATACCTTTTAAACATACGATTTCAAAATGTCAACATTGTTTAAAATATAAATTAAAGCTTTAAACTTCAATCTATTTATAGTTTCTAGTTCTAGTTTCTACTTTATATAAGAACATAAATATTTGAAACCTGTTCTTGTACTAAACTAAACTAAACTACTCAATTACTACTCATTTTCTTTATGTGTTTACTAGAGATAATAAAAGGGATATATACCATATATTTCCTTCATTTTTACAAAACCCAACAGATGCAACAAAAAGACAGACGAAGACCAGTCAGTCGACCAAATTATGGTTAGGTAAGCCGTTTTTTGCCTTCAAAGATCAGCGATGCATATAACCAAGTATTATCCGGCCGGCAGCCGTTGTCCAAAAGTCTGGAATCCGGAATCCGGAACCCAATACCCGGTGTGGTAACCCCGAACAACCGTTTTCGGAACCCTTCAGGCTACTCCTGCTGCTGCCGATGACAGTCCATGGGACATACTTTAAAGTGCTCATTTCACGCTTATCGGACAAGTTTTATGGGAAGCCAACCCCTATATCACATATATCCTCTTCCTATTGTCATTGTTTATTAGCTTAATAATTTGTACCCACTTCGGCACCCCATTTTCATCAGTAGAGAAATACCCTCTCCCCTATCTCTTTTACTAATTTTCCGGAGGGGTTGTTTAATGATGATCTCCGGTTTGTAGAGAGAGGGCGTGGCACTTGGGTGTAGATTACCAGCGAAAACAGTTGCTTACTAATGGAGGGTTTCGTTATAATAATAAACCGAGGGTTGTATTTTTATTCATGGCCACCATGCTGCGATAATTGAATCAACAATGGAGGCGGTTACAAGCGAGACTTGATGGGTGATTTTCATCGCCAGGTCACCAATGAAGTTTTGAAAATGATACATATCACAGCTTTTTTATCTTCCAAAACGGGCCAAAAAACGGGGGCGTTGTCTCGTCTTGATATGAATCTTTGACTTTGAGTGAATTTTTCTAGGGCTTTTCTCTTCATTTTTGCATATCTAAAATGGAAATCTTGGCTGACTTTTTCCTAGGGGGAGGATATAACCTTTAGAAAATCTTTTGATCTAGATGGGATAATCGGTGTTGTTGAAATATTTAGCAATTTAGCAAGAAAATTGGAGACTTTTAATGGAAAATATTTAACTTGGTAAAGATATCTCAAGATAATTTACTGCTAAGATAATTCTTAGGAGTCTAGAATATTCAAATACTTCGATTTATATGATGTACATTTTCATATGCAATTTTTGGCTCTTATTTTGGTATATATAGCTGTTATTTCACATTTTTTATTGCCGAAAAATATAAGTTCCAAAATTTTTTAGCACAAAACAAAACCCCCTCTTTGCCATAATTAATTTGTTCAATTTAAAACCCAAAAACCCAAGAAGAACCAACTAAGAAGAAACCAGGAGAAGCGTGAAATACTTTGTATTTCCACTTGGTGACAACACCTCCTCCTTCTCCAAGCTTCTGATTCTGATACCGATTTGGAATCCAAAAAGAACCCGATTTCTCGATCTCTTCCCACCCTGATTGATGGTCCCAACACGCGACTTCTTTGTACTAATAAATTCCCAGCAAAATTCAGACAAAATTCCAGAGTCTACCAGGGAGATAAGGTCAACACCGAGAGACTGAAAAGAAAGACAGTCTTCCAAGACAGTGTTTGTGTGTGTGGGGAAAGAATGATCATCAATGGATTGAAAGCGGGGCTACAGCATCTTCCGGTTGGGACATTTTTTGTTGTTTTTTGACAGTATTCTTGGTCAGCCATAAATAAGCATACAATAATTTTCGGTTTTGTTGGAGTGTAAACAAATTAGAAATTGACCACACTTCTTCCTTGGCATGCCAATGTGTGTGTGCTCGTGTGTGTGTTTACTTAACCACTGATAACAAAGTTGAAACAATAAACATTTTTCTCGCACAACAAAACACACAAATCCACTTAGCCACGCGCGTAGAAAGAAAGCCACCGAAGACATCAGAGAGACCACCAAGAGGCCCAAAAACACAAAAAAAAAAACAGGCATCCCAAAAGGCCAGAGAGAGAAATATATATGTATACATATATAAAGAAAAATTCCACATGATTGTGTGGTTGCGTTGGTGGTTCCACTGGCGTCATATAACCAATGCGAAACAGACGGCAATTTATTGATGAGTTTATTGCAACCACTTGAGCGAAGGAGGAGCGGAGGAGATGAGGAGCCTGCACAGAATGATGCTCGATGATGTCTATGTCGTCGCATCTCAGCATCATCATCAGTTGATTCTTTGTCTTCACTCCCAGATCCAGGGCCAAAGGCGACGGCGATGGCGGGGAGACACAATTTGTAAATTTTCGTTTTATGACAACGCGCGCCACGTAAAATAAAACCATCTGCGGTGTCTTCGTGTGTCGCCGAGCCCAACACTCAAAGAAAAATCTAATAGGTATTAGTAGAATTTAGAGAAATTAGAAGAAGACAATGTTGCCAAGACTTCTATAATTTCGTTGATTACCAAAGAGATTCAAAACAAGACAAGAATCAAGCTTTAGTGTTCTATATAATTGATCAATTTTTGAAGGTACGTGAAACGTTGTGCTTTTTGCTACAAGGTTTTATGATATTCCTTAAAAAATATAAGGCTATAAGGTTTCAAAAAATTCTTTATAGGATAAACCACAAATAAATATAAAAGAATTTGAATTTATATAATTTAAAACAAAGCTACTGTCTAACCTTGTTTAAATTTTAAATATTCAAGATACGAAAGACGTTGTGCTTTTAACAAAAGACCTTAGTCCTTAAAGTTTGTGCTATAAAAAAATGTTTGGAAAATATCTATTTTCAAAACTTTTGAAGAAAAAGAAGGGTAACTTTAAAAAATTATGAATTTTTTTTATAAATCTTCAAGGTATCTAAGATACTGTGCTTTTTGTTACACGGTTCAAAGGCACTTATTCAGGAATATACCTTAGGGAAAGCTATAAAAATATATAATCTTTTAACATCACACTAAATAAGCAATATAAAATCTAAATTATATTTTATATATCTTATTACGCTTTTCAAAAAATTTAAATTAATTAAAATTAAGAAAACCAAAATGTATTATTGACATTTTTTGAATGTATCCAATATCCACAACATTTTCTTCTCAGTATAACCCAAAACTTCAACCAAAAACCCATGAGAAGAAGAAAACAAAAATGCTAATTTAAAAAATTATGAGTTTCGTTCGCTTTTGGTCACACCTTAAAAATGTTAACTTGATTTTTTTTTAGCTGAAACTGAAGCTGAAGCTGATCAGAGACTCTTGACTCTTGGCGGGTGTTGTTGTTAGCCACATGTTTTATTTGTTGTTATTTCTGGGGAAGATCTCTTGGCGTATACGGTAGGTCCAGGCTCTAACTGTTATTTATCGTTAGACAAGACAAGCGGCAAGCTGCCGCTGTATTTTTGTTGAGAAACGCGTCAGTTGAATACCGAAAAACAACGAGGTGATATTTATAACGAATATTTATGGTGCGAGTCGAAATTTGTTTTGTCTGTGACGACGACGAGGTTATAACAAAAAAAATCTAGAAAAAAATATAACCAAAGCAAACAAAATATTAATGAATCCACTCTCAAAAGAAGAAGCCAAAAATCAAATATATATATTTACAGTACAAAGAATAATATAGAGAGGTTGAATAGAGGCTTAGCCGTTGGCTCTGACTTAAATATGAATTATCTCTTTATTAAGTCTGTGATTTAATTCAATTTTCTGGGTGCATATATCAAATTCACGCAAAGCTGTTTATTAAGTGAGTGAACATATTAATTTTATTTCTAGTTTAAGAGTTATTACAATGTTTTAAAGGGGAGCATATTTATTAAACATAAAATTTGTGGAAAACTAAAAACTTTTTAAATACAACTTAGTAGATTTTTTTGTCATAATTTAAGTCAAAAGCTTGTAAAGATGTAAAGGAGTCATTTCCGACCCTATAAATCATATATATTCTTGATCAGCATCAATAGGCAAATCTTTCTAAGCATGTAGAAAAAATTATATATTTTTGCCAATTTTTTCAAATTTTTATAAGGGGTTAAAATTGGCAAAAAATTTCAGTTTTTTACATTTTAAATAAAGTATGCAGATTTATTATCCTAATAAAAACTTGGGACAGCTTTCCGAATTAAAATTAAGGCATTTTTGGCTTAGCTATGAGATTTTTAAACTTTGATTTGAGTCATTTCCGACCCCATAAATTATATTAATTCTTAATCAACATCAACAGCCAAATCGATCTAGCTATGTCCGGCAAGAATAATTTTTTTTCGAAATTTAAAAAAAAATTTACATCGTTAAAATATTTTAAAATTGATCAACATTTTTAATTTTTTTACATTTTATATTGAGTATGCAGTATTATTAACCTATAAAAAACTAACAAAGAAAAGCTTTCGGAATCCAAATTAAGGCATATTCTGCTAAGTTATATGATTTTTAAACTTAGATTTGCTTAACTTATTACCATACAAAAATATCAATTAATATCGATCCAAAGAATGCAAAATTTAAAGCTTAATTATGATAGATTTCAAGCTTCATAAAGTTTCCTTTCTCATTTCTTACAATTTTTAACAATTTAAATAATATAAAATCCCTCTAGGAAACCATATGCTTAAACCCTTTGAAACTCCAGAATATTTCCATGAATGGGCGGCGCTCAGAGCAAATGTTGAGTAAGTGTTAAAGGCGAATAATTTTTTAGTACTGTGCCATAACGTTCCCCCTTTCCCAAGTTTTTTTGACCTGCTCTTTTTTATTTTTCCCTCAAAAAAAAAAAAAAAAAAACAAGTAAATATGATTTAACTAAATTATTACCCGAAGCACACCTTAAAGTAATACAAAAGGCAACACCAAGCGAAACCACCAGCCAGACAGCCGGCGAGCAACAACAATAAAGGAAACGCTTAATTCTGCATTGTCTTTATTTGTTCGAACTTCGAAGGGAAACCAAAAAAAAAAAAGCTAAAACCGAACCTAAACGTAGCACAGAGATGCACCTTCCAAGCTGCAAACACCGAAACCAAAACTTTAAACCAAAAAAGCCAACGGAAAAACGGTCTCAAAAAAATCGAGCGAGGAGGAGGGAGTGGCCCCCACAGTCATCATCATAGGTTTCGCTGGGTATTCTGCGCTTCTTTCCTGCTGCTGCTGCTGCTCGTGGGTGGGTATCATACATTTGAGCAGAACGCCCCTCCATCGCCGGATCCTGGTCCATGAGCAGCCGGAGTGAGTCTGGGGCCGCTCGCTGGGTTCAGCTTATTTTTTTCTCTGACTTTATTTTTAAGTATTTTTATTTTGGAGGAGCAGGCAAAACGCATCACCATCACAATGTGCCATCAATAAGTGGTAACAGCGTGTGTTGTGGTCCCCATACCTCGTCTTGGAAAGGTTTAGAAAAAGGTATGCATGGGATAGTAACAGTAACAGAGGTTGCTTTTCTAATAACTATAGATTACATAGGATGGTGAAGTTGAGAATTCAAAAAAAGGTAGATACTGCCTTAGAAATATTATATAAGGTTTATAGAACTCAGTTCTAGATTGCCTTTATATTAAAAATAATTCTTCAAATTCTGAAATTCAAGTTTGTAAAATAAAAATTGGTAAAGATATTTTTATTATTTCCTAAAATTACCAAGGTAGAGAATTGGAAGGAAAAAACCGGCAACTATAGAAGAAAAGATTCAATAAATATAATAATAAATACTTCTTAAATGTACTCAGAAACTTTCTTAGATTTTTCGAGATTTTCTTAAAAAATCTTGATTTAATAAAGAGAGAATCTAGAAAGATTTTTTGGGGTTTTCTTAAAAAAATTTGATTAAATAAGGAGAGAGGTTTCAAAGAAAACATGATACTCAATAAACAAAATTTTGAATTCTTAAAGAACCTAAGGTTTTTTAAATTAAAAAGATAATTTTACACAGAAGAATTTGTAGAAGATACATCTTAACTTAAACTCTCTTAAATAAAAAGTATAAAGTTTTTACCAATCATCTAATAAACCACAAAAATTCCGGAAATATGTGCAAAAAATTCTCCTAAGCCCCCCTCTTGAGTCATCACCCCTTTCAATGGGTATTCCTTGACTCCATCACCTGCCATCATCCCATAACCTAGTCGTACGTACCGTACATCTGTTGTTTTGGTCTTTAGTGGTGGCGCATACCCAAAGATCTTTTCGGTTCATTCGTGAGCGGAACGTCCATCAATGTGGCAATACTCTGGCGCTGCTGCCATTGCGAACTCCGACGACGAAGACGACGACGACGATCATAACTTGAAGTTCAATCGCAATGCCGCGGGCCATTTGCCGAGCCTTAGTGCCAAAGCCAAAGCCCCAAAAGCAGTTGCCGTCCCCACCGACTCGAAAAAGCCCAGAAAAAGCGAAAGAAACGCTGGGGAAGATGAGGCCACGCGAGGTACCAGAGAATCAATCGCCCACGTTTATGAATTGCTGCGGCGCCGAAAACGAGAGGCGGCTTCAGGGAACGGGAAAAAGGGGAAACCACCGGCAATGTGCAACATTTTAGCTGTCCACTGGGCTCAGTCGTCTTTTTATTTTATTTTTTGCCTTTGTTTAAAGCCCATCCACCGTGTGCCTTGCAACCACAAAACGTCGCCACTTGCGCCTCATAAAAATCGACGAAAAAAATAACCACAACGTAAAAAAAAAAGGAAATATAAAGCCGAACCAGAAAAAAAGAATGGAGCAATGGGAAAATAAGGGCTAGGCACACGCGCCATCCCAAAAGACTTTTCCCTTTGGCACTGAAAGAAATTAAGAGCTTAAAATACTCATTCAAAACGAGATTCAGAAGCTATGAATATTATAAATAATTTATAGAAAATAACATAATTTCCTACTCTAGATTTAAAAAATCTAAAGGTTTAAAGCTTCCTTTGAAATACTGTTTAGATGACTCTTGAAAAGTATAAGTAAAATTAAACTCCCTTCAAATCCTTTATAAGTTCCTTTAAAAATCTTAAATCTCTCCAGATTTTCTTCCTGTGTTCCTTAATTTTTTTTTTTGTTGTACTCTTCCTCATTTTTGGATTGGAGCTGAGCTGAGCTCCAAGAGACTGCACCTCATGCACCTCGTGCACCATGGGGCTAGGTTAAAGCCACAGCCCAAGCCCAGCGCCACCTACGCTCGGGTTCGCTTGACGGCGGCTCTGGAGAGAGATGATGATGGTGATGCATCCCATCCTGGTTCCGATTCTCGATTCTCCAAGTCTTCTAGTAAAGGTGCATGCGACAAATATTTCAACACACACACACGTTGAACACTACGTTCTCGCTATTCTAATAGACCGATTTGTCAGGGATCAGATTACATGCCTGCTGACGCCCACATCCGGTGGAGGTCCGTCTCTTGGCCAGATCTGACTGCAGTTAGCCGCCAAGTGTTGAATGAATGTTAGAGCTTGAGACTGTGAATGAACATATTTCATGAAAAGCTCAAGAAGATGCCGCAACGGGGGAGTTTTCCACAACAAGAAAACAAAAATGGTTGAGAAAATTTCATTACAAAAAAGTGCTGCAGGGAAGGAGAGGAAAGCGTTAAAGAACTATTCTATTATGGTGGGAAATTTATGATTTTTGTGAAAAAGGAAAATTTTTGAAGAATATTGTTACTGAAGCCAGAAAATTTTTCAACAATGTTATTTTGTAATTATAACAATTTAAATGTGTGAAAAATTTATTTACAACTTCTGTTTAGACTTTTTTGCAATCAATTAATTTCAGTGTATTATACAATAATTCAAGAGCTTGAAACGTCTGAAGAAGTCATTTCCAACCCTATAAATCATATATATTCTTGATCAGCATCAACAGCCGAGTCGATCTAGCAGTCTCCGGAAGAAATAAAAATTTCAAAATTTTTTTAAATTTTTTAAGGGGTTATATCATTAAAATTGTCAAAAAAAAAATGTCAAAAAAATAAAAAAAAAAATTAATGTTTTAAATTGAGTATAAAGATTTATAAAACTTATAAAAACTAACATAGGAAAGTTTTCCGAATTAAAATTAAGGCTTTTTTGGCTTATTTATGAGATTTTTTATCTTTGATTTGTTTATAAAATTGTCATATAAAAACATAGATAAATGCCAATTCGAAGAATACGAATATTTGAAGCTTAGTTATGCCTAATTTCTGATTTGATCTTATAACTTGATTAAAAACTTCGAAGGTATAAAACCTTCACTTTCGCTAAGATAGTTTCCTTTCTAGCGTGTTATATTTTCTCCAAAAATTAGTCCCTTTCCTTAGTATAATCGCTCCCTAAGGCACCTCTTTCCTATACTTCCCTTACCATCTTTAAGGCTACCACAAAACTGACCACCTCCCTTGGCGCATTGTTTATGGTTAATCTTTATCAATTTAAAGAAATATCTTTGTTTCGACATTTGCACATAAACAGCGTTAAGAAAAAAGGCCTGATTTGAAGGGCAAAAACTGCTGCTGGCTGACCAATCCAATTGCCATCGCCATACCAAACCCAAATCCCGTGTCCAGAGTGGCGTCTCTCCAACGGAAGCAAAACCACAGGGGGTGGGCGTGGTGGCCGCATCTTCGTCGTCGTTGTCTGGATTTTGCCCCTCTTCTTGGGACACTGGGAAACAAACACCTTCATATAAATATTATTTTGTTGGATCCCCTGAGCTGACAACAAGAAGCACCAAAAAATACAAAAAGCACAATTTTAATGAGAATATATTTTTTGGTTAAGCGACCTCAACATTGTTCTGTGCCAAAAGCCAAGGAGGAACGGAAATAATATTCCGTGAATTATGAAAAGTAGGAGGTGGGATCCAAGCCGAAGCCCCAAAGAAAATGTCGTTCACACAGCGTGAAATGTTTTTGAAACTGCCATCACCAGGAGAAGAGGCACCAGAGAACTCCCCCCTGCTGTTGGGGTGATGACTACTACCAGGCGACTACTACTACCACAGTGGCTACCCGCCAAATATAAAAATAAAGTATAAGAATCTGAAGAATATGGCCAAGAATCGGACCGAACTGAGTCTCCCCAAAATCTCAGTCAGCATTTATATGGTCATCAATAAAAATAAATCAAAAAGCGCATTTTTAGAAACCTTTTAAAAATATAAAAAGGTAAAAATGAAACAGGGAAATGGGTTTAAGTCAAAAATAATGATAGCCTTTCAACGAAGTTATAAATACTCTCGAATAAGGAATTTCAGTTAGGAAAATATTATTCTATTTTAAAAGGTTTTAATACTACGAAAATATTTTGATCAAGCTTGCTGCATAAGAAAGGTTCTTTAAACATTATGTAACTATTTCTTCAATTGCTTCAAATATACGGATATAAGTTATCCAGAAACCAAGAAACATCCTACGACTTTTCTAAATCTAAAACTAAGACTGAAAACTTTCTTATTTATAGCCAAAATCTTAATCTTTATATACTACACTTTTTATAGAACACAAAAAGAATGGTAAGTTCATTTTATTTCTGTTCTAAACCGATAAAACAAAGAAATTCAAGGCTATATATCTTGGCCAGCATTTATGGAAATTAACCAGAGAAGAGCCACCAAGACAAACCTTTGGTCTTAAGTCTTGAAATACCGAAATTCCTTGGGGGTTGAGGTGCATTGAAGTAAGGTCTTGTTATTGCGAATTCTTGGCTCATTTTGCAGAAAACAAACATCGCTACCGGATTATCTGAGGAGTTCGAGTATGAGGACTTATAATGCCAACTGTGACGGCTGTCTCTGTTCCCTCTGGTAAGTATTTGTTTTTTTTTATCCTCCGATTCGATCCGATCCAAAGAGATCATCGTCACCACTCTTGGCACTCTCGGGGCGTCTTGTTAACATATCAACATCATGTCGCACTCTCGTTTGTTCAGTTTCCCTTTCATTTCACCCCCTGTGTCGGATCGGGGATATATATAAATACACAACCCTCTTCTACCCGTCGCATCACGTTGCCTTTTTTACGATTATTATTATTTTTACCGCTGCGGCGGCGGAGGCGCCTTCTCTGGATTCAGTTTTGGTTTCTTTATTTTTATATTTCTTTTTTTTTGCATGTATTTTGCACCTCCTTTTTATTTATTTCGCTTATGGCTTTGCAGCTAATTGGGAATTATTTTTATGCATGAATTGTGTGAAGAAATTGGTAATCATTTGTTGAGCGTAAGCCATGACAGCGGCGACAGCGGCCTGCTGCTGAGTTTACCGTCTGTCTTGAAGCGAGAAAAAGTCCTGATGAGGATGAGAGTTAAAGCGCCATCTACGGAGGGATTTATGAGGATTTCGACCGAGTGTTAGGGGCAGCCGTCTTTCAGCTATATCTTCAGATATCTGTGCATTCGAATGTCAGCCTGAGAGAACTTGGCTGTCATTTGGAGATTCTTAATTAAGAGACTTCTGGGAATAAGTGTCCCAAGTGGTTCCCCCTACGAAGATAAGAAGCTACTGGGGTAAATGTCCAAAGTGGCTCCATCTACAGAGCTCTGAACTGGTAAGAGACTATTGAAATGCATATCTTAAATGGCTCCCTCTACAAAGGATAGAGGTTCCTAAGGACAGCCTATTAGCATTCTTATAGTTGAAAACTATTTTAATTTCTTTAATAAATCTTAAAGTTACCAAAAATAAATCCCATTTCATTTTCCTAGTCAGGAGATGACACCCCATTTTCCACATTAACACCTCTCTCAAGGTGAGTGATATCCATTTCCGCAACACATCAACCGCAGATCTCGTTTCACACATCATTACAAATCGTACAAGGGGGCTCAACCGCAGAGTCTCCTCAAAAGAAGACAAACTCCGGAACTACGATTTGTTTGAGTTTCAATAAGCTCGGACACGTGAACTCTTGGGAAAAATTGATATTTCGCATTAGCGACAGAGCAAACTACAAAACTAACAAAAAAAAAAACCTACAAAAACTACTATGGCGGGCACCAGGGGTAATGATGACAATGAAAAGGTGTCAAAGTCGGGCCTTTGACCAAATGCGTGGGATTCTTCTTCAGATGCATGGGAAACTCAGAGTCAAAACTGCAGCCATTTGAGCCATTAAAGACAAATGGGGCTGGGATTTCAGAGCCAAAGCAAAACTCTGGCTGGCAAACAACAAAAAGGCAAAGCTCAAAAGACAAATGAGGCGGTGGCTTAAGGCACTCTCACACAATGTGTGTTGACACGCTTTACGCCGACGAGTGCGAGTGCGAGTGCGAGTGCGAGTATCTCACAGATAAAGAGATACAGGTACTGGATGCCGATACAGATGCGACGACAATTTGTCAGCAAACCCCGACAAATAGCCGATGTACGTGAGCTCGCCGATCGTACGTGAACTGGGTGACAGAATCTCCAATCTCGAGAAAAGAAATGCGATTATGCAATCCCAAACATTTGTCTAGGAATTTCCATCGATTTGTTGTGACCACCAGGAATAAAAATAAAAGAAAATAAAATCAGAAAAAGAGGGGAGACCCGAGCCTGATATCAATCTTGATCTTGATTTCAGTTCGGCGCCTCTTTGATGGAAGCGGCCAAACAAATTCCTCTCTCTCTGGAGCTTTGGCTACACGACACCCCATGCCGGTATGGTATCTCCCTCCGACCTCAATGTGCGCTGAGTTGTGTAAACAAGCTGACTCCAAACATACTCGGCATCATCAATTTCCAGAGCAGATCAGCGAAGACGGCGGATCGGAGTCGGAGTCGGAGACGGGGTCTTATTGGAAATTATCATAGCAGAGCATCTGAGTTATGCCCTATGCCGCCTCATCGTCGTCTGGATCCTCGTCCTCGTCCTCGTCCTCGTCCTCGTCCTCGTCCTCGTCCTCATCCTCATCGTCGTTGTCGCCGTCTTCGTCGTCTTTTGCAGTTCGCAGTTGTCGTTGTCCTGCCGATAATCAGACGCGCTTGGTGGCTCCAATTCTGAGACGTGACACTGGCAGAAATATTGTGTTTATTCTATACAAACATTCTTTAGGAGGTTATCATTTAAGAGAAGTAGTTAAGATTAGAAATCATTGGAAAATTAAGACACCAGACAGTTCATGGTGTATGGTCTAACTACAAGTTCGAAAAAAAAAAATACTAGAATTCCATCAAAATATGATGTGATATTAAGGTTAATAAGCAAAATCAGAAGCACAAGATGCCTAAAGGTCTTCTATTTACCCCCAAAGGTTCAAGGATCCAACTCTTTGGATACAAAAAAATAGTGAAGTGGTAGTAAATGTTAAGATAAGTTCGTACTCAGCCAAGGAAATCAGCTTAGTAATTAAAAAAAAAGTCTACACAAATCTTTTGTTCTATTTAACTACACATTTCATAAATAAAAGTGTAAATATTATGATTTAAGAGACCCCCCTTTTCTCCGGGTGAACCTTCACCAGACTTTTTCAGATTCCACCAACGACTCCTGGACTCTGGATCGTCTCTCTCTCTTCACATGCACCACTCGCAGTTGGAATATTTCAAGCGAAATCTGGCCAAATGCGCGGTATCGATTGACTTCGGCGGTGACTTGGTCTGGATCTGAATCTGGATCTCTTTTGCATTGGCCAAAAGGGGACGGAATTGAGGCTGGCTTTGGCTGCTGCGTTTGCGGCCTTTCAACAAATTGACTCGACGATAATTGAAACTGACATGTGACTAATCTGCACCGAAGACTGCTCAGCTCAGCTCAGAGCTCCGACGGTTGCTCCTTCCAGAAAGAAACTGGTTGTCTCTTTTGGCCTTCTTTTAAAGGTGTTTTTTATTTCGTATTTTGTTTTTTTTTATTTAATGTTTTTTACTCTTTTTTTTTAGTTTTTGCTGGTTGACAATCGAGGCACACACTGTACTTTGTGCCCATAAATTTTCCAACTGTTTCTCCGGCTACTTTGTTGGACACAACATTTTCGATTCCATTCGATTGCCTAACATGCGGGCTGGATATTTATTTCCACACACACACACTCGAGTGTGTGCGTTGTGTGTGCATGTGGGTGGCTTGGCGTGGCTCAGCGGCGCGTTATAGAAAATGTTACTTTTTGATTATTATTTATGCGACATGATGAAGCGGACGCCTCGCTAGCTTCCAGCTCCAGTCTCGACTTCCCCATTTCCAGTCGATCCGATCGATGGCCGGAGCGTGAAAACAACAATCTCGTGTGTGGTGTGCATGTGTGTGTAGTGTGTGTGGTGTGTGTGTGGGAGGGCACACATCTCGATAGAAAGATGGATCGTTAGATGATTGGTGAAAGTGTCACCTTTAGATGGATCTCCTCTTGCCAAGTGAGGGAAGCGAGGGATGATGATGTAAGGCTCTAAAGTTAACTTTTGCGATAGTGAGGAGTTATATTTTATGGTCCTATTTGTATATTCTATAAACTCGAAATGTTTGATTTTCCCACAAATAAAATTTCTAATTTATATTTTATATAAACAGGATCCTTAGAATATGGGAACTAAAACAGAACCCTTTTATATAGTAAAGAAAGTCCTCACTCATCCTATGTAAGTATTTATGTTGTCTTTAAGTAAAGTACCCTAAAATTTATACAATATACAATATACTTTATGATATATTAAATAAATAAATGTATACATTATTTATGTATTTTAATACACTTGCAGGGTATTATAATGACAGTCAAAAGCTTAAAATGCAGGGAAGGAGTCATTTCCGACCCTATAAATCATATATATTCTTGATCAGCATCAAAAGGCGAGTCGATCTAATCATTCTAGGCAATGAAAAAAAATTTTAATTTTTTCAAATTGTTTTTCATTATAAAACTTGCCAAAAATTTCCACAAAAAATTAAAATTTTTAAAGTTTTAAATAAAGTATGCAGATTTATTAACATAATAAAAAGATACATAGGAAAGCTTTCCGAATTGAAATCAATTCATTTTTAGCCCATTTATGAGTTTTTTAAACTTTAGTTTTACGAAAAAATTGTCGTATGATAATTTCGATATAAGGAAGTCGAATGTTTTTATCCTAGTTATGATCGAGTCATTATACTATAACTTTCTATATATCTCTATAAAAATCAGCTTTTCTATACCCCAAATATAAATTTATTATAAAGAACCCTTCCTTATTAGCCAATTTTCCTAGCCTCAAATGGCTCATTCATGCTTTCCCATTAATCAGCATTAATCAGCGAAATTTTGGTGAATAATTTAGCGATCTGGAATTTTTGGGAATGTCCACAGCTTTGATGTCTTTTTCCCCTTTTTTTGACACCACCCACCAAAAGTAAGACTCTTATCTGTTCGCTATTTTTATAAACCCCTTCTGCTGCTGCCTCACTACAATTTAATGGGAATCTAAATGGCCTTTTTCGTCATTTGCCGTTCAAGTGTTGGCCATAAAATAATTTCGTTATGACCAGCGAAATAACAATCATGCGAAAAAAAAAGTGAGGAACGAACGGAATCGTAATATAATACCAGTAGTTTTTCCCTGAAAGGTTTATGGCCCAGAGGTACTGAGAAATTTAGATTTTGTTAGATCTTTGCGGCGATAAGCTTATCACGATACTTATCGAAAAGCATTCGATAACACGTCATTTGACAGAACAACTGGCACACTTAGCAAACTCGAAAGGAATCGTATCGAATCTCTGACCGATAATGGTGCTTTAATTAGTTGTCGCTAATTGCCCAAAAGAAATGGAATGCCGGCCCCGAAAATAAAATAAAATATAAGATACGAATACATTGGTTCGGCCAAGGGGTGCTGAGTTGGGGTAGGTGAATATATTGGGTCTATATTCCGAGCATTTTTTCAGGTTGATTCCCCCATGAGAATCACCTTTAACTTTTATATAGATTTGATGGCATCGATCGCCATAAATTTGAAAAGACAAATTTTTAAAAACACTTGTGGCAGGCTTTTATTTAGAGGGGAATACCCTAAAAACAGAATTGGGTGACATGAATCAGGAGAAAATTTAGGAAATTAATTCAGGGACGAATAAGATTAGATTAGGATCCACAAAAAAAAAAAGAGAGTTAGCTATAGGAGAAGCCAGGTATAGCAGCACATTTATGTAGTACAGTGTCACTGAATTCCTAATTGGGAATTTTAAGTGCACTCTTCTTCAACATTTTAGGAAACACTAAATGTGGAAAGACGAATAATCTAAAAATATTTGCACAAATATATTTCTTAACGTTTTCTAACGATTTAGAATTTTTGATTAGTTACAATCCTTTTTCCTAATAACTCTATAAACTCTTAGTAAAGTTAGTTTTCTTTTAAGATTTATTTTAATTATTTATCGCACACTTTCTTATATCTTTTAATCCCTATATAATTCCCAAATTTAAATAAAGTTCATTTAACATTCGACTTGCGCCTCTTTTTTAACCTTTATTTGGCTTTTAATTTTTGGTTTTATTTTTGTTCTTTTCTTTTTTAAATTTTGGCAAAAAGAACGTCACCATAAAGATAAACTCTAACATGCTTTATACATCATTAAACATTCCTGCACAGTCGTCGCTCTTTTTATTGGCTACTCCGCCGCCCACATGCCCCTCTTCTGACCGCCTTCTGATTTTAACCAGGATCCATTTTTTTATTCTGCTTTTTTTTAGGGTTGAGGTGGCTTTTTGGCGCAAGCTCTTTCTCAGGTGATTTATACATGACAGGGCGGGCTTTTGGGGCTTGCTTCCCCAAAAGTTTTACTTTATCGTTAAAGTGGCGTGCCAAAGGCTACACGAGACCCGATAAATGTCACTGATATTTAATTAAGTCTGGTCGGGAACCGGGAGTCAAAAAAAAAATGTATAAAAAACATAAAAAGGGGGTAAAGATATTGCATACCAAAACACACACATTAGGGTGAGTCGAGTTCTATAATAAGAAATTAAAGAGAAATGCATTCCTTATTTCTTTTATTAAGACATTAAATACCAGTTTTGTTTTGATATAGATTTAAGACTATATTTTACTTGGATTCTTCCTAATTATTTCCTGAAATATTACTAAATTTTCGACTTAAAACCTTTTTCTATTTTTTAAAATCATTTAAAACTGGGTTACCCTTATAAACACAAATATTTATAAGACCCGAATACCCGGTCATTTCAATCAATCGTAAATGCTTAATAAAAAAACTGAAATTAAAGCCCAAAAAATGTTGTCATTTTATTACAAGGCGCCCCAATATTATATCCCAAAATCCCAATCCACATTCTTTAAACCAAAAGCCACTGGCTGACTCAGCTTTAGCTGCAGCCAATAAAACCAATCAATTTATAAGCCCTATATTATTCCAGAATCAGAATCAAAGAAAAAGTATCTCAGGAATCTTTGCTACCGCTGCACGCGCCATAAATATGTGTTAAGTATCGCCTTATATATCGAGAACTTGTGTTCATAACAATTTAATTCTGCTTTTGTTTCCCAACCGAAGAACAACACAACAGAACAGAGTGACAAGGAAAACGAGGCTACAAGAAATCGGGGCAAAAATACCAAAAAAAAAAAAATAAAATAAATAAATATAAACTAAAGATTGTCGCGTGTCCAAGACAAGACGACGACGACGACGACGATGAGGACACCAGCGCAAAAATCCCCAAAGTGGATCGGGATCGGAATCGAATCGAATCGAATCTCCTCCAGCGACAACAAGTCGTGCTAATGGGAATAGTATGTAAACGGATGTTTTAATGTCCAAAAAGTAAACTGCGAAAAAGGCAACAACTTAAAAATCGTTCGGTTTCAGCACAAAAAAAAATATACAAAAAGTAAAAAATAAAAAAAAGAAACAGCGTATCGATCGGCCCCAAAGAGAGTGTACATTATAAACACCTACGAGAATTCTTCGCGTGGCCGATACACGGGTCTTTCGTCGAGCTGAAAACGCATACAAATTGCTTCAGGAAAGTGGTGACAAGCTCTCCAAGATCGGAGATCCCCAGCAGCAAAAGTAGCAGCAACAACAAAAATAAATAAATAAATAAACAAAAAAAAGGGAGTTCAATATGTGATACAAAGTAAAATTGGTATATGAATGAGTTTTGAAAGTGAAGAGGTTGCTGAAATTATTTAATAAACAATGTAAGCAACATTGTTTTAAGTGAAAAGAAAACAATGAGTTTTATGATAAATAAATGAAATTGTTTACAGTGAACTTCTAAAGATCTATTATTATATTAAAATTGGTATATAATAACCATATATCAAAAACCTACTTGTTGTGTATACCTTTCCTTTAGGAGGTACTTATTCAAAAACACTAAAATATAAGAGATACTTTAGCAATGATTTCTTAAAATTAAATAAAACCATATTTAAACATTGATACCATTTCCATAATAGCTCTTCTTGAAAAGAGTATTTCTTTGTGTGCAAATTCCTTAACCTACAGTCCAGATCTTATCCCAATATCCCATCTAACAGGGGCACCAAAATGTCGTCCTACAAATTAACAAAAATTCCAAAAATGACTGCCTGTCCTCTGCTGGTGTATGTGACTCCTCCTACTTCATCTCCTTGGGGTTCTTCCTCAATGCCTTTTAGCTTGAAAGTTTGCCAAGTTATCCCATTGATTCCATCATTTTGGGAATGGCTATCAAAAAGACATTATAGGCATTAACTCCGCCTTTGGCTCTCCTGCATTCCAATTGATTTTGTTTACGTTGAGGAATTTTCTTAACAATTTTGTAGCTAAGAGAGGTTTTTACTTAGTATAGGTTTCTCTTTAGAGAGTTAGTATTAATATATATTATTTAGAGAATATAATTATATGAATAAGTATCAATAACTACAGTTCAGGTTCGAATGGTGCTTGTAGCCTTTGCTTTGAACTAGAACTCTCAACTGATTCTGGTCGTACAATATTTGTATGGTATTTTCTATAAATTCGTAATTAAATTTAAAATATTTACATATTATATTATTCTAAGCTTCCCATCTTTTTAACTAAATTTCCTTTTGCAAAAAAGTGGCATTTAAAAAAGAACCCTTTCGCAATCTTCATAAGTATATGTATTATGAATATAAAATAAAACCCAAATCAAGAAACGCGGTCAAAAGCTTGATCGAAGCAATCGTCTAAAAAATATATATATATAAATTTGTATATATAAACTGGACAGGGAAGTGAGGCCCAACTTTAGCCGTCCCTCCTTTTTTTTATTTTTATTTTTTTTTGTCTGGAGTAGAGCCCGCGCCCATTCATGTCATCAAGCGTGGTAAAACATGCAACGTGCCATTAGCCATTGGGCGATGGGACACACTCCAAAGGGGTTCCAAAGGGGGGGAAAACCACAGAGGGATCGAGGGATCGGGATCGGGACGAAAAACCCAACTGAACGGCCGGCAAAATCGAATTCCTTGTTAGATGCATTCCGACAAGTTGTTTCCTGACACCTCGCTTCCCCAGCAAAAAAATACACTCATAAGCAGCAGTCGCAACAGTCTGCGGCAGCCTAGGTGTTGGCTGCAAATTTACCGACTCCGTGGAGAGAGAGGGAAGGCGGGGGACGATGACCAAGACCAACCAACAAGCCATCCCAGTAACCAAGTATCCATCCAGCCGGCAATCCAAGCATCCCAGCCAGATCCAGGTCCAGCCAGATCCAGCGATATAGCTTTGACAAGAGTTTATGAAACGAGCCACAGTCGTCGCCCGTTTTTATATGGGCCGTAAGTTGACAGGCTCACAACTGGGCACTGGCCAAAGATACAGTCTAAATTGGCTAACATGAACGTGGCAATAAATATACATAATTACGATGTCATATTACAAGCCAGAGATAAACATAGTTGACTCAATAATTTCTTCATTTGGTAAGAAAATGAATTAGAAAAAATTTGTATGCTGCTTAACATGAACTATCTTTTCGGTTAATATTTTCAAGAAAAAAAATTAGATAACAAACTTATTATATTTCTGGAAAAATAGGAAAACAAATTATCTGAATATCAAATTTCAGCTGGATCGGTTTAGTATGACAGTTGCTAGAGAAGTTTTAGTAACTCTCAAGAAAACCCTTATAAGTAGGCTATACTTTTCCCCTTGAAAGGACATTTGTCGTTTCTGACGGGAGATATTAGAAATCCTTCATAATTGCTTTCTAAAATATTAAAGAAATTTATTGTCTACAAGTATTGAAACATTCTAATGTTTAAATATGAGGTCCTTCATCCAGAAAGTTTTAAAACCTTTACAAGCCAAAGATATCTATGATTCTGATAGGGGTATAAAATACTATATTAAAGATAATATCTCCATACCAAAATTCAGCTCAATCGTTCAAGTATTACAATCCCTAGGGAGGTTTTAATATCTCTCTTACAGTTTTCCTATATGCGGAACCTAAAAAATAGACTATACTCCATGACAACTAAAAAATTGAACTCATCTTCAACCGGCAGTCAGAAAAATGTTTCATCTATATAATATCTTAATAATTAATTAAACTCTATAAAATTCCGCCTTAAGCAATCACAACTGTAATCAAAGGTTCGTCGGTGGCTCTCCATCCGGGAGGCCGGTGTGGTGATTCATTCTAGCAAAAAGCAAAAAAGCAAAAGCAGCTCCGGACTGCGGTTGCTTGGCCACTAAGCCGCGATTGAATTAATTATGAAACTTAAGCGCAGTGTCGCTGCCGCTTGCAATTTATTTTAATCGCACATTGCTAGGCGCATTTATAATCGATTAGGTTGGCAATATAGTAAAATGTACGGGAGTAGTTAGTTGACCCCCCAGAGGGGTGTGGCGGTGAAATGTGTGTCAATAGCCATCGTAAAACTGTTATTTCTTTTTGTTGTTATTGTATTTAGTTTTAGTTTTATGCTAATGCGTTGTCTGATTTTTTATTCATTTAGTCGCGGCGTCTGGAATCATGCTGATCGCATTTTAATTGCGGTCTTTTTTTCCTCGCTTATTATTAATTTAAAGCCAAACCCAGATCTATAACCTATCTATCCCTCCTGCTTGGCTACTGATTCAAGTTGCGAGGTTTCAAGTTGGTTCTCAACCTAATTAGGCATTTGATTTGTTTTTGGTTTCTCCCCAACTTAAATATGGAAATTGGTAACATCGGGAGGCAAGACTAATAGGCCTAAATGGGCCGCATCAGCTGCTGGTTTTTTTGTTTATCAGTTGGTCATTTATTTTTTAGACTATATATTAATATATCTTTGGGTTCGATTGGGTTCCCGATAACACCAGAAATATTAATAATGGAAATTAATGAGGGATTATTTTAAGGCAATTAATAATCTTTAATTATATAATAAGCGTTTAAGAAGTTATTATTTATTATCAAGTTAAAAATGTATCAGTTTATATTGTTTTGAAAAGGTAATAAATATGTAATGTCATATTAAATCACTTAATAAGATCCTTGTTTCTTTGTTTAAATATTCCTTAATTCACAATACTTTACTCTGTAAGAAATATAATAAAATAATGCATAAATAAGCTTTGGAATATATATATATAACTATCTAATAGAAGTTCCTATTTGTTATTACTTTTCCACATAAAAATCCTCAAAGTTCACCCTTCAAAAAAAAGTTTCCCACACAAGTTCTTCTCCTTCCCCAATTTAATTTTAATTTTGATATAATTAATAATAGAGCTGCCACAAAATGTATAACATATACCACTTGCCACCGCGTTAAATGTGAGTCTGTAAGGGGTTAGGGATTTCATATCGAAATTGGGTTGGCAACTGAGATTCTAGAGTAGCAGGAGAGGACTATATATATGATATATAAATGGTAAGGAAGTCCGCGCTCCCAGACGGCAGACACATTTAATCTTAATCATAACTTTGTTGTGAACAACTCGGCGGCTATGTGGTGGCAGTGGCACCCAAGTAAAATTCCCAGAAATCAATCAGACTGGGGACTGGAGGCTGGAGGCTGGAGGCAGGAGGCTTTCGGTAGCATAGCCAACGGTTCCCCAGCTCCTCACATTAGTCCCAAAAAGTATACAAAAAAACCTCATGGGCAGTCATAAGTTGCGTCTGTTTTTGGGGCGCTGCCCCGCGCTGGATAAACGCATAAATCTGAAAGCCACAAATTGTAACATTGGCTGTAATAAATGCCGCGATCCGCCCACCATTTGCTCCATGGGTTAAAGGCAGCACCAGACGGCAACGGCAGCCAACGCTAATCGAGAGCGACGAACGACGAGGGTTAAGAGGGGACTCCTCTCACACAGACATTTTGGAATTTTTCGACAGTTTTTGGATTTCGTTTTTTTTTTCTTATAGCCCTGAGCCTTTGAAAATTCACACGGGCCGGGCTCTGGGCCTAAACACAAAATAAACAAAATGTAGCAACAGCAGCAGCGGCAGCCGCAGCAGCAGCACAACAGCAGTCAGGATCAGCCTCTTGGAACCCAAATCCCGTTCCCTGTCCATATTGTCTTAATGCGCCGTGCCCTGTTGCCGCCCCCTTTGTGTGTGTTGGCCTTAACCCCCCGCGCAGACTTAACCCCCAACTCCGACATTGCCCCAATTAGCTTGATCTGCTTCTGATACGCGCGCCGAAAAACGTTGAAAATCATCTCTCCCGACGAATGACCCAGGGCCAAAGGGTTCAGAGGTTAGAGATGACACAAAAAGGTTATACAAAATAAATCTCAATATGTGCGATATTTTAGGAATAAGGATATAATGAGAAAGTTGAGAGAAAAACAATAATTAAAAGTATATTAAATAATACAAAATATATTACTAAGTACCAAAGAGTTTAGTACCTTTAGAATTTTGATTATCAAAGTACCACAACAATATCTAACTAAAATAATCCTTTCAGGTAATAAATGAAAATATAATATAAGCTACAACATTATTTAAAAAGTATACACAATTTTTAAAATTAAGCTGAAGAAGATACCAAATAATTATACTACAATCTACACAATTAGGAAATAACCGCACAAAATGTTTTCCAACATTTAATGACTCTCCTAAAATAAGTTGCGTTTGTAAAAAGTATTTTCTAATTCAAATAAATACCAATACAAATCTTTCTACCTAAATTATTTGCCAAACAAAAATATGTGTAGACTTTTAATTTTAATATTTGATTTATTTATAAATTTTTTAAACCCTCCTTGACCCCTCACGCTCTCATCTCAAAACCCAACTCAAGACAATCACTCTCGCTCTCTCTTAGTCAGTCCTGCGCCCCCTACAACATATATTTCTCGACCTTTTTGACAATTTAATAATAGGTTTCCCGTTGAGTTTTGTACTCGCTGACCAAATGACGGACTACAATGTGGCCACGGTTTCACAGAGTCTTCCCCCCTACACACACATTTCGTAGAAATCCATGGCGACCTCTGGAGTCCATGCCGCTTTACTCCTTCTCCTTCTCCGTACCGATCACCGATCACGGATCACGGGATCATGGATCCTCCTTCTACCTATATATACATATGTATCTTTGTGTGAATATGGCATGGTAGCTCCCTTTCGTTTTCGATGGGCGTTAAAATTGGGCTGATCACGTTCCTGCACGCCGTTCACTTAGGTAGCCGTTTATATCTGCGTGTAATCCGAGTTCCAGAATCCATCCAGTTTTATATACACACAGAAAAAAAATGTATGGACTTATCCCAAAATTGATCAATTTTAAAATTTTTTAAAGAAAAGAAAGCTACTTCGTCGAATTATTTAAAAAATATATAAATAAAGAAATAAAACTAGTTATATTAAAATATGCCAGGATCTTATATAGTTTCTTCAGGAGAGTGTCTATATTAGGGCAGAAAATGTGAATATATCGTTACATATAAATCGATCTTTTAACGTGTTTATATATATGGGATCAAATCGGTTAAATATAAAGAACCAAAATATCTGAAAGTTTACGATATTTTCCTTTTAATAACATGCGCCTGATTCTTGTGGATACATTCCTAATCCGTATTATTCTTTAATTTATTATTAAACTATATATTAAACTTATTAAATCTCAGACTTATTTTTTCTTTGTGTAAATCTGAAATCTTTTGCTGCATCATCCCGCAACGCGTCGGCGTTAGAGACTTTCTCAGTCTTCTGATTTTGGGCATGATCTTTTTGGCTTAACCATGGGTTTTGTGCTGACTTTTTGAGGCAATAGACCGACTTGACTGACTGATTCCGTCTATGGCTTTTGATTTTGATAAACGCTGCTAAATTGTGGCAAATTAAATTATTAAAACAACATTTCTGTGCCGTTGCCCGTTTTGGGCGTCTGTGTTTCTCTCCCTCTCTCTGGGTTTCAGTTTTCGGTTTGATTTGGGGACGTTGCAAATTGTTGCAAATTATTTTTGGCCTTGTCTAAGTTTGGCTATATAGGACGTGATCTGAGTGGCTGTGGGCCTGGCAGCACACACATCGATTTGAGCCGCAATTAGAGCCACTTTGATGTGTGGTCGAAAGAGAAGCAGCCAGAGTGGGGCGTAACATGTCATTAAATAAAATAGAGAGGGAGGTTTACAGTAAGTCTCACGAGTCTAAGTGATCTGGTTCACAAGGTTCTTAAAAACTGAAACTATAATAAACATTTTCATAGCCTTACAAACACCTCTATTTGTAGTAGTTTAAATACCTCAAGACTTCCCCCATCATGACTCATTCAGGCGGCAGTGAAAATAATCACGATTACTTTCCCAATTACCTGACTTTTGGTTCACTTTCCCCCCCAAAAAGCATTCTTCTGAAATGCCATTGACTAATGGATTCAGTTGACCATAAAATAAAAACCTTCAAAAAAGAGTTACCAACATAAAACCAGTTCCATGATGTATTAAAACCCCGCTTCGTCTTGGCCGGGTTTTTTTATTTTTTAAGGCCTGACAAATTTGCTGACAAATTCAAGGCAGCGCGACAGCCACAAAAGCTGCCAGCCATCAATCAAACCATTAAAAAGAATGCACCGCAAAATGAGTCAAGTCAACGCCACCTACAAAAATCCCGCTGCCTGACAAAGGAGGGTCCCAAAAAAATATAAAAAATAAAAACAAATATCAGGGAGAAGGTTCAGAATTAAGGGAAGTCGACATGGTGAGAAAAAATTATGCCAAAATTATTAATGAAGCTAAAGAAATATTTGTTGTTTTCAATACAATAGAATAATAATATTTTTAATACAAATTTAATTTAAAAATCTATAAATTGACATAGAAGAAGCGTTCTCAGAGTGCAATTAAAATCAAACTCTGTCGCATTGCTTCTTTCGTTTATTGTTTCTGATTTGCTTGTACATTGCAGGCTAAGCAAAGAAGAAGAAGTGTAATCACGATAGGAATCCTTTGTAAAAAGAAATTTCGCCAACAAAATATTAAAGGTAATTAATAATAATTATATAATTTAAAGAAATCATATAGAAATAGGCTCAAGGAAAGGCCCAATTTGATTTTTAATATTCAACAAATTTCAATATTCAAATTGTTAACAGTGTAGGAACATTCTCCCCCCCAAAAAAAATAAGGAGACAGCGAAATTATCAGCAAACATGTTGATTGTTATTGATCAGCGCTGTTGATTAAAACGACGGGATCCCCGAGTTTTACCTTCTTTTATATATATATTTTCTCAATTTCACGAGGGGTTCGGGACATTGGATATTTCTGGCCTGGCCCTTTAAAGCGACACTACGTCGCCTGTCAAAATCCTTAATCAAATACGCAGCGGAATGTCATCATTATGCAAAAAAGGAGCCCTCCATGGATCGGCTTCTTCTTTCTGAAGACTGCCGCGAAAAGACTTTTACAATTACAGAGGCAGTGGTGCCGAAAGAGGGTCCCAGAGGGATTCCTGCCACCTTTTCTAGGCCTTCTCTTTCGTTGTGTTCTTGTTGTTTTTGCCAAGTTGACAGACGGCCAACAACATTTGCGCCACATTTACTTCACACGTTGCCGTCGTCGTCGTTTCAGGCCAAAGTCCCTCCTGCCTGTGACATTTTAATCGCATTTGCTAAAAACTCAGTGAACAATTCGGCTTTAGAGGAGAGGGGAAAAGCCAAGAAAAGAGGTAGCTTAAACCATAGGAAATAGTAGAGTTTTAAATACTCTATAAAAATATCGAAAATGTGGCATAGAGGTGAGGAATAAATATTGCTATTAACATAGTCTGCTATAGCAGACTATATACATATTTCATTAGCTTTCCAGTAGAAATTTCTTCATAAATTAACAATACAGAATGGATTTTTATTATATTTATGTGATGCTATTATATTTTTAATTTTTGATTTATTTTGAGATTTGATTAAAGTTCCATAAGATATTTGCTTTCTTTCCTATTTCTTATTTTTAATATGGTTAACCTTCTCTAAGACTAACCTAATTTTATATCTTGTTAAACTATCTCCTATAGTTAATATACCCTATATCATAGTTTTAATATTCTCTATGGCAACTGTGCAACTTTCAAGCTGCTGGCTCCTCTGTCTCTAGGACTGTCATTAAAAATGAGAGGATCGCGAAACGCGCGCGACTCGCACACGCATTTTACGAGTCAGCGGCAATCCGCAAGATCTCAACCTCCTCCTATCCATTTCCACCTCATCTCACCTGGAACCGTCTCCCATTTTCCTTCTTTTTTTTTTGTGCAGCTCCCCCAGGTGTATCTCTTGGCCCACTATGACACAAGAGTACACGCAGAAAATCATTATACTTAAATTATACATGAAAATAATGATGGTCATAGCCAAATTACAAGACAAGAAATTTATAAAAGACTTTTCTTGGATATATAGAGATTATTTTCTTGAAAACCTATTAGTTTCGGGTAAGACATTCTACTATATTTAAAAAATGAAATGGACAAGCTTATGATTTCTTGATTAAATCCTTCAAAATTTACATATTTTTCCTCTAAAGTTTAACTAATAACTTTTATTTTTTGTTGTGCATCCCAAGTCTCCTCGTCTCAAGTTGTGCAGCCCGATTCCGATCCCGATTCCGATTCCGATCCTGAGCTCTGGAGCTCTGAGCCTGATGATAGCTTACTTAGTGACTGCGACTGGGAGACTCTTTCCTCGACTCTCCTCGAAGCGGATTTCTTCTGCAGGCCGCATCGCCTTATTTAGGAGATCGTGATAAAAGTTGGAAGTCGCGTTGATTTATGTCAACGCATGGTCTCCTCTTTGGCATGCCCCACCGAAAAGGTATACGAAACCTCACCTCAAATACGTAAGAAGAATGCCCCAATGTCTCATTGAATTTAAGTGCCAAATTAGGTGGTAATATTGAAGGACAATTGCTGGGAATATTAGGGATACGGATACGGGGGATTCACCAATCTGTCTTTCCCTGTTCTCTGGAGATTGTCAAGCCCAAAACTGAAGTGAGCTGTCACGTTTGCGGTCCGCTTATGTCAGATTCAGACTGCAACCGGCTGCAGTCTCTGCAACACAGATTTCACAGATTCTTCTACCGTCTACCTTCTCTGGTTTAAGCCCTTTAAAATGTGTTGTTATGATCGGGCGGCAACGATAAGTTTTTGTCTCTTTTTTACCTTCAGTTTCAGACTCAGCTTCAGATTCAGAAATGGTAATGGTAATGGAAATAAAGTTGAGTTCCGAAGCTGCAAGCTGCGCAATCGCAATATCTGTGTGGCATGGCCAGCCTTGCCACAGGCTCTAAAGTTACGCCGGCATTGGGTTTTAGGTTTTTTGCTGACTTTCGGATGCAAATCATTTTACGTGTTGGCGACATTAAGCGCGAAATGACCCCGTTATCCCACTTGTCATCATCACTTCATAAATTAATGCTAACCGAGAGGTGAGAGAAGGTAGCTGAGAGGAGACACTGCAGATGGTAGATCGCTGGAGACTAAGACTGTGGGTTTTAACTTATTTTCAAGATCGGAGTAGAGGAACAAAAGGAAGAGGAAGGTTTAGACCTTCATGATCTGGCTAGGAAGAAACAGAAGTTGTGCACAAGAGAGATTTAAAAGAGTTTAAAGATTGAAAAAGCAGAAATTAACAGGATTTAAATAAATCAAAGAAGGGAAACTTAATTCAGGAGGCCGAAGAATATATACCCTTGCAGGTTCACATCGAATTATAAGATCTGATCGAAAATCTATCATAAATAAGCTAGAAATATTCGCATTTGTTGAATCGATTTTTATCAATATTTTGATACTACAATTTTTACGACAAATCATAGCTTAAAAATCTCATAACTAAGCCAAAAATCCATTAATTTTAATTCGGAAAGCGGTTATATGTAAGTTTTTAATAGGTTAATAAATTTGCATACTAAATTGAAAATAAGATATATTAAAATTTTTTGTCAATTTTTTTGACAATTTTTAATGATGATAAAAAATTTAAAATTTTCATAAAATTAATTTTTTGTCAGACATAGCTAGATGGACTCGGTTGTTAATGCTGATCAAGAATATATATGATTTATGGGGTCGAAAATGACTCCTTCACTGCGTTTTATACTTCTGACTGAAATTTCAGTCTTTACTCCTAACTCCTAGCATTATAGCTTTATATTCACAAATAAAATAGGTAAATATTTTTAAAGACTCGATTAATAAATCAAAAGTAATATTTTGGAGCTACTATTATTATTTTCTTCTAACCCTTCCTTACCTTAAATAAACCCAAAAAACCCAACCTTAGTTTCTTTACTATATCCTAGAAAAATAAAAGAACTAACTCCCCACCTCTATCCCCACAATTGGCCTCAAATTTGTGCAGACAAATTGGTGCCTTCCGCCGAACAGCGAACACACAAAAGTGTGTGAATGGCTTGGTGGTGTCGCCTTGGACTTGGCCAAAACGAAACCAAGCCAAACTCCAGTACCAACACCAACTCGATTCCGCCCAGAAGATATCTCTCTCTCTCTCTACTGAGACACTTGGTCTGCTGCCTTTTCTGCTCCGCTTTGCGATTACGATCACTTTTAGATCCAATATATCAGGGGAGCGTTGACGTTGTACATTGGGACGACAATTGATATAAGTTGTGGTGAAAAGTTTAGTGGCATTCAACGATTGCTTTGCTAGATTAAAAGCGACAGGGCAGGCAGGCTTTTGGGACTGGGACTTGGACTTGGTCTGGACTGGACTTGTATACATGGTCCGGTGAGGCTGGACCGGGATCTGAAGCCTGGACCTGGCCACAAATCTTTCACAATCACAATGCCAAGTAAAACAAAACCGAAGCGAACAAACAAAAATGCGGAACAAAAACCAAATAAATATAAAAAAAAAATAAAGAGGAGAAATAAGTTAAGAAGCAGGCAAAGGAGACAAATAGCTGCGAGTACGTGAGCACCGCTTTGGAATCCGTTTTTATATATTATAATACACGGATTTGTTGTACTTATTTGAGAGGGTGTACTTTAGGTTGGGAGTATCTTTTTAATTGCAGATACGGCAGCAGCCGTCACAGGAGCGGCTTAACCCGTTAGCAGTTAAAAAGCTGAATTATGCGATCCTACGTGATGATGATGGTGATGACAACCGCCCAAAGCCCGGAGCATTCCAATACGTCGCGCTACGCTATAGATACTATCGCATGCGTCAGATACGACGGCAACGGCGAAGAGGTCTTTGGTTTATATGGTAAGTGCCTTGTCACTTATTACGTATAAATTAAGGGGAATTTAAGAGGACGAAGATGGAATGCTCTTTGTTTTAGTTTAAGGAACTTATTATAGATAAAATAAAGTAAAAATAATACAGAAAAAGTATTAAGAATATTTATAAATATTTAAAGGACTTTTGTTGAAATAGGATGAGTTTAATATAAAAACAGGAACACTTGCAGTAAATATATCATTGATTGATAATTAGATTATCATTTGATCCCGAATTTGTAAACAGTAGATATATACATATAAAGATCATAGATCATATAAAGTTTATCTTCTAACCTCATAATGTAAATCCAAAGAATTTATGCAAATACTTTTAATATTTAAAAAAAATACCTGCCAACTGATAGATCCTTAACTTTCATAAATTAAACTAAAATCAGTTTCAAAAAAACCTTTTTAATTTAAATATTTTATAGAACTATCATTCTTACAAAGACCTTTTATAAACTAATTAACTTGTAAGTAAACTTTTCTATAAAAAATTCCCCACGATGGCCATTCAAAGCTACCCCTCTCTGGTATAGAGTATAAAACAAGTGTTTATCAGCAAAATGACATCTAATGAGTTAGACATCGTCTCTTAACGGGGTCCCCAAAAAGTCTGAATCAGTGTATGCCGAAATGCCGAAATACCAAAAGGTCTGGCTGGTGCTTGAGGAATCTGCTGCTGCTGAGGTTGCTTCAAGATATGAGTATCTCAGCTGCTGGCCTCTTGGCTGAGATCTGTCTTTTGATCAGTTGACGAAGGCTGCTGCTAACTGAAACCTGTTGCCAAATAACTTTGCTTAGATTTATGCAGTCTTTTTGAGTTAGAAAGAAATTCGTAGTGAGTCAGTGAGAAATGGGGAAACTGTATGAGAGTTTATGGTAGCTACAATGTGGCGGTGATGATGGTGAATCAGAGACCATTAAAGAAATCTGCATGTGCAACTATGTAAATAAAAATATAAAAAAAAACCTCAATCTGTTGTCACCTCGGTTTTAAGCAACGGAAATGATGATTGCGCTACCAAAGTGTTGAATCAGTTAGTTTTCTGGGCCTGGCCCAAACAAGTGATGACCGAAATTGATTAGGGGTGCTAAGAAGAATCACTTAAAGTGAGGAGGAATATAAATGTAAGGTTATAAAATTGTACATGAAATTAATATCAAATAATTAACATAGATTTTCCCATGAATAACAAGAAAGAAATAACATAAGAATATAAGCAATAAATAACACATAGTAAAGTACTTTGGAAATACTTTAAATATTTCTAAAAACATACATTTATCAATAATTATTAGTGTTTGTCACAAGCTATTATTGATTTAAATCCAATAGTGTCAAAAATATAATATAAATATATTTCACACATTCCCTAACAATTTTCATAGATTTTTCTCAAGTTTTTCCTTTGGATTAAAACACTGTTTTCCCTACCAAATACTCTCTATAGAGCGAGTGGGTGGGCCAGTGGATCGCCCCCTCTTCTGACCATTTCCGATGTGTCGCCTTGGATCAGATCGGATCGGATCGACTCGGTTTAGTTTTGGCTTTGGATTTCGGACCAGGTCCAGACCAGGCCAGACCTAAGCCAATGTGCGGCCAACAAAATCAGCGGGTGACGGCGCACACAGCGGGCCTCCGTTTTGGCCCGGATTTGAATCCGCATCCTAGCGAGTTGGTGGTGCCTCCAAAGAGTGACTCTGGCCCGCTCCGAAGTCACACTGCGTGGCCGCCGTCTCGACGTCGTCGTCGTCCTTTTTGCAAAAGGCAGGGGTGGGCAGGGCCAAGAAGGTGGAAACAGTTTAGGTTAATGCCATAAGCAGCAGCAGGAAGCGGCTCGGAATCAACTTCGGCAGCGGTTAGCTGGAAAACCACACGTGCCTCGGAAGGCGACCACATGCCGGCTCTACAGCGGAGGTCAGAATAATAGAAGTGCCACCGAGAAATGCGAGACCAATCTTGGGTTTTGGTGTCAATTGCGAAATAAAAAAGGGTCATGTTATTCTACGCTCTTTGAGGGATTCCCCTAAAATAAGGTTTTGATGTTGAATTTTAGTATGTGTGAAATTTTTAATTTAAAGGTTGCTCAAATGTTCTTTCAGCTACTTCAGTTCTGAACGAAATATTTAATAGAATTAACAAGTTAAGTATTAATATAAACACATTGATAAACTACTATGAATACTTGAAAATCTATAAACATTTATACAAAGTGTTCATAAATATTATAAAACTTTAAATTATTTCTAGATATAGATAAAAGTTTTATTATTTAATGCTTTTTTAATGTTTAAAACAGGCTTCTGATGGCGAACTCTAAATATGTCTAGAGAAATCTTAATTTCATTTCATTTTTCAGTTTATTTCTCACATTTTACTTAATTTTAGTTTTCTTTTAGCTCATAAAATATATATAACATATTCAAAAACTTTTTAAAATAAATGACCCTATTCTTTCTACCATTTTATAATCAAATATTCCTGAATAATAAGATATATAAAATTTTTCCTATTTATGTTTTCTTTAAACCTCCACTTTTCATCACAATTTTCCAAATATTTAATAAAGTCTTCCTGATACAAATTTCCAAAAATATTTCGTTGCCTTAAGGCCTCCCTTGGCCTATTGTTTTGACCACCTTTGTACCTGCCATGTGGCGATAACCACAGGCCACATCCGTATCGATATGCCGAACCACAGGTCAGATCTGAACCACAGGCCCTATATATCTATATCTGTCTATATCTGTACTGGCCCACACTCGCCACAGTAGCTGTTGGCGCATTCGTTTCGCATTTGGAAACGCTTTCATTACCATTCGTACCCTGTCCTTTTTTCCCGGCATATCCTGCCGCGTGGCAGTGTCAACATTTAAATTTGTGGAAAATCGAACTCGAAATCGGAGTGAGCAGCAGCAGCAGGAGGAGGAGATGGAGGAAGGAGGAAAGAGGACACCTCCCTGGGGCAAAATGTTACGGCTTATCAAAACATAGTCAATATTTAATTAACACGAGAACACGCAGCGCAGTTTTGGAACTTGGAGAAATGATTTATGATCATCGCATGTGAAACTCCTCTCCTTTCTATATCTCTGTAGTACCTCCCTTTTCTCTCTCTCTCTCTCTCTTTTATTTGTTGGTTTTCTGGTATTTACCAATTGTGCGAGCCGACAAAGGAGCAGTTGGTCTTAATAGTTTGCTTAATTGTTCGGCAAATAGTTAAACCTAAATGCTCGGTAAACGCAACAAATGAATTGATTATCGCGCATCCCTCACACACACACACCGCTACAGGTACAGTGAGTGCTTGCAAAAGGGGATATATTTATATATTCGAAAGTGAGAAGTTTCCTGAACACACAAAGGGCATACACCCACGTACTGGAGATAAGGAGAAGGTGGATATATCGGCTATAGGAAGCTAGAAATATATATTATTTATTAGAAAATATTTTCCTATATAATTTTATTTTAAAAGAATTAAACTCCCAACTAAAACCAGAGCTTTTAGCTTTTTCGTAGTCTTACTGTAAGCTTTAAGCCTAGGTAAAGTTTTAAAGATCATTTCAAAGTCAAGAATAGGAAGCGTAAGTAGGGAGAAGGAACCAAAACAAATAGGAATAGGCGAATGGATTAATCTGCTTAATTTATTTTGTATAAAATTATATATATTTTAGCAAAACAATTGATCGATCGGAACAACAATTAGTTAACAACAATAATATAATAATTTAAAAATATCCAAAAATAATATTTGTAATGCTTAATTATAAAATACATCTTTGTATTTTAAAAACCCTAAAATATTATTTTAAGATACACGTTAAGGTATCCTATAATTTATAAAAAATTTTCCCATATTTATACTGCTTAATTAACCCACAAAAGTCTAAAGACAATCTAATAATAAAAACAAACAAAATACCAAATGCCAACAAAAATAAACAGCAGTTAAAATAACAGTAAACCTTACACGACTAATTCCATTCATCCAATTTGCATCAATTAATTTATTACAGTGAATTATTTAATTATATTCAATTCAATAAACCCGCAAAACGCAGCCGCCGCAAGTGTTTTTTCCCTTTCGATCAAACCAAACAGCAAACCAAACCAAAAGCAAAAACAACCGTTACCCAAGATCAAAAGCAAAGCCAAAGGCAATAACAACGCACATGCATATGTACATGGAAAAGTACGAAAAGAATAGGGGGACCGCTAGGGCTTCGCTGCATTTGCATTTCATTTTGCGCTAAAAACACACAAACTGCATTGTTTTCTGTCAACTAAACGATGTTTTGTGTAATTAAGTAGTCACAGATTGTTAACACAACTGATTAAACCGGCTACATACACAATAACGTGTTCATTTGTGTGTTTGCAAAGACAAAAAACTGTACTTACCTTTAAATTATGATTTTGCAGCTAATACCCCATAGGAAAATGGGGTTTTCCTTGATTAACACTTAAGGCACACACTCCACAACCGAAATACACTATTTACGACCCGATTAATTGCCAATAAAACACTTTTTATTAATTATTTACCGGAGCGCGTCAACTTTTCGTCCAACTAATTGAAGTGCGTGCCAAATATGAAAAAATAAGAAGCAGCAGAAGAGGTAAAAGCGCAGCTTGAGAGAGCGGAGTGCTCTCACGTTCAGTGAGAGCGCGCCAAATTAAACGGAACTTCTCCCAATCCATTCTGTCCTCTCAGAGAAACTCAATTTGGGTTTTTTTTCTGTTTGATTTTCTTTTAATTGTATAAATATCGTTTATTTTTAATTACTTATTGTTGCGCCGTTTTAACACTAGGGTTTTTATGTATAAATTGCGGGGTTCTTTTAGCTGATTTATTTTGCGAATAAAACAGAAAATGTTCAGAGGGGATGATGGCATTATTAATTATTTTATTATTATTTATTATTATCATAAATAGCGGAAAAACATTTACAATCTTATTGCCGGGTCACTTAAAAGAAAGGAAACATAAACAAATAAACAATTTTTGTTGTTTTTTTCATTGATAAAATTTGTGCTTAAATTTCGCTCTACTCATTTTTCGTTTCTCATTTTTTATTTATTTAAAATTTAAACTTAAACAAAACAATCGCATATATCGTAAATATTTATTTAATATTTGTTTTTTTTTTTATTATTTAATATTATTAATTATTATTATTAATTTTATGTAATACATTTTCAACGTGTTTGCTTTTAGATTTTTAAAAATACAAATACTTATGACGTACGTGTTGTGTGCGGGTGTGTGTTCGTGTTTGTTTTTTGATTTTTTGCATTTTTAATATTATTATTAAATGGTAATTAATTATGGAATCAAATATTTTTTTAAGGCAAGATAATTGCAGCTGAGTGTTGAATTGTTGTTGGTGCGTTGTGGGAACATTGTTGCTGGCTTGGTGTTGCATGTTGCTGGCTGGCCTTGTTGCTATGCGGAAAGTACAAAAAGCTGAAGCTTAATTGCACTTTCTCTTGGCAACAAGGCAGCAGCAACAATGTTGCGTTATTATAGATGATAGTTGTCTTCATGTTGCTGGAGAGTGCATCTTCGTAGATTGTTGCTGGGCTGGAAATGCTGATATGTTGCTGATTGCTGTTGGTTGACATGATGCTGATGCGGGGGTATCGCTGGTAACATGTTGCTGGTTGTATTTAATATTCTAGATTGTTTAATTAACATTTAACATTGCAATTTGTATAGGAAAAGTGCTGCATAATTTAAAGAAAATATTTTATTGATCTTTATAAATTTTCTTTAATCAAAAACTGTTTAGTTTTAGGCATTCTGCATTGTTTTTCCTTTTCTTTTACTAAATATGGTTCTTTGTTTAATTAGTTGCAAATATTGTTGTTGTTGCTTCTTCCTCTTCTTTATTCTCCACTCACTTCCCATAGCAGCCACGCCCACAAGTGTCCATGTGTAGATTTCTGCAAATATTATTTAAAATATGTTTGTTGTTGTTGTTGTTCTTGCCGCAATATACATGTTGCAATATGGTGCTTAGGTGCAATGTTGCCTTGGTGGTGCTGCGCCTGCGCAACATAATAATGGCTACTCTTTCTTCATTCTTAATATTCTTTTTAATAATTCAGTTTTTAATTATTTTCAGCTGTTGATGGGAGTGCATTTTTTTTTTTTTTGAATAGACCAAGATAACCAAATAGATTTGGAAACCAACACCTGAATCCGTGATAATTGCTTGTGGCTGTGGCTGTAGATTGCAGATCTAGTAGTTTTAAGCAATATTTTGCAGAATATATTTATTGGATATTTATTTTATTTTTTTTACTTATGCTTAGGGTGGTGGTGGTGGTGGTGTTGGTGCAGTGAAGAAGAAGAAGTAGGCGTGGTGTGGTGTTGCTGTTGCCGCTTAGATCAGATACCATTCATTCCAGTATTCAGTTTATTCATTATATTCAGTATTCAGTAATCATTCAGTAATCAATATATTCAGTTTTTGTTTAGATATAGCTGTGATATAATATTGCGTGCTGTTGTTGGTGCTGCGGTGCTTTTTAGATATCGGTTTTTACTTTATATATATTTATATATTGCTCTGTGTGTTGTGGTTTTTTATATATATATATATTTATATATATGTTTATATATATGGTTTTTTTAGCTTATCGCCAAACACACTGACTACATCTACAAAATAGAAGAGAGAAGAAAGAAAGAAAAATAGAGTATAAAATCGTGATGTGGCTGAAGGTTGTTCTTATTATTATTTTTATTAACAAAAAGCTTTGTGCTGAATGCCCCAAAAATAAAAATAATAATAATACATGATTTTGGTTCTTTTATGGTTGGTTAGACATGAGAGTGTGTATATGTATGAGTGTGCTGATATAGTATGATTAAGCTTTTTATCAATAAAACAAAAAAAAAAAGAGAGCTTTTTTGGTGGTGAAAATGAAGCGTTATCTGAAATAATTTATCGAATTTACAGATAATGAATTTGGTGGGATTTGTTGTATTTTCCATATTAAATATATTCCGGATTTGTTACTAAAGCCCATTTCTGCATAATAACTATGTAATATATAAAAATTAATTACTTTTAATGACCCTATTTGTTCAGACAATTATTTAAATAAATCCCCATTAATAAAGCTAATTGTTGTGGTAATACTTGATTTAATTAAAATAAATAATACAAAAACCTAACAGGGAATTAAACGACTTCTGGTTTATTTATATATAATTTTATGTAATAAAAATGTAACTAGTAGTTATTAAAAATGACACTTAAGGGGATTCATTTTTTCAAATGTAAATTTTAACAAAACTTTCCCTATCAAAGTAAGTCCCCTTTTTTAATAAACAAATTATAATACCTGACTCGCATTACTTCTATTAAGGGAATACCAAAATTAGATCACACTTTATTTTATTTTTTAATGTCTATAACCAACACCTTTGTAAAAAAAAATCCAAAATCTGTATTATTTCTGTTTGTTTCATGCTTTCTCCTTGTTATTTTATAAAATACTATTTATATAATTTACATATTAATTCAATATGATAATGAATATGATTTAAGCCGATTTAATTTATTCAAGTTCTAATTGATGATATTAAAAAAAGGGAAAATGATTGGAATAAATTAGAAGTACTCTAGATTTTAGGTAAATGAAAATGTTAAAATAATAAACAATTATTTTAGTTTTATAAGCAGTTCAAAAAATTGAATTTTTAATCAGCAATTAAAGAAACTTTGTCAAAACATGAATGAAAATCTTAAATCTTCATAAATAAAAAATTCTTAGAAATGTAATTTGTTAAATATTGAATTTTGTGTCTATAAAATTAAAGGTATATTTTATTTTATATAACATTTATTATAAAAAAATTCCAATTTCTGGGACATTTTTTAATAAAATACTAAGAAAATAATGAAAGGTCAGTTTAGGGTTTCGTTTTTAAATGTGAATAAATATTTCCAATTAATTTTTTTAAAGTTTAGAGACAAATTCTGTTTGTTTTAAGTAATTTTAATAAAAAGGCGTTAAAAGTTGTGTACTTTTGAACTTATAAATCGAAAGGCAATTTAATCTTGTAGAATTTTTAATTATCACAAAATTCCTTGTGATTTTTTTTGTGTCAAATATATTAACTAGAAATAAATGTTGTAAGCAACAATGTTTATTGATTCTTACCTGTGCTGACGTAGGTTGTCGCGCTGCTTAAAGTACTTGCCGCACACCTCACAGGAGTAAGTGATCTCGGGTGACTTGTGGGTGCGCTCGTGGATCATCAGGTTGTACGGCTTGGTGAATCGCCGCTGGCAGTACTTGCAAATGAACTCGCACTTTGGACGCATCTTGCGGCGAAAATCGGACCGGCAGTCATCGTTGTCGATTCGCATTACAGCAAACATTTTGACAGGCGATATGTGTATACTTCTCCGTCGACGAAAAAAACAACACAGAAAAGCTCCAACGTTTTCTCAGGTGTACACTCAGGTGTGTGTGAGTGTGTGTCTGAGTGCTCTGTTCGCTCTCAGGTGCTCCAAAGTGTGGAGCCTCGCTCTCGTTGCTAGTGATTTTTTTATAGACGGCACTCTGAACTTTTTCAGTCCGCTCCAAAGTGCTCTCTCCTCCGGGGGGGTTTTCCACTCAAAAAGGGGTAATATTTTTCTGTATGTTTTTTATGATTTTTTGTTGCTTATATTTTTTTTTTATTTTTGCTGGCACCTCTAATCGCTATCTGGAAGATAACACCTCGCTTTAATTGCTGCCTTTTTTCGGGCTGATTGGTCGTCGCTGAAAAGCGGCAACGTTGCTTGGAAGTTCCTCCTGCTGCTGCTGCCGGCTTTATCTTTTCTATATAGGTCTGTGATTTCACCTCTCTCCACCCCTTTTTTTGTGTATATATTTTTTTTTTGTCCAGGTGACCAGTTGCTGGTGGTGGGCGTCGCTGACTTTTAGGTTTCAGTTTTGTTAGTTTATGGCGCACTTTAAGGCAAACACCTAAAAACATAGAGAGAGAGAGAGATAGACGCAAAAAGTTTAAATAAAGTTGGCAACACATAACGCCTTCGACAGCATTTATGGGTCAATAAATTTTAAGCAAAAATAATATACATCCTATATGCAAATCTTTGTCATATATGTATATCTTTTACATATAACGAAATATTTTTGTGGGTTTATTTTAGAATTTCAAAAAATAAAATGATCATATCGAGAAGAAAAAATAATATAATGACAATATCATACTCGCTTTCATATCAAAAATTTCTTAAATTTGTGTATACCGAAGTTAAAGTATCAAAAACTATATTGAAATTTATCGAAATTAATGTTTTATGCTGATTTTCATATCAAAACTATCAAAAACTTTAATATATAGAAGTTTTTAATAAGAAAAGTTTTAAAATGTATAATATGTTTACAGTTTTATAAAGCCTTAGAAACTATATTATATTTATAAACTACATTCTCAATGCTTTCACTTAAAGAAAGCTAAGAAAGTCTTAAAAAAGATACGATAAATAAAATAAATACTAAAATAAAGCTACACCAACTCCACAAATACCTTAATTTAACCCCAGTTTCTTTATACGACACGTAATTTATGGTGCTTTTATTTTAACCACATCTGTTTACGTATTGGGTATTATTTCTCATGGATACAAGTTGTCTCGGAGAGATCACGCAACATGAAATCGACAATATGAGTCATTAAATGAGCCACAAAATCCAGCACCTCGGACAACGGCGGCAGTGTTGACATTTACAAATCACCATCGCCGACAACCGTTTTCACAGTTGCTAACCTTCGGTCTGGGCTTTATAATAATTTGTCTTCAACGATTGTTCACCGCTGTATATACTATATAGACATAAATATATACTTTTTTTTGCACACTTAACAAAGTTCAGAGACTTTACTTCCGCAAACACAATTGTTCAATTAGTGGGGAGGCGGCAGCACTTGTTTTACGAAAGGTAACTAAGTGAAGAGGTGTATCCAACTTATTTACAATAAATATTTGAGTTCTAAGTGTTTCTATACCAAATTTCAGCTCGATTCTCTCAGAAGGTACCAAGTTATCATAGGTTAGGAGATTTAAACAGGCGGAAATAAAATTTTAATTTTCTCAAACATTTTTATCTAGAATCGCCAGGTCTAATTTGTTTTCTATACCAAATTTCACAACAATTCTTTGAGAATAAACCAAGTTACCATAGGTTGGTAGGCTAAAACAGTCAGAATTAACATTTAAACATGGTTCTTTTAAATAAATTCCCTCAGAAATTATGGTTTAGAATCCCCAGATCTTATTTCCTTGCCAAAACCATTAAGATCTTAATTCAACAACTCAGTTAAACCTCAAAATTGATGGGCTCACTCAATTGTCAGCTCGAATTACACCTATCCGGGGACAGGGTTATCCGCAGCAAAGATTCCCCTTTACAGCGATGTTCCTCTGAGTTCCCTTTTGTCCTGAAAGCCACAGACAATTTCATCGTCATTCGACGCATTCAGCAAAAGATGACCAAATAGAGTGCTTAACCCCGGAGAGCAACCCGTGGCTAATGCCTGCTCCACTTAGGCCCACGCTCTCAGAGACAAAAAAGAAAAACCCCAAGCCAAAAGCAAACAAATCCGAGTCCAAATCCAAATCCAAAGCAAAGCATAACCAAATGCGAGACCGATCCAAGCTGAGCAGACCCGGACCCGGACCCAAAGAATCCATATCGAATGGATGGCCTTATGCAGGCGCCCTGTGTCGCATGATTAACGGCGTTAAAATGCCAATGTGACGCCACATTGTGTACACAAATTAACATTGGAGGAGTTTCTTTTTGGCCAAGGCATTTCCAGGCCCCAGAGACATGACCAATGCGATCAGCGCGACCCAAGGCCTGGTCTCGAACCCGAACCCGAACCTCAGTCAGAGTTCCCCATGGGCACTGGAAAAAAAATTAAAACAAAATGATCTTGGAGAATCTATACTCCAAAAGAAAAAAATATTATATTATATATAAAGTATAATGGATTTCGACTCATTAATAAAATACAAATCCTACTGAAACTAATGATATTTTTATATTTCCTATTCAAATCAGACTAAACTAAAATAGGAAGATCATTAATTTTAAACTGTTTTAAAATGTTGTCGATTGAAGTCCATATTCAATTGAACGAATATCGGAAATATCCTAAAACTTGAGTATAGCGAAATTTAGCTATCGAAAAAAGGATATTGTTGCATATTTGTTTCTTTTCCTGACAATCCCTGTCAGCATATCGATTCTTGGACATACATCATCCTAACTTGCAACATTAAAATATCGATTGATATTATCTTTGGCATGCAACATCGATGTTTTATCGATATACTGAATTATTCATAGAACAACTCAGAAGAAATCTTTAAATCTCTGTGCCACAAGTTGATGTCATGTAATCTTATAAGTAAGAACTTTTCCTCTCAGTGCCATCTCTCAGTCTGGGACACTCAGTGTTATAATTTGAATATGTTTAGTGGGCATTAATGTTATAATGACAATAACTACGTACCGTCTGCGGCCGGTGCAGGCTACCCGCTGTGACGTTTGCCTTTTGTTGTCAACGTTAGCTCCCCAAAAACGAACCCCGGTTCCCATTCCCAATCCCAATCCCAATCCCAACAACCCAACATTCGGATACCTTCTCAGCCAGAGTCTCCAGAAAGTGTTCCAGCTGCGAGCTGAAAGCACCATATAACATATAAATAAATATCGAAATATATCGGATCTTGCCGAGAGACGCTTGTCGCTACCAGTCAGCGCCTGGCTTTTGTTTCGCAAAAGAAATAAGGAAAAAAAAACGTCTTTCCAAAAGTGAAACAAAAAAAACTGCCACTAAATCTGGGAAATATATATCCTGAAAAGGAATATCCAGCGGCGCCGAAATGACAAAAATAAAATTACATAAAAAATAACAGTTGTTAACTACCGCAACGCATCGATTTCGGCATAAATTTCGATTGGCAAGGCGCCAATTAAAAAAATAAACTTGTTACAGCCGCCACCTTAATGAAGAAAACACTGGTTAAGTTTTGGCAACCGTAGAGGATACCACCATGGCCATAACCCAGCGGGTGAGTACGTACGAAGAGTCCCCCAAAAAGGGTTTCTCCCATGGCCAGCTGTGCAAATGACTCAGTTAATTTAGAAATATGCAGAAACTAACTATGGGAACTTGGGAGTTAATGGTCATTCCATGATGAAATTTGGTATAGGAATTCATTTAGGTACTGGGAATTATTTTATTAAGGTTTTGTTGTGATTTATGCATTTTAAATGTAACTTATTTTGTGTATTTTCACTAGCCAAAGAAGATAATTATATAAACAATAACTTTAAGGTATTAATCCTACAAAATCCCAAATATGTTTAAGAAAATCACCTTATGCTTAAATCTTCACAAAATCTCAAAGATCTTACAGAAACCCCTAAGAAAGAGGCGTCACTTGGTGGCACCTTCTTCGATCTTGGTTTTGACGATCTCCAACTGTTAGTATTTGGCAACTTGCAGATTGCAAATCCGCTTAACATTTAAACCGATCAAAGAACCAACGAACACCCACAGATTTGGCCAAATATTGTATAATAAACTGTTGTACAAACGCCAAAAGATAATCCGCATTTAATCCGCACTGGAAATAATTACACAGCGAGAGCACACGGTCACAGGACGATCGGGGAGGAGATCTTCTTGGCACAGCATGATCCTTCCTTTGGGTGAAGGGCATGCGAAAGGCGTTAATGCTGCGTGAAATTAGATTTGCAGAGCGATGGGTAAGAGAAAATACGATGGAGAGATGTGAGAGATACAAATCTGCAGAGGAGTAAGTGCGTCGGGATACTATTCCTCGAACTCGGAGTTGGACACAAACTCGAAGTTACAGTTTTAACACCCCGAGATAAATGTGTAGCGGGTTTCGACGATAACAGGCTCAAAAAACGGGGCTCAGAGTGACACACACGTCGCAGGACGGCATGGGACATGGTCAAAAGCGATTACCACACTTCTTTCACCTTCTCTTTTGTTTTCTTGTAGAAGGCGGACAGTGAGTTGGCAAGGTGCCATTAAAAATTACAACCGAAAAGTGAAAAAAAAAAACTAAACCGAAGCGAGAATAAATGACAATAAAAGGACATAAGGTTGAAGGGACAAAGGCACCGATGATCCCATTTGATACGAATCTAATTGTGCTAATGGCGCAGAATTCTCAGGAAAAACACACACACACACACAAGTTGGTGGAAAGACAATTAAGGATGTGTGGCATTGCCACTTCAAACCGAACAAAGGACTCTTGGAACGATGTACCCCAAACACACCACAAGACAACACAGAAGACACAATGGCTTGAAGGGAACTAAGACGTGGGATCCTCTTTCTCTTGGGAACGAAAGTCAATTTCCTTCGCTTCTCACCTTCTTTCAGCTGTTAAAGATATGACAGTTGCTCAAAAAATATATATATATAGAAGACGATGTCTCAGATTAGAGCTGCCAGCTGAGAGCGAAGATCTTCAACCATTTACCGTAATCGCTTAGCTAATTAGACTCTTAATTGATGAGGCACACCGGGCGGTCTGTGGCAGACGAGGTCAAAGATCATCCACAGGCACTGTTGGAAAGTCGGGGAAAGGTGAGAAGAACGACATTGAAATGGTGACGGGAAAAGCGATACAAAATTCCAGAGGAACTCTTTAAGAAGTTACCAGAAATCGGAGTCATTTAAAATCATGTTTTTCTAACTATTTATCAGAGTTTTTATATATTTTATTGAGGGATTTTTAAAGACTTTTAAAGCTTTGTATAACAAAAATTTTCCCTACAGGTGTTGACAGGTTTATCCTAATCTCTGGTATTTCAAATACACCTAATCCCTTTACTCACTCGCTTGAGTTTTATATTTGAACATCTGTTGGTAAGTTGGCATTTCATAATCCCACGAAAAATCAAACTCATGACTCATAAACTTAAAAAACTTGTCCAAAAAAACGGCTGCTCAGTTGTTGATGATGATCTGGCGGACATTTTTGGCGATGATTCGCTGTGATTTGTGCGTTCTTTTAATTTTTTTTAACCCTCTCCATGAGCTAGACTTTTGTCCAATCTATAAGAAGTGCCTTTCCGCTGAGTCATCGAATTCTTCGATTCTTCAAGCTTCCATTGGGGGAGTTTCAACTTCAGAATGGAAGACAAGCCGACGGCTTTTTGGAGATTCGGAATATATTAAATCTATGTTTTATATCTTTTTAGAATTTATTTTAAACCTTCCAAAAGAATATAAAGAGTGACAAATAAATCAAAAATTGTCATTACATTTCATAATTATTGTGAATCCTTGGACTTTTCGAAAGAGATTCAAGTTTTTGCAAGAATTTTGAAAATTTTTGTAATAAATTGAAAGAAAAAGCATGTAGTTTCTTCTTATAAATTCAATTTTGGTTTGTTAAAAATGTTTTAAATTATATATTCCCTTAATTCCCTATGAAAACTGATTTCAAAACCCTAAGTATCTTTCCCCTGACAGTTTTGGTTTAAGAAGAGTGCTACCATTCTTCGGTTTCTTCTTACAATTCTTCCCCCTTCCAATGGTTGCTCGGCTTCCAGTTTTACGCTGCTTTCATTGGACACACACACACACACGCAAGCGCACGCACACGGCGAAAAAGCTTCGTTGGCCCACACGCACGCCATATTAGAGACAGCACCTCTCTCCCTCTAACGCTAGCCCAGACAGACAGAGAGTGTAAGAGAGAAAGAGAGAGCGCCACACGCAACCGTGTTACGTGTTGGTGGGGTTTTTGCCTTCTCCTTCTTTTCTTTTTCTTCATTTCTTAGTGCTTCTTTTCAGTTGTCCAATGAAAGTGGCGTAAAACTGGTAGCGACACTGGACTGGAAGGGGAGTGGGGGGAGCAAAGAACGAACGCCATTTTCCAGCTACCGAATTGTGGGGAGAAGAATCGAAGCAGAGCGGGAGAGAAAACGGGACTTACCCAATGGGAAACTGGAATTACGCGTTCTGCGGGGTCTGCTTAGGTAGAGTTTTGTTGAGTCGTAGGTTTTTTTCCGTTCGTTTTTCTTTTATATATGCATGTAAATTTTCTTATTCTCCTTAGGTTTTTCTTTCTACACACGAATAGATCGATCAAGGTACGTCGCGAAGGAACTGATGAGAGGGAACTGTATACGCACGCTCGAGCGGCACAAAGTTGAATGAATGAAATACTAATAACTGAAAGAAATAGTAGTCGCCTCTGCCGCTGCTGCTGGCTGCGCTGCCGCTGCCGGCGTCGCTGCTGGCAAGTTGAGGAAGCGACTGCGCCGAAGACCGAAGATCATCGCTCTGTCTCTGTCTGTTACTCAATTCGGTGGCACTCAATGTGTTGTGCTCGTATGTGTATCTGTGTGTATGTGTGTTTGTGTGTGTGTGTGAGTCACCCAGATCCGAAGTTGGAAGTTGGAAGCGAAACGAAGAAAAACGAAGACCAGTAGCCGAAGCAAGTTCTCGAAAACCGAGTGCCAAAGGACGGAAAAACTTCGGCTACTGCGTCTGCGCAACATTCTAGCTATCCTTGTTGCACTCACATTGTTCTTAGCTAAATGCGTAAGTCCGGTGGCTCGACAAAAGAAAAAAAAAACCCCCTCAACAGTAGCCACAAAATGGCGTCGCTTCTAACAGAAGCAAACCGACAAAAACAAAAGGAAAAACGCCACAAAATGGCGTGCTACTTGCACTTACCTATTGCGAAAGTGTTTTTCTTTTGCTGTTAGGTTAACACACTGGAAGCGGAATATACACAGGTTTAAACGCCGTTTGGTAGCCCGCAACTGTTGGGTAATATTATTAATAAAATATATTTCACTTCCGAACGCTTCTGTGCGCGAGAGTCAACTGCAGAGTTACCGTAACTCAGTTACGATCGAAAACTTCAGCTTGATGGGTTGAACTTTTTGTGTTTTTCTTTTATTTTTCCAGTTTTTTAACTTTTTCATTCCAGTCTCTCTCAGCCACGCTCTCTATCCCTTTCGCACGCGCTGGTTTGAGCGAAAAACAAGTTTTGAGTGCTACCGCTGATTGGTTGTCGTGCAACTGAGCCAAAGAGCGGCCAGGAAAGAGAGCATTGAGTTGAGTTGAGTGATTTTGTTTGTGCGAAGGCGTGTTACCTGAGCTGACTGTTAATTAAGCTTAAGTAAGACAACATTTCAATTAAGTTTTTAGCGAACTAATGAGTGCGTGAGTTCATCAGTGGTTATAAAGAGAGTTTAAATAGCTTTATATTCTTTATAATAAAATCTCTCTTGATAAGCTCTTTCTCTCTGGTGAAACAGTAACTTTCTTTCACACATACTTACATAGAAGTGGGCGTGGCCCTGGTCTTGTGGCGCTTTGGGCGGCGCTCTGTCTATCTCGCTTGCTCTTTCACTCATTCTTGCTCTTTTTAGCTGCTCCTCAACCCGTTTTACGCTCAAGTATGTGTGCGAGCGAGAGAGCGTTTAAAAACCAGTGGCAGAGCAAGAGCAGAGCAACTGTATTACGCAGCACCGTTTTTTTTTTATCGGCCCCCACTTTTGCCTCTCCCTTGCTCCCACTTGCTTCTTCTCTTTTTCGTAGCTCCATTTTGTTTTATTTTCGAGGCCTGGGAAACTTTTTTTCACTCGCCTTTCCTTTGGCTTTTGCCGCCTCCGCCTTTTGCTCTGCCTGTCCTCTGCTTCCTCCTCTGCTGCTTGTGTGGCCTCTTTTAGTAGACAAAAAAATAAAACACTAACAACAAAAAAACACCAACACACCAAATATTGATGGTCTGTTTATCTTTTATTTTCAGTGCCTTCGCCATATCTGTTTATCTTTTACGATTTCTCAATGAAAACCGAAAACTGTCTTCATTCAACAAAAATACAAAATAAAAAACTTCATTAACTCTTGTGCGTTTTTAGTTAAGTGAGCTTAAAAAGGATTTGCTTGATCATTTTTTGTTTTAATTAAGTTTTTGCCTGTCCATAAAGTTTAACAAATTATTTTTGCCTTCTTCTGTTGATTTTTTGCTTCTTTTTTTTTTGCATTTTTAAGTGCAATCTGTTCGTTTTTTGAGATTTCAACTCCAATTTTGATGGCTTCATCTCTGTCCGCCTCGCTTTTGTTTTTTCCTTGTCAGTTTTTGTTTCATTTTTTGTTTCTTTGCTCTTTTGGTTAAAATTTGCATTTTTTAAATGGGCAATCAGCAAACTCAAAAAGGAGATATATCGACAATTGTCCAGAGCTTCCTTATGAAGGCGAAACTAATTAGGGAGCTCAAAAATAAAAATAAAATGAGACACAGTTGCAGAAAATAAGAAATCAATTTTGAGAACTCCATTTTCGGGGCCTGGAATGTGATTCAATTTTTAATAAGATATTGAAAGATATTTATTTAAATTATTTTAAAGGAAAAAAGGAGAATAAAAACCTTTTATAATCTTTTGAAAGACAATAAGATGTATCCTCAATATTCATTTTGAAAAATTTGTATAAGTTTCAAGTTATTTTAGGGTCTTAATTTATTTAAATTTTATGGAATGATAAATAATGATGCAACCTGTTGAAACGATAGTAAAGGACATACGATTTTAAGATTTTAAAATATTTTAAACGCCTTTCAAACAATTACAACAGATTGTATACATTTTAAAAATTATTTTAAGTATATATGACTGAAAAATAATAAACTCCTCTTACAATATACAAAGGATTTAAGTCAGAAAAAATTATTTGACGTTTCTTTTCTGAGCAATAACAAATATTTCTATAATTTTATATTGTATACCTCATTAATTTATATTTTATTATATTTATATCTTTCTCACTCCCCAAAATCCTTTCATTTTTAGGACCTCACATTCTTCTAAACCATTTTCTAAACCCATCTATCATCTATTTAACCAATCTGTCATTTCACAATGTCCCTTAACAATATTGCCCAAATTCCTTTTGCCGCAACTTTCCCAATATGTTTTCAATAAAAACGAATTAAGGCCGAAACAAGAATGCTGCGACCGACAGACAGTGCACACAAAAGTATTAAATTTCATTAATTGCCAAAATTAAAAAAGGCAAACAAAATCAGACAACATCAGCAAACAACAAGCAGCAGGGCAACAAATAATAAAAATAAAATATAAAAGAATGGGTGAAAAAAAAATTAAAAATTCATACGGCAGCGATGCGGTCACATAAATTTTGAAGGAGCACAAAAAGACCAGAAAGATCAACCGACAGATGCAAAAAAAATTATAATAAATATATACATAAAGGTAAAAATACAGAGATGAATCTGTAGAAGCGGGTAAAATGTCGAAGACGTGTGGGCGTTGAATGGGATCCGTTTGGGGTTTATTTTTTTGTCATACTGTATCATAAATAAATATGCATATATTTGTTGTTGTTAATAATAATGAAACTGGACCGCAGCCACCGCAGCAAGGCGTTGTCAACAGTTTTTTGGCGAGGATGATGTTGATGATGATGATGATGATGACGATGACGAGGAGGCGGTTGGTTCCATCTTTTCATTTTTTCATCGTCTTCATTTGGCACACGGTAGTTGTCTGAGTTGTCATTTAGCTTCAGTTTGCTCTTGGGCCCTGAATTCAAGGTGTGTTTGGGAATAAGGGGGCCCCATCAGTACACAGAGGGAGAAACGGAAGGTAAAAATATGTAAAGTTTAATAACATTTTCAAGAACGAGTAATCAGAATTCATTGCTAAATTCATTTCAGTTAATTAGCTAGTAAAGATCATAATTCTAAGTTATCGATACAGTTATTTTGAGCAAAATATCTATTCAGTATCGATATATTTATTTGTTTTACCTTCTCTAACTTCACTTCTTTTGCCACTTTGGTCTCTATAATTCGCAAATAATTTTTCTGCAAACGTATTAATAACTTTAAAAATAGGTAAACATATAAAAATCGTAATACCAATATTTTCTACACAATCTTTTAGCTTACACTAAAATTATAAAATCAAATTTGAAAACGACCTTAGATAAGCTTAAAATATTCAGTCTTTGAATCGATAATTATCGAAATTTTTATAAGGCAATTTTATCGAAAAATCAATGCTCAAAAATCTCATAACTTGATCAAAAGACCATTAATTTTAATTCGGAAAGCAGTCCTATTTTAGTTTTTATAAGATTAATAAATCTGCATACTCAATATAAAATTTAAAAAAATACAATTTTTGGCAATTTTAACCAAGTAACCCCTTATAAAATTTTCAAAATTTTGAAAAAAATAAATTTTGACCGAACAGAGCTAGATCGATTCGGCTGTTCATGCTGATCAAGAATATATATGATTTATTGGGTCGGAAATGACTCATTCACTGCTTATTAAGATTTTGACTGAATTTATAATACTTTGCAAGTGTTTTGAATATACCAACTATATTTTCTCCATTTTCGTATCCTTAACTTTTCTATAATACCCTGCTAGGAATATATATTTTTTTCAAGTGCATCTTATCCATTTATCCTAAGCAAAAGTCGTGACTTGATTTATTTTTTCTTTCGGCCCGGACTTGTGTGTTTTCACATAAATTTGAATTATGGTCCCCTCGTAAAGTCGCACCGGGGCTGATGTGTCTATTTTAACAGTTAGTCTTCTCCGCTCGTCGATCTATCAATGAATTCGTAAACTGAATGAACTAACTTGGCCCAAAAAAAACAAAAACAATAAACTTGATCTCCTCATTTGATATGCAGCTTCAACAAAAAAATCTTTCACAGTTTTTATGCTAATTTTGCGTTGTTCGGTTTTCGGTTTCAGTGTGGCGTTCATTGTTCACTCTTTTTTGTGCAGTTGTTGTTGTGTTTTATTTAATTTTAATTTTTATTTCGTAAATTTTAATTTTGTTGTCACTTCTGTGGGAGCAGCACCAGCAGCAGAAGCAAAGGTTTTTCCACTCTACGAATTTGTTATTTTTATTATAATTGAGGTGCGGTTCGGTAGTATTTTCTGCAGAACTCTATGAATCGAACCGATTGTTCAGGCAGCCGCTATAGAAATTAATAAAAATTTATGGTTTATTTGGAATTTTTGTTCAGCTTTTTTTCATTCATTAATTTGCCATAAAGAAGTAGGCAAAGTGTGTGGCAAAAGCTTTTAAAGTTTTGTCAGAAAACAGAAGGGAAACGGAGTCCATTGTTTAAGGTTTTAAATTTAAATAAATATTGATAACTTACTTAGATATTCAGGAAGTTTCCTTAATTCTCTAGAATTTAATTAAGAAATAACTCTTCGAAATCATGTGTCAGTATCCCTCTTGAGAAGGGGTTTCTGTGGCTTAAATGAGTTCAAAAGTAGATTATTGACCATTAAATCACTTTACCACTTGATCTCATCCATATAAATGCATTGTAAGTCGACTCTTATAGCACTTATCACCGACCAATTGATCTCGAAAGGTGTCAACCCATGTCTCTTTGGTTTCTAAATGGAAAATCTCCACCTTAAAAACCCCCTAAATTGTGTGATTTTCTATGGAACACACACAATATCCCCAATTCTAAACAAATTACATCGGCCCACATATATATTTTTTTCACCTGGAATTCTTAGGTGATTTACATTCGATTTAGTTCTTTTGGTCTTTTTTCTTTTCCTTTTTTCTAAGCGCCACACGAACTTCCGTTCCGAACAAAAAATGGGGGATATTATAATCTTAAAGGTGTCGCCTTGCGTGGGTGCCCATGGATTCAATTCGAAATTAATAGTTTAAGGTTAACCCAGGCGACATTAAATACAATGCACTAAGAAAAATTAATCAATTTTCATTCGATTAGTTTCTTAAGAACATTAAAAAATAGGAATGTCGATACTTTCTCGATATTTGAAACATAAGTCGATAAATAAATTGATATTTTCATATTGCTTTAACTGAATTTGTGATAAATCGATATTATTTTTGATATAAAGGATCAAAAAGAGGCAAGTACAATAAAAATTGATCGGTGATATCGATATTTAAAAGTAAAATATCATGTTATTCATTTTCTAAGAATTCGATATATCAGAATTCACGATATTTTCGATATGATATTTCTGTAGTAAGATCATAAGGTGTTTTTTATTGATAAAAGTCCCTAGGTACTTTTTTTGTATATTTTTGTTTTTATTTCCAAGCTCAAATATAAATAACAATATTGTTCCAAGTGTAAATTGAGACCCAAGCACAGTGAAAAGATCACAAACAAAAATGTTTTATTACATTGATTTGCATTTAAATCGATGTTTGGCGGCGGCGTCACTCTTACCAAAATTTGTTGTATGAAATGGGGGCTATATAGAGGGACTTTGAAGGGGCCTCGAAGGGGGCATAGACCGACCGCTGATGATTACGGGCACAGCGAGCGGTCAAAATGTTGACAATGATCCCAGATATCCCACACAGCGTCGAAACCCAACCCAAAAACCCAAAAAATCTTTAAAGTTTTCAATGAAATCGTCGTTTCTTTCTTTTCCCCTCTCAATTCTTTTCGTTTTTCTTCTTTTTTTGTGAATGGTTAGCGCCAATGTTTTCATCCTTCAATTTGAAATCTTTTTTCTTGATATTTTTTCTTTTTTTGTATTATATTAGATCATAAATTATGGAACTTTGCATATATGACAAAACAAATAATTTTTTTTGTCGGTCTGTCGTGCTTCCAGTAGCCCGCCCGCTGGGACTGGAGCCTCCGACTTTGCTAGTTGGGATCGAAATTTATTAGTTTTTCCATTTTTATTGAGAAATTACAAAAGGCGAGGGCATATCCAGGCAAAAGGCTTGGCATATCTCTCTGGGGTAGGTGGCGCCTGCGCTTAGGGATTAGAGATTCTTCCAGAGAGTGAGAAAGAGAGAGAGAGAGACAGAGAGAGAGAGAGATCGGGAAAAAGAGAACGAGAAAGCTACATATAGGCAGAGAGATCCGATTTCGATCCCCTCACGATTTATGCTCACAAAATGCCTTTTAGCCGCAGGGCTAAAAAAGAGTTAAAATAAAAACTATACATTTTTGTTCATTCAAACTAAAGTCGAAAAGGGGCAACAGGTTTACTCTTTTTCTTTGCTTCGATTTCTGTACAGGGAGGCTTGAAGAATTGGGACTAGCTAAAGGATATCCTATATATACTAAAATATATTTATTTCTCCAGCTTGTTAAAATTTTAAAAATATCTTGATAAATTATTTATTCTAGGATTTCGTTTTAAACAACCTCCATGTTATTTGAATCTTTTCTTACATATTTAATTCAGATAAACTCAAGGATCTCTGGATTTAGAAGTCCTATCGATATGAAATTTGGGATGTAGACTTGTGTGATCTCGAAAATATATATATATATAAAAACCTCATGAATTCTGCTGTATTCTAAAAATAAAATGATCGAGTAATCTTTTTTTAACTAAAATTAATGTTTACTATTCTATAGCAATGTTTCTTTCCTACATTTGTCTTAAATTTATCTCTATATAATTATAAATTTCTTTTCACCGAAGTTCACCTGTAAAATAAACAATGAGAAAATGAAACTCATCCCAGTACTCGCAATAACAACAACAAAAACTTACTTGGACAATGAGAGCAAGAGAGTCAGCTGCCTCCCACAAAAAAAAAATCCCCCAAAGCCGAAGCTCAAAGCCGAATGCAAATAAAAACGAAGCTTGAATCAGGCTCAAACCAAAGCAATAACAACAACTACAACAATGGGAGCAGGCCAAAAGAGAGACTTACTGTTGTTGTTGTTGTGGCTGCTGCTGCCAGTCACTCAGTCTCATTGGAATGGAATGGCATCTGCGTTGAGAGAGTGGGAGAGAGCGAGCGAGCAAAAGAGAGAGAGAGAGAGAGAGAAGTCCTACCGTGGGAAATGAACAGTAGCTTTTTGGCTTTTTGCACCGCACCAGCAACAACAATAAAAGCAGTAAAAGCAACACACAGCAACAACAATCGAGTTTACTGACGTTCCTTCCTTCTTCTTCTTTTTCCTCTTCCTCTTCGTCTTCTTCAGCTGCTTCTCCTTCCTTTGTAGCCTTTGTTGTTGGGGGGGGGGGGGCTGAGTGAGCTTTTGCAATTTCACTGCAAGCAGCTCATTGTTTTTGTTGTTGTTGTTGTTGTTTTTTGTTCAGCTCGGTCGGCGCATTTCAAATAAGCCTAATAATAATGCAATTTATGCCAAGTGGAAAGCCCCAGCAGCAAAAAAAAGGAAAGAAACAGTGCAGATGGAGACAGGAGAGAGCGAGATGGAGAGCTAAAGAGTGGGGGAAAGAGAGGAGGTTAAAGGAGGAGGTGGAAGGAGAAAGAGATGGCACTAGGCATTGATAGAGAGAAGTGGTAGGATTTTCAATTTAGTTATTTTTCGAAGTTGTAGCCCAACTTTTTAATTAATTATTATTATTTATTATTATTATCAAACCTGGTTTACATTTTGTTAAACCGCTGCCTGTTTTTCAACCGTGGAAAATTCCCTTATTCATTTTCCTTTGGCTTTTCTACGCGTGTCTGTGTGTTTTGCGTTTGGGAAAAACCTTTTAGCACCTCTGGCCAGGCCATTACAAGCAAATCCTAACAAGTTGCGGGCCACATTTGGCCAAAACAAAGGAAAACACCCAATTTTCCAACTTGCCAACTGGCTTATCTTAGTTACTGGGCCAAAACGGGGACAAACAAAAAATGAAGTTTGGTAAATAGTGTTCTTTTGGGATATTATTTGAGATGAGGGATGCAGTGGTCCAGCACCTCTTTACCACATTTCCAAGGGTTTTCCAGATTCCAGTGAGTTTGGTTAGGTTATGGTTGCGATTACACTGGAAGAAATATTTTCAGCTATTTACTTAATATCTAGTTTTCATATTTTATTAAATATTTGTTTAAAATGTGAATTTTTCACTTGCCAAAAATGTATTTCATTTAGCATACTATTTCTTTTCGAACTGCTTTTATTAAAGCTTTTCTCTCAGTGCACAATTACGCGACGGCGGCGGCGACTTCTGTCAAGTACGTGCGCCATGGGCGAAAGGAGATAGACGATAGACGATAGCGCAAGAGCTGCTGCTTCTATTCTGCTCTAACACTCTCTTGCCGTACCGTTATCTGGAAATGATCATGGAAGGATCGCACAAGCGCGTGTCGTTGTAGGTGTTAGTAAGCGTATGTGTGTGTGTGTTTGTCCGAGGAGCAGATAACAAAGAGGTGATAATTGACCGCCCTTTCGGTTTGTGGCTTGGCAACCAATTACGAAACTTATCAGCGGCAAACGGCGATCGAATCAAACGATCGCCAAAGCGGGCGGGGCAACGCCGGTGGTCCCTCAAGCTATCTCGCTCTAGCCCAAAATACACTGTAATTAAAAAAATACACTTAAAAAAAGGCAGTTTACAATTTAAATATAAGATCGCATAGGAATACTATCCATAATCTGAAAATATATGCATTCTTTGAATCAATATTTATCGATATTTGTATATGACAATTTTACCGAAAAATCAAAGTTTAAAAATCTCATAACTAAGTCAAAATAGCATAAATTTTAATTTCGGTAGCTGTTTTATCTTAGTTTTTATTAGGTTAATAAATCCGCATACTCAATTAATATTTTAAAGAAATTAAAATTTTTGTCAATTTTTGAGATGACAATTTTAACGATTTAACCCCTTAAAAAATTTCCAAATTTTTTAAAAAATTAAATTTTATCCAGACATGGCCAGATCGATTCGGCTGTTGATGCTGATCAAGAATATATATGATTTATAGGGTCGGAAATGATGTTTTATGCTTTTGATTGAAATTATGATACCCTGAAAGGGTATAAAAACATTTTAAAAAATGAAACCGCATTAGGTCAACAATTTTATTTCCTCTCTCTTGCTCTTACTCTAGCATTTCTCCCAGTGTAGATACATATCTCTCTTACAGATCGCGTGTAAACGAGAGCAACCGCACACCCATTCGCAAGGTGTGAAGCGATCGGGCTTGGGACATCCCCAGGGATATAGACATAAAAAAATATATATATTGTATGCTAAGTAGTCCTTATCGGCACCGATTGGTTGGGTTTTATGGATTGTTTGTTACATCGGTGGTTTGCTGATCGCTGATCAACTGCCGCACCACAATGTCCTGATCGTGGGCATGCACCAGCAGAGCCACCTCCAAATTGAGTTGAGCAATGTCCTCCTTTAGCTTGGCAATCGATTTCTTGATCTGTTGGACTGAACCTGGACGATAAGAGAGGAATTAGCACCTTATATAGAGTATTATATGGCATTGTGGTTGGTTTTTGAGGGATTAATTGTATGGGTTCTGAGATTTTTGTTGACCAGAATCAGGGTTTTTAAGATATCTTATCTTTGTAGAGAAAGAAGAGTGAGGAAAGAAAAGGTGTTACTGGTGAAGAAGGTGATCTTAAGTCAGTTATATATCTACTTATTTATTAAGTAATTTTTATAATGAATATATTAAAAATAAAAATTAAAAATATTGCTATCCAAGAGGAATTTAAAATTAATCCTTATATTCACCGGATTATTTAAACAAGTGTAATCTGATTATTAAAGTAATCATTTTAATAATTTTCTTACAAAAAAACAACCCCCTTCCATACTCACTTCCATCGGACATGACTTGTCCTCGTCGCTCCATTTCCTCCTTCTTCAGTTCCTGCTCCATCATGACCTCACTGAGCTGCGCCGTTTGCTTCTCCGTATCCGCCTGGATTTGATTCTGGGCATATTGAATCGTGGATAATTCGATGGATAGTTCCTTAAACTGTTGAATCAGTGGCTGTAGCTCATTATTCAGATGCTTCTCCCGGCTCTCGACTTTCTCCAAACTAAAAGTAAACTCGCTGTGGAGCTTCTTCAGCTGAGCTTGGGTGGTTTCCGATGCCTCTGCTATGTTGCTCCTAAAGGCCTCCATTTGGGTGATGTGCGTCCTCCAGTCACGGGCATCGGCCTTGACAAACACCTTGAGATGTGGTAGCACTCTTTCCAATTCCAAATGCCACTCCTGATGGTCACTTAGCCGGGCATCCAGCTCCTGATTTCGTTCATCCAGATTAACATCGCCAATGGACTTCTTTTGAGGACGATTTAGCCAATTGAGTTGCCGGAAATTATGAGCCTCCAGTTCCATATCACTGTCATCGCTCAAGGCGGCGGCATTCTGTTCATCCTCCAGTTTTTCCAATATAATCTCAGCATTATCCTCGAGATAATCCCCAAGGAACTCCTCCTCCTGGGCAATGTGGAGCCGCTGAAACCCGACCTTGGCCACCTTGCAGGCCTGGGTGGAGAGGACATCCAGGACCATGAGGCAAATAGGTCCGGCTCCGCGTATAAGCTTATTTGGTTGGAAATCCACAGGGACGTCCTGGTAAGTAATTAAATAATTATTATATATTATAAATTTATAGATTTCTTAACCCATTTTTCAGCTTACAATCTCCTCAAGCATTTGTATTATTTTGGCTGCCACTGTATTGGGATCATCATACTCCTGCGGCCGCTCCATATCCTTGCCTAGCTTCTTGCAGAGCCACCAACATATCAAAGTGAACATATAGAATTGCTCACCGGGATTCGTGGCCTTTACAAAGTAAAAACGCGATAAAGGCTTAAGTTTAAATTCCTTTAACAAATGCTTTTCGTAATTGAGTAATTTAAGTTTTTCCAGTAAGTCATCCGATTGAAAGTTTTGCAACTGCTGTTGGGTTTTCTCGCCGGTGACTTCCTCTTGCTGCATTTTAGTTGGTTTTTCTGAAATTTATTTTAACTAAAATGCCACTTTTTGGGGAATGTAAAACAAGTTGTTTTGAAAAACAAAGAAAAGGGTTTCCCTGGTAACCAACAAAATAGTCAAAACAAACGCATGCGCTCAAAGGGGTTGGAAAATATAGCTTTTGTTTTAAAATTAATTATAAAATAAAATCAGACTATGTATATTTTGGTTATTTCAAAAGCAACAAGTTTAGAATTTTAAGTTTTTAACGATAAAAATTCAAATTGTTCTAGTTTTCGCACCCAATTTCCCCTTCTTGATTAAGGTGCGTGTCCATGCTGTTCTTATTAGAGACGTCGGCAAAGCAGTATTATTCTAACCCAATTTGAGAAACCATTACGATATTTCTAGTATAAACTATCGATAACACGATAATTTGATTGTTATCAGCAATGTATTCAACTTTTCCACCCAAGTTAACAACCTTTCCCAAGTTCTCCACTATCAAGCTTTAATTATCGATAAGCCAAAATCCAGCACATTGCACATCGCCTCTACGGAACACATTAGTACTATCGATAGTTACATCGGTGTTGTTGCAGCTCTACAGCGAGGAAAAAATCGAATTTTTGTGTTTTGTGTGCTAGGTAAATGCGAAAAAGAGTGAAAACCCGTGCAGCTTAATCCCCAGCCCGTGCGCCAGCGGTTAGTGTGTGTGCCCCCGAGGGCGGTGAATGTGCGAAAATCGGTCATCAAGTTAAAGGTGCTGGTTGCCCAACGCTGAAATTATGACAAAAAGCACACCAGTATCTCTCACAATCGCATACCAACACACGCAGGCCCACTCGTACACACACACACATGTATGGCTCAGACACCCGCACGCACATATACAGCCGCAGCGCCGCAGCCGAGGAGCTGGGAGAGCTAGAACCTAGAGTTGTCAACGCTGTGCGAGGAATTTCGTCATTGAGCGGTGTATATGGACGTGTGTGTGTGTGTTTGGTGCGTGCCTCGCTCTGAGTGTGTGTGTGCGAGAGTGCGTGCGTGTGTGTTGGTAGTTTGTTCTCTTCTTTGGTAGTAAAACACAAAAGAAAAATCATCGGGGAAAAATGTGAAAAATGTACATAATTCGTAACCCAGTCTGCGGCAAGTGCTCGCCAGCTAGTGCCCGAAAATCGTGCTGAGATGAAACACCGCGCACCGATTGAAAAACTATTACATAAATAGTGCAAAGTGTAAATGTTATTGAAGGCAAAAAAAAAAACGGAGCAGCGAAAAAAAAACGCCGCGCACGCTGTCGTCATCGCTGCTAAAAAAGAAAGAAAGAAGAAAGCGCAAAACGAAAAGCGAGAAAAAAGAGGAAGACCCTCTCTCCAGGTTCCCCCTACCCCCAAAAAGAAAATTACCGAAAACGCGTTACTATTACTATGCCAAAAATTCCTTGATACCGTAACAGAGTGCTAGTGTGTGTGTGAGTGAGTGTGTGTGTGTGTATGTATGGGTGCGAGAGTGATCCCATAGTTTCTCTTATGTACATACTCCACTGTGATGTTTGATGTACACTATACATACGAAGAACCTTTTTTAATATTGTAAATAAACTAATAACGGTTAATAGGCGAGTGGAGTAGGACGAAGGAAGTGGGTGGGAAAAATAGTGCGGGTGCTGCGCCTGTGTGAGTGACCCCTCGTGTCCGTGTGTCGCGTGCTCCGCTGGTGTTGGTATATCAGCCAGCAGGCGAGCGCGTGTGTGCGGCGGCAAGGAGTGTCATGCGTATATTTCCCTCCCACTCCCACTCTCTCTCCCCTCCTCTCCGCACAACAAGAACAACAACAAGAGCCGTAAGGAAGAAAGCAACAAAACAACACAGCGGCAGCAGCAGCAGCTCCTTTGCTCCAACGAGTTTTATCTTGTTTTGCCGTTTTAATCATATGCGGGCGCACAGAGCGGAGGTTAAAACGGGCGAAAGGCAGTAGTAGTAGGAGAGCGAGGAGAGGAGACAATCACGTCATCCAGCCTGCCATGACACACCAACATCAACATCGATACAGTGGGGGCTTTGCGCGTATGAGCTGAGCTTCGATTCCAAAAACAAAACTCGTTTCTAATTGTGTCGTGTTTTGCCTAGCTCTTATTCGTAACGCCAAATTTTGTGGCATACTTCGCGGATCACACATGCAGTGATAACTCGATAAGGAGTACATTTTTGCAAGATTACCAACAATTACAAAGCTTGTGACTTCAAAAAGTATCTTTAATATTGATTTTAGGTCGATTTACACTTTAAATCCTTTTTTCTTTTTAATTAGTCTCTACTTGTTCAGAGAAATATTTTAGAATTAGGAAGATAAAGGAATTTTTAAGTGTATACTATCATTATTGTTCATTTCTGGAAGCCAGTAATTATTACATTTTTAGATTTGATAACAAATTAAATTTTGGTTTGTCTGTAAGGAATTTTTATACAAGATTTAGGACCAGAAATATCTCATTTTGGAAGCAAATTAATAACAAACAGAAAGTAGAAGTAAATTTTCTAAAAAAAAACCTCAATTTAAACGATAACTAAAAACGTTTGTTTTTTAGATATTTTCCCATCTTAAATCCCAGCCTGTTTCCACTGTACTTGCCATCAATGGCCACAACCAACACCACGCATACACGCGCACACCATAAAGTCATTTGAATGAACTTTATTGGCCAGCAACGAAGCCGTGAATTTGATTGTGATGGAGCACAAGCATATTTCTGTAAGCCTTTTAATTAAGGCTATTAAATTGGAACTCTGCTATTTGTTGGCTTTAAAATTTTGCGCTTATTAATATTTTTGTTCATTTACTTGAAGCATCTTAAGTTCGATTTTTGGCCTCAGCTTAAAAACAGCATCGTGAGTGTGTGTGTGCCGCTGCTGCGACTGTGTGTGTGTGTGTGTGCGAAAGTGCGGGAGAGGGAGAGCAAATAAACTGAGTCATGGCTGACGATGACGTTATGCTGCTGCTCTTTTCTACTCTCCACTATATCACTTTATTCCTCTGCTGCCTAACTTGCGGTTAGAGCAATTTGTCTCGAAAGTGTTTATGCTCAAAGTTTGCCAATAAAACGCGAAGGAACGCTAAAACTTTGGCACAAATGTCCGCAAACACACACGCAGAACAGAGAATACCATAACATTTAGCATTCGATTGACCTCGAGGCCAGCAGCAAATCGATAGCATTGTTTTTTTTTTGTTTGTTCTTTCTCCTACGGAATCGATAACATGCCACTTGCCACCCGCCTTTCTCCAATAAGTGACAAGCTTGGAGACTAAAGATGATTCAATTCAATTTGATTTGAAAGTGAGTTGCGCTGAAATTAGGATTTTGAATTATTCTTTAATTAAATTCTGAAAAAACAAGCTTAAAGATTTTTTAAAAAATTTGAAAGCACTAAATTCCTTATTATGTAACTCTAAAGTTTTATTAATCAAAAAAGAAAGCAAAGGATATTAAAGTGGTAACTTTCAACTGTTCCTGATAAAACACAAGTTTGCCAAATATAGGCCATAAATTTCCTATAATCAAAAAGCTTTTTATTAATATTTTTTATCAATTTCCAGGGGATTAAAAATATTAAATAAAATACCTATTGTCAGCATTGTCGTCACAGAAATTGATGTCAACAATTGTAGTGCTCATAACTTTAATCCAAATTGTACAGATAATTATATAGATAGGAATATTTTTATGGAAATGAAATCAAAATGTGTAGGAAATTTTTACAACATTTTCCGTTTGTTGATATTGACACAGGCACAGGATATTGAAAATAAAACCAGATTTTTAAGGAACAAATACAAAATACAGGTGATCACAAATTGACATTGATATTTTCATAATTATCTAGCTCAATTTTATAATTATTTGGCCACTAAATCCGATAGGATTAGGAACTCTTTCTGTGTGCGTTACACCTTCGTTAAATACTATATACCCTTGATCGTTACGCTCAGCGGATGAGCAGCAAAACAGCTGATTTCATATTTGTTCTCGCAAATTTGTAAAAATAAATACTGCTGACCAATAATAAATGCGACGAGACGATTGTTCCGCAACCCCCACCGGACCCGACCATGCCGAATTAGCAAAAAAGATGGATATATTTATGAGCGAACCGAACAGAACCGCCCGAAACCAGCCAGTAGAACCGATGGATATGGATCGGATCGGATCGGATGGGAGCATCGGTTGGTTGGGTTGGTCTGGGCCTCTGGGACGGAACTCAGTGACTGGGCGGCGGGACAATCTGACGTCGTTGCTTCATCATAATATAATATTATATCATGTAGCAGTATCAGCAGATAAGTTCGGAACGGAACCGGGAGACCAGTATTTGTTTAAAGTACTGCATAAAGAGGTTTATCTTAATACGAGATATAATGAGGGTAGGAGATTCGTGGCACGTTACGGAAACATTTCATTTCAGTAAACAAAAAATTGAGATTCCTCAGCGAGGCTCAAGTGTTGGCCATTCGGCATAATTTGTAGGTCTAGAATTTTTGAAATAAATGTTTTTCTAGCTTTAATTTGATTGCTTTAAAGTTTTGGTACAAGTTTAGAATTCCCTATATCAGAAATGAATTATTTAATGTTTTAATTTCATTTAAAATTCAATTAAATATTCAAAAATTAAGGAATTTGTGCCGAATGATTTATTTGTTCAATATTTAAAACATTTTCCCGCTAAACTTTAGTCAACGCTGACTACGCTGACTCCTCGTCTTTCCTTATCTCATTCTCTAACTCAGTGTTTGTCTTCCCGCATTGATAAGCCTGAAAATAGTTCAACTGTCGCCTCATCCGCAGTAGGAAATTCTAGAAATGATAGATCAAGGCAGCACCTATTGTTATCAAGCTTTATGCAGACGTCATGCAGTGAGGCAACCGGAATGTTATTTGCTTCAATCATCAACTAATTGGTCGTAATTATATTCAGGCGATCTTCATACAGTCATAGCTGTTAAATTTCAATACATTTTGAGGATTGACTCAGTATCGCTAAAGTGTCAGTTCATGCTGAATCAAGTGTTTACACTTGTGCTTTATACTTACATATCACATTGTCATATATATTTTAAAAGACTTTTAAGTATATATTAATTCTTGATAAAGCAAGTTGTTTTGTGCTCGTCTTGCTATTTTATTTTTAAAAATTTTTTTAAATGATTGGCAATATTTGTCAGTCTACAGGTTGTATTTTAGGAATGGAATAGGAATAGGAATAGGAAAATCATATATTTTCATAATTAATTTAAATTCTATATAATTTAAAAGAAATTAAATAATCTTAGTAATTTTAAACAAATCACAAAGATCGATTTAAAAAATCCATCTAAAATTGTTCTAGGACTACCTTGGCAGCTCAATAATTTTATTGCATACTTTGAAGCATACTTTATAAGGATATCAAGTCCTATTCATAGAATTGTTATAATCTGAATCAATGCCCTTAAATTAGGGATCTAAAAAGTTGTAGAAATTATGTTCTAAAATTCCTAGTTTCTCAGCCTATCCAAATAATTTCTGACCATAAAAATACAGTCGAGTCCCGATAATTCGAAATGGCAAGGGGATCACTTTTTTTACGAATTAGACGGGAATTCGATTTATCGAGATTTCTATTTAAAGGGGCTCAAAAATGAAAGAGTCGAATAAACGGGGTACTTACATTTCACATCATGTTTACATATGTGTTTAGCTTTATTAAAATTAAACAAACATAATAAATATGTACATTCATGTGTACGTTTTTCAAATTAAAGGAAAATTAAACAAAAAATTAACAAACAAAATTAAGCAGAAACATTAAATTATTAAAAACGAAATTTCAAGCTTTAAAATAATTGGTAATTTTTGATTGCTTCGTGTTTTTTTCTTTTATTTTTTCCATTGCGTTTTCTAAACCTATTAGGTTGTCAAACACACTATTTGGCACATCATGAGTCGAAAAATAATGTTTAAGTTGAGGAATTAATGCTCTGGTTTGTAAATTCTATAAAATTTCTTCTCCGTTCTGATTTCTGCAAAATTTAACAAAATATTTCGCATCGCATTACGATTTATAAGACGTTTCGAAACAAAATTACTATTTATAAGAGGTTCAATATTCTTTGCGTTGCGCCAAATACTACGAATTAACGAGGGGACCAAAATGTATGGAATTTTTACGAATTAACGAGTTTTTTTCAAGGGGACAGAATTTTTTACGAATTATCGCGATTTTCGATTTAGCGGGGTACGAATTATCGGGATTCGACTGTATCTTTAAAAAACAGCCATAAAGCAAGATACAATATCTTGGAGACCTAAAATCTCTTGGGGACTGCAGGTACTTTGCCATCGCTGCGGACCTTAGCCGTCTTTCGCCATTTTATGTAATACCCGTAATCGGCCTGGTCAAGATAACGGCTGAACTATTAAGATAAGACCGCGACGACCGACCAAGTGTATATCAAACTGAAATCACTGTGCGTCGACGTCGTTGCCAGTTGCCAGCTGCTGCTGCTGCTGCTGCTGCCGCTGTCGCTGCGGTCAGCGGCGACGTCGACCGAGGCAGCGACCGCGACTGTGTGGAGGCGGCTGGCTATACGGGCTACTCTAGCCCGCTGGTCATGTGTGCGGTTCAGTCTGCTCGCTAAATTCGCTCCGTTCGGCTCTGTGTTCGTTCGCCTCGTTCGCTGTATTCGCCTCGATTCGCCAAATTCGCCCACTTTTGTGTTCACCGTTGTCCAACAACAACAACAACAACAACAACAAGTATAACAACTAACCTTACCTTACGGGATTAGCAAGCAAGAACAACAACAACAACGGCTTTTGGCCAAAAAGCAGCTAGAAATTGTTGCGCTCCTTGTGTAAATCATAATTATTTGCTCTTTCTGTGCCGCTCTCTCACTCCAACACTCTCTTTCTCTCTCTCTAGTGTGTCTAGCCAGAAAAAAATAGTATTTTCGTCGTCAATGTGCCATAATTTCTTTTTTCGGTTTGGCTAGTACAAAAAAAAAAAAAATAGAAGAAAAATCGAAGAAAAAAAATCGTGAAATAGAATTTTTGGACTGGGACAAAATTTCATGGCGTGTGTGTATGTGCGTGTGACTGTGTGTGCGGTGGGAGCTTTTCCGTTTTGTGCGTGAAAATAAAGCTGAGAAAGTTAACGGTAAATTAGCACCCCCATCCCCCTTAAGTGGCTAGCACGTGCAGTAAAAAAAAGAATGAAGAACGAGACAAAAAAGAAAGAATAGAAAAAAAACCAAAGAACGATAGAAAGAGACACACAAAGAGCAACAAAAAATTGTGAAGAAATTATATTTAGTTGAATGTTAAATGTTGTTCGTTTGGCTTTCGTTTTGCTTTTCGGTTTTCTGTTCGCCGCCACATCCTTGATTCTGATTTTGCCTTTCTTCTTCCTCTCTTTCCCTCTCTTTGGTTCGCTGTTTTACCAACTTTTTATTTTGAAATTTATGTATTTTGAAAAGCGTTCCCTCTCCTCTCCACTTTTCCTCTTTTTTCATTCACTGATTTGTTGCAAAAATCATAAAATTAAACCGAACGAAAGACAGATACAAAACAACAGTGAAAAAAGGTTGAAGAAAAAGTTTGCCTTCAAAAACCGCGAAATATAAATGGAAAAATTAAAAATTTCATCAACATTTTATTTGCCAAATTCTAGCTACATGAATTAAGAACCAAAAATAGGAAAATAAAAGCTGGTTGAATAATAATATTTATAATAATAATTCAAGAAAAGTTACAAAAATTCGTATTCAAGCAAAACACCAAAAGGAAAATCCGAAACCGAAAAAGAAAACCAACCAACAACAAACGACATCAACAGCATCAACTAAATATCAAATTAAATAACTAAGCCTAATAACGTATACATTTAAAGATCTATTTATAAATTAATATTTACCATAATGATTTAGTAAGTTAAGCTTAAAGTACAAAACAAAAAGAAAGGAAAAGAAAACACAACAACTACAACCACAACAACCAACAACAACAACAACAACACAAAACCAACAACTAAGAAATAACCAACAACAAATTCAAAATATAAGAAAAAAAATCAATCATTCAACGGAGTAAAGTTAGTAAAAAAATCCATACTAAATGCAAATGACAAGGAAATAACGAAAACGACACCATATAATAAACCAGCAGGAGGAGCAGCAGCAGCAGGAGCAGGATAATAACAACAACAACATCGGCAGCATAATTAATAACAACCAACAAACAACAACGGATCAATACCAAAGATGGAGGCAAAATTCTTGGCTAGCGCTCTTTCATTCCTCTCGATATTTTTAGCGATTCATGCTCAATCAAATGGTAAGTACAAAAGCAACAATAAGCACATATATTTACCACCCCCCTATAAAAGTACAATAAGCCTAATAATAATAATTATAAAAATAATAATAATACTAATGACGATAACGATAATAAACAAAGGAAAAGCCCCTCTGTTTTAACCCATAAGTTGGCCCCCTTTCATGTATTTGTCTATAACCGAAAGCACCCGAGGATGAAAGGAATAAAGGCTATATAGAAATTGTATGTGCAAACTGCAGCTGTGATAGCGCAGAAATTGCAAAACAGAACAGAACCCCTGGCCGAACAAAAGCAAAACAAAGCAGGAGAAAACCAAAAGGGAAATAAATAAAAACAGCAGATTGTATATATGCGGTTTACTATAACACCCCACTCGAAAGAGCCCTGGCCCGGTCCGGCCCTTCTAACCTTAAACCCCCAAACAACACCTACACAAACCGGAGACGCCCCCTAATTGTTCCTCCTCCCCTGAAAAGGGAAAATAAAAAAAAAAAAAAAATACCCACATATGGGAGAGCGCTTTTCCCCCCACGACCCCCACCACTTTTTACCCATTTTCCAAGTTTACCACCCAACACCAGCAACAATAACAGATGCAAACAGTATTGAATAAGAGGGGTTCAGGTCTCGTGACACGAGTCGATGACATCAGTGGACAATGAGTTTAGCAAAAAATAATACAATTAATAAAACAGAGAAGCTGAGAAAGCTATCAAAGATATATAGAAATGTGAAAACAATCGAATTAATCGAGCAGAAAATATGAGGTCAGCTTAGAAATCGAAGTAATCGAAATGGAGAAAATTTAGTTATCAAAGTAGCTAATATTTAATTAAAAGTGATTGAAAAATCTAAAATCAAAGAGAAAGAAGAAAGGTGACTTTAATTATTTAAAATTTCTTAAGTTTTCTCTCGAATCTTCAAAGTTATGGAAAGTTTAGTTAATTTAGTCATCGAATAAGAATTCTTAAACCTAAGACAATAAATCTTTGCTTTTTTCAATTTTAAAATTAATACTTTAAGGGAAACTTTAAATACTTGTAAAAAAGGGAAACTAAAAGAATTCAATTATTCCCAAATAAAATATGTAAACCTAATTTACAATAATAATTGCATATTTCAACTGAACCGAAAAACAGTTACATATTTTCGCCCACGTTCTCAGCTCTGAGAGCCACGAAATGAACAATTTTACATTCCTTCTTGGCCCGGCTTTTGTGTATTCTCTTTTCAACATTGCAAGTGCCCCTCCCCTTTCTTTCGAGAAATGGCCAAAGCCCGCCCACTTTGGACGAGGTCTCTTCTGCTGGACACTCTACTGTTTTGGCCTTTGGTCAAGCGGACTTGGATATTTTTTCGTGTTCGCTTTTTATAGTTCATATTGTTGGCTTGGATGGGTTGGACCTGGTCTAGTATATATATCGGACATTGTTGCTTATTTTTTATTTTTTTTTTTACCCCTGCACGCGCCCTCATTCATTTGATTTTCAATTTTCCACACAATTGCAAATAGAGAACGCAAAGGCGGACGACGAGAAGAGTATCAAGTTCATTTCTGTTTTATTTTAGAGGGGGAATCGCCGGAGAATCTTTAAAAACAGTATTTTGATACCCTTGCCGGGTATTTAAGTTCCAGTCAGAAGCTTGTAACGCTGAGAAGGAGTCATTTCCGACCCTATAAATAATATATATTCTTGATCAGCAGAAAAGGCGATTCAATCTGGCTATGTCCGACTAAAATTTAATTTTTTCAAAATTTTAAAAATTTGTTAAGGGTTACATTGTTTAAAATTTTTTAAAAAAATTATAAAAATTCGAATTTCTATTGAGTATGCAGATTTATTAACCTAATAAAAACTTACATGGGAAAGCTTTTCGAATTAAAATTAATGCTTTTTTGGCTTAGTTATAGGTTTTTAAAACTTTGATTTATCGAAAAAATTGCCATTTCAAAATATCGATAAATAGAGATTCAAATAAAGCGTATAGTTTAAGCTTAGTTAGGATTGATTTCCGAGTTTCAAGGGTATAAAAAGTTCGACTTCCCAAAGTTAGTTTCCTTTCTTGTTGTTGTTGTTTAGCTTTAAGTCGATTTTTACATGCGGTCCAATAATTACGGCCTGTGTATGAGTGTGTGTGTCTCTGTCTCTGTTTCTGTTTCTGTTTGCCCCCGCATTATGTTTATATTAACTTCAGCGACTGCCGGCGAACCGAAGCGAACAGATTTTCTTATTTTTCGATTTACCGATTTACCGATACGTACCCGATACTTTTGTTTACATTGGAAAATGGCTCGGCTTCCCTCCCGCTGCATCCCATATACCAGATATCTCTCGGACCCGGGCCATGTTCCATCTATTTATTATTCTATGCATACTATCCATTTACCTATTCTACTTTATTCCATCCATCTATCCGTCTGGCTCACTACCAAAACCTACGTATGTTCATGAATTTTGATTTCTTTTTTTTTTTTGTTTTGTTTTATTTTATTTTGTTTCGTACATTATTTAGCCCCATGCAGCTATTTTCACATTCAAGGTGTATTAATTGAGTATTTTTTTTTTTTTTGTTCTTGCTTGGCTCTGTTCATATGTTATAGCATTTATTCATAGTTGATTGAGGGTATTCGTTTTTATAGAAAGAGAGAGAGAGAGAGAGAGAAAGAGAGACGGGAAGAGGTTTCACGGTTTAAAAGGCAGGGCATAAATAATTTAAGGTTATTTTCATGCCTTTATTAGGTTCTGTGATTGATTTATTGAATAATTTATGCTTGAGCGTAAACTGTGTGTCGCTGAATGAATCAAGTACTTTTAAAATCCTTTAACTTAATTAATATCTTAAGGGTTAAATGGATTTATTGATTAAATTATAAGGTTTGCACAGGTAATTACTCAATTGTCTTTAAAATTATCAAGGAAAATGAAGAATATCTTAAAGGATTAAATGTTTTAAGGTTTCTTTTTAAAATAGGTATATTAATCATTGTCATTTGACCTCTATTGGCCTCCTATTTAGTTTTTCCTTTTTGCACATGTACAATATTTTCATAGATTTTTCAAATTGTTTACGTAAATACGCTTATGCCAAATAAAAGAAATTTCCATATACACACATACACATATATATATAATTTTTTTTTGGGGAAAAAGGAGGGAAAACTCAGCTAGCCTTCAGGGACTTGGGGCAGAACAGTTGTGAATGTACATGTGTTTGCACTACATGAATCACTTTGAGTTCCTGGGGGGCAGGCAGGCAGGCAGGCCAATATTAAAAAGCATTCCTTTGTCTACACGCTGACTTTTCCCCCCCGCCCCATTCCACTTCAAAGCAATTTTCAGCTAGTGGCGGAAAAACCACGTGTTGTCCAGGTGTTTATGCTGCGGCCAAATGTGCGAAGAAGACGCTGAAAATAATGTTGCTCTTCTCCTCCCTTGCTCTGTTCCGGCTCAGGAATATTCCCTAGGTCTTGTCACATATATTCTTTATTTATTTTATTTATTTTTTTGTTGGTTGATTTTTTTTTTGTTTTTGTGGAATTTTCGAGCAGGTGAAATGCCTTGGCAAGTGCTTTCATTTTTGGCTGTTGACTGCGCACATTCGGCTAACCAGTTTCATACTGCCATGTTTATTTAATGACGTTTTCATTACATTAATAAATGTCAAATATTTAAATTTCGGCTCACCCAGCCAAAAAAGGAAGCCAAAGTAAACAAGGAGCGTAAAACGAAACCCATGCACAGTGGCTGGAAAATTGTTAAAAACAGTACAAGATTTTAGTTAATTTATGGATTTAAGGCTTAAGTTATGAACTTAAAATAATAAATATACTTAAATTGATAGTTAGAAAATATTTTCTAACTCTAAAACGATTTTTAAATGAATTAAAAATGGTCTAAGTAATTTTTTCTATCTCACAAAGAACTTTTAAGAAGTTTATGTAAGTTTTGATATAATTTTTAAGCAGTTTCTTAGCATATTGTTAAAAATAGATTTCAAGTGGTTGCTACACATTCAAGTTGATTTATTACTTAATAAAACCAACATATTGCTGGCCGCCTTGTTAAAAGTTTTTATCCTCAAACAAAACTATAATAATATCTCTCCTGGGTTTGATTTGTGCAAATATACTTCCATATCTTATGACGGGCACTTGTGTTCTGGACATAAATCATATTCGTACCAAAAAATCCCACCCTCTGTCCCCATTTCAAGGGGATTTCCCTTTAACTCCTTGAACTGCTACCCCATAATTCAATGTGGGACTCTTTCCTCAGTTCCTTTTTGCTTTTGCTGCATTTGCTATAAAAATACATTACAAAAGGCACAGATTGTCTTGGGTATCTGCATTTTGCATTGAATCTGAGATGATTTGTGCCGAGATACGAGAGCCCCAGAGGTGTATGGGCATGCGGTGTGGGTGTGTGCTGTGTGTGTTTTGCCTCTTTTGCGAAAACATTATTTTTATTAAGACAATAAACATGAAATGTAATTTCCCTTTCAATGTCATCGTTGGCGTTGGCTTCAGCTTCAGTGTTCAGTGTTTGGATTCACAGTGGGTTGGGTGATTTTTACATCGCAACACAGAGGACACAGAGGGAAAGGCGTCACATTGAAAGGAAGAAAGGCTTGGGCTTGGGCTTGGGCATGGCATTTTCACTGTGCTCCATATAGTGTGGCATAGTGTGGGCGTGGCATTGGCTTCCCCTCGCTTTCCCGATTGCACATTGTCTGGAATTCACCGATTGCAGTGGAAAACTCTTGCCTCTCTTGTCCGCTGGCTGTCTCTGTCTCCGTTTTCATGGCTGATGGTGGGCGCACATTCTGCACTGTTCTTCATTCTATGCTACTGCTACTACTGCTCGTTCTTCTCATTCTTCAATATACATATAGAGGTTGCCTTGTGTTTCCGGTCCGTACCAGATAATGGTTGCTTAAACAGGGCACGTCCATAAATGCATATACGTTGGGGCATTGTAAGTATGTCTTGTACACTGCAGAAAAAAAACACCTAAGCTAGGAGAAAAGAAAGAAAAGATAGCTGGAATGTACTTACCATTAAATACCCGGTTTTGTTGGTAGAAAGTAAGGCTTTAAAGGATCTCACTGATTGTCATGGGTATATTATAAAGATTTAAAATACAATATTTTATTTTGATTATTATAATATCTATAAGATCATTCATTTATTAGGTTTATTACAATACTTTATGATTAAAAGCCTAAAAAACATTTCGGTATTTTAAGTTCTTTGACTTATTCGAGGCATGATCTTTTATTTGAACCAAATAAGTTAAGATTTGACCGAAACAAAATCCTTATCAATAATACCTCATTTATTAAACTTAAATATACAATTCAGTTTGTTTTCCTCAGACAATCAGTGTGCATTTCTGCATTTCTCCTCAGATAAATACAGGAAACTATTTGCATAATTTGTGTTTACAATTAAACCATAATATAATTTGTATGCTAGATTAAATCTAGACGAAAATTTCATTATAATATTGCAAAAGCAGCATTTCAGCATATCTTTATCGCATACATTTGCCAAATTAATTAAGGTCTCGTGACGCAAAAGGAGCTCTCGACTCTCTCTCTCTCTCTCTTAGTTTTATGACGCAAAATCAAAAAATTTAGCAACCTTGACTTTTGTTTGGCCTTGTATTTCTCTCAGTGTATGCAAATGCGTGTGCACCTTTTGCAGCGCTGCATTTCCCTGCTAATTTACTGAATCATTGAAGGAGGAAGAGGCGGGAGCGCGCACAAAAACAAAGTTGTATTTTAACGCTCTTATCTATTTATCACCACCACCACCCCCTCCGAAACCGCTCTCCCCCCTCTCTTTTGACTTTATGGTTGTTGCTCTTTTATTAGCAGGTACCCGATAAAAGCTTAAAGTTCACATTTAACAACAGACCTTTCCGAGGCTAATGTTATTCGTTCTATTTGCCATTTGTGTGTGCGTGGCCCGCCTTTGTTATAAGGCTAAAGTATTAATATTTAAAAATAAATATAGTGTTAGTCTTTATGATTTTTTTTTTGTTATTTTCTGCGTGAGAACAATATAAAAATATACATACCTTAACGTTTGGTGTGTGTATTTTTGCAGCTCTTGATATTTGCTCTTAAAATATTCCTCCTTCGAAATGTCAAGTTTTCATTCGTTTTTCATCCTTTTGTTCTCTTTTTTATTTTTTTGCACTTAAAGACAATTGCGTATGGTTCCACTGTGCATCATCCAAATATATATATAAATGTATAGATATATATGGGTATATATAAAAATATATACAAATATCTGTGTATAGATTATATAGATGTGAGTATTTCGAATGTCTGACTGTCTGCCAGAAGTGCTTTGGCGACCTTTGTTGTTGCTGCTTCTGCTTCTGCCTCTCTCTCTCTTTGTTTGACTTTTCATCGGGAAAGCAATGCCAAAGCGAAGAGTCGCCAACGAAACGTCACCGAGGAAAATGCCTCAGCTTTTCCCCTTTGGACGCCCCAATCAATCAGAAAGCAAAAAGAGCCCCCGTTTGACCGGCCCGTGGAGCATATATTCCACTTTATTCTCTCGTCTTCCCTTCACTTCACTTCTTTTTTTTTAGTCGTTTTTCCTGAAATATTTTCTTTTTCCTTCTTTTTTTTTGAGTGACTGTCTGGGAATTGTTGTCGCTATATTTCCACGAAAAGCCAGTGCAGACGTTGAAAAGTGAGGAATTTTTCCATTGTGTCGACCGGGTGAACCACCGACTTGTACAAGGAAATATGGCAGGGAAAAGAAAGAAAATTTACAGGATATTTGTGGCTAGAAATCTAGAAATTCAATTGATTATATTATATATTTTCATTTAAATTAATTCATTTAGATTTCAATAACAAAGTCACAAAACACAATTTAGAACAAAGAAAGTGATTATATGAATATTTTATTTGCTTTGCTTTGGGATTTCAATTAACATTTTGAAACAAGTATTTGTTGACATATCGAAGCTATATATATTTCTATATGTGTTGTGTGTATGTATAGAAACAATATTGATAAGGCTTTGGAAAAAACAACTTTATCGCTTGTACTCGGCCTTACTGGCATTGACTGCTGGCTGTTCCGCTGCCCTCCCAGGGGCGACCAGAAGGCGCCTTTGTCTTAGGGTTCAAAAGTACAGGCTGGGGACCATTAAATGAAATAAAAACAGTGACGATTCAGTACAAGCAACATGGAACATGGTACTCAGCTATAAATTACGTCAATTTTCTAGAGCAATTGCTTCTCCAGCAATGATCAATTAAAAAGCGTTACCACATCCATCAGCATTCACTGTGCGGGGCAATAATATTTTTTTTTACAAGTACCATAAATACATAAATAAATTGGCAACTGTGTGCCTGTGTGTTTTGATACATTTGTTGTATTTGTCGATTTAGTTTTCTTTTCTTCACATCACATCAATTTGCGTTTCGTATTCAATTGTGCCAAAGCCAATAATAATTGACATAAATGGCGCATCCAGGGGGTAGGGCGAGGAGCTGGCAGGAATCTATATTATAGTCTTGAAGGGAAAAAAAAGATATAGATGATGCCTCGGGGCGAATCGAAACTAAACGAAACGAAAGCAGGGCATCACAATCGGCATTCAAATGAAATATTCAAGAAAAACTGGCAGACATTCGAATGCGGAGCCAACAAATTATTGATCAATTCTGATGGGCCCGTGACGTATGTATGCAAATCGCAATGATTTTTCCTTTATATTTTTTTTTATAAACAATGATCACACTGACAGTGTCTAACAATAATATATAAAAACAAGAACGGAAGCTAACTTCGGCACGCCAAAGTATATATACCCTTGCAGATTGAAATTCAATCACTTGGAATTGATAAAATATAAATTATAAATATTTATGTTAATAAACAATAAAGTAATGCTTGCTGTCATTTTATTCATCGTTTGTATGGAAGCTATATGATATAGTTGTCCAATTTTCATAACATTTAACAAAAAATTTAAGATTAATATATAAGGGCTATATTTCAAGTTTAATGAAATTCTGTTGGAAACTGGTAAAGTTATAATTTTTTTTCTTAAAATTTTCCGATCGTTTCTATGGCAGCTATATATATATATATGTATGTATGTATATATATAGTCCACCGATTCGGCATGCCCCGATTTATATACTAGTAAAATTATATAGAAGAATAACTCAATAGTTTTATTCAAATAATTAAATTTGTTCCAAAACAAATTTCGCACATCTGTACTTATGATTCTCAACTGGTTCTAACATCCCCGGAACGAAGTGACTGCTGCCGGCCAAGTCTTAGAAATGTGTTGTGTTACAAAAGTTGCAAGTCATTGTTTATTAGTGTTCAAAGTTAGTAACTGATCATACAAACATACTTACTGGTCATAGATAGTTGCTGTTCAGAGTTACTTACTGCTCATAGGTAATTACTGATCATAGTTACTTACTGGTCATAGATACTTAGTGATCATAGTTACTTAGTGCTCATATTTAATTACTGATTATAGCTATGCCTGCTCTTAAGTATGCTCCAAAACAAATCTCGCACATCTGTACTTATGATTCTCAACTGGTTCTAACATCCCCGGAACGAAGTGACTGCTGCCGGCCAAGTCTTTGAAATGTGTTGTGTTACAAAAGTTGCAAGTCATTGTTTATTAGTGCTCAAAGTTAGTAACTGATTATACATACATACTTACTGGTCATAGATAGTTGCTGTTTAGAGTTACTTACTACTCATAGTTACTTACTGGCGAAATATACTTTCTAATCCTCTACACTTAACAACCATATTATATTATATTATATATTTTATTTTAAAGAAATTTAATACATAATCATATTAACCTTGAAACAGCAACAATTTCAAACATCTTCATTTATATTCCCTCTACATATGACCATTAAATGTCTTAATACCCATATGTATCTACAAGATACAAAGATACCCGATTCCCTGTTCCGGGTTCGCTCGTTTTTTCCATGGCCAAGCACAGAAAACCGCCACTAGAGAGGCTGAAATTAAATTTAGCCAATGTTTATTTCGTTTAATTAGACACAGCAACTGCAAGCAAATAAAATATTTATGTACAGACACAAGGCAAAAGGCAGAAGGCACAGACAGCATTTAAAGAAGATATTCATTCCCATGTTATTTCTACATACTTGAAAACGTTAAACAAGTGTTTTGTTAATGTTTGTTTGCTTTAAATACGTCTAATGTGCATTTCGTCCGACAAAACAAGAACATAGAAAAAGAAATCCCAAAAGGCCAAAAGCCAAACGGATAAATGAATGAGGGAACATTTTTCAAGTTCTTTTTTTTAATACCCTTCCAAGGTATAAATCATTAATATTCTTGATCAGCATCGATAGCCGAGTCGATCTAGCTATGTTCGGCTACAATTTAAGTTTTTTAAATTTTAATAACTATACAAGGGGTTACATCATTAAAATTTCCAAAAATAGATAAAAATTCTAATATTTTTAAATTTTATATTGGTGCAGATTTATTAACCTAATAAGAACTAACATGGGACAGCTTTCCGAGTCAAAATTAATAATTATTTGGCTGATTTTTGAGTTTTTAAAGCCAATGAAATTATCATATCAAAATATCGATTCAAAGAATGCGAATTATTCAAGATTAGTTATTATATGTTTCAAATTCGATCCAATTTTGCTTGCAAGCTGCAAGGGTATATAAATTTCTGCTAACTAAAGTTAGTTTTCTTTTATGTTTTTCTTAGTTTTCCCCATGTGCCAATAGAGATTGTATTTATATCATTTAATTCCCAATGTTATCTGATGGCTATTGGCCATTTGGGGGACTTGACTCTGGGGAAGGCTTAAATATTAAATAGATTTCAACATTGATTTATATTGTAATGGATTAAACTTAATTAGAGGTACTTCCTGAATAACTAATGAAGGTTTTTAATGTACTTTAGAAGTTAATTTCACATTGGCCTAACCGTATCTTAAAGTTAAATACATAACCCTATAGGAAACGTATGAAAACGGTGTTGTGTTTATTAGATAATTTATATTTATTTGTACTTCTCAAAAAATTATTATAGTAAAGATAAATATAACACCTATTAAGAAAGTTTCTTAACAATTTACACAGATTTTTAGTAAAAAACTATCATTTTCACACCTTTAATTTTGAATATAAGTAATAATAAACCCTTAGAAACACTAAAGCAAAAGATTAAACGTGTTAATAAAGTCCTTTTTGGTCATCCTATGCATTTGTTGCTATTTCAAACTTGTTTCCCTGAAGCTTGTGCCAATTTATCTGCTTTAAAAGTTAACTTCAGACTGCAATTGCAACTGCAACAGTTGTAATTCTTTTTGTTGGTGTGTTTGCTTTGCGTGTGGTCTTGCTATAGCTTTTGTTGTTTTTTGGTTAAACTGCACAACTTTTCAAACACACACACACGCACACATGCGGCACATTCGGTGTGTGAGAGATACTCTGCATGTAGGGAAATAAGGGGGAAAATGTTGGTTTTTAGGCAGTATAGACATATCGCACGGTTAACGCTACGAGAGCGCGCCTCATCATTTTCATTTTGGGCTTCGTTTGCTAATTTTAAAATAGACAAACAATTTTTTATTTCAATTTACAGCAGAGCGAGTAGCAAGCAGCAGCCACACGCACACTGGCTGGGCGAGCAAACACACACACATGCTGCCCATGGATGCTGTATAGTATAAACCCGCACAGAAGCCACTAGACACATGACTGGCGTCCCCCTCCCAGCTCTGGTCTCCTGGCCAGAATCTCATCCATTCCCCATTGTGTTTGCAGCAACTGAACTCGCTCGCTTGCTCGCGTAACCCGGCTGCGTATTTAAATATTTATTTATAAATCTCTGGCTGATTATGATAAGCATGATAATAATAATCACAATAATGGTTAGTTGGCGCATTTTAAAAGTGACACCTACCTACACCAACCCTGCTCCTCCTCCTCCTGCCATCCCCCCCTCATTATTATTTGTTCTCCCTCGTTTGCCGCTGCTGTCATTTAAATTACTTTGTTTTTGCTCGCATTACGGCGCGAGTATCTGTATCTGATTGCCGAGTATCTGTAGTCGAATGTATCTGTGTGTTGTCAAGTGTGTCTCTCTCTCTGTGTGTGTGTGTGTGACGAGTTCTTTGCATTTAATTGACATTTCTCATGCAATTTAGTTAATGAACTCTCAAACAGCCCAGGCATTCACTTTGTCTTTGCCTTTCGCGTTCACTGACCCATCGATGACTGGACGGACGGATCGATCGATCGATCGATGCCTCAATTGAGTCAATCAGTCAGCCACTTGAAATATTGAACGTTTTCCGAAAAAATCTATTATATAATTAGACAGAAAAAATCATTCGAGGAAGCAAGCAAGAGATTTTCGAGGGCAAATCGCTTGGGATTATAATGGGAAATGTAATTGTTATAAATTTATTAATTAAACACAAACAAGTTGGAATATTATTTGATATATTTACTATTTAAATAGAGTATTTTAATAGATTATATTTACTTTATGGTAACTATTTTTATTTCTCTTAGAATGTGTGAAGAAAATTTTATAATAATGAACCCTTCAAGTTGTTCCTGGATTAAAGACTTCTTTATCCTTTCCGGATATCAACTGAAATCTGTACAAGTAAAATTTAAGGCATGACATTTTTTGTTAACAAAAAAGGCAGAGAGCGAGCTTAAACTTTTTAACTGCAAAAGTTACAAATCAGATTTTCATAAAGTTTACGAATTTTTGGGTGGTGTTGGTGCTTCGTAAAACTGCCTTAAATAAGTTTGCAACCGCCTCTCTGCCTGTGCCGTGTACAGTGCGTTTAAAACTGTGCCTTCACGTGCGCAGCGCTTGCTAAAAATAACCAATATACACACACATTCTCCTCTATAGTGTGTAGTATATATAACAAAAAATTTCGATCCGTGTTAATTAATTTTTCTTATATTTAGTTTTATTTCACTTTTTTTTTTTTTTCTTTTCGTTTCGCACATCCCCGTTGGCGTTTAGTGTAATTCTCGTGCACTTTGCTGTCGGTTTCGCGTGGTTTTGCAAATTCTCTGTGTAAATTTTATTTTAATTGCTTTCGACAATAACAAAAACTGCAAAAGGCACATGCTAAGCAGCAGAAATAAAGACACTGAAAGCAACACTATTGCAACAGTCATTTGTTTTTCAAGTCTCTCTGTGTGTGTGTGTGTGGGGGTTTTTCTTTAGAAAAACGAAAGGCCATCATTAAAAAATAATAAAAACCTTTAGTTGTGAGAAGAACAAAGTTGTTCAAAGTTGTATAGATACTTTTATGCTTATGGTCAGTGCAGTATTTGTTTTCTTTTCTAGATTTTATTGTTTTTGTCTTAATACCCTTGCAAGGGTATTATAATTTTAGTCAGAAGCTTGAAACGATGTGAAGGAGTCATTTCCGACCCTACAAATCATATATATTCTTGATAAGCAGAAAAATCTGAGTCAATTCAGCCATGTCCGGGAAAAATTTAATTATTTCAAATTTTTGAAAATTTTATAAGGGGTTACATCGTAAAAATAATCAGAAATTGGATAAAAATTCCAAAATTTTAAATTGTAAATGGAGCATGCAGATTTATTAACCCCATAAAAACTAACATAGGATAGTTTTCGAATTAAAATTAAAGCATTTTTGGCTTAGTTATGAGGTTTTTAAACCTTGATTTGTCGAAATAATGTCAAACCATATCAAAAATCCCTATATGCACTACATTTTCTATTCTATATTTAGAAACATATATTTTTGTATTTTATGCATGCCAATTTGTACGCACATAAAGACAAAAGACAAATGCCTTTAACAATATGTCACATGTGTGCGGTGCGGTGCGGGGAGGTGGGGTGTGTGTTGCACAGAAACATAGACTACAGGCAGTCCCATAAATTTGATTAAATAAAGTTTTAGTTTTGCGCTTTTTTAGATGACTGCCTGCCGGCTCTGCCTCTCTCTCTCTCTCTCTATCTCTTTCACTATCCGGAATTCAAATTCATTTGTTTTCTATTTGGCAGAGGCGAGGGAATGCGACAAAAAACTATGCTAGATGAACAAGCAATAAACCATAAATTTCTTGTCGACCGACGGTGGCAACAACAACAAAAACTTACCTAGTGGTTAAGCGTTTAGGGCTTGCCGCTCTCAAAAGGTGGCAAGGAAGGGAAGAAGGGATAAGGGAGGAAACAGGAATGTAAAGGTGTGCTTATATACACCCAGAGCTGCAGGCCCATCGAAAATGTTTGGTTTCATTCAAAGGGCTTTTGCCAGAGTTTGCTTAATGTTGCGGTTTGTGTTTTTCGAAGGAAATTTGCTTTTGGTTTTTAGTGTTTGTTTTTATTTTCTTTCTTTCTTTTCTTTGGTTACATTGTTTGTGTGTGTGATGATGGGTTGTGTATGTGTGAGGATCTTGGTTTAAAATGTAACTTAATATTTTATTTTCTAACTTTTTTTTAGACCACGTTGCGTATGCGTAATAAACATAACGTATACGTAATGTAAAACTAGTGGGAAGTTGGAGCTAGTAATTGTAAAACGATGTACAACACTGCATATACGTAATAATTGTAAAAGCATGTCCAACACTGCGTATACGTTGGTTTTTCTTTCGCTTAGCGGAGACAAAATATTATAAAAAAAAAGAATTATAGTATGTAAAACATTGCGTATACGTAATGGTAATGTGCATTCGCCGTCTTAGTGAAGACAAAAAGTAATATTAAACTTATAAAAGAATGTGCAGCTCTGCGTATACGTAATAATTGTAAAAGGATGTACAACACTGCGTATACGTTATGTTACGCGTTGTCCCCTTGGGTTTTTCTTTCGCTTAGCGGAGAAAAAAAATGACACAAAAGCTGAAAAAGGATTTACAACACTGCGTATACGTAATAATTGTAAACGGTATACAACACTGCGTATACGTTATATTACGCATACGTAGTGTTGTTCGGTTGGGATTCTTGCTTAGCGGAGAAAAAAATGCTACAAAAATTATAAAAGGACTTACAACACTGCGTATACGTAATGGTAATCTGCATACGCGGTCAATTTCGTACATTACGCATACGTAGTGTTGTCAGCCTGCATTTCTCTTTCACTTTGGGAAGACAAAAAGTCACTTTCGGTTTGAATTAATTCAATTTTAAAGAGACGGAAGCCCTGGCTGGCACCTTGCAAGGTACATAAATATGTATGTGTATAATATATATAAATATATTCTCAAGTGAGAGTGTGTTGTATAAATTTATAATATTGTTCAGCTGCGACCGCTGTCTGTCTCTCTATCTTTCACTCTCTCTCGCTCTCTCTCTCTCTTGCTCTCTCTTTCTGTACTTTTCTTGCTCGTTCTCTTTCTGTTTCTGCCGGCTGCAATATGCTTGCCTTCCCTGTTTTTTTTGCCTTTGCCCCGTCTCCCTTTCACGCGCTGTCCAAAGTGACAAAAGCATTTTCGGCATTCGTTTGGGTGGGAAAATTGGGAAAACTCGGGAGGGTGCCCTGCTGCAGAGTGGCTGTGAAGGAGATGGCTTAGACTTTGGCGGCAGCGCGACTCGTGCATGTAACATGTTTGTGAAATAAATTGTTGTAGCCTGCTCTCTCTCTCTCACACTCCACTCTCATTCTCTTTCTTCGCGTAATGTGTGTGCGTGTGTGTGAGTGCGGAAAAAATCTACATTCGTGTGCACTTAACCCTCTGGTTACCCATGTCTTTTTCAAGTGATGTATCCAAAAAGTTTTCAACTTGTTTAATTAAACTAATATACTTTACAAATTTAATTAAAGGCTTAAAGACTAGAATTTATATGAAAAATTATAATCAAGAGATTTAATTATCTTTTATTAACTACATATGTACTGTATGAACTGTGTGTTCCTTGTTCAAGGCTACTCATGGGTTAATTTTGATGACAGAAAATGGCAAGAGAAAATGTCAGCAGCTGGCAAAGGAGACGTAAACATAATTTAACTGAAGTGATGTGCAAACGTGTGTGTAAGGCTGACATGATGTCGGCGATAGGGATAAAGATAAAGCCAAAGATAAAGACATTGTCCAACCGCGTTCGCTAACTGCCTTAATCAGCTGATAAGACTGCGTGCTTATGCTCTCTGTCTGTATATATATTTACTTTTTTTTGTTACTATACATATATTTATCAAGCCCTCGACAGTCCCGTTTTGTAATACATCCGGCAAGCAAATAAACGTACACAATTATTTATGACACTGTTTTGTCGTTGTTGCTGGTGTTATCAACCAGGTACTTGGCGATAACAATTGCTTCTCGCTCATGCCAACAATTCAACAAGTTTTAATGGAATACGGCCACAAGGCTTTTGGCGACAAGTGACTCTTCTCTGCGGCTTGATTTGTGCAGTTTAAACCGGTCGTTATTGACGTCATCGATGCAGTTTAAACCAGTCCACTGTTTTGGCCATTGACGTCACTGTTTTTGGTCTATCTTCATCTGGCTTTGGCCTTTTGATTGGAAGTAACGAAAAGTCGAGCAAAGAAAAATCCAATTACCAAGGTTTTGGGGGGAAATATAGTTTATATATGTATATGTAGTTACTGATATGAACTTGAGCTGAGTATAAATAAGTTTAGTAAACTGAATTAAATATATATATATATATATTCAAGACAAAACACTGGAAAATAGTAGTTTAAGAGTACGCTTAGGATAAAGCCATAAAAGGTATACCTAGTAAAAGATCCTATAAAAAGGAAATGTTTACCTCAACTGTTTCATCTGTTATTGTTTAGTGTTGGAAAACCAAATATATAATACAATCAAAGCACTCTGTCTATCTCTATCTGTCTCTTTCCCTTCCCCATGTATCGATTAAGTAACGATAAATCACTCTTTGCAGTTTAAAAAAAGAGCCTCATCGATACATAAATTAATGTTAATTTTCACCATTACGTAAACAGAAAATGTTTCGGTTTATTTTGGTTAATTTTCCATTTTGAGTTCTTTGTGTTTTCTTTTTTCTTTTTTTTTTTTGTGTGTGTAAATGTGTTTTATTAGCCTCCCCTTTTACGCCGTCAAAAGATTAAAAAAAAAACTTGCCATAACAACAACAACAGCATAAGCATTTCGACTAGATAAATTCCAACATTGATATATTTATATATATATATGTTTTTGCAACTTGGCGCTGAAATCAAATAATCGCAAACAATCGATCGCAAAACTGGTTCAATAAATACCATAAACGGGAAAGAAACACACATAATATAAGCCACATATAATCACATATATAGCATTTGAACTTATTATTAGAGACTATAATATTGATGATCGTTTTTTGGTTTCACCATTATGTTTTTGCGTTGAATTTCCAATTCGATTTTATGATTTTCAAATCGATTGCAGTGGTTGAAGAGCAAGGTTTTTCTGAGGCCAAGTTGATTGTAATGGTATTTATGTTTCAAGCTAAATTGCTGATTAAATAATAATTGGAAAATAAACAAATACCATTACAATCACTAGCTTTGAAAGAAATCTTTCAACCAAATACTAGTTTAGTGAGTAAGTTCCATTGTGTGACCTCCTTGAACCCTGAACCTTGGATTGCTTTTACCAACGCTCGAATTTTCGTTGTGGAAGCAGAACTGAGAGATGAGCCCATTCAAATTGGTGGCTCGCCAATAATCTACTTTGGAGATCCTTATGTGAAAGTGGGTCAACCCTTCTCGATCATCTGCGTATTCCCGATCACGGAGCGCATCGATTGGCTCAAGGATGGCGAGTCGATAAAGCGGCACAATTTGCGGCACTTTAGGGACGAACATTACTACTATTTGGAGGAGAAACCTATTGCAGGTGAGTATCCGCGTTTGGCCCGATCCTAATCCGGAACCTGATCTCAACCTGGCTCTGTGTTATCCTGGCTAAAGGTGACGAGCACAAGATGGAGGCCATCCTTAGCGTGCAGCAGGCCCTCAAGGTGCACGAGGGTAGCTATAAGTGCAACCATCGGCACGACAACTCCTTCATGCTGCACGTGCGTGATCCCAGCGGCGAACCCACCGAGTCCGGCTATCAGACAATTGATGAGCTCACCCCCGACTCGGCGGAGGAACGTTTCAAGCTCAATTTTCCCCACAAGCACAAGTCACACTTTGGCTACGGGAATGCCACCACCTCGTCCAGTGCCATGCCCTGGCATCCCTCGGCGGGTGGCGGCAGCAGCAGCAGCGGCGGCGGCGGCATGATGATCCATCGCGTCGATACACCGCCAGACATTCCACCGCCACGCTTCAGTATGTACAACGAAGGGCACACTGTGGCGCCACCGGAGCGACCCACCATACTGTACAATCAGTCGTATAATCCCACTGCCACCGCCACAGCCACAGCTAGCGCCACTGCCACTGCCACGGAAGCCGGCCTGCTCCTAACCACGGCGCATCACCATGCCCACCACCAGCAGCAGCTGCAGCAGCAAGCGCAGCACACGCTCAACGCTTTTCAGCTTCAACCGCCGCCGCGGCCAATTACTAACGCGAATCTTGGCCAGAACGAGAGATATCAGACCCATGCACCGCACTATGTGCCACCAATAATGGGTGGCGGTGGCGGTGGCGGTGGTGTCACAACAGCCCGAGGAGGCGAACGTGGTGAGCAGCAGCAGACCACAACTTCAGCAGCCACCAGTACAATCTCCATGATGATGACTGGATCTGGTCACGGACATGGACATGGACATGGGCATGGACACGGACATGGAGCTGTAGGAGGTGCTCATATGGGTGGAGGAGGAGGAGGTGGTGGTGGTGCTGCTGCTGCTGGCGGAAGTGGTCACATGATGATGGGTGGTCAAGTGCATCTACAGCATCAGACGCTCTTGCCTGACAAGAAGGGTGAGCCACATACACATAAACACACACACCAAACACATCACACACACACACACACCAAACACATCACACACACACACACACCCACGAAACACACCCACGAAACACATTTCACACACTCATACACACACTCAGTACTTATCAAAGTTCAACTCGTAACTTGCCCGCTTTGTTGTTGTTCGTTTTTGGCTTTTATCTCGCTCGCGCCTCTCAAAATCGCCATTGTAATTGTTATCGTGCAACAAAAAACATGGAGCCTTGCCCCCATTTTCAATTCGTTCGATTACTGTTATCGATAGTTTAGTCAATATTTGCTTGGAGATGAATTTTAGGAATCCTAAGCATGTTTGTTGTTTTGTTGCTTAAAATAAATTATAAATCACTTATATGGGATTATTGGAATTCATACATAATTTAATTAATTAATTTTTGCATTATAAATGTGAATTTTCGCAAAAATTAGTTTTAATATTCTTAATTCTAATTTCAGTCAAAAGCTTAAAACTCAGTGAAGGATTCATTTTTGACTCTATAAATCATATATATTCTTAATCAGCATCAACAAGATAATCCAACTTAGCCAAAAATAAAATTGTTTTTCAAAAATTTTAAATTTTTTCAAAAAATAGGAAAGGGGTTACATCGTTAACATTTTCAAAAATTCGACACATATTTAATTTTTAAATTGCGTATGCAGATTTATTAATCTAAAAAAAACTAGAATAGTTATGAGTTTTTTAAATTTTGATTTCTTGATATAGTTTTCGTATAAAAATACCAATAAATGTGTATTAAAAAAAATGCTTACTTAGGTTTAATTTGAATTCTTAATTAATTTTTATATCGTTAAGAGTTTAATATTCTGTCTTTTTGCTAAATTCATTTACTGATTTGAATATTTTCTGCAAAAAATTAAAATAAATTTAATGTAGGATGCTTTTTCCCCGTGCATTTTCTTTCCCCTTTTAATTTTTTGAAAACCCCTAATACAGTTATTTATTTATTAATTACAAATTTCAATAGAAAGCGTTTTAAAATCTCCAAAAGTGCCATAACTCTGATAACGTGAGAATTGAAAACGGGAACCTGGTGCCTTCAATTGCAATTGTTTGTGTTACCCCACCCCAGCCCCAATCGCTCTGTCTCTTTCGAACTGCATTGACATCAGCTCACTTCCCTCGCTCGCCCTCCTCCTCATCAGCGACCCTCCAAAACCCCACCCGCTTGCTCGCGTCGTCTCGTTCCATTGCATTTACCTCGCTAGTCTAATTTTGGTGTTGTAGGTTTTTAAATTAAAAGCTAATCGTTCGCTCTCTCTCTTCATCTCTCTCTCTCTCAGTCTGACTTTGACAAAGCTAGCTGTATGACATTCTGACATCCACACTCACACCCACACATTCATATACAGTCACACCTTTAAGTTAAGCTTGAGTTGTTTGCTTGAACTTTTTCATCATTGCCGCTGCTGTTTCTATTTTTTTTGTTTTGTATTTTCTTCTTGTTCTTTGTCTTTTGTTCGATTACCTTTTCTTGATTTCATTTGATGTCCTATCTGTGTCTTTGTTTTCGTTTGCATTTGCCTTGCCTTACTTTCTTTTTGGCTTTGTTTCGTTGCTTTCCTACGTTGTTTACTCTGATTGTTGAACACACAGCTGGCAGGTGCACAGCGCGGCGTCAATTTCGATTTCGATTTCGATTCAATTCCCATTTGATTGGCAGCCAGTTTTTTGCGATGACGCATAAGTTTACAATTGGCAGCGTTTGGCTTACGAGCTGATTATCAGCAGGTTGGCCGGTCGGTCGGTCGGTCGGTCTGTGCCAGATAAGGCGAAAAAAACACGCCACGTGATGAGTCGCTGATTCTCGACCTGTCTTGCTCCCATCTTTCTCTTGCTCTCTCTTTTTACTCTCTCTCTCTCTCACTTTGTCTAAATATATATTCCCTTGCTTCTCTGCGCGCGCTCAGTGTATATCGATTAATTCGATATCTAGCATATCGGAGTGTGTAGCTTTATGTGTATATATCGATAAATATGAATCTAAAAACTTTTGCTCTATTTTATATTGCAGCTAACTTTACTAATAAATTTTATCAATAAATTAACTAAATTAATTAACTAACTAGCCATAAACTATATACACATATCAAAAAACGATAATAAATAATCAAATACCGTAATCTCATTTCGTAAGCAGCGTAAAATGAAGTTTATTTGATTTCAGTCCAAGTTTGAAAATAGTACAAAAAATGTGTTTTATATGAGACCCGCCCCACAGAGGATGAATAAAAAATAAAATTCGATGATTGACCAAGTTGTATGCTCTTTTGTTTTATTTATACGTATTCTTTAATTTTAGTTTTAGTTTAGTTTTACCAATTATTATATACCTTCTTTTGCTCCACCTATGATTTGGTATTAGTGATTTGTGTGTTGCTAAATCATCATACTATCCTAAGCAATTTAGTCCAGTACTCAAAAACCAAATCTCCAGCTCTCATCTCTCAGCAAAAAAAAATATACCTCAGAAATCTCTCGAAAATGCTCCACAAAAAACAAACTTCTCATACTTTAAGCTCGTTCTCAATTTATTCCTATAAGCAAATATATATATATTTATCTCTATATACAAGTTATTAGATATAAACTTTGTTAAGCAGTTCCTTTATGTAAACGTTTTCTTGTACCCAAAATTTGTTAGAATGAACACAATGACTGCCCCTGCAAATATTTGACTAATCTTTATTCCCATCCATCTATACCATCTCCAGATAAGCTGGTGCCAAACTATGACAATGTCGAGCATCAAATGAAATTTTACGACATCAGAACGCCGCTGGTGCTCAGCTGCAACGTGAGAGACGCCGATCCGACGGCCCCACTTATATGGTAAGTCATTTCGAACACCCCAAAAAATAAACGAAACCTTGTACGTATCCCAAAAATATCCGGGGGATGTTGTTTGCCAGCCCCCCAAGGGTGGAATTTGAATGGAATGGGATGGGATGGGATGTCTGTGTCCCGCATAGTTAGTAGTTATAAGAGCAATCATTTTAATACGGCACAGCTAAGCACTTTTGCTTAATTATGTTGGCCTGACTGCCTAACTGACTGCCTGACTGACATAACCTGAGTGGCTAGAACAAGAGTGAAAAACCTCAGGATAACCAGATACGAAGTACTGAATACACTGCAGGATATATCATATAGGAAGAAGAAGAGTTGTATATACAAATATAATGATAGTAATCAATCCAAAACTTTGATAGTTACTTAAAAAGAAAAGATCTAGGAAGAAATTCTTGAATCTAAGATCTAGCCCAAGGATCAACATTTTCAACAATCTTGTTCTTCATTATCCTTTGCTCACAAGGATCAACATTTTCAACAATCTTGTTCTTCATTATCCTTTGCTCACCTTTCCTAGAACTCTCTGTACTTCCACCCTGTAAGCATCCTTGCCAGAACCTTTGTTTTTTATAAAAATTCATAAAACTAAAACAAAGAACGAAAGACATTACTGCATATATTTTATATTTCAATTTCTGTTGCAAAAGTTGTACGAATAATTTGCATAGTTCTCTTGGTAAAGGGTACAATAAGGTTCCATTCTGTGGTAGACGACGGACAAGTGTGTACGCCTGAGTGGGAGTCGTGGGAAAGGACGATGGGTGTGGGGTCACTTCTGCAATGGAGGTGGTTACTGGAAAGTGCCTTCCTGTCTGGGACTGGTTAGTAGTAGTAGTTGGATCGCCCAGCTCCCTCTGCTCAGGGGTCTGGTAATGGTAATGACACTTTTGTTCATTCCGGGACCTGTCCGGGTCCCTGGTTCTCCGTTTTCCGTTCCTCAGTCCTTAGTCCTCGGTCCTCGGTCCTGAGTTCTTGTTATTGTTCTCCTTGCTCTTGGGGCCAGGGCCAAACTTTGCGTGTGCCGAGCTGTGGAATTAGTCTTTGAATAATTGGCAAAATGCGAAGAGAACCAAGGAGATAGAGGAGATTGGAGCCAGTTCGCTCCTCGTGTAGGTGCAGCCGACCGTCTCGGCGATAACTGTAGAATTCATTTAGATAAATGGTGTTTTTTTTGCTGCTACTTAATATATACAGAGAGAAAAATACAAAACTCTTTAAATGGGCACTTCATGGTAAACTATAATAAACAAAAAACAAGAGGCATTTAGGGATGTTTAAAAGAGGAAAAACTATAAAGTTTTGTCAGGATTACAGAGGCTAGGTCATCCATCCATTATCTAACTAATCCTGATTTTGCATATCCTTGTTTAGGAAAAAGAACGGAACGGCAGTGACAGAGGTGGCTTCGCTAAGGGGTCGCTACAAGCTAATCGATGCCGAGAGGAAGTTCATCATCGATAGGACGGAGCCTCATGACGATGGACTCTACAGTTGCGAGTTCGATGGCGAGTCCAAGAATATCAATGTGATTGGTAAGTGGCCAGACCCATAAACCCATAACCATAACCAAACCTTTACCCTCCCACAATAATCTGCAACCGAAACCCATATTGATTGATATCCTTTATCGCCTACAGCCCGCGTTGTTGTACGAGTGCCTTCAAATACAGCCGTTGTGGAGGGTGAGAAGATGTCGGTGACCTGCACCGTTTTAGGTACCAAGCCGCAGCTGTCGTGGACCTTTGGTGAGTCAGAATCTAAACCTGAGTTTTGAATTTAAATTGAAAAACTGAAAAACTAACATGACGCTTTTTTCTGCAACTTTAGGTAATATCACGCTGACGAACGCCACAGATCGGTTCGTCCTCAAGGAGGACAATGGAGTCCCGAACTCCATTCTTACCCTGGAGAATGTGACATTGGACGACAGAGGCGAGTACAAGTGCTTTGGACGCAATGCGGCCAATGAATACGGTGTGAACAGCACTGTTGTCTACGACACCACAACTGTGCGTGTTAAGGGTAAGTTTAAATCGACCAAGGAGTGGCTGCCTTCAGGCCATAAAAAATCCAACGAAAGATACCCCGGTCACTGGGCTTTGTCGTGATCTTATATACTATATTTAACCTTCATGCTGAGGAATTCATTCAGAAATCAATTTATTCGATGACCTTGGCGGGTTTTCTTGCTAATTAAATATATTGGGGAAAGGCCATTGACGCCTTTTTCTTATCTTAACAAAATTATCAACATGTTCAATAATTTTGTGTACTTGTTTCACTTGTCTGAACATTTATCTTAAACTGTAAACCCATTAGAGTTAATTAAAAGTTTGCAATTATTGTTATAAACTCTTTTTTGGCAAAAATAAACGACAAAGATAGTGACCCTGGTTATCTTTCAATTCTCAAAAGTATATATTTTAATATGTTGTTATTTGTTTTAGGCAAATTCGCCGCCTTGTGGCCTTTCCTGGGCATCTGTGCTGAGGTGCTGATTCTCTGCGTCATCATTCTCATCTATGAGAAGCGACGCAACAAGAGCGAACTGGAGGAGAGTGATACTGATCCCCAAGAACAGTAAGTGTGCCTACTCTCCAAATCCAACAACAACAACAACAACACACCAACCAATCAAATCCACAACCAACAACAACAACAACAAAAAACAAACAAACAACAACTGTCAACACCAAATATTATTAAACAAAAACAATCAACAACATGAAAGAAGAAGAAAAAACAGCAAAACAACAGCAGAAGAGGAAAAATGTTGAAAATTTTAGTTTTATACTGCAAATTAAAGACGTTGAAGCTGCAGGCAAATACAAATGCAGACCAAACACCAAACTACACTAACGATTACGGACGGATACAATAAATACGGATAATGCCACGTACTTACAGACACGGACAGAGGGACAATTAAACGGACAGCATAGGGCAGCAGCTACAACAATTAGTGAAATTTTCTTAGTTAACAATTTCTAATAGTGTTACCCAAAAAGTCGAAGGGAAAATGAATGAATTTTTGTGTGTTTTTGTCGCAAAAAAAAAGAAGGAAGCAGAAGCGGAAACGGAAACGGACGATGGACGAAGACGGATACACGCGCGGTGCGGTGAAAAGTGAAAAGTTAAACATTTAAGAAACTATCTAGTTTTTTTCTAATTTTGTATTATATAACAAATGATAATAATAATGCCCAGAGAAGTGAAATGCAAGCTTAGACTTGTAGCTTTCGAAATTCTAATTCGATGTGTGCTAAAAAAAAACGGGAGCAAATATATATTCCTGATATATCCGTATATTTGCATTGCCCGTTTAAATCTCTGACAAACACAAAACGGAAACACAAATGAAAAATAAAATATTCAAAACTACAGCTAAAACTTGAAACTAAACTAAAACAAACGCGCACAACAGACACTCTACTACTCACACAAACACACACACCCCACTACACACACCCCAAAAGTTAAAACAAAATATGTAGTTCTATAGCTATAAAATATTATAATTATAATTCATCGTAAATATGCCTTATAATTTCTTGCTTAATTCGAAACGAAAATTCATTTGTTCTCGCTATTGCTTGTTTCTGTTGCTTGGAAAGAAAGAAAAAATAAACTTGGATAAAACAAATGAAAACTTTAGAAAAAACGTATACAAAACCATACATATTAACGATAAACGTTCTTTTTATGTCAAAGTCCAGTCCATAATATTATTATTATTATTATCATTATTATTATTATTATGATTATGATTATCATGTAAAAGAGAAACGACAAGCAAATGTTATCGACTTTCTTCTTAAGTACTTATTGTTTAATTATTATACATTTCAAAAAACACACACAAACAAAAAGAAGCAAATGTTGTCCAACTGCAACAACAACAGCAACAAAACAGATTTAATCGTTACTTATGTATATTATAAATCACTATATAAGCTTATTAATTTCTTGGCAGTGAATCAAACGTTTACACACACGAAGAACACTCACACACCCACACACAGAAATCGTAGCTCAACACTTTTGCATTGATTTTGAAATTATAATTAGCATTATTTGTATATTGTACACAAAAAAAAAAACAAAACAAGAGTATTTAAAACCCCCTTACATCCCCCAGAAAACGCCCCAAAGTTTGCGCACTTTATGTTTTATTTTTTTCCTTTAGTTTGTCGCCTCTGTTGATTTTGCTGTGTATAAAAAAACTTGAATTATTTCGATTCTTTGTATCTAGTATCTAAACAACAAAAATCTTGTGCTATTGTTTATACCGATTACAATTATCCATTATGATTTTGTGCGTTTTGAGATTGATTTCTACCGAAATATAAAACAAACAACAAAAAAATACAATTGTAAATTAAAGAAATAAAAAAATAAATAAATAAATAAAAAACAAAAAAAAGAACAAAACCAAAAACCAATTTGCATTTTTATTTGTTTTGCTATTCTTTCGCTCCTATTTTCGATGTTGTGTCCATAATTTCGTTTTATGTTTTAGATTTTACTCCATGAGTTGTTTTTATTGTTTCTTAGATCCTGGTTTTAAACAATATAGGTTACTACTACTACTACCATATAAGTTGCAACTGCTTGCGTGCCTGCTGCTGTCGGGGCTTAGTGCTCCGATATGTTTTCTATCGATTTATATATATAAATATATATATGTATAATTTTAAGTTGCGTTGCCAATTGCCTTTTGATTTGCTGTAATTGACGATTTCTGGCATCTCTGTGAGTGACTCGTCGTCGTTTCGTTGCCAATAACTATGGGAAAGCAAGCTAATCAATTGTATTTTCCATTCTTTTCTTGTTTTATTCCCATAAATATCCCCATAAATATGAGTAGTTGATCAAATTCACTCTCTAGTTAAAGCTAAATTGAATGAAATCATAAAAAAAACCAAAAAACTATAAGAAAAGCAAAATATTGTGGGAGAACCTGCCGCTTGATTCGATCGATTAATTGGTTGACTGTTTTCTGCAATCATCATCACAACCACCACCTCCAAAAAACGTAAAGAATAAAAAGCGAAAACTAACCTCGCCCTCGATCAAGTATCTCCATCAAATCAAATCAACCCGCCTTGACTAACAAAAAAAAATCTGATCAAAAAATAAGTGTGCCCAGCGTCAACTAATTAACATCAACAACAACAACAACAATTACTCCAACTAATACAACAACTCAACTCCAATTCCAACAACATCAACAACAACTACAATCACTGCAATAATAAGTAGCAAAATAACAAAAAAAATATATATATATTAACAATCTCTGAACGGCAATAGCAACATCAACAGCATCTCTGCAACAGCAGCAATTCAACAACAGTAGTCTAACTTTTCTACTAACAAACAATTTGTTTATAATTTTTAGTTTAATTATCGTTTTTGGTATTGAAGCATAGTAAAGTTTAATGATTGATTGATTTATTGTCGCTCGACCCCATTCAATATTCCCGTGTAACTTCAAAAGTTTTCCTTATAGTTTCCCTCGATTATTTTGTATTGCCAAATCAAGAATCCCCAACAACCAATCACCACAACATCCAGTAAAGAACAATAACCCTAATAACACCAAAAACTAATTACCGTGATATTTGCAATTTATTCTTTATTGCAGGAAAAAGAAAAGGAGAAATTATGATTAAAATTCCTAAGAAAGAAAAAAAAGAATTAACACACACCGTATAAAATATAAACAAATAAAACCAATTAAATATGAGCAAACACACACACAGAGAGATACTTGAGAGTAAAAACAAAAGCGCATTAAAAACATTACATAAACTACAGCATAAAACTAGCGACTACATGAGATGGTAACGAACGAGAAACCCCCCATTTGCCCTCAGAAAAGTTGTGTAAACCTTCCCCGCCACGCCACTCTCACCTCTCAGCCCCCAAAAAGCCCATCTCCCGACACTGCAAAACTTTGTTTGGCGAAATTGAAAATGAGAAACAGACAATTAACATTAAACAACAAACAAGTAACACACAAAACAAAAGAGAACTAAAATAATATTAAAATGGAAAGTGATAGCAGTTAAACGAACACTATAACAGAGATTATGGATAAAGGATGGCGGAATATCGGCGGAACTCTAGCAATTAACTTTAAAGTGAAGAAGCGTTAACTCCGAAGCAACAAAACAAAAAAAAAATATAAATAAAATAAACAAGAATGTCGCACATGCCCACACCCTCGCCCACGCCCACGCCACCCCTCCGCACCAGCCCAGCCCCCCCTTGAAGACCTTAGAAACACACGAGAAAAAAAAACAAACTAAGTAATATTGTACATAACCTGAAAAAGTTGAGAAAGCTTAAGAAAAGAAAGGCAATTCTTCTGTCTCTGTACTATCTCTGCCTCTCTTTGTACCGTTATTATTTCCTAGGTAGCGATATTTTGAGGTTAGTTTTTAGTTCGATGAATGGAGAAGGAGGAGGAGGAAAAGGAAGCGCCACAGCAGTAACCGAAAATAGAAGAAAATTGATATGGAACAGGAGCAGCCACAACGCAACTGTTAAAGCGAATCCAGGAGAAGGAGGAGATGGAGGAGGAGGAAGAGTGAAAGTGAAAGCGAAAGCGAACGAGAGGATGTTGAAAAGAACTTTGTTTATTAAACTTAGTTAATATATGGTATAATGCAAAAACTGAAGATGAACTTTTTAAACAATTAAGTAGCGCGTTATGAGTATATTTTTAAAGGATTAATACCACAACTAGTAGCGAAAGGGCGAAGAACGCTGCTGCGAGAGCGAGAGCGTCAGCCGAAGCGGAAGCGGAAGCGAGAACCTTGTATATTGCATAATTTTAGGAGCAAAACGACGGAAACGGAAGTGTAATCAGATGCGTACTGCCAAAACTTGTAAAGTTCAGTACTATTTGCTTAGCCTCATTTTTGGTAACAACAAAAACTAAAAAAACCAAAATCAAAACAAACTGAAAACTAAAAAAAAAAAACAAAAAAAAAACTTAAAGCTAAAAACGAAATGTGTAAGATGAAGATGAATTCATAAGCTCTGTTAATTCATATAGATATATTTCTGTTGTTGTTTTATTTCGGTTGTTTATGTAAAATGTATGTGTATGTAAAAACGAGGGAACGAAACAAAACAAAAAACAACAACCAAGAACTAAGAAAAGCGGTCTTCAATTCACAATTCTTAACTCGTAAACTCATAAACAAAATCATATATAGTGCATCTATACTATATATGTATGTATATGTATAAATAATTTATAAACTTTTAGTTCTAGTTGATGTGTTTTCCTTTTATTATTTATCTTTTGTTGTTGAGTTTTTCGCCGCCACCAAAGCTTTAAATATTTACATAGTAAAAACTGTGTTCTCAGCAAAATGATGAATCACTGAAAACAATTATGTTAAAAATGACACACAAAACGACGAGACGATTTGTATAGTAACTAAAAAAACCATGAGAATAATAATAAACAAAGAAAAGCCCTTGATAAAAGCCCCACAAAGGTAACGTTCTTGTTATATATAAATAAAGTATATATATATAATTCACGTGTGTGTGTGTGCATGTTCGATTACATAGTTATATACATATGCGAAGAAATTTAAGAAGAAGACACGATAAAGAAAGCAAGGAAGCAAGTGAGAGGTAGAAGATGTAGGAGGAAAGGAAAGAGAATAGGTAAATAATAGCCTAAAGAAAAACAAGTAGAGTTTTTTGGAAACCGTCGATAAATTCTCGTGCATAAGTTTTTTATTCATGTACAATTGTTGTACAGTTTTTGTGGCTTATTTGTGTATAACAACAACAACAACAACTATTAGTGACAACAACAACTACTACTACTAACTATTACAATCGATCTATTACGCATAAATGTACATTAAACTCTGAAACATCTCTGATACCCTCTGTCTCTGACTTTATTCTTCGAATTTAATATATTTTTTCGATACTTTGTGGCCCATTTCCTCCAGGACTCTAGTCTATCACCTTGATATTCGTGATATCGTGCCCGAACTATCACTACTAGCTGTTCTAAACAACATCCAAAAAATTCATCAAACAAAATTCTGGTTGGTTCGTTAAATATTTTCAACTAATTAAAGTAACTTTCTATGAAAACAAGGCCAATGGAAACAGCCTGTTTTGCACTTCAGCAATTTTCAAATGTCCCTACGTAATGCAATGTTTACACTCCTTTGACTTCCGGGTTGGGTTCTCTACTGGAATCCCTTCCTACTTTTCGACCAAGCCCCTCTTGAACCCCCCTCTGAACTGAATGACAAAACAGCTACGATACCTATTTGCTGCTATATTTTATGACGTAATGCTACCCAGAACAACAACAACAGCCACACAACATCTATATGCCAGTAAAGTGACACGTAACCCTAAAGCAAAATCAACTGCTACTGCTATATATACGATATGAAGCGATATATATATGCTATCGAAAAGGATGCAACAACTATACCTACTTCTATAATATATACACCTACTATATACAAACAACCGCATACGCAGTATTGTATGTCTTTTTGTACAGAAAACAAACGACAGCAGACCAGAACAAAGACTCCTCTAAACTCCTAACTAGACTCCAGAGAAACACTCCTCAGACATTTGAATATAGTATAGAAAAAATACCCCTTAATATTCATGATTTAGACCCTCGATCACCACCACCATTCACCACCAGCAGTTGCTAACTATCAAATATTATATAATGGGCAGAAGAGCATCGTACTACTCGTAATTCTCTGCACACACACTTTTGACTCTCACGCGTTAGCTAAAAAGTGAAGATCGGGCGCAGCTCTAGCTGAGCTATAGGATGATGAGGGGAACCTTATATATATTATATATATAACATATACATAAATAATATTAATAATTACTTGTAATTTTAATTAGACGCATAAGCCAAATGTTGAATGAGGAATGAGGGGGAGACATCACTAGCCCAAAGCAACCCGAAACGAAACGAAAGCTAAAAAACATAACTAAACTTAAGCAACTTAAGCAAAGACGCTTCACATTAGTTAAAGCAACAATATATAATGCAAGATACCTTTGTTTTATTTTTTCAATTACAAATATGACTTATAATCATCAGTAGATATGATTTTTTAGGCTTTGCAAAACTAAATCACAACTGTCTCTTTTCGACCTAGCGTACAGTGCGTTTCGGAGTTGTATGACTTAAGAGGGGTGAAGCAAAATAATGAGAAGAGGCAATGCCAGCAAAGATATATACACAAATTTCAGTCACCTGTTAAGGCATTTAGAATGAACTACCACCTAAAGGACGAAGCCAGGACACACTGTACACCAAAGGTCAGAGGAAATTTTACATTATTAAAATATTTATTTATTTTTTGATGATAGATTCAAAAACCATGGCAAGTCACACTGCTTTTTGTATAAGAATTCCGGCAACTGTTTGCGAACAGACTTAACTTCCGATCGAGGAGAATGGTCATGAGAAATGTGGTGGAGGACGAGTGGAGTCCTTAGCCAGCCAGGCTGAGATCCATTCCCTTCCTTGAGAACCGAACCCGCTAAAACTTAATGTTGTTTTCCGCCGGCGCCAGAGTAGTGTATAAAAAAAACCAAATGAGCTGAAGAAGCTGTAGGAGATTGTGTAGGAAAACAAGAAAATTGCCTTAGGGTTTCAGTAGAAGTTAAACGAAAACTAAACAAGTTACTTATGTACTTATGACTTACTTTTTTCTAAATCATTTCCCCTTATCGGTGGCTTCGAGCAAAACGTGTGACTTTGCCTTAACAAAAAATTAAATAAATAAATAAAAAAAAGGGGGTTAAAAAGCAGATATATATTTAACTTACGGGTAAACCTCTCCCCACACATCATAAACACCAAGGAAGAGCAGTAAAGTATTCCGTAATCCCAGCTAGTAACCGAATGTCACACCTTACACACACACACACATGAGCTGGCGGAAGTAAGTGGAATCTTTTGGGGATGCGCAGCCTCCGCCTCCGCCACCGCCGCCTCTCAGTAAAAAGCTACCGAATAAACTAAGTAAGAAAAAATCGAGCAGAACCTCTTTAGGGGGGGAATGTCTAGAGATGAATCAATTAAGTGCCAGCCCCCTGCCTCAAAAGTCACAACCTATATACACATTACACATCGTAATTAATAACCGAACAGAACTCGAACTCGAATGTCCCAGCGAAAGATTCCAGTTAGTTCCGAGGCAGCCTTGCGAAATGTCTTCACACGCGCGGACGATGAAGGACGAAGGACGAAGGACGAGGAAGAACAACTGTTTCAGAATGCTAATAACTATGATAACTATGATTTTTAGCAATTTATATATATATATATAAATTACATATATACATACATATACATAGATAACGAATTATGAAAACTTAAACCTAAAACTAAATCTAGACCGAAATGAGAGATCACAAAACAAAGAAACAAACAAGTCAACAGGGCACAGCGCTTCTTAACTATATATATATACTTATATATATATATATATATATTCATTTCGACAAGCAGAACTTTTTCTAAAAGCCTAAGAAGAACCTAAGAACCTAATGAATACCTAAACCTAAACCTAAAACAAACCAAGTACATGTAAAACCAACGCTAATCTTAAAACTATAACTAACTTTTTAAACTAATATTGAAATTGAACCCAACAAAGTGTTCATTAAACTAAAAAAACAAAAAACAAACGGATTACATGATTATGTACAAGCATGTATGTATATGTACTTAACGTTATATACATTAAAGAAACAACACAACATTTTGTATGGCTATGGCAAAAAAAAAAAAAACAAAAAACAAAAACCAAAATATAAAATCCGAAAAAGCAAAAAAAAAAACATAAGCAGAAGAAGGTGAAGATGAAAAACCCAACAATTTAGCTAAGTAAATTTAATGTAAAGAGTTTATTGAATAAATTGAGAAACAACCCGAAACAACAAACAAACATAAGGGGGACAAAACTTTAAATGCAACTTTCATCAGATTTCGAACGAACTTTACGAATTTTCCAAAACAAAAACATAAAAACAAAAGAGAAAACTGCGCTCTTTACGCCTATCTACCGAACTTCTCTATAAATAACACACATTATATGATATAATTAATTAAATAACGATGATGATACGATGATGGAGGCAAGAAAGTTATGGGTTAATCGAAACAGAAAATACTTGCATAGGCATACACTTGTTTTTAGCACTAAATGAATGAGTCTCTCTTGCGTTACTTTTGTTTAACCAAAAATACTAATTAAACCAAAAATAAATTAATATACATACAAAGAAAACATACTATAAAAAACATACATACTATATATACATACATTACATATATATAAATAGAGTTTTTTAGATCGAAAAGCCCCCAAAACTCGAATTCGAACTCGATAATGAAGCCCAAAAATACCGCAAGAAATCTCGTCTCATCTCTCATGGATGTGCTACACACTAAATTAGTAACTAAACTAAATGAACTAAACTATTGTTAAACCGCAAACACACACACACACACACACACACACACACACATGAAACTCCATTGAAACATCAACTAAATATTACATAAAGCAAAGTTAAACCTCGAGTTAAGTAGGCGAGAGTTTGCAGAAGAACGAGCTGAGGAGAATTCGGAGGCAGTTTGGAACTCGAACTCGATAGCTCCACAGAAATCCCCCAGAAAACGCAGCTAGGTAAACCGAAATGGAGAAATCGTTAGTGCAGTATAATAAAGAACAAATTGTATTATATCTAAGCCCAAGAAAGTTAAATGAGACAAGTTAAAACCTAATGAGAAACACACACAACTCACACACACACACGACCTAAAACATGTTAATTACAAGCGCTAAAACCCCCGGTAAATAGCAAAAACCAAGGAAACACAGAGGTAGACGACGACAGACCCAGGACGGCGGCTATTTATTAAAGTGATTTATAGGGCAGAGTTGAAAACCAACTTTCAGCTAAAATATAGAATAATGAATAAATAAATTAATGACCGAAAAACCACAAAAAAATATTTTAAAGCAAGCGCTTGAATTGTACATTTTTACAAGGCAACACACTGTACATTAAGCGCCCACGGCATTAAGTAAAAAAAGGAAAATAAATAAAGAATAAAAAAAAAACAACAAAAAACAAAAAAGAGTTGACAAGCACATAAAACAAAACAAAAAGAAAAATTAAAAAAAAAAGAAATTATACGAGACAGCAACGGAGTGTGTGTGCGTGCGCCGGATACACACGAAGTTGCCTAGCCAGAACGGAAATGAGTTTATTAAATATATACATTTAAAAATTCATAAACAAAACAAAAAGAAATCATGAGAAAGGAAAACCCAAATAATTCGTTGCATAATATTTAAAACGAAGGTAGTATTAAACTCGATTGCCTAATTCTAATATTAAAACCGAAAGAAAACAAAAAACAAAAAAACTATAAAAACATTAACATTAACAGTAATAATAATAATAATAATGAAAACAAGAACAACAAAAAATGTTATTATACTTATTATACCGATTAAAATGAAAACAAAAACAAGAAAACCGACAAAAAAATGAAACAAAACAAATTAAAATAAAAATTTTATTTAGATTAAAACGTTTCGCACATTTCGCCTGATCTACACACCCGCCCCCGCATGCACTCGTAGGTGAGGGGAGGCCAAAAGAAAGGTAGGTTACATTTTTAAATAATATATTTAAGGAATCTTGGAATTTAACTGGTAAATCCAACAGGCTTTTTATCATAAAAATAATCTGATTGATCCAACCTTAACACTTTAGGTATTATGTCATTTTAGCAGAATTTGTACCTGGAAATTTTAGGTGTAACGTCTGCTAAATCATACCTAAATAGTGAAATGAATAATAAGAGTCTGATTCCTTTTAAACTTCTAGGAAAACAAAGAGAACTAAGAATTAAAAGTCAATCCTGTGGTACATTACTCATCCGCAACGTTGACCCGATTATTAGAATTTTTAATTGCATTAGGTTAAATCATTCCACATAAATTTAAGAAATTCAAAAAAAAATCAAGCAGTATATACATATAAATATATATATATATATAGTCCTCCGATTCGCCATGCTCCGACTTATATTCTAGTAAAATTATATAGAAGAATAACTCCATAGTTTCATTCAAAAAGCTTGCTCTTCATTTGTTCCAAAAGGAATCTCGAACAAGAACATATGATTCCCAACTGGTTCTAACATCCCCGGAACGAAGTGACTGCTGCCGGCCAAGTCTTAGAAATGTGTTGTGTTACAAAAGTTGCAAGTCATTGTTTATTAGTGTTCAAAGTTAGTAACTGATCATACATACTTTCTAGTCATAAATACTTATGGATCATAGATACTTACTGATCAGAGTTACTTAACGTTCATTGATACTTACTGATCATAGTTAATTACTGGTCATAAATACTTACTGTTCAGAGTTAATTACTGGTCATAGATACTTACTGTTCAGAGTTAATTACTGATCATAGATACTTACTGTTCAGTTAATTACTGGTCATAGATACTTACTGTTCATAGCTTATCTTCATGTTATATGATTCCCAACTTGTTCTAGCATCTCCGGAACGAAGTGTCTTCTGCCGGCCAGGTCTTAGAAATGTGTTGTGTTACAAAAGTTGCAAGTCATTGTATATTAGTGTTCAAAGTTAGTAACCGATCATACATACTTACTGGTCATAGATACTTATGGATCATAGATACTTACTGATCAGAGTTACTTAACGTTCATTGATACTTACTGATCATAATTAATTACTGGTCATAGATACTTACTGTTCAGAGTTAATTACTGGTCATAGATACTTACTGTTCAGAGTTAATTACTGGTCATAGATACTTACTGTTCATAGCTTATCTTCATGTCATATGATTCCCAACTTATTCTAGCATCCCCGGAACGAAGTGTCTTCTGCCGGCCAGGTCTTAGAAATGTGTTGTGCCCCAAAGTTGCAAGTCATTGTTTACTAGTGTTCAAAGTTAGTAACAGATCATACATACATACTTCCTGTCAAAGATACTTGCTGTTCAGAGTTACTTACTGCTCTTAGGAAATTTCTGATCATAGTTATTTACTGATCATAGGTACTAAGTGTTCATTCATACTTACTGGTCATAGATACTTACTGCTCATGGTTAATTACTGAATCTGAAATATATAAGACCTAAGCTTAATATATTCACTTTCTTTGAATCGATATTTTAGTTGGCAAATTTTTCGACAAAAAAAAGTTTTTATTAGGCTATTAAATCTGCATACTTTTTTTTAAATGTAAAAAAATTAAAATTTTTGCCAATTTTTGACAATTTAACCTCTTATAAAATTTTGAAAAAATGACAAAAATATTTTTTCTTCCCAACATGGCTAGAAAGTTTCGACTTTTTATGCTCAAGAATATATATGATTTATAGGGTCGGAAATGACTCTTTCACTGTGTTTCGAGCTTCTGACTAAAATGTGAATGTCCTGATTTAATAACAAATTTATTAGAAAAATGGTTTGCATCTCTTTAATCCAGTAATTTGAACAGAAATAAAGCTTTATTAGTTGTCAGCCTGAAGTCATATTTATTACTCATCCGCAACGTTGACCAGATTATTAACATAAATGTTTAGAAGGATAATTCTAAACATTAAATAATTATCTTAGTAAGAAAAAATTCTACAAATAAACAGTTGAAGTGATTGAATAGTTAGGGAAAGGTAAGATTTACAAAATAAGATAAATTACAAAGAATATGTAAATTAGAGTAGATTTTTGGAACCTACCCTAAACTGCAGTAAAAGCTAATATAATTCAGCACCAAATGTTACCATTAAGATCTTCATCTCCGTCCCAACAAAAACCGCATCAGTTAAGTAATAGATCATACGCCGCATAGACCTTTTTGGAAGTTTAAGCAAACGCAGAGCAGCCAAATATGTTAACAAAATGTTACCACATTTAGCAAACATTAATAAACGCGTTGCCAAGCTGGAGAAGATTGCCAGTTCAAGGTGCCTGCTGTCCACTGCGACGAATCCTTATCTCACACGCTCCCAAACCAACCCCGCACGAGATGTGTGTGCTCAGGTAGCTGGCGAGGTAAACCTCATGTCGGAGCACCCGTCCATCCATCTATCCCTCTGACGGCGCTGATAGCGCTTCGGCAATCTGACGTCATAAATAAACGAATTACGCTCTTATCAGGCTTTTGGTAATAATAGGTTTTGCTTTATTTAAAAACGTCACTACAAAGTTGGTTGCATCATATGGTTAATGGTTAATATTTGATTTCAGATAACACGCAAGTCTGCACTTTAAAATGCGCTACACAAATAGATATCGTAGTTGTATTTCTTCTAGTTCTTTGTCTTGGCTTCTCGAAAAAAGGTACTAAAGGAATCTGCTATCTTTGCTGCCCACTTTGCCAAGAGCTATGGGAAATATCTTGCTTATCAGGCCTCCTACATACATATGTATTTTATAGCTCAACTAGAAAATACGCTTACAAATATATATATATATGTTTAGATATATGTTTAGATATATATATATGTGTATTTGTGTAAGTACACAGATGCTTAGTCATTACATCCATGCGAGGGAAGGGCTAAGATTAACATTCATAAATTATGCACAAAATAAATATATATATATATATTCGCACTTAAAAGACCTAAGAAAAAACATCATCGCACAGCAACTACCATCGGACTTTATCTGAGTTCACTGCTCTTGGCCATTCGATTGAATTGCATTGTCGTTGGCGGCGACGACACTGGTTCCCCCGCAATTGCGTGGTGCCTGCAGCAGATCGGTGTACTGGAGCAGGGCCTCACGCAGTGATCGTGACACCTCCGGTGACGTTGTGGTCGTGCAGTCCACCAGGTATGGATAGAGGCCAATAAGCTGATCCCAGGCGGGCTTGTTTACTGCAGGAAAAAGGAAAATGTTAAAATGTTGATGTATATATCGATTTTCAGAATATTTATTTGAGTTTCCCTTACCCTTTGAGGCCGGAGCCTTTTTCATAGACACCACCAGCGTGGCAATGGCTTTGAGCACAAAGGATATCTCTGACAGCCGGAATCTGGAAGGGTAATTAAGAATAATGGTGATGCTATTTACGTTTCAAATATCAGGAACTCACCTTGGCAAAGGACACTTGCCGCTCTGTCGTTCATCGTCGTTGAAGCGCTTCAGAACCTCCTGGAAACGATGGAGCAAAGCGGTGACCGCCAGCCGTCCGGCAAAATCCTTGCCGCCCGCCGCTGCAACTGGCAAGAGATTGGCATTGAGACGGTTATTGTTGGCGTTGGCATTATCCTCCAGCAGCGAAAACTGCAGCAGCGTCTCGAAGCACGTCTTGGCAAAAATTTCGCGCAGCTTCCAGTCGGACTCGTAGCAGATGTTCGTGTCCGAGGCGGAGTGAATGGAGCCCTTGTTCAGCAGCACTACGATCTGCATAATGAACTGGTGCGGCATTTCATGGGCGTGGGGCAGCACCTCGTCCCTCAGCAGCTCGATGACCTGACAGTCGATCGTCTCGTCTAGCACGATTTCCTCCAGGCCGCGATCCTCGACGGTGCACACGCTGGCCGGAAACAGGAACTTGTCCAAGGTGTCCGCCAGATCATCCCACAGGCTGCCAAAATGCTGGGGCTTGGCACGCGCCACTTTCAGCCCCGTGTGCAGAACGCTGATCAAACTGGAAATGGCCAGCTTCCAAGTGCTAGACGACAGGCACTTATACTTCATGGCCAGCGGTGTGCGCAGCGCCTTAACAATGTCATGCAGGATCTGCTCCTGCACCACCGGCTCCTCGGTGGCCGTCGTCTGGTACAGCTTCACACAAATACTGATTGACTTCTCACCGAAGGGGATGTAGTTCATGCTAACCACCTCCACCGAGGCATTGTTGGAGTAGTGGACCGCAGAGGACTTGGCATACTTGTGCTCGACACTTTGCTGAAAGGTGGGCGGGGCGCAGGCAAACTTGCTGAAGATCAGCAGCTGGCGGAAAATCGCGGGAATGAGCTGGCGGATGTGCGAGTCGTTCTTGGTGGCCTCCTGTACGTGATAAATTACGGTTATTGAGTTAATTAATTCTATCCAAGCTTATCCTCACCTTCTGTATGAGCTCCATGCAGTCAAGAATGCCATCGTGGAGCGGCGTCAGCAGCGTGTCCGAGACGGTGGACATAATGTAGGGCACCGCATCGGTTTGGACGGGAATGCACACAGCATTGGTCAGCACAGTGCAGAATTTGTCAAAGTCAGCGGCACTAAATCTATAATTGTGAATGATATAAAAAGTATTCATATTTAACAAAGTTGGGGATTACTAACTTGACTTGTATGTGGTGAAAGATGGCGGGAAAGATTTGAATCAGGGCCGTGAGAAAGGCCTGACTGGGAATGTAAAAATCGTCCTGGCTGTCGGCGCCACTGCTGTTCTGTTGCTGCAGCTTCGTTGTGGTCGATGTGGACATCTTGGTGCTCTCCATGCCAATGCTCAGCCAGATGTTCCAGGCAATCTGCTCAGGAAAGAAAGGTGCGTATATAAATATGTAAAGATTTAAGCGAAAAAAAATAATGCTAAAGGCAACCAAGAACCTAACAAGGATGAGGTTTATAGTTGGTCTTCCTAGCTCCACTCTACCCTATACACTACTCACAGTCCAGATCTCCTCGTCCTGCTCCTTGGCCGTCTGTGGATCCTTCAGAGACCGCTCCGTTCGCTCCGTAGAGTTGTGGTACATGATCTCCTGCAGGGACTTGAGGGCGGCCAGCGATACCTCGCCATTCTTGCTCAATGCCGCATTCTGGATAAACTCTAGGATCAAGGACCACGCTCGCTCAAAGTCGCCCAGCTGCTGAAGCAGCTCCCGCTTGGTGTTGAACACCCGACACACACCCGAAAGGGTCAGCACCTGTGTCTCCGCCCATTGCTTCTGAGCGGTGTTGCGGGAGTGATGGATGAGGATGTTGCCGCTGGCATCAACCTTCTCGTTGCTGGCCGAGCTGCTTAGAGCGCGCACATTGTCCAGCAGCGGGAAGAGCACCTGCCAGACCAGCGCCTGCCATGTGGGTGGATTTAGCAGGCTGCCGTGGGCCGAGATGGTGGAGAAGAGCGTCTGGCCGGCTGATTTACGGACCGCCGGACGCAGATCCACACACAGCTCGCCCAGCTTGGCGTACAGGCACATCCACAACTTATCGAACTGCGGCATTTTCACGGTGCCCGGAAAATCGGGCAAAATGGACACGTCCTGGAGCTGCGTGGACATGAGCTTGTCCTGGTTTTGATTAAAGAAATCTGAAATGTTCCACTAATAAGGAAAGATTAGGGTTTATTTTAGGAGTTTTATAAGACGTCTTACCATTAGGCCAATGGCTGTCAGTGAGATGTTCAGCTCTTGGGTCTGGGAGCCGAACTTTGCCGCCGTGCTGATGCACAGGGGCAGGCATCGCCAGGGCATCACGGTGAGGAAGTCGGTGATAACTAGCTGCAGGCATTGGAATGCTGTGCGAACCAAGGGCTCGCCATGGTGCTCGTTGACAGCACCAATGATCTCGATAATAGCCGGCCAGCCGAAGGAGAGTATCTCACCGGCGGTGTTAAGTATCTGAAGGACGCAGTCTAGCTGCCTTTGGCGTACATCTGCATGCAGGACAGTGGACAACTCAGACAAAGGACTCAGCAACATGGTTTGGAGTTCCTTTAAGACAAAGAATACATCGTAATATAAGCTGTGTAATTGGATAACTAGGATCACTCACCATGTTCTCCTTGAGTGGTGTCTTGTGCTTGAACTGCAGTGCGGACTTGACCAAGTAGGTGATGGCCTCCACGCCCCACTCTCGCATCCGAATGTGCCGGTGCTGACACACCTCCAGTAGATGGTTAGTCAGAGGCCGCCACAGCACCTTGATACGCGGCATATTCACTAGGCCCGTCTCCAGCAGCTTTGCCACAGCAAACAAAGATGGCTCCCGATTAGCGTAGGCCAGTTCCATGGCTTCGTGCGAGAGTTTGCAGAGGGCGTCGATCAGATGATGCAGCGCCACATCGTCCAGATGCTGGCTGGACTCGAAGAGCTGACTTAGCATTTGTGACAGAACCGGAAGATCGGCCATCACGGCCGTTTGTATGCCTACATTCGCTTCCACCGCTGGCTTGGGCATCGCTTGAAGACTGCCGCCTGTGGAGGGCTTCAGGCCCAGGATCCACACCAGATGCTGAAGCGTTTGCAGGACAATGTGCCACGAGGTGCCCAGTATGCCACCATTGTTGTGCGCCAGAAATAGGATAGCCCGCATACACTGCAGATTCTTGTTGGTCAGCATCACAGGCGCCTGCATCACGCTGTGCGGCAGCGAGGCGGAGGGAAGCGGTGTGCCCACGGCCACGATTTGCGGCCGAAAGTCTCCGGAATCACCGCTGCAATTGTTGATGAACTGACTGCTCAGGTCCTGGCTGCCATTGCGGGTGTGGCATCTTAGTTCCCCGTCTGCCTGAGTGGCGGTGTTGGCGAATATGGACATGGCATAGTGCGGTGGGAAGGAGGCCCGGCACATGGCCATGATAAAGGCATCGCGCGGCTGCAACTGTTCCAGCATGCCACAGAGGGCAGCATAGTTCTGCATGGCCTTGAGGATGTTCTCCGTAGTCGCCTCGTCAATGGATGTCTCCACCAGAGGGATAAACGCGCTGAGGAGGCCCGACCAGCTGGAGTTGACAAGCTGCAGGCACAGCGGCTTATGCTCCTCCTCGGTGATCACGGCCGTGTTGTGGCTAGGATGCAGCTCGGGCGTGCGCTGAATGACGCCGCCAATAGACCTAGTCATGTCCAGGAGTATGGCATGGCCCACGGAGATGCCATAGCTATCCGGTATGTTCGGGGCATCCAGCTTGTCCAGCATCTCTAAACTGTAGTGAGAGATATAGTAAATTTTAGCGTGGTTTTAGAGTAAAGGTTATCCTGGTCTACTTACTATACTGCTTTGGATATGCCGGGCGCAAAGGTAGCAACCAGCGGCAGGTAAGCCCCGCGGAACATGAAGCCGCATTGATTGTTGCCCGACAACGCTGACAGCGTGCTGCCCATCCCGTTCTGCTGTCCGTTCAGCATGGCCGAGGCATTGATCAGGGAATAGCGCACATAACTGCCCATTGCGGCTATCATGTCGTGGACAATGTTTGTGGCGTGGTTCTTCAGGTCGTACGACTTGCAGAAGAAGGCAATTAGGGAGGAGCGCGTCACCAGCTTATGGATGACCTCCAGGGCCAGGGCTCGTTGCCAGCCGGGCTTATCTGGATCCAAGAACTTGATGATCAACGACAGGAATATCTCACACTCGGTCACCAAGATGGTATGGTATTTTTGAATAAGAATGGCCACCAAGCGTAGCAGCCGCATGCTTATCGGGAAATACGGCTTCTCGGCCGGCACGGGGGCATTGCCACTACTAGGAGCCGCCGGCAGTTGACGGTGTTTCACATTCGGCGAAAAGAGCTTTATGACCAAGGCACAGACCCGCTCCTTGAGCAGCAATCGGAAGTCGTTGCTCTAAGAAAAGAGAATGTTATACATTGAGATATCATAGTTAATTGGTTCTACAAATCGCACCTCATGGAACACGGCACTGAAGTTGGTGAGCACGGCCTCCAGCAGTTCCAAGCCGAAAGTGCGCGTCATCTCGGTCATTCCGACCAGCCAATACGGCTGCTCTGCGTTCACCAGTTGCACCAGATCCTGGAACAGCAGGAATGCATCCGATGCGAAGGTCTGCACGTCCTGGCCGACGCCGCCCTCGGTCGCCTCTGCTGGCGAAACACTCGTCGGCTGCTGCTGTTGCTGTTGCTGATGCAGACTCTGAACGGAATCCTTTTCAAGGTAGACACGCTCGAAAACCAGCGACACCAGCTGACGGATGGTGGCCCCGGCAGTATTGACAATCGTTGGATTCTTGGTATAATGCAGGCGGAAGCACAAAACCAAGGCCTTAGCCAAGGTGTCGCCATGCACCACCGTGTTGGTGGTCAACAGCAAAGTCACCGTTTGCAGTACCTTTACCTCCTCAATGTTGTTCTCCATGAGCGTCCACAACGCATTAGTGATGTATAGAGCGCCCTTTTGGTCCACCACCTGCTGTGTGATGAGTCGCTGCATCATGCCTAAGCAAAACTGTAAAGGAGATTAAAGATTAGTCAAGCTTAAATTTGAGTCTAGACTGACTCACCTTTATGATCTTTAGATCCTTGGTCTCGCATCCCTGCACTAGGGGATAGAGTATCTGGTTGACGGTGTAATACACGGAATTTTGTTGGCTGCTGCCGGCAGAGCAGAGCTTGGAAATGGCCTCCTCGCATGCCTGAAAGGGGGGAACGGGAACAGAACCAGAACAGAATTAATGACCATGTGTTGCTAGTGGAAATGTCATAAAATCAATTTCATTTGCGCTCGCCGCTATCAATTTCATAATTGCGTAGAACAAACACAGGTGGAAAGCACAGAGAAAATCACCCCCCAAACCCGCTACGCCACACCACACCACCCAACTAGGGGGGTGACACACACGGACGAGTGCCGCAATTAGAGAAGAACGGCCATGAAAACACATACACGTCACCCAGGCAGGAGCACTTACCTCCTTGATCTGAGGGTACTTCTTCTTGGTCTCCAGCGAGAGCGTCTTGAAGTCCGCCTGCAGCGCCTCCACAAACTTGTGCACATCCTGGCCCCCGCCTCCGCCCACGAACGACATGGTCACTGCTGCTGCCGCTGGTGGCTGCTCCAACTAGACTGACTACAGGCTTCTGTCTGCTCCGCGACGAGGGACAATCACTGAACTAGCTGCAGGCCACATTTAAGTACCAGAACCGAACCTCCCATATGCAACGCAATCACTTGGAAAAATTTAATAATAAATAATAGTAATGCCGTGAAAATTTGTGATTTTTTTGACAGCTGACGTACACAGTGCGGTGCAGTGTTGGAAAGCGTGGGCCAGTCCCGATTTTACACACTGAAACAGCCGGCGGTCACACTGATATTTACTATTGAAAAGCGAACTGAAAAGAATTAATTAAATTGCTTAAGTTAGAAATGAACCTGTTGGACTTTAAATATTTTCGCATGCCCCACTTGCGGGAGGAGGTACGCCGACACCTGCCCCAAGTGAGGACGGTTCCCTGAAGCAAGTACACTACACGAAGGTGTAAGTACATATGCATTTGCATACCTTTATAACTAATCGGGCAAATCTTTTCAGAAACACAAGCAGCTTGACAACAAGGAGATCTTGGGGACGCTGGCCCAGTCCTTCAAGAGGCCGGGGAGGAGGAGGTGGAACGACATTTGCTGGCCGTCAAGGCGAACAAAGACACCAGCAATGTGCATCTGGCGGAGGCAGTATTCCCCATTATTAGAAACCTGCGACACCTTATAAGAAGGATGGACACCGCCATGGGCCACGTGGAAGTTTATTCTTCCGGCGGTCCACAAACAAGCCATTTTCCGAAGGCGGAAAAGTTCGCCACTATCCGTACGAGGACCAATACAATTCCCATAAGTCCAAGGCCCAGGTAGCCTAGCTGGATGGACATGGTTTTAACCCAGAAAAATGCAAGTCAAAGGAATAATATATCGAGAAGGAGAGCCAAAATCCAGAGTAAGTAGTCAAGTGTGCATTGCATTTGCTGTCAAATTTTATTTATTTTTTTACGTAAACCAGATTTTCTGGTCCTTTTTCCACAGTTTAAACGATTAACGAATGAAATCCACGGAAATACCAGCACGATAAAGCAGACTTTGTATAGCCATGGCATCGGGCATACTGCGCTTTATCCTTTTCCTAATCATTGTTACCTTTACCATGTTCTCGTACTTGTCGAAATCAAAGATCATGGTAAAACTGGAGTTGAGGCCATCGGAACCGTCAGAAGACAACGATGCTGTGAACGCATCCTTAGCAGGTCTTTATAATACGAAAACTACTGCCAGCAAGACTTTATCTAATTTTGGTAACCTGGGAAGTACTGTTCGCCACAATCATATCAGGAACGGACTAATACCCTTTTATGATCGCTTAATAAATAAAATGTCTGGTAAGCATTTTACAGATTATGTTATTCCCTACCTGAAAATAGTAATATATTATTATATATATATTTAATGAACTTTTAATTCACAGATAAGTACTCTTTGGATGACAAGCCCATTTCGGTGCGAAAGCCTTTGAAATTGGAATCCTGGGTTACCAAAGCTCCCATCCCAATTCCACTCGCAGGTGCTATCTATAAGCCTGGTCATCTTGACAATGACATCGACATCGAAAGGTTATGCCCCCGCGAAGGTGACTCGACAAAGTTGCTGGTTCTGATTACCTCAGCTATACACCATAGGGCAGCAAGGATGGCCATAAGACAGACATGGATGCACTACGGGAGCCGCAGAGACGTGGGTATGGCCTTCGTCCTGGGATATGGCAAAGACAATAAGCAAAACAAAGCCCTAGACAGCGAGGATTTCATGTATCGTGACTTGATACGCGGGAACTTCGTGGATTCGTACAACAACCTCACGCTCAAAACCATGTCTTTGCTAGAGTGGGTTCATCATCACTGCCGGCGAGCTAAGTACATCCTCAAGACGGACGACGATATGTTCGTCAATATCCCCAAACTGCTGTCGTTTCTGGACACCCACAAGGCGAATCGAACCATCTACGGTCGTCGCGCAGATTTCTGGAAGCCGGTGCGCAATAAATGGTCCAAATACTACATATCCTCTGACCAATATGTGGAGAATGTCTTTCCCACCTTCACCACGGGACCCGCATACATCCTTACCGGGGATATCGTGGGCGAACTCCTAGTCTGCTCGCTCAGCACCCCCTTTCTGAAGCTGGAGGATGTCTTTATCACGGGCATCGTAGCTGAAAGTCTGGCTATTAAGCGGGTGAATGTGCGCGAGATTGCCAACGTTCGCATAGTACTGGAGGCATGTCGTATTCGTGACAAGATTACTGTGCACATGGTAAGTCCCAATGAGCAGTTTGATGTGTGGATGAAGTTGCTGGATAATTCCATCAAGTGTTATAAAGGAAAAAGAAGTAATTAACTTGTTAAAAAAATTAGTTTTGCTAGTCAACGATTAGGTGTGATATATTGTACATATTTCCTATTAAATTGACTAAAATGTTGTATATATTTTGCTATATAAATGATAACTGCAATTGTAAGAAAATTGTTTCAAAATTTTTTTAAGAGCTTGTAATCAAAAGTCCAACATTAATATCCTGAGATCTTGCTTGACACTACTTTATGTAAATAATTCGTTATTTTATTGTTACTAAATAAAAAGTAAAAACATTATTGCTTTTAACACAAAATATATTTAAGAAATCAAGTTATGTTAGTACAATTTAAAACCAACAATAAGAAAACTAATGCAAGGACTTTAAATATCAAAGGAATATATACATTTGGGAAGACCGAATCAGGCCTTGAGTTCACCTAGAGGGCACTACTTTGCTGGTAAACGTAGAACTTCTCATCCTCATCCTTATTATCCGTCTTGTCAAGCCGCAACTTTCCCTCCTTCTGCAACTTGCTTAGATGATGGTTGACATTGTAAGCGGCGGCCGGCCAGAGGTTCTCCGGCGTCTCCTTGTAGACCACCCGCACCACATCCATCGCCTGCCAGCGTTCGTTAGGACGCTGGACAAAGAAGTCCAGGATCTGCGCTTCTCGCTGGTTCCGATGATTTATGTAATACTCGATCTTGCCAATTGGTTCTTCGATTACATTGCCATGACCCGGGAAAATGCGCAGCGGCTTGATGTCTAGTATTCGCTCCAGACTCTTCATGTACTCGAACAGATCCTCGAAGACGGCTGTGCCCTCGCCCAGGATGCAGTCGCCGCTGAAGAGGGTGCCTTCGTTCATTGCCAGCACCACATGATCAGTGGTATGGCCTGGCGTGTGCACCACCCGCACATTGGCTCCCTCAGTCTTGAATTCCTGGTTGTGTGCCAGCGGGTGGAGTTTGATATGTCCGGGTATCTCGGGACACACATCCTGGGCGTCCGTGCGTCTGTACTTGAACACGCGACAGTCCTTGTCCGCCAACTTGGTTCCAAGAATGCTCTTTACGCCGCCGACGTGATCGTGGTGCCAGTGGGTCAGCAAGATGGTGTCGATGGAGGCCTGCTCCTGCTTCAGCACATCGTTAAGATGCTCAATGTATTGCGGCACATCTTCGTCGCCGGTGTCGATCAGGATTCGCCGCTTTCCACTGCCCAACAAGTAGGTGTTTGTGCCTTGGAGTGTCATGGGACTGGGATTGCAGCCCAGGATCCGGATAACAGATGAGGTCAGCCGGGTTACGGCGGGAATCAAAGCCATTTTATCGTTCACGGCGTCTAAAAAGTCGGTTATGTTGCTGTATAATAATGTTTGTGTTGAGGTAATGGCCGAAATACGTACTTAAATACAGTATCAAAATAAGACACCTTAAGAAGAGTATTTTAAAGGTTCTAATCTTCCTTGGACTCTTATTAAATCAGCATTAACACGCGTATTATTGCAATTAATATGAACTTTGATACCAGAAATTTAACAAAACAGCTGTTTTAAATCAGTGTTGAAAAATAATTGGTGTGACCAAAAGGAAAAGTTAACCCCATCCAAGTAGCATTTTCCGCGCAGTCTCACTCTGGCCACACTACGTTAAAAAATTCGGTTGGAAGGGAGTATGTGCGGCCCACAAAAAAAGAGGAAAGAAATTGGGAATCGTAGCTCATTGTGCAAAGCCTCAAAAGTGTCATATAGCTAAAGGTGAAAAATAACCTGTCTTGCAAATTGCAAACTGCGCGAGTGAAGAGAAAATCTGAGAAAACGCGTTCGTAAATCAGAGTCTGCTGTGCGGTAAAAAAAAACAAAAAAAAAAAAACGCGAGAAACGGCGGAGCACCTATGCTAATGCTTATTTATTTTTAAAACATGCTACGCATGACTAATGAAACGGGTTGGCGTTATTAAAGACGATAAAAAACACAGAAATACTCAGCTAAACTAAAAACTGCCCAAGGCTCTGGGGGCAAACACACACACGCTTGCAAAACACACACACAAACACAAGCGAGAAACTTTAGTGGTGGCGCCTAGGGTCCAACAGCAGCAACAACAACAACAAAAACTACAACAATAGGCCATAATAGGAGGATTACCACTGCTGCAACAACAATAACTACAAACAACAATTCATCATTCAAGAAGCAAATTTATTAACGCTAAATAAACACTAAAAATAAACAGGCAACAGCAAGTAATTATGCTTGACCCTGGTCCAACAATAGACGTCGTTGCCGTTGCCGTCGCCGCCACCGCTATATCCGATTCCGAATCTAAAGCCCCGCTGGAGCAAGTGCAAGTGAGACGCCGCTAAAGCCACGCTTGGGAGGTGAGTTCGCTTAAAGCTGGAGAAGATTGGGCGACGAGACGAGACGCAACGACGATGACGATGCGTTGCCCGGGGTTTTTGTTATTTTATTAACACACATATTTATGTGTATTTCTTCGGTTGGGCAACGCAACGTAACGCAGCCCATTTCCAAATCCCAGGGCCGGACATTGCACCATCTTAAAGCTAAGCTTAAGCAGTAGGTTTCATTAACACCAACGATCTTTGGGTCCAATTGTTATAGGATATGTGTTGGTAAATAGAGAGTGCCAAAATATGGCATATTTTTAATGACCTTAACTTCTTGGTTTGGAAAATATTGTGTATTCAAAATAATTACTCAAAGAGTTAGTAAATTATCTTAAACTGAACTTTAACCAAACAGAAGACACACTTGCTCTTACTATTGCTTTGTTAGATAGCGAACCTTCCCTATCAGTTAGCTCGTAATTTTATATTTATTTAGATAAATATAATCTGTTCTCATACTATACATATGTACATAGAGCTACAGTGGCTTTGGTTACCGCCCCCAATTTATTCGAATTCTATCTAAATAAAGCATTAAATTGTTTAAACATTTTCAATTGAACTGAACAAGTCTAAAGATAATAGTAAATTGCTTTATAATTTTAATTCAGTCAGTAGCAACTGTCTCAAGTAGCTGATAATTTTCACTTATCTACTGGTAGATATGAAACGGTTACTATAATTAAACAGTTAAGCCTTGTGGGTAAATAAAATAGAGTTACATACACATATGACGACAGTCCTTATTGTGTCAGATAAAAATACAAAGGCGAATCTTTTAAGAATTCTCTGGCACAAAATAAATTCTATATCCCTTGGAAACCAGATATTTGCCGGAAATTGAAACATTATTTACATAAGTGCATATAAATAAATTTAATAGACCCCTCGAGAAAAAGCCAGTGTATACCACAGACATCTGCTTAGCTTAAGTGATAATTAAATTCTAAAAATGTACAACGAACACTTTGCTCAGAATTCATGTAAACTCGTCTGATTATAAATTATAATTTATAATTATTGATCCTCCTTGATCTGTGCAGGACATTACACCCGACTTTCCAAAGACTAGTTGAGTTTTATTAACACGTTCCTGGGGTCCAGTTGGATGCCTTTTGATTGATGGCCGGGCAGTTGGGAGATGGAGATAGTTTCGCGACGCCCGAAAACCCGTTTTCCGCCTAACCGGCGATTATCTGCGGTTCATTGTACTTATTAGCAGAGTCAGACTCTGAGCTGGAGCCGGGGCCACCGTAAAGCAGCCAGATTGAAAGCTTGGAACTGACTTCCGCTCCCAGCCCTCTGCTTCTCAGTTTTCTGCTGAATTCGAGAGCTACACACTCCATCAAATTACGCGCTCTTGTCAAATTTCACGGCTGTTTGTTAATTTCGCACACAATTACAAGGTAGTTGAAAGAAAAAGTAACGAATTACCGAAGCACGTAAAATAATTACAGGCAAAGTTCTCGCAAATTGAACAATTATAAGCTATCGGAATCGTAAGTTAATGAAATTAAACGTTTAAAACGTGTAGAACTGGGGCAGCCTAGATAATTCTAGACGTTACAATTGCCACTGCCTCTAACAGTTTGTAGTTATTTTTAAGCAATTAATAATGGCTTTTTGGTGATAAAAAGTTGTGGTTATATACGCATAGCAATTATTTAATATCGTTCTGTTAATGAATTCCCCATAATTTCTCAGTTATACAAATCCCCAGTTGCTCTTTATTTTATTGATAAAACCATACATTTAAAGTGCAGAAAATTACACTGATTGTACAGTAAACATATAGAGACATATGTATGTACTCCAAATGTATGGCACACAAGGGAAGTGGAAGTGAGATAAGTTGCGGGTCGGCTTTGCGATAATTATAAAGAAATTCCAAGTAAAATGGCCTTGTATTTAAGTAGTTAAGCTTGGGCTCAACACTGCATTTGGCTGTGATTCATCTCATCGCTGATAAGCCACACTTTCGCTCTCGCCGAACAACAAAAGAATGGGTTAATCTCTTATCAATCCACTGTGCGCGTCACGCTGCGGTTCCCAATATGATAATGTATGCCATGAAAAGCTTTATAAATCCGTTTATTAGCTTTGACTTTGTTGTGATAAGAACCGCAGACAAAAAAAAAAAACAAAAAACTATACGACGTCGTTACCCAAAAAATATTCCATTACTCGCAGTCGTTGCGATTCTTTCCGGTTCTCAGGGGCAGGCCATGCCATTACCCCCCTGAAGGTAATTAAAGTTAATTATTTGATTACCGACCTCTAATTAACTGTCTAAATATATGGAATAATTTTTTTAATTAAATGTCTGTGTGATGCCTTCAAATCTTATCAAGAATGACTCTGACTTTCCCTTCCCCATATGAAGTATGTATTAAATGATTGGGTTTTTGGGGTGGCAGTAAATAAATTTTTTGATAAGTTAGCCTTTAAGTGGAAGTACGCAGAATTTAGTTAAGGCCTTATCACATATGGGAATTTGCCAAATAAAAACTGAGTAAAGTTTAAGCCATGAAAAAAACCCACTTAGACGTCAATTTAAAGTTTCCTTTAAAGATTTGATTGAAAATCATAATTAAAAAGAAGGGAAATTAACTTCGATAAGCCAAAGTTTACACACCCTTGCAGTTTAAAATTGAACTAAAGGACCGAATTGGAAATTTTTATTTTTATATTACTATTTATTCGACCCATCAGAGTTTAAAAACCTCATAACTAAACCAAAAATTCATTAATTTTAAATCGGAAAAATGTTCTGTGATAGTCTTTATTAGGTTAAAAAATCTACGTACCCAGTTTAATATTTAAAAAAATTAAAATTTTTATCAATTTAAAAAAATAATTTAACGATGTAACCCCTTATAAAATTTTGAAAAAATCGCGTTTTTTTTTTCTTTTCAATATGTCTAGAAAGATTCGCCTGTTGATGCTGATGAAGAATAGATATGATTTATAGTGTCGCAAATGACTCCTTCACTGCATTTTAAGCTTTTGAAGTACGCAGAATTACAATACCCAGCAAGGGTAAAAAAATAAGCATATTTTTCTTACAGAAGCAACTAACTTTAAACAATGTAAAGCTTTAATCTTTGGTTTCCCTTTCTGTCAGATAAGATTAGGTTAATTAACCACCAATTGCATCAAGACACGGCAATCAAAGTTCGATTTGCCAGATTTCCTTGACAAATATTCGGATATACAGACATATAACTTACCTTTCCAGTTAGACCAGTACCCCGATTAGATAATGCTAACTGCCTGATAATTATTAACTTATCGACAAACAATTAAGATAGCCCACGTACCAACGAATGACGCATGGGGGGATTTTCATTAACTCGGCTCAAGACAAGGCAAATCGAAAGTTGTTGGAAGAGTTGCGATTGGTATTATTGATTTCCATAACAAACTGTCGTCGCACCCAACTGGTTCTATTTTTATGGCAACCCAGGGGTAGGGTTAGCATTGCAGCTATATGTATATGTATATATAATATAAAATGCGACTCGAAGAAAGCCCTCTAACTCGAACAAACTCCCAAATGGTGATGGGATCGATCCGATAGCCAATCTTATCGTCCAGACCAGGCGAGTCAAGTGGCTCCGTCGCCGGTGCTGGTCAAGAGTTTCTTTGCTGCTGTTTGCTGTTTCGGTTCTGCTACCACTCCTCGCTTCGAAACCGGGTCAAGAATGCTGTTGACTTATTTGAGTCGCATGCAAAGTGGAGACAGAGCCCAGAGCGCCATGTCGTGACAGTTCTGGAAGCTGTACGTGCGTGTTCTCCGCTTTTGGGGAATTCATTAGCTCATGGAAACTTTTCAAGTGCTTCCCCATTCGTCATTCTCATTACCATACAAATCGCTGGACATGTTTTTTACCATAAAATCGTTAACTACTCAAATAGTTACTCGAAACCTTGAGACCATAAACTCTCGATAAGGTTTATTTAACTGCAAATAGAAACTAAAATATATTCCTAAAGTTTCAACAGAATATATATCTCAATTCGTAATGCCAAAAAGTTTGTTATTTATTTTGCATTCCGTCGCACGTAGAAAGTCCAAAGAAATGTTATCACAAAGTTTTTATAATATATAGAGCTGAATACTCTACCCCAATTTCAAAAGAATTTGCAACTTAAATTTGCATTCTAAATAAATTCTGAAAGTGTAAAAATATCTTATCATTCAGTGAAGGTAACTCCCACCTCACTCGTGCCCTCTTTTAATATTTACATTTATTATTTCCTCAATACCAAAGGTAAATGAAACAAAAAGGTTGTAACTCGACTACAAAATACCTATAAACTAGATATATCCTCGAGACTAGTAGGCTTAAGCAATTAATAGAACTCCTCAAGATCTGGGAAATACCAAAACTTTCTCTATATGCAATCGTTTTGATAATAATGAGCGCAATCAACTTCCGCATGTCGCCATCTATGCATATCTATATTAGTGTGTATATGCCCTGGTATTCCCTGGGTGTACGTACGTACGTTGTGGGAGCACTTAACAAATCAGCACTGAATCAGTTGTTTACTTAAATTTCCGTCTGTTCTCATTGCAGTCGCACTGGAATCGTTGCAGGGCTTGCAAGCGTCGTCGTTACCATTATAATACTCAGCAACACAGAAAGCCGAAAGCGAGAAAAAGAAAACGAGAAATCAAAACGAACCCCGAGGAGGAGGGGGCGGAGAAGGAGCAGAGTCCAGACTGAAACCGAGCACAGAGACTGACTGAGATTTTTGCACCATGGTGGTCGTGGGCAATCTACACAACACGCGCATGCTGCGCTTCTTTTTAGTCCTAATCGTGGTGATCCTCACCATCTTCATCTACGCCTCGTACTCCACAACGGCCACCTTAACACAGAACCATGTGCATTCGGCGGCATCGCCGCCCCAGCAGCTGATCGGACCGAATCCCATGTTGGTCATCAATAACACAGACAACAAGGATTATGCCCAGGCAGCAGGAGTGGATAGTGCGCCCAAAGTCTCCAGTAGACAGGCGACGCTGCAGCAACAGCAGCAACAGATTCTACCGCTGGAGGTGCACAGAAAGCATACACAGCACCGGCTGCCCACCATCGATGAGGATGCCCTACTCGATGGTGGCTCTGCCGGTGCCAGTCCCCAGTTAGGTGGCCCTGCCGAACAGACGCCCAATGCCATGGCGGAAGAGTTACTGCTAGAGGAGCAACAGTATGGCCAGAGTGTTGATGGCATCACAGGTGAGTGGATGACAGCAGCTATCACTCAATCATGCTAATAATTTATATCATTTGTAGGGAACATCAACAGTAGCAGCAATAACAACGTCAATAGTAATGGCACCGGAGACGTGTTGGTTGTCAGGCAATCAGCCGTTCCAGCCTTGCCGTCATCCCAACAACAACAACAGCAACAGCCGTCCCAGATCCAGGCAGGGCAATCCGATGCCGAGGTTCTCATTCCTACGTCCAATTTGCAAAAGTTTATCGAGAATGCCGATAAGATACTAAAGAACATCACATCGAGCAGCAGCACAGGCAATGGAGTTGCCGCTGTCTCGGCAACCGGAAATGACCAGAACACGGGTAAGACTTAGGTGCATTCCCCTTGCTATCAGCTGTCCATTCTTCCTTTTATTAATGTTATTTTAAAGATGAAACAACAAAGCCTTATTCATGTTTCAAATGTAAAGATTCGCCTATTAAGTTGCAGTCCAATTCGTGTGAATCCCTGTTCTTAACGATCCGTTTATGACGACTCATAAAACCCAAGGAAAAGTAAATATTTGTAAACGCTGACGTCGCGACCATTTGGTTTAGTCAATGGCAATGGCAATGGGCCCCACCAGCTATATATCGCGTTTCATTAGGGAAGTGCTGTAAACAATCGCCAGTCGTTGTCTTTCCGTCCTATTGGGTTACAGCGCCCAACGGCTGGCTGTCTATGGGGACTAATTAGAATTGGATTACCCCATTTTATTTGCATTTCCATTTACGTGACACAGGAAGCTCTCAACTCTTGGCTTTCTCTTCTCGTTCTAGACAAAGGCATTCAGCAGCAACCAGAGGCGGCACAACCCAATACGGCAGAAGTCTCCGAGGGGGAGCAGCCGTCGGAATCCAAGGTGATCCAGGAGATCAAGGAGGCGAAAAAAGAAGCAGATGCTGCACCAGCAAAGTCCGTCAAGCCATCTGTGCCCATTGCACGGACGACAAAGGGCAGGGTAGCAGCTTCCAAGGAGTCAAATGCTCCGGTGGATCCCTCCAAGGGCGTTATCGCCGAGAAACTGTATGAGCAGGGACATCTGGATGATGAAATCGACGCGGATAGAATATGCCCCAAGGGTGGAGAGTTCATCAAACTAATGGTTCTCATTAGCTCGGCAATGTCGCACGATGCGGCCAGGATGTCCATTCGGCAGACATGGATGCATTACGGCAGCAGGCGGGATGTGGGCATGGCCTTCGTCCTAGGCCGTGGCACAAACGAAACGCTGAACAAGGCCCTCACCCAGGAGAACTTTATTTACGGGGATCTGATACGTGGCAACTTCATAGACTCGTACAATAACCTAACCCTCAAGACGATCTCGACGCTGGAGTGGGCTGACCTGCACTGCCCGAAGGCCAAGTATGTACTCAAAACGGACGACGATATGTTCATCAATGTGCCTAAGCTTCTGGCCTTCCTTGACAAGCACAAGGACAAGCGAACCATTTATGGTCGTCTGGCCAAGAAGTGGAAGCCCATCCGCAACAAGAAGTCCAAGTACTACGTGTCCGTAGACCAGTTTGCGGCTGGTGTCTTTCCATCGTTCACCACTGGCCCGGCCTACGTCCTCACCGGCGATATTGTACACGAGCTGTACGTGAGATCGCTGAAGACGGTGTATCTGAAGCTGGAGGACGTATTTACCACGGGTATTGTGGCCAAGAGCCTAGACATCAAGCGGGTGCAGGCCAACGAGTTCGTCAACCGACGCATTTCGTTCAATCCGTGCAACATCCGCAACGCGATCAGCGTGCACATGATCAAGTCCAACGAACAGTTCGATCTGTGGAAGAAGCTGCTGGACCAGACCACCAAGTGTAAATAGTATTTTAAGTTTAGGGTTTAGAGGATCGACAGCGAAGGAAGGTGGTATGAATAGATAATGATTAGCAAAGGCAGCTATTATAGAATAATAGAGTTAGCATTAGTCACTAAGTCCTAGGAATACTTATCACAAATTACGCTGTCCGTGATCCCAGCATTCCGCCTAAGTGCTTGCGATCCGACAGCGCATAATTTTAAAAACGATTTGTAGTTTAATTTTAGCATTCTGAATGCCATTATTTAACTGATAATTACTGAGCGATAACTGTGGTTACATCTTAAACACTAAATACATGAATGTATATCAAGAGAAAACCGAAAATAATGATTTTCTGTCTATTATTTTTTTTCCAGATGAATCATTGTACTAAATCAAGTTTAAGATAGGCTATCTGAATTTGCAATTCGTTTGAAATTCTGCTAACCATGGGAACACCAACAGATTGCTGGAATAACACACCTGACATCAATATTTTATTACCAAACATATATCAACTACTTTATTTATTGCACTTATCTCGCCAAAACCAGTTAGACAAATTTAAGACTTAAGCTTTCATTCCCTTGAGAGCTTACTTTAATGGTTAAAGTTCTTCTCTGACTCTTTTACTGCGTAATTATTAAAAGATCGGCACGAGATAGGACTGAGTGAGTGAGTTCAGGGCCCCGACTTATCGGTTATTCCTTGAGAGACTCTTCATGGGAATCTTTGCTGAATGTGTACAGGTGGATAGCACAAATTAATTGTTATTATTTGACACCTACTACTTGTAGATGTATCTTATGAGAAACGTTCTAGTTCGTATGTTTAAAGCTCAGCTGAATTTGTTTATGGTTATTACATTTGTGGTATGCCAAGAATAATTGAATATGTATTAGTAATTAGAAATCTGATAAATTTACTCTTAGTTGCCATAACTTTATTTATTTTGTTTCATAAAACTAAATGATGCTCTAGTTCCAAAGAACTTTGTGTCCTAATAAGATTAGATAGATCATTGTTTGATTGTTCAATTAAGTGACTTCTTACAACGACGGTGAGTAAACAAGACTAAGCACTTGTGTTGCTACTGCTTGTTAGCCGGTTAAACAAGTTTGATGACACGCAAGTGATAACAATTAATTGCTTCCCGTCTTTTTAGATAAGTGAAGCTAACCGATACACTCGATGGCGTGAAGAGTTTCCACCAGCAAAAGATAAGACCATTCTTGGGAACACCAGTTTGATGTTTGATGTATGGCAAAACATTTTGAATACGGAGATGAACAGTAATCCATCGAAACTAATTTTACTTTTCAAAGTATGACACTTTTTTATTTTGAATTTAAAAATTAAAATTCAACACAGTATAAAGGTTTGGGTCGGCACTAAGCCTCTAGTAAAGTTCACAACCAGTTAGTTTTTTCATGAACTTTAACCAAACATTATTAAATATTTTTGAATGTGTATAATATTATATTATACATATTACTCCATATATTATATAGATTATAGGCAAACTAGTTTAAAAAACGTAGAAAAATTAAAAATAAACCAATAAATCTGTAAAAGTGTAAGATGTAAAATTTTCAATAACAGGAAGCTTTTCAAACCATTGGTACTATCGATAATATGAAAAAATATCGCAACATCGATAATTGGGCAAACAAAATATCACGATATAAATATATCAGTTTGAGAAAAATATCGATATATTGATATATTTTCAACAACCCAAAAAACAAGACGCGAAAATGTTGTAAACACAACGGTGAGTTAATATTAAATCAAGGCCTAATAAGAACTTCGATTTAAGTGTATTATTATGGGCTATAAACCGTGGCAAAAACGCTATTTCTATGTGCCTCAAGCTATGCAGGTACAGCTGTTCGAAGTGCTAAATAAGTGTATGAGTGTGTGTGTGTAGCATTAATGCCTGCCTTCTATGGGCCACAAAGGGCGAACGAAAAAAGTAACTAAAAGTATCAGTGGCCACCTAATCCCCGTTCGTGCTCTATTTGGTTATTCGTTACGTTGGCGGAGCTTGGGCAATGGTTTAAAATCAGACGCCTTAGCAACATCTTGCTTCCTTGCAACCTACTCACACACACAGACGGACTTGGATACACGGATATACAGATGCACACTTGAGATCCAAGGTGAAGGAGAGGCGCAAAGGTGTTGAATGAATTATGAGCGTAGGCGGAAAGCTAAATTTTGTGAATGATTCTTCTAGAAGTGCAAAGGCTTTGGCAAAAAAATCTCCGCGTAAGCGAACTGTTCTAATTTGTATTTTTGTTCCCGTCTCATTAGCGGCTTTTCGGACGTCAGCAGGCATTGACATACGGATATATGTGTGTGTGTGCTAGTGTGTGTACCATTAAATCCCCAGTTAAACGGTTGTTTTTCGTCCCGCTTTGAGCTCGTCTTCTATGACAGATTATGCAACTCACTCTCTAGTCATCTCCCTCTGTCGCTCTCCATTCTTTGGCTTAATGAAAACGACATTTAAATGAATTGTTTGCCCAATATAAAAAGAATCCCGACTAGCCAGCATCCGGCCAATAAATAGTTCGTTTAAATGCGCCATCAGCTGATAAGGTTTTGTTGTCGGTTAACGCTTTTGCCTAAAAATTCGGCTCTGCTTTGACGCTAATCTAATTATTGGTCTTACAATATTCGTGGCAGTTTTTTCGCCACATTTTTTGCGCTAGTGTTAACGTACGCAGGTCTGTGTGTGTTCGAAGCTATTTTTGTATAGCTTTTTCATTATTTTTTTGCATTTGTTTTGACCCACCAGCAGCGGCAGCAGTTTTGGCCAGATTTCAGTCGCAAAATCGCACAGACTTGTGAAATTTATACAAATAAACTCTCGAATGTGGAGTGTTGGGCTCAAATAGTTGTTATCAACGACAATATTGACTCTGAATTAGCCGCCTTAGGACCTATGATTTATGTGATTTTTTTCTTTCTATTTCCCTGCCCATCCGTCTCGATCAGTTTTTTGCGACGAGCTCGTTGGGGCTTATCAGTCTCTGCAGGCTTTTTATGGGTTCGTTGGCTCTTATCAGTCTTCCACCTATTGAAAATGCATATATGTAGTATTAAATGGAATATAAAAAGCTTTACGCCTTCTATATACACAGTATAGCATCGTTCAGTCCCCTCATCGCTAAATGTACAGAAAATATTATACAATATAGATATTTCTTTTATAGTTTTGTCGCCTTTCTTCTCATTGAGTAATCTTTGGGAACAGAATTAAACCCTGAACGTAATTGCTTTGTTGATGCAGGTTGTGGTTGGGCGGCAATTTATTAGATATTTTTATACCCTTGCCAGAGTCTTATAATTTCTGTCATAAATTTGCAACGCAGTGAAGGAGTAATTTCCGGTTGTTATTATCTATAGTGATAGTGATAGTTAAGTATAGTGATTGCCTTACTTATGATAGATTTTATATTCAAACCAATGATCCTGCAAGGGTATACAAACTTCGACTTCTAGAAGATAGCATGCTTTCTTGTTGTGTTTATAAACAAATGCGAGAGTCGGTCGCTAAAAGGGAAATTAATATATATGATAAATTTATAGGGGAAAGCGTTGAGGAACATTCAAAATAAATATAATTACGCAAGGTGGCAGATCTCGAGAAAACAGTGATAACTCAATCAAAGGAGCAGTTTCTTAACAATGTTCTACATACAATTAATAAATATTATTTTTCATATATAGTTTTACAGAATTTTTTAAATAAGATAAGTTTTCTTGTTTTCAAATTAAGGTAAACCCGTAAAAGTTTAACAATTCAATCCCCCATATTAGTTTTGTGGTTTCTATAGACAGCTAATTTTCAAAGAAAATTACAGTTTTAATATAACAAAACGGAGGTTTAATTTTTAAAGAATTTTTCACCCCTTGATTTCTCTGTCACCAATTTGACAAAAAGCTTTAATAATAATAATAATATCAGTGCCTACCCAAAAACTTTAGGGTAAGTTTAAAATCCCATGTCTTCAAGTGGAAAAGCTTCAACTTGCGTGCAGATAGAGAATAGAAGATGGAGGGACTGAACTTAACTATGTAATTCCCGCAGACAGACACTATTGTAATGCATTATTCAAGGGAATTATACATTCTATCTTTTCTCTAGTGCCACCACACACATTTTGTGTCTCACAGAAATGCGTCGCCATTTGGACACGCAACCGGACTCGGCCTGAGTTAGCTCCTCATCCTGTTCAGCCCACCGGGTTTATTTATAATATTTACCTAACATATTGATTTTGGTCTTTTCGTTCTTTTCCCTTAATCAAATGAGAGTTGCGACTTGTTTTGTTGGAGACTTCCAAGGGATGATGGTCGCTGCCGAATCAATAATGTCCAAAAAAACAAAGGTGGACTAATTTCAGTTTGCTTTGTCACCGAAAGTTGGCCGAATGTAAAGGCAGGAAATCAACGATTACATCTGATTACAGCTATAGTTTGTTTATTAAATTTAGCTCTTAGTTAATGGGTAATGTTATGACCAATAATGACTACCCTTATTTCTGTAAACATGTTTACTACTTAGATAAGTTTCTGTTATGCAAAGAAATAGTTTAAAGTTCAATGGGGAAGTCTGCAATATACTATTACATTTCATACTTTAAGGAATCTATTTAAATAGATATAAAAAACATTCCCATTCTAATAACTATTTCTATTATCCTACAGGTGTACTATGCGACCATATAAATATCTGAGATTACATACCGAAAAATGGAAGCAATATCGAAGATTTTCCTGATATTGTCTGCCTTGCTATTCGTCGTGGTCAATGCAGCAGTGGCCCTCAACAGTGCCGACAGCTGCCAGGCCACCTACAGTAGCGCGGAGGCTTTGCTGGCCCATCCCGCGCGACCACATCATCCGCAGATAAGACCCAGGCAGAGGACATGGCAGGAGCACGAGTTCTCCCTGCTGGGTTACAAGTTCCACTTGCCGTTTGTGGGGCATGCAGTCGATGCGGATTTAGATGATAGTGACAGTGACGAGGGTCTGTGGCTGGACGACCTAAATGACGGATCGGAGAGCAGGGAGGATGTGGAGGAGTACGAGCTGCATTCAGGGAATTTGCCGGTGGATCCCTCGGCTAACGTGTTCAAGCTGAGCTGCGAGCATGTGGGCGTTGGACATGTAAACCAGGAGCTGATCTCCCTAAGGAGTGCGCACATCAACTACCACCAGCTGAAACTAGACCACGTGCCAGCGGATCTCGGCGTTTCCCTCCATCTGCCGCAGTTCGAGAGCGTACATGAGTTCTCTTGGCTAGAGAGCAACCTAGCAGATGCAGCGCTTGGAGAGCTCTTTTCCCGCCAAACGCGGTGCTTTGAGAACATGGAGCACCTCGACCTCGGCGAGAATCGTCTAGAGTGCCTCAACTGGGCCGTTCCCCAGGCCATGCGCAGCCTAAAAGTACTTAAGATGAGCGGCAACCGACTGGCCAACTGTAGTCTGATCAACCTGCAACACATGGACAAACTGCAAGAGCTGCACATGGACAGAAATGGCCTGACTGCCTTGCCCCAGCGCTTCCTTGGCTCCCTGGGCGAACTGCGCCTTCTGAATCTCAGTCAGAATATGCTGGCGGAGCTTCCACGGGACATCTTTGGCGGAGCATTGAAGCTGGAACGCCTTTATCTCGCTGGAAATAAGCTAAGCGTGGTGCCCTTCCAGCTGTTCCAGACAGCACGAGACCTCAAGGTGTTAGATCTCAGCGACAACCGCCTGCTCTCCTTCCCGGATAATTTCTTTGCGCGCAACACGCAGCTCCGGCAGCTGCATCTGCAGCGCAATCAGCTAAAGTCGATCGGCAAACACAGCCTTTACAATCTGCGCGAGCTGCGGCAGCTGGATCTCAGTCAGAACTCACTGACCATTATCGATCGCAAGGCTTTTGAGTCGCTGAGCCAGCTGCTGTCTCTGAATGTGTCCAGCAACAACCTGACCGGACTGTCCTCCATCATCTTCCAGCATCTGCATGCCCTCAAGCAGTTGGATCTCAGCCGGAACCCGTTTAAGCAGCTGCCCAGCGGCCTCTTCCAGATGCAGCGGTCCTTGGTGCTTCTGCGCATCGATGAGACGCCCATTGAGCAGTTCTCCAACTGGATATCGCGTTTCGATGAGTCGCTGGTGGATCCAAATGTACTCCATCGCCTACGTTACCTCTCCCTGCAGCAGAATCCGCGGCTGACGCAGCTGCCGGCAACTCTGTTCGCCAATGCTCGGAACCTTAAGGAGCTACTGCTGGCTGAAAATGGATTACTACAGCTGCCAACACAGATCTCTGGGCTGTCGCGGCTGCAACGGCTCAGTGTGCGGGGAAACCGCCTGGGATCGCTGCCCGAGGGCCTGAAGGAGCTCCGGCAGCTGCACTACCTCAACATACTGGGCAACGAGTACCAGTGTGACTGCAGCATGTACTGGCTGTCTGCTTGGCTGGTCAACGGCAGCACCAGTCTGCGACGTCAGCCCCACTCACAGGCGGAGGGCAATAGTCCAAATCCTAGCCAAACACCCCTGGACTCGTACGAGAGCATCGACGACCAGATCGAGGCGTTGAAGTGCCAATATGGCTATCCGGGTGACATGCTGCGCGTCCTGAGCAACCTCAACTGCAGTGTGCCCTCGGTGGTGCAGTTCTCGGAGCCAAAGATGCACAAGCTTCTCTCAACCGCCAAACTGGAGTGCCAGATCTCCGGTAGTCCCGTGCCAGACATTATTTGGGTAAGTGTTTCGTAATTCATGCAGACGTCTATTCATAACAAACATTAATGATTATAATGAATTACTAAGAAAGTTGGGTTCTTTTTGAAGGGAGTAAACATTAACAATTAATGAATTTAAGACAAATCACTAACAATCTTTTATATCTTCTCAGGTTACTCCCCGCAACAAGATTCTGCGACACCATGCTGATCCAGACAAGCGCCCCATTATCATTGATAGCAAGGAGGATGCCCATCAACCACCAAGTGCGCAGGAGTTGGCCGCTTTAATGGATGAGAGTTACATTCAGTCGCTAAACCTGACCCGTCAGCAGAGTCTGGTGGGTCAGCGTGTTGTACTCGTGGAGAATGGATCGCTGTTGGTGCACAATATCTCCAGAATAGACAGCGGCCTGTACACCTGCTATGCCTTCAATGTGATGGGCAAAGCATCGGCAGGATTAAGGTATGTTTTCAGTATTTTTATTTCCTTGCAGGGTTTTATAATTTTAAATAAATTGTCCTATAAAATGTAGATAAATATCGACTCAAAAAATGGTTTTACAAGTTTAGTCAGTAGCTTGTAGAACTGTGAAGGACTCATTTCCAAGTAAATTGAGTATGCAGTTTTATTGCCTTAATAAAAACTAAGATTGGAAAGGTTTCCGATGCATTAATTAAGTAGTAGCATTGGAATGGTTTCCGAGTTAAAATCAATGCATTATTGGCTTATTTATGAATTTTTTAAAATTTAATTTATTGACAAAATTGTCCTATAAAATAAATACCGACTAAGTGAATGGTATTATGAGTTCAGTCAGAAGCTTATAAAACTGTGAAGGAGTCATTTCCGACCCCATAAATCATATATATTCTTGATCAGCATCAACAGCTGAATCGATCTAACTATCTCCGATTGAAAAAAAATTTTGGAAATTTTTTTCAATTTTTGCAAAAAACGATAAGGGGTTACATCATTAAAATTGTAAAAAATCGACAAAAATTTGCATATTTAATTGAGTATGCAGTTTTATTGCCCTAATAAAAACAAGCATAGGAAAGGTTTCTGATTTGAAATTAATGCATTATTGGCTTAGTTATGCTATTTTTAAAATTCGATTTATTGACAAAATTGTCCTATAAAATGTAGATAAATATCGACTCAAAAAATGGTTTTACAAGTTTAGTCAGTAGCTTGTAGAACTGTGAAGGACTCATTTCCTAGTAAATTGAGTATGCAGTTTTATTGCCTTAATAAAAACTAGGATTGGAAAGGTTTCCGAATTTAAATTAATGCATTTTTGGCATAGTTATGAATTTTTTAAAATTTGAATTATTGACAAAATTGTCATATAAAATAAATATCGACTGAAAGAATGGTTTTAGACGTTTAGTCAGAAGCTTGTAGAACTGCGAGGGACTCATTTCCGAGTAAATTAAGTATGCAGTTTTATTTCCATAATAAGTAGTAGCATTGGAATGGTTTCCGAGTTAAAATTAATGAATTTTTGGCTTATTTATGAATTTTTTAAAATTTAATTTATTGACAAAATTGTCCTATAAAATAAATACCGACTAAGTGAATGGTATTATGAGTTCAGTCAGAAGCTTATAAAACTGTGAAGGAGTCATTTCCGACCCCATAAATCATATATATTCTTGATCAGCATCAACAGCTGAATCGATCTAACTATCTCCGATTGAAAAAAAATTTTGGAAATTTTTTTCAATTTTTGCAAAAAACGATAAGGGGTTACATCATTAAAATTGTAAAAAATCGACAAAAATTTGCATATTTAATTGAGTATGCAGTTTTATTGCCCTAATAAAAACAAGCATAGGAAAGGTTTCTGATTTGAAATTAATGCATTATTGGCTTAGTTATGCTATTTTTAAAATTCGATTTATTGACAAAATTGTCCTATAAAATGTAGATAAATATCGACTCAAAAAATGGTTTTACAAGTTTAGTCAGTAGCTTGTAGAACTGTGAAGGACTCATTTCCTAGTAAATTGAGTATGCAGTTTTATTGCCTTAATAAAAACTAGGATTGGAAAGGTTTCCGAATTTAAATTAATGCATTTTTGGCATAGTTATGAATTTTTTAAAATTTGAATTATTGACAAAATTGTCATATAAAATAAATATCGACTGAAAGAATGGTTTTAGACGTTTAGTCAGAAGCTTGTAGAACTGCGAGGGACTCATTTCCGAGTAAATTAAGTATGCAGTTTTATTTCCATAATAAGTAGTAGCATTGGAATGGTTTCCGAGTTAAAATTAATGAATTTTTGGCTTATTTATGAATTTTTTAAAATTTAATTTATTGACAAAATTGTCCTATAAAATAAATACCGACTAAGTGAATGGTATTATGAGTTCAGTCAGAAGCTTATAAAACTGTGAAGGAGTCATTTCCGACCCCATAAATCATATATATTCTTGATCAGCATCAACAGCTGAATCGATCTAACTATCTCCGGTTGAAAAAAAAATTTTGGAAATTTTTTTAAATTTTTGCAAAAAACGATAAGGGGTTACATCATTAAAATTGTAAAAAATCGACAAAAATTTGCATATTTAATTGAGTATGCAGTTTTATTGCCCTAATAAAAACAAGCATAGGAAAGGTTTCCGATTTGAAATTAATGCATTATTGGCTTAGTTATGCTATTTTTAAAATTCGATTTATTGACAAAATTGTCCTATAAAATGTAGATAAATATCGACTCAAAAAATGGTTTTACAAGTTTAGTCAGTAGCTTGTAGAACTGTGAAGGACTCATTTCCTAGTAAATTGAGTATGCAGTTTTATTGCCTTAATAAAAACTAGGATTGGAAAGGTTTCCGAATTTAAATTAATGCATTTTTGGCATAGTTATGAATTTTTTAAAATTTGAATTATTGACAAAATTGTCATATAAAATAAATATCGACTGAAAGAATGGTTTTAGACGTTTAGTCAGAAGCTTGTAGAACTGCGAGGGACTCATTTCCGAGTAAATTAAGTATGCAGTTTTATTTCCATAATAAGTAGTAGCATTGGAATGGTTTCCGAGTTAAAATTAATGAATTTTTGGCTTATTTATGAATTTTTTTAAATTTAATTTATTGACAAAATTGTCCTATAAAATAAATACCGACTAAGTGAATGGTATTATGAGTTCAGTCAGAAGCTTATAAAACTGTGAAGGAGTCATTTCCGACCCCATAAATCATATATATTCTTGATCAGCATCAACAGCTGAATCGATCTAACTATCTCCGATTGAAAAAAAATTTTGGAAATTTTTTTCAATTTTTGCAAAAAACGATAAGGGGTTACATCATTAAAATTGTAAAAAATCGACAAAAATTTGCATATTTAATTGAGTATGCAGTTTTATTGCCCTAATAAAAACTAGCATAGGAAAGGTTTCCGATTTGAAATTAATGCATTTTTGGCCAGTTATGCGATTTTTAAAATTTGATTTATTGACAAAATTGTCCTATAAAATGTAGATAAATATCGACTCAAAAAATGGTTTTACAAGTTTAGTCAGTAGCTTGTAGAACTGTGAAGGACTCATTTCCAAGTAAATTGAGTATGCAGTTTTATTGCCTTAATAAAAACTATTATTGGAAAGGTTTCCGAATTGAAATTAATGCATTTTTGGCATAGTTATGAATTTTTTAAAATTTGAATTATTGACAAAATTGTCATATAAAATAAATATCGACTGAAAGAATGGTTTTAGACGTTTAGTCAGAAGCTTGTACAACTGTGAAGGAATCATTTCCAAGTAAATTGAGTATGCAGTTTTATTTCCATAATAAGTAGTAGCATTGGAATGGTTTCCGAGTTAAAATTAATGAATTTTTGGCTTATTTTTGAATTTTTTAAAATTTAATTTATTGACAAAATTGTCCTATAAAATAAATACCGACTAAATGAATGGTATTATAAGTTTGGTCAGAAGCTTATAAAACTGTGAAGGAGTCATTTCCGACCCCATAAATCATATATATTCTTGATCAGCATCAACAGCTGAATCGATCTAACTATCTCCGATTGAAAAAAAATTTTGGAAATTTTTTTCAATTTTTGCAAAAAACGATAAGGGGTTACATCATTAAAATTGTCAAAAATCGACAAAAATTTGCATATTTAATTGAGTATGCAGTTTTATTGCCCCAATAAAAACTAGCATAGGAAAGGTTTCCGATTTGAAATTAATTTGATTTAAATTGAGTATGCAGTTTTATTTCCATAATAAGTAGTAGCATTGGAATGGTTTCCGAGTTAAAATTAATGAATTTTTGGCTTATTTATGAATTTTTTAAAATTTAATTTATTGACAAAATTGTCCTATAAAATAAATACCGACTAAGTGAATGGTATTATGAGTTCAGTCAGAAGCTTATAAAACTGTGAAGGAGTCATTTCCGACCCCATAAATCATATATATTCTTGATCAGCATCAACAGCTGAATCGATCTAACTATCTCCGATTGAAAAAAAATTTTGGAAATTTTTTTCAATTTTTGCAAAAAACGATAAGGGGTTACATAATTAAAATTGTCAAAAATCGACAAAAATTTGCATATTTAATTGAGTATGCAGTTTTATTGCCCTAATAAAAACTGGCATAGGAAAAGTTTCCGATTTGAAATAAATGCATTTTTGGCCTAGTTATGCGATTTTTGAAATTTGATTTATTGACAAAATTGTCCTATAAAATGTAGATAAATATCGACTCAAAAAATGGTTTTACAAGTTTAGTCAGTAGCTTGTAGAACTGTGAAGGACTCATTTCCAAGTAAATTGAGTATGCAGTTTTATTGCCTTAATAAAAACTATTATTGGAAAGGTTTCCGAATTGAAATTAATGCATTTTTGGCATAGTTATGAATTTTTTAAAATTTGAATTATTGACAAAATTGTCATATAAAATAAATATCGACTGAAAGAATGGTTTTAGACGTTTAGTCAGAAGCTTGTACAACTGTGAAGGACTCATTTCCAAGTAAATTGAGTATGCAGTTTTATTTCCATAATAAGTAGTAGCATTGGAATGGTTTCCGAGTTAAAATTAATGAATTTTTGGCTTATTTAGGAATTTTTTAAAATTTAATTTATTGACAAAATAGTCCTATAAAATAAATACCGACTAAATGAATGGTATTATGAGTTCAGTCAGAAGCTTATAAAACTGTGAAGGAGTCATTTCCGACCCCATAAATCATATATATTCTTGATCAGCATCAACAGCTGAATCGATCTAACTATCTCCGATTGAAAAAAAAATTTGGAAATTTTTTTCAATTTTTGCAAAAAACGATAAGGGGTTACATCATTAAAATTGTCAAAAATCGACAAAAATTGCATATTTAATTGAGTATGCAGTTTTATTGCCCCAATAAAAACTAGCATAGGAAAGGTTTCCGATTTGAAATTAATTTGATTTAAATTGAGTATGCAGTTTTATTTCCATAATAAGTAGTAGCATTGGAATGGTTTCCGAGTTAAAATTAATGAATTTTTGGCTTATTTATGAATTTTTTAAAATTTAATTTATTGACAAAATTGTCCTATAAAATAAATACCGACTAAGTGAATGGTATTATGAGATCAGTCAGAAGCTTATAAAACTGTGAAGGAGTCATTTCCGACCCCATAAATCATATATATTCTTGATCAGCATCAACAGCTGAATAGATCTAACTATCTCCGATTGAAAAAAAATTTTGGAAATTTTTTTCAATTTTTGCAAAAAACGATAAGGGGTTACATCATTAAAATTGTCAAAAATCGACAAAAATTTGCATATTTAATTGAGTATGCAGTTTTATTGCCCCAATAAAAACTAGCATAGGAAAGGTTTCCGATTTGAAATTAATTTGATTTAAATTGAGTATGCAGTTTTATTTCCATAATAAGTAGTAGCATTGGAATGGTTTCCGAGTTAAAATTAATGAATTTTTGGCTTATTTATGAATTTTTTAAAATTTAATTTATTGACAAAATGGTCCTATAAAATAAATACCGACTAAGTGAATGGTATTATGAGATCAGTCAGAAGCTTATAAAACTGTGAAGGAGTCATTTCCGACCCCATAAATCATATATATTCTTGATCAGCATCAACAGCTGAATCGATCTAACTATCTCCGATTGAAAAAAAATTTTGGAAATTTTTTTCAATTTTTGCAAAAAACGATAAGGGGTTACATCATTAAAATTGTCAAAAATCGACAAAAATTTGCATATTTAATTGAGTATGCAGTTTTATTGCCCCAATAAAAACTAGCATAGGAAAGGTTTCCGATTTGAAATTAATTTGATTTAAATTGAGTATGCAGTTTTATTTCCATAATAAGTAGTAGCATTGGAATGGTTTCCGAGTTAAAATTAATGAATTTTTGGCTTATTTATGAATTTTTTAAAATTTAATTTATTGACAAAATGGTCCTATAAAATAAATACCGACTAAGTGAATGGTATTATGAGATCAGTCAGAAGCTTATAAAACTGTGAAGGAGTCATTTCCGACCCCATAAATCATATATATTCTTGATCAGCATCAACAGCTGAATAGATCTAACTATCTCCGATTGAAAAAAAATTTTGGAAATTTTTTTCAATTTTTGCAAAAAACGATAAGGGGTTACATCATTAAAATTGTCAAAAATCGACAAAAATTTGCATATTTAATTGAGTATGCAGTTTTATTGCCCCAATAAAAACTAGCATAGGAAAGGTTTCCGATTTGAAATTAATTTGATTTAAATTGAGTATGCAGTTTTATTTCCATAATAAGTAGTAGCATTGGAATGGTTTCCGAGTTAAAATTAATGAATTTTTGGCTTATTTATGAATTTTTTAAAATTTAATTTATTGACAAAATTGTCCTATAAAATAAATACCGACTAAGTGAATGGTATTATGAGTTCAGTCAGAAGCTTATAAAACTGTGAAGGAGTCATTTCCGACCCCATAAATTATATATATTCTTGATCAGCATCAACAGCTGAATCGATCTAACTATCTCCGATTGAAAAAAAATTTTGGAAATTTTTTTCAATTTTTGCAAAAAACGATAAGGGGTTACATCATTAAAATTGTCAAAAATCGACAAAAATTTGCATATTTAATTGAGTATGCAGTTTTATTGCCCTAATAAAAACTGGCATAGGAAAAGTTTCCGATTTGAAATAAATGCATTTTTGGCCTAGTTATGCGATTTTTGAATTTTGATTTATTGACAAAATTGTCCTATAAAATGTAGATAAATATCGACTCAAAAAATGGTTTTACAAGTTTAGTCAGTAGCTTGTAGAACTGTGAAGGACTCATTTCCAAGTAAATTGAGTATGCAGTTTTATTGCCTTAATAAAAACTATTATTGGAAAGGTTTCCGAATTGAAATTAATGCATTTTTGGCATAGTTATGAATTTTTTAAAATTTGAATTATTGACAAAATTGTCATATAAAATAAATATCGACTGAAAGAATGGTTTTAGACGTTTAGTCAGAAGCTTGTACAACTGTGAAGGACTCATTTCCAAGTAAATTGAGTATGCAGTTTTATTTCCATAATAAGTAGTAGCATTGGAATGGTTTCCGAGTTAAAATTAATGAATTTTTGGCTTATTTATGAATTTTTTAAAATTTAATTTATTGACAAAATAGTCCTATAAAATAAATACCGACTAAATGAATGGTATTTTAAGTTTAGTCAGAAGCTTATAAAACTGTGAAGGAGTCATTTCCGACCCCATAAATCATATATATTCTTGATCAGCATCAACAGCTGAACCGATCTAACTATCTCCGATTGAAAAAAAATTTTGGAAATTTTTTTCAATTTTTGCAAAAAACGATAAGGGGTTACATCATTAAAATTGTCAAAAATCGACAAAAATTTGCATATTTAATTGAGTATGCAGTTTTATTGCCCTAATAAAAACTGGCATAGGAAAGGTTTCCGATTTGAAATTAATGCATTTTTGGCCTAGTTATGCGATTTTTAAAATTTGATTTATTGACAAAATTGTCCTATAAAATGCAGATAAAAATCGACTCAAAAAATGGTTTTACAAGTTTAGTCAGTAGCTTGTAGAACTGTGAAGGACTCATTTCCAAGTAAATTGAGTATGCAGCTTTATTGCCTTAATAAAAACTAGGATTGGAAAGGTTTCCGAATTTAAATTAATGCATTTTTGGAATAGTTTTGAATTTTTTAAAATTTGAATTATTGACAAAATTGTCATATAAAATAAATATCGACTGAAAGAATGGTTTTAGACGTTTAGTCAGAAGCTTGTAGAACTGCGAGGGACTCATTTCCGAGTAAATTAAGTATGCAGTTTTATTTCCATAATAAGTAGTAGCATTGGAATGGTTTCCGAGTTAAAATTAATGAATTTTTGGCTTATTTATGAATTTTTTAAAATTTAATTTATTGACAAAATTGTCCTATAAAATAAATACCGACTAAGTGAATGGTATTATGAGTTCAGTCAGAAGCTTATAAAACTGTGAAGGAGTCATTTCCGACCCCATAAATCATATATATTCTTGATCAGCATCAACAGCTGAATCGATCTAACTATCTCCGATTAAAAAAATTTTGGAAATTTTTTTCAATTTTTGCAAAAAACGATAAGGGGTTACATCATTAAAATTGTCAAAAATCGACAAAAATTTGCATATTTAATTGAGTATGCAGTTTTATTGCCCCAATAAAAACTAGCATAGGAAAGGTTTCCGATTTGAAATTAATTTGATTTAAATTGAGTATGCAGTTTTATTTCCATAATAAGTAGTAGCATTGGAATGGTTTCCGAGTTAAAATTAATGAATTTTTGGCTTATTTATGAATTTTGTAAAATTTAATTTATTGACAAAATTGTCCTATAAAATAAATACCGACTAAGTGAATGGTATTATGAGTTCAGTCAGAAGCTTATAAAACTGTGAAGGAGTCATTTCCGACCCCATAAATCATATATATTCTTGATCAGCATCAACAGCTGAATCGATCTAACTATCTCCGATTGAAAAAAAATTTTGGAAATTTTTTTCAATTTTTGCAAAAAACGATAAGGGGTTACATCATTAAAATTGTCAAAAATCGACAAAAATTTGCATATTTAATTGAGTATGCAGTTTTATTGCCCTAATAAAAACTGGCATAGGAAAGGTTTCCGATTTGAAATTAATGCATTTTTGGCATAGTTATGCGATTTTTAAAATTTGATTTATTGACAAAATTGTCCTATAAAATGCAGATAAAAATCGACTCAAAAAATGGTTTTACAAGTTTAGTCAGTAGCTTGTAGAACTGTGAAGGACTCATTTCCAAGTAAATTGAGTATGCAGTTTTATTGCCTTAATAAAAACTATTATTGGAAAGGTTTCCGAATTGAAATTAATGCATTTTTGGCATAGTTATGAATTTTTTAAAATTTGAATTATTGACAAAATTGTCATATAAAATAAATATCGACTGAAATAATGGTTTTAGACGTTTAGTCAGAAGCTTGTAGAACTGCGAGGGACTCATTTCCGAGTAAATTAAGTATGCAGTTTTATTTCCATAATAAGTAGTAGCATTGGAATGGTTTCCGAGTTAAAATTAATGAATTTTTGGCTTATTTATGAATTTTTTAAAATTTAATTTATTGACAAAATTGTCCTATAAAATAAATACCGACTAAATGAATGGTATTATAAGTTAAGTTATAAGCTTATAAAACTGTGAAGTAGTCATTTCCGACCCCATAAATCATATATATTCTTGATCTGCATCAACGCGAATCTTTCATTAAGAATTAATCCAATTTGTTCAAATGATTGTTAGCAGCCTCTCTTGATTGTGTTAATTTTTGACTAAGAAGTAATTTATGCTTTTTACAGACTGTACATCGATCCAATTGTATTCTACCGGGTAAAGATTGGCAGCATACTGTTTGGCACTGCCCTGGCCACCGCCTTCCTGCTGCTCACGCTGATGGTTCAGGGCTTGAGGAGCTGCCTGTCCCGGTGGGGCATCTGCGACCGGTTCTACTGCTGCGCTAATCGTAACAAGAAGTCACCGCGGCCACGACAAATCTACGCCATGCTGGACAGCATCGAGACTTACAAGAGCCAGCAGCTGGAGCGACTGCGCGAGAATTACACCCAGCAAGTGCACCGCATCCGCGAGAACTGTGTGCAGCAGGTGGAGTGGATACAGAGCAGCTACACCACCCAGGCCAAGCACATACGCGAGTTCCGCGACATGGGATCGAACCACCTGACGGCGCTGAAGGATCAGTACTACGACCAGGTGAAGAAGGTGCGTGACTACTCCACCGGCCAGCTGAGCTGGGTTAGGGAGAACTACGTCTTCCAGCGGAATAAGATCCGGAAATTTAGTGCGCACCAAGTGCTGCGCCTCCGGGAGGGCTACAAGTACCAGCAGCAAACACTGAACAAGGTGCTGGAGAACCTGCCCAGTTTCTATTTTGAAAATTGCCGCGGACGTTGCGATGAGGACATTGCCGAGGGTAAGTATTTGCGGTTTCTCCAGAGGCTCTTTACAATCTAATACCATTTCCTCGACAGACATAGACTGTTATTTCAAAGGACAAATGGACTTTGCTGGCTCTAAGGAGCTAAACATACAGAAAATAAAGGGACGCCTATCTGCCAATTACTCGGCCAGCAAGGCATCAATTTACTACACCCCGCCAGAGGACGATCTGCTGCACTGCTCCCATTTAAATCTGCAGACCTCGCCCATTCACATCAACTACATCGACGAGAATCTCGACCAGCAGAAGCAGCTGGAGCGAGACTTCAAGATGGAACCGCAGCTGCTGCTCTACAATACCCCGATGCTCTATCTGAATCCCGAGGGAGCAAGCAGTAGTGGCCAGGCGGCGGCCATGGCGGCAGCCATCGCTTTGGCGCAGAGCATTAGCGTGGAGGATAACAACAAAGCACAGGAGCTGCAACCGCTGAGGGAGTGCAGCGACCACTTGGACCTGCCTGAACTGAAGGACTCGAACGACGTGAAGAACTCAAAATCGTGCCCGGCCATTTATAAGGTTTCCAAACAGCACGACGGCAGCACGGTTCACGAGCTACAGAAAGAGGGCGAGGAGCCCTACCAAATGCTGCGCCTGAATCCTGTAGAGACCACGTCGACGCCGACGCAGACGAGGACAGAGAAGCTGAACATTGTCCTTGATGAGTGTGGCAAGGCGTCATTGTGCAAGACGGAGGAGCAGACATCCAATGGAACGGACAGCGGAACTCCCCCGTCGGTATCCAGTGGCGATTCCAATAGTTCGGATGCCAGTTGCGGCGATGTGTGCCAAGCGGCCATCCATAAGCAGTTCCCTCTCCCATCCTCTCCTGAGGCAGATCCTGCCAGCACCTAGAGATTTTTTTTATAATTTTAAATTAGTAATTGAAATAACGAAAAAATATACAAATTGTAAAGAAAATGTAACACACATCTGCTAAAGAACTTAAAGTTAATGATTACAGTTTACGATTTACGGTAAGGCAGCAAACAATAATTACCATATAGAGTTAATTAGCGAAACAAATGAATTGAAATGCTGAACACACATTCGAGAATATTGGAGCAAGTTATACGAACAGAGCAGAATATCCAAATTCAAAAAGGAATATAAAATCGAGGTTAAAACACTCACTCTCCTGGAATCTATCTATCGCTAAGGTATCATCATGTCAATAATACTTGAAAAGAGCCCCCATTTGTGATTTCATTCTACATTTAGGAGTATAGAGCATCAAACAAAACTATAAAAGGGACGAGAGCAGGGCGTATTTTAAAGTAAAACCGACAAATTTTAATCAAAACCTGTATGAAAATTATAAAAACAAAATAAAATGTTTACTATAAAGGACTAAATGTATCTTTTTATTATTTATTTGACTCTTCAACAGTAAAAGCAACAGAAACGATAGAAAACTGGCCAGAAGAGAACCCGTTCTAGGGCTCGGGACACTCGGGCTGCTTAAGGATCTCAATGGCGCACGGATTGGCATCGATCTTGCATACCTCGCTCTCGGTCTCCACTTCGCTGAGGTCGTACTCGCACTCGCATGGGAAGCACTCCATTTCGCCACCCTCCTCGCCCTCGGCCTCCTCTCCTTCGCCGTACCAACTAATCTTCTCCTCGCTTTCAGCACTCGGCATAGTGGACAAGGAACAGACGGATAGCTCGGAATCGGAAATAGCCAGCGGCACCGGCTCTTGGGGCAGCACCGCAAAGTCGTAAACGGCAATATCCTGCGCGAACCATAGAGTTGGCGCCATGGGTGTCTCCAAATCGTTGCCATCCTCATCCTCATCATATCGCTCATATGTTTCCTCATTGTCGCCGTCATCGCCGATTGCCTTAAAGTTATAGTTAGCCGGCAGGAAGTAGCCCACCAGCATATACCGATTATTGAAGCTAAAGACGGCAGGTCCACTCGGATATAGGGTATCCCAGATTCCATGGAGGACGGTGCACTTGTCATCATTGCCGATATACAGCTCGAAGGGTCCCATACGTATGTTACTGTTCCAGGTGGACTTCAATCTAACGGACATACAGCAGGCATCGGGGCTGCTCTTAAATGTATAAATGCCAACACCATGACGCTGGCCTTTGTGCCAGTCGCCGGAGTAGGTGTCCCCATTGACATAGTTGTACCGGCCCTTGCCATGCTTTAGATGCTTGCGCCAGTTGCCCTCGTACACGGATCCATCCGGATAGATAAAGATGCCTCGACCACAGCGCTTTCCGCATCGATACTGTCCGTAGTATCGTGATCCGTCCTTGAACACATACAGCCCAATTCCGTGTCGCCTTCCTTTCCGGTAGTTTCCATCGTACTGGTCCCCATTTGGTAGAATAGCCCAGCCTCTGCCATGCCTCTGGCCCATCCCGTTGCGGCCACCTATATAGAGCTGGGAAATGGAAAAGGGTGAGAAAATCAAATTTAACTAAGGATTTTGAACGGTTTTGTTGAATACTTAAGGAACTTACGCCTATGTTGGGCCCCAAGTCCTCCTCCTCTTCTGGCGCCGACAGCTCCTCGTCTGAAATCTCGGAATTGCTCATTGTGATTTTGAGTTTTGAATTGATTTAGGGATCTTGTTTTTATTGACGAGAGAGAAATATAGATTTTTACTTAAAACTTACTTTCGGGAACTATTGTGTGGATCTGTTTGTATATGGAGTTCACTTAGCCAAGGCTTACTACAATAAATATCAGAATCAATATCGAATAGAGCTGATCCTGCAACACTAGCTACGTTTCCGCATAGAAATAGTTTGCCAGTGGATATCGAATGGCCAGGGCAATCAGCGTGCACAACACCTGGAAACCCATCAGCATCTGTGTGACCACGCGCTCATGGACCGGCCCAAACATGACCAGCACAAAGTTAATGAGGGTAAAGTTATTGGTCCGCACAAGACCGTCTGCTTTGGTATGCCAGCTAATTAGCCGCAGCTTCCGCAGCACCGTGACCATTAGACGGCCCGGAGCATTGAGATCCTCCAACTTAAACTCCGTAGTGCTAATGTGCAGCAGGTCCGTCTTGTTGTCGTACTTGGGCAGTCGGTGACGAGGGCAGGGCACAAAGTGGAACAGCTGCGGGGTGGAATACAGGAAGTTCAGGATCTGCGGCAGGAAAAACAGCAGCAGGGTCTTGCTAAAGTGCCCCAAAATGCCGACCACAGCGAAGGTCATGCCAGCAAAGTAGCAGTAGGTATCGCCAACAAACACCTGAGAGGGATATCTATAAAGAATAAATGAATGATTAAATAACTTAATTTAACAAGTGTTGTAATTCTTAGTTTTCCCTTATAAGTCCTTAATTTCATAATCAGTTCTGCATATTCAAATTCAAAATAATAACAGTAATCTGCAACAGTGTTGTAAATAAACCAAAAACCAAGCATCGTTTCTAGCTAGACTCGACGGAAAAAAAGCCAGAATCTGCCTACAGCACCGAACAGCTGGGCAGCGCCAGGGAGGACATTTCGTGACAGCTGTGCGGGGGAGGAAAAACAGAAATTTTTTGGGCGTGTTAAGAAGCAAAGGAGACGCGAAATAGGTACAGGAAATTTAAGAAAAATGAACAAGTGAATGTGCAGAAAGTGCACTGAAAATACATGGCGAGGAGCACCATCACGCTAATGCCATCGCACTCCCTAGCAGCGGGAGCCGGTGCCATGGGACGCCTGGCCATAACCAAGAAGCTGGTGCTCTGGTCGGTGCTGGTGCTCCAGGTGGGCTTTATTGGCTGCATCTGGCTGCTGCAGATGGGACACGGAACCCAGGAGCAGCAGCAGCAACAACAACGGAGTGCCCTGGATCAGATCGGCAACCGTGTGAACTTCGTTGCGAGTGGTATGGGTGGAGAAGCTGGGAAAGCTCCTCTGAATAGGGAATCCCACTGCCCGCGGCAGCACGAGAATGTGAATCGCTACGACAGAGACTTTTACCAGATGAAATCCGAAATGGAGAGACTGAACGAATCCCACCCACCGCCAGACTACGATGTGCCCGCGTATGTGGACGCAGAGATGGGTCCGACACCAGCCCTCTGGTGCTACCGTGAGGGCACCATTAACGAGACTATGAAGATGAATGATGTGGATTACCTGATGGCTCCGCCGCAGTGCAAGTGTGCGAGCGGCTGGCATGGCAGGGACTGTGGCCAGCCGGAGATCATCTGGCGAGCCCTGATGACGCACAGCCGGACCAGCAAGCGAGGCGGAAGCACGCCCCTGCAGCTGATCGAGGCCAGTTCCAGTTCCCTGCATCGCCTCTTCTACCTGCTGGAACTGGGCACCTGGGATCACATTAGCCTGGAGCTCTTGGAGCTGCAAATTCGAGCCCTTCTTGAGGTGGTGGACTACTTTCTCGTGTACTACGTGAGCAACGGCAGTAAAGAACGGACCCTAGAGAGCTTGCTGGGGCGTCAAACTAACTACATGTTGTTCCGCTGCTCCTCAGAAAGCAACTGCAGTAGTTCTCTAGCCTACAGCCACTTCAGGCGTCAGCTGTGGGTGCAGTGCGGACTACAAATGCAGGCCCAGGATTTGCTGCTACTCGGAGACAGTCGGGCAGTTTATGCACCGACAGCTTTGAAGTTTCTCAAGTACTATGCTAAGGATGTGCTGCCCCTGAGATTCCGGCTGAAGTACAATGTGTACGGCTTCTACTGGCAGCACCCGAAAAAGACCCTGCTAAGCGGGGTAATAAGTTCCTTGGGGCACCTACACAACAGTGCCCAACTGGATGCCCACCAGCTGCAGCGAATAGCGAGCGGAACCCTGGGCGACCTCAATCACTATGGCGGCTGGAGCTGCGAGCTGTGCCTGCCACCCGAGCAGATTGTGCTCCGGCTGCAGGGCGCCAGCCAGCAGCAGCAGTTACCTGTGAAGCTACCCAACGTCACCCGAAACGCCCACATCGATGCCACCTATATGCAGCAGTTGATAGCCAATGGAGTCCACATAGACGGGACTACACAGTTGGTACGGCTGCGCGAGCAGAGCGAAAAGTATTACGCTCCGGAGGAGGCCCTGCGACACAGCAGCCAGTTTGGCCAGCTGCTGGTCAATCTGTACGATGTGGACGTGCTGGAGGATCTCCAGGAGGATGACTAACTATGCCCAAGGCACAACACACACCTTCTCGACGCATTATATATAAGATATATATTTATATGTGCCTGCTTTTGAACCCCCATCTCAAAGTTTAACGATCTCATAATCATCATATCATTACTCTGCCTAATTCCCTCATGCGTGTACGTGCCCTTCTGTATTTTTGGCCAGCGAGTTCCAAATTATTAGTATCTCAGCAGACAGGACGACGGACAGACCCGCCATCTGTGATAAGCAAAACCAGAACTAAACAAAGAATTTACAAATATAGAGCAACACCAGAGCAATTCTCGAGAGATTTGCTGGAATTATGTTGTGAAATTGGGTTGAACGGAATTTAGCATTACTTTTAAGAGATGAAGCTTTTTAGATTTACTTTACATATTTATATAGATTAAATGTATAACGTTTTATCATTTCAAAGTTATTAGTTTATTACTCTAGGGCTCGAGGTATCAGCAGAATTATTATAACTTGTTAACTTGCCAGATCAATTCAGTATTTATAAAATAAAAAAGGAGAATAAATAAAGCTAAAACTTACTGGTTGAACTTCCACAGCGCCAAGGTCGTGGCCAGAAACGGCAGCATGAAGTATATGGAGAAGATGTGCGAGTCCACCTGATGTCCAAGATACAATTCAATGAAATTGAACACCAGAACAGATCCGGCAATAATCAGCGACTGTCCCACCTCCAGGCCATTGATGCCCGCCAGGATATTGATGGCGTTCGTACAGAATACGGCCAGCATGCCCATGAAGATGTAGTACAGAACACCTAACGGGAAACATCGATTAAACTCAAATATATATGCAGGAAAGTGATGCGATACCTATGTTTAGGGAGGTTCCAAATAAGGCCCTTGCAAAGTTGGGCATGATGACCGTGGTGGAGTTGTAGTTGACATAGTAAACCATCAGTAGTGGCAACGTGGCGATGGTGGGAAGGAGCAGCTTGTGGCGCCAGCGCAGATCCAAGACGTCGTCAGCAAAGCCCAGAAAGATCATGCAGCAAATGGACAGCAGGGCAGCAATCAATTCTACGAACTACGAAAAGATAAATATAATTATATTGATAAGGTAGCAAACACCCGACGTTGTTATTTACTTTATCATGTGGAAAGGTATCGGGCTTTCCGCCAGTTACCGCATCCGTGGCAGCCGCCTCATCGAAGGCAAAGGGCACGGGTATGAAGAGGAACAGGGAGACCAGAAACACACAGCCAATCAGCACGCCAAAGGATTCGGGACTGCAAAAGGGAAAATACATTGTATATACAAAGCATATACAGAGGTGACTCAAAACTTACACCTGTGGCTTGTCCTTTTTGCACAAATCGTTGCCAAAGAGATTGGCCTTGATGAACATCTCCCGGAAGCGGGGAATCATCCGCACCGTCATGCAATAGGCGGCGCCCGAAATGGCTGCATTTATAAGTATGGCTGCTCCAGACATGGTCGAGACCTTGAAAATGCGCCACTAATTCAATTAGCTGGCTGCCCTGGCTGTTCACTTCAACAAAAATGCAACGAAGCAGCGCCACGCAGTAGGTGCGCTGACTCAGAGGGTAAATTGGGAATCCGTGGATGCGGACTGGATCACTCGATCATGGTGCAAGAAAGTAATTACGCCGACAAAGTACACGCAATTTCAATCTCTGATAACAACAAAACACAGCTGTTCAGGCGCAGTGTGGCCGGAGGTAGGAACTTGCCAACAAATAAAACAGTGTGGCCAGGTGATCAAATATTGAACATGTTCAAATTTGAAAATTTGTTTTTTTTATCAATATTTTTTTACTAAGAGTAACACTAATTACAGCTTTTTTATAAATGAAAAACGTCTTAATTTTATTTAATATCAGTGATTACAGCACTTGGACCACCTCCTTTGTTTACACATATAATTAAAGATCTGTTTTAACAAAATAGCAATCGGATGATGAGCGTAAAAATACTTGTTCTTTTCGAGCTTCCTTGGTTGTTTTATATAGGCTAAGGTAGGTTCCTATCTGTAAGTATAGTGGCTGGCGGCTATCTATCCCTGAAGAAGGGAAATGCCTTCTGCAGCTCCGCCTTGGACTTACAGGCCTCCACTTTGGGCAGTGTCTCCACCAGATTGAGTAGATAGATCTGCAGCTGCTGTCGCCGTTCCTCCACAAAGACGAGGTTCATGTTGCCGAAATGCTTTTTTGGCGGAAACTCAACGCCACTGACCACCGGATGGGTCTTCAGCAGCGACTTGTGCAGCTTGTTGAACTCACTGTAGCGTCTGAAAAGCGTCCAGTGCTCCAGGCGCTGCCTCATCGTGATGTGGATTTCATAGGTGTAGTGCGAGCCAGATCGCTGAGTCTTGGCAAGTTTGACATGTGGAATGGTGATCAGGAAGTTGGAGCAGAGCGACGAGCTTGGATCAATCCCAGTCTCCTCGAACTGTTTGGTTAGACGTCGAATGAGCAAACGGTTCTGTAGATTGAGTTCAGCCACACGGGTCTCTAGCAGGGCGCATCTTTCATTTAGTTGGTTAACCTGCTCCTCCAGGGCCGTCTGCTGCTGGCTGTTGGTATGGCAATTCGCCGAGGACGAAGACTTGCTCCACTGCGAAGAGGTATCGCTGCGATCTTCAAATAGATCGTGGTCTGCCGCAGTCTGTGGAAAGACTTCCGGCAACGGTGTCTTTAGAAACTCCAGCTCCGGTTCAATGGGATCAAAGGGTTCGGCGACACTAATATCCTCTGACGGTTTGCTAAGTTCCTGAAGCACTGCATCTTTGGAGAGTATTTGCTGCACCTCCAAGGATTCAATAGGTTTCAGGGCACCCAGTAAATCTTCTGTGGAACTGGCTCCCTCGATGGGTCGCTCCACGGCGATACCGGGATGTCTTCTTTGGCGCACGGACACAGGGACTGGATTGGGCGCATATATAATGGGCTCTTCCTTGACTGCAGGACCTGCTGTGAGTCTCCTGGGCGCATTAAGTTCCGTGGTGTCCACATTTAGGGCAAATAATACATCGTTGAGGGAGTCTATTATCTCAGGCAACTTCTTAGCTGCCTCCTCATTAAGCAACAATGACCAGGGCGTGTAGAAGCGGTGCAGGAGCTCCTCGTCGCTTAGCCAGGTAAGAACATGGCTGTGCAGACGCTTCTCATTCAACGCTGCGCGAATGAAGGCGCGACCACGGCCAACATTGGTCCAGATCTGCTTCAGGTCTGCATACCGCTGGCGTTCGTGGGGAGTCAAGTGCATCTGGCAGAAGTCCCATAAAGTGGCGTCATTGTTGTTGCTGCCAGCGCCCGCATTTCCCGTCACCATCTCCTGCATGTTCTGAATAAAGCTGGCGGCGCTGAATGCAGAAGTACTGCCCGAGGTCTGCCTGAGCCCGTATCCCAGCAGCTCCTCGAGGGCATCACACAGTTCCTGGACTGACTCATCTCGCTCCGTGGCCAGCTCTTTTCCACTGTAGTTTTGCGAGATCTGATGCGCACTTTCCTGAAGACGTCTGAAGATGTCCTCGCGTCGTTGGCCAAAGGTACTACCGCCCAGCTGGGCGCGCATGGTTCGAGTGGCAGCCTCTGTGGGCACAGAGCTGGCGGAATTTTCTGGCATTCTGCGAGCTATTATTATTTAACTAATGTTTTCTTTATTTTCACTTCATCTTTGACAACAAACCAGTCGAGCAGTGTTGGTAAGTACGTAAATTGAAAAGTGGGTGCCTTCAGCAGTCCAATTATTGGGGAAGCGATTTTGGAAGGCACCGATATTTATTTGATCGTTTATACCCTTGAAATAGTACTATAATTGAAACACTATGATGGAGTCGTTTATAAAGCATATATATTCTTGATCAGCTTAAACATACGATTCTTTCTAAACATGGAAGAAAAAAAAATGTTGCGATGTTTTCTAAAATTTTATAAGGGGAAACATTGTTAAAATTTTCAGAATTTGGCAAAAATTTAAATTTGTTAAACTTTTTAATTTGAGTATGCAGATTTATAAACCTTTTAAAAGCAAGCACAGATTCTGAATTAAAATTACTTCTTTTTTGGCTTAGTTATGAGTTTTTTAGTTACGATTTATATAAATATTTAATGCTAGTTGCTTAGTTTACTAGTTTTTTCATTATTCATTATAAACAAATTAATTATAAGCAATCAATTTTAAAAATATATTAATGGGTTTTATATAAATCAATATTTCGTGTGTAAAAATTTACTAGTAACGATATTCTCCCTGTGAACAAACCGTTCTCCGCTGCCCTGGCAAGTTTGCGGGCAAAAGAATGCCAAAAGAATGTAGCCCTGGCACAAAATTGCCATCCCTGTTCGGCGCAAATGAAGTTAACACACAAAAAACTCGCGTAAACCTCAAATAAAACAATTAAAAATGTGCAAAATCAGGCATTAACTGGTGCCAGCATCGGTACAAACCTAATGCAGCGCAATAAAGCCCCAAAAGTGTAAGTTTTTAGACCAAGCAACGATTTTGTGCGTTTTCTTTTGTGTCCGCGTTTCGTTGTCTGCGCAAACTTCGCTTCATTGACTTTTCGAGCAAGTACTGCGCTTCGCATTAAAATATAACCCATAATTAAGGTGAATCGGATATGTTTGTGCATTGTTTATTGTCCAACGAGAATTGCAATTTCTTGTTTAGCGAAAGCAAAAGCATTTTACCGAAAATCTGCCCACGGCGGAAGTCGTTAATCACATTTCCTTGCCGCCGCCGCTGCTGCTACCGCCGCCAGAGCAGCGCCCTTTCCACACTTTGCGCAGCAGCTGCGTGCAAAAAAAAAGGTGAGAAGAGAGGAGAAGGCAAACAAAAACAGACAACGAGGAGCAACAGCAAACGGGAATCGGCAAGGAATTGATGCCCATATGGCTGAGACCTGTGACTAAGGCTGTGATTGACAGCTAACATTCAATAAAAAGGAAGAACCCGTACAATGTGAAGCGAGATTTATGCATATTATTTCCTTTTTTGTTACTCTTGTGACTTGTTCAAGATGTTTTAATAAGAACTTTTACAAAGGCTTAAGGGTTACTTATTAAAAATGCTTCAGGATGCGTAGAATTTATATTTTTAAAGGTTATTCACAAGCATCAATCATAAATCCATCAGTAAATAATCTTTAAATTTAAAATTTAATTTTAATCCGATATTTGTTTTAAATGAGTCTGATTAATTCTGTATTTAATAATTATTTTCTTTCAGCGATTCTTCCACAACAGAAGAATGAAGTCGACACTGCAATAAAAAGCAATAGATCTTTTTGAAGAACCCTAGGAACCCCTTGTGTCGTCCCATAAATGTTTTAATTATAATAGGTAAACCATCATCAAGCGTGTTATTCGAGCATCATCCATTCAATCAGAATGAATCCGGCCGAAATGCGCATGATGTGGATGAGCAGTCAGTATAACTCGGAGCGCATTACCCTGGAAGATGCGGCCACTCTTCTGGGTCATCCCACTGTTGGACTCTCTGTCATGGAGGACATCTCTGCACATCAGCCCACTTTGGTGAGTTATGAGCCAACCAACTTGGTCCGATACTACGAGCCAATCTCTCAATTCGAAGACTAGTAAATATAATTAAGAGATCTCATTATATTTGATAGTCCTCAGAGTCGCAAGCAAACCCAAATTCCTAGGCTTTAATATGTACTCTTTGTTGGGGATTGGCCAACCACAAATATCTCATTTTTGTCTGTCTCAGTTGAACAAAATTGGAATTCGTTTACTTATTTCTTCTACTTTCTTTTCTATGATTTATGTATTGGTTACAATTTAAAAAACTCAACACAAAAAACACACAAAAACCAATGAATGAATGAACCTCCACCAACCAACCAAACAACCGACCAATCTCCAATATCCGCCCCTTCGACTTCGCTCAATAAAAAGGAAATGAATCCGATGATGAGCCTGATGGGTGGGGATTTCACCGGTCAGGCGGCGGCGGCTGCAGCGGCGCTGGGCGTGCAGCCGGGCACCCTGATAGCCACCAACTCAAATAACCTCTACGGATTCGCCCACATGGGCAGCCTGCAGCAGCAGTTGCTTCAGCAGTCGGCGGCAGCGGCCGTCTTCCAAAACTATGCCGAGGTAATGGACGGCGATGTAGACACCACCGGCATGGTGGGCATGGCCACGGACGCAGCATCTTTGATGGGCGTCGATGTAGGCGTTGGCCAGAGCGTTGTGGACGACGATGATCAGGGCTATGGCCAATTGGACGATGGCTACGACGATGGCGGCTCGGGGCTGGAGCCCAAGCAGGAGATCATCAACATTGACGACTTTGTGATGATGAACGAAGACAACAATTCGTACGATGGCACCGACTTCATGACCTCTTCGGACAAGGACATCTCGCAGTCCTCCTCCTCCTGCATGACCCAGCTGCCCGGCGGCTTAGGCGTCACAGGTGTTGAGCATGATCTTCTGGTTCCGCTGGCCGATGGCCTGCTGCATCACAAGCTCCTGGGCACAACTCTGGCCCCGGCAATGACAACGCTCAATGGCAATGCTTTTGGCAACATAATGGTCAGCTCGGAAGCACCCAAACAAATGCATCGCAACACCTTCGGCCTGGCCAAGGGTGGCGGTGGCGGCAGCCCTGCAAGCACCACATCGAATATTGCCAGCTGCAGCGCAGCTTCCACATCCTCCGCCTCTGCCGCACTGCGCGCCCAGCGCAAGACACGTAAGATCGAGCCGGTAAACAGGCCAGGACTGGTGCTGAAGACACCCATCGCCTACAAGGGCAACATAGATCCATCGGTGATCCCCATTCAGAAAGATGGCATGGGTAAGGTTGCTCTAAACACGCAATAGGGTGGGTCGATATTGGTCCATGAGGCATTAAAGGGGCGGCATGTCATATATTATTATCTAGGAATGGAAGAAAATGTAATGTTTAAATACTATTTCGATAATTGATGGCAAAGTCAACATATTAATAGATATTTCGTCGCGAAAGTGGATAAATACATTAATATTTTTCGGTTGCGCAATAAATCACTCTTCCTATGACATAAAAATAACATAATCACACAAAGTAAACCAAATTAAAAAAAACTTTTTCGAATATATAATTTTAATGTTTAACGTTATTTTCCATATGATATTGATCTCGATCTGTTTACCGATATACCATATCGTTTTATATACATATGTATATACTTTTAAAAATTAAGTTTAAAATAACTCTAAATCAGTTTTTAATGATCAAGGGATCATTATATACATATATCAAAAATACTTCTTATTTCATTTTTTAAATATAATCCTTAAAAAAGCCTATTCTTTTAAAGGAACTACATATTTGTTGGCTTGTATTAGCTCTGAGATTTTATACCAATCGACTCGCCCTATACCACAATTATTTTCATGCTTTCTTAGTTTTAGTTGCTAGTAGTTTTACTTTTTGTTATATTTTTGTTTAGTCAATTTGAGTTAACAGAATTTGGGTTTGTATGGCAGGGTTTGCAGTAGATTTACCTATTAAAAACGAAATAATTATGCATAACAAAATATGTTATTAAAATCACCCTTTTCTTGCTTTCCCTCGACAGCTGTCTGTAAGCGCTGCGGAGCGATTGGAGTAAAGCATACATTCTACACGAAATCTCGACGCTTTTGCAGCATGGCCTGTGCCCGAGGCGAGCTATATTCCTTGGTCCTCAATAGCAAGATGGAGGGCGGTTCTATTAGTTCCCCGGTTCCCGGAACAGCGAATTCTGATGCCACCGAAGAGATCTTAGCCGATGACCAGCAGCAGCAGGTTCAGTCTGACATTGAGCTGGATTTGCAGGCGGCGCACATCAAGAATGCCAATTATAGATTCCGTATTACGGATCAATCGAAGATAACCCAGTTAAATAGCTTTGGTGAGCCCATGTCCCTTGGCGGCGATGCGGCTGCCAATAATGTACAAATGGCGGCAGACGAAACGATTGCTGCCTTGAACGGCGGCGCTGTGGGTGATGCTGTTGCTCCAGGCGGCGCAGAGGATGGAGGAGCGGCCACACCAAATGCCTATCATCTGAATGCAGCGCCAACGCCAAAGGCACTGCGACTCTTCAAGGACGTCTATCCACAGGATGATCTACCGCAGATACCCAAGTACGAACGTTTGCCGACACCCTGTCCACAAATGGAGAAGATAATCAGCATCCGGCGACGAATGTACGATCCCACACACTCCTACGATTGGTTGCCTCGCCTCAGCAAGGAGAATTTTAATGCAGCGCCAGTGACCTGCTTTCCACACGCACCTGGATGCGAAGTGTGGGATAATCTGGGCGTGGGCATGAAGGTAGAGGTGGAGAACACAGATTGCGATAACATCGAGGTGATTCAACCCGGCCAAACGCCCACATCGTTCTGGGTGGCCACCATTCTCGAGATAAAGGGCTATAAGGCCCTTATGAGCTACGAGGGCTTCGATACCGACTCCCACGACTTCTGGGTGAACCTCTGCAACGCCGAGGTCCATTCTGTGGGTTGGTGTGCGACCCGGGGCAAGCCACTCATCCCGCCCCGCACCATCGAGCACAAGTACAAGGACTGGAAGGACTTCCTGGTCGGTCGCCTATCTGGTGCCCGCACGCTACCCTCCAACTTCTACAACAAGATCAATGACAGCCTGCAGTCGCGCTTCCGTCTAGGCCTGAATCTCGAGTGTGTGGACAAGGACCGCATCTCGCAAGTGCGGTTGGCCACCGTCACCAAGATCGTGGGCAAACGTCTGTTCCTGCGCTACTTTGACTCGGACGATGGCTTTTGGTGCCACGAGGACTCGCCTATTATCCACCCCGTGGGGTGGGCCACCACAGTGGGTCACAATCTGGCGGCTCCGCAGGATTATCTGGAGCGGATGTTGGGTGAGTGATTACATAGCGATCAGCTAATGAAATACCTCTTTACTTTGCCCAATCTCTCTTTTAGCTGGTCGTGAGGCCATGATCGAGGTCCATGAGGATGACGCCACCATCGAGCTGTTCAAGATGAACTTCACCTTCGATGAATACTTTCTCGATGGCAAGACCAACGGCTTCGTGGAAGGCATGAAGATTGAGGCCGTGGATCCGCTTAATCTATCATCCATCTGCCCAGCCAGCGTAATGGCGGTGCTGAAGTTCGGCTACATGATGATACGCATTGATTCCTATCAACCGGATGCCTCTGGGTCGGATTGGTGAGCTGCTAAAGCTAGTGAGTGATGGCCAAGTGAAGCAACATCTATTTTTTAAATTCTCCAGGTTCTGCTACCACGAGAAGAGTCCGTGCATCTTTCCTGCCGGCTTCTGCACTGCCAACAACATTGCGGTGACCCCACCGAATGGCTACGACTCGCGAACGTTCACCTGGGAGGGTTACCTCCGCGACACGGGAGCTGTAGCCGCCGGTCAGCATCTATTCCATAGGGTTGTACCTGACCATGGCTTCGAGACGGGTATGAGTCTGGAGTGTGCGGACCTGATGGACCCTCGGCTCGTTTGCGTGGCAACGGTGGCACGGGTTGTGGGTCGCCTGCTCAAGGTACACTTCGACGGATGGACGGACGAGTACGACCAATGGCTGGACTGTGAGTCTGCCGACATATATCCTGTGGGTTGGTGTGTTTTGGTAGGCCACAAGCTGGAAGGACCGCCGCGCGTGGCCCAACAGCAACCGCCAAAGCCGGCGCCCAAGCCCAAGGTACAGCGGAAGCGGAAGACTAAGAAAGCAACGACCGTCGTAAAGACTCCGACTGACAACAACACGCCAACTGGTGAGTTATACAGGCTCTCAAAAGAGGCTTCCTCTAACGCAGTTCCTCGTTGCAGTTAAACCACGAACAATAGCGCTGAAGACCACGCCGCACTTGCCTAAGCTGAGCATCAAGCTGGAGCTGAAGCCAGAGCATCACAATGCTGCCTTCTACGAGAACAATCAGCCCGAGGAGGAGGGCGAGGACGAAGATGTTGATGCTGAGGCCGATGCTGAGGCTGATGGCGACGGCGACGGCAGCACTAGCCATATGTCTGAGCAGTCCACCACCCAGTCGTCAAGTGATCAGATTATCGGAACATCAGGCAGCGGATCCGGCATCTCCTCTTCGATGGTAAATGGCACCGCCACGGGCAACAACAACAAAATGGTAAAGAAATCTTCCACTACTAAATCACCGGCGCCACCAACTGTGGGCCGCAAAGCCACTAGTTACATTGCGGTGAGTACTTAGTGGAATAATAGTGCGTAGAGTCATCATCCAGTTAGCCCGCCTGATCGCCTGCCAACATGCCCGCCTGAAGTCCAGCTCATGCAACTAAATCGGTTGACCATCGGCACAGTTGTTTCAACATGCAAATCAAGGAATTTCGTATTTTTAGTTAAAGCTTTGTTTCTTTTAAGGATAGTAAAAAGATTTATGACCGAAATGTAAATTATATTCATCCCTAAAATGTATAACCTAGTGAAGATAGCTATTTTCGTATGAACTAAAAAAAATTTGATATACTTTGGTCAGTTTAACATAGCAACCTTAAACCACTGTGCCATGGCTCCGTCACGCAATTGCATAAATGTATATAACCAAAGTCATACATTGCCAACTTGTATATAATATTATTTTTACGCACTGTTATTTTTGGTACTTACCACAAACGCCGCCCATCCTCATACCCCATCCGACATCATCCAGCCTTAACCCCGCAAATCATACTGAGAACTTTCTCAAAACTGAATGTAATTCTATTTTTCCATTTCCCAAATTTTGTGTAGAACTCCTCTGCGTCGAATAATAAGTACATTCCGCGTCTGGCCGACATCGATTCGAATGAGGCGCATTTGGAACTGATGCCAGACTCGTGGAACGTGTACGATGTGTCGCAGTTCTTGCGCGTCAATGATTGTACGGCCCACTGTGACACGTTCAGTCGGAACAAGATCGATGGGAAGCGACTGCTGCAGCTGACCAAGGACGACATAATGCCGCTGCTGGGCATGAAGGTGGGCCCGGCTCTTAAAATCTCTGACCTCATCGCCCAACTGAAGTGCAAGGTTAATCCAGGCAGGGCCAGATCGCACAAGACCAACAAGTCGCCGTTTTTATAGTGCGAGGACTTCTGGAACTGTTTTGAAACCGAAGCGAAACGAAAGTTATCACCGACAGAAATACACACAGCATACACACAATTTTATAATGCGTGTAGACTAGTGCTTAGCCATAAGGGATTTATACATATATATAACCGATATATATATGGAGATACTGAAGTATTTTGTTAGCACCGGAAATCGAAACACAATCGTTGCCTAGTATGGATTTAAGTATCCATAATACAATTGTATAACTAACTCAAGTTTCACAGCGCGTTATTTTACATTTATCCATATACATATATAAATATATACTATATATATCGATTATATAGTATACCGAACGTAGTCCGTAGTCGTATGATCATGTTATAGCAGTCAGAGCTCTTTATATCAAGATTTTTTTAAAAATCCGAGTATTTTTATAAGATAAAATGCATTCAACCATATAATAATATGGGTCTGGATATATATATATATGATGATATATGATTGTAAAGCCTAAGTTTGTTAATTGTACATAAGTTCGGTCACTGATTATCACCACCGCGAATATCATATTTTATACAGAACCAGAAACGCCATTAATCCAGGAATCCAGGCAGCATAAATCTTATACATACACTTTTCAGTCTTAAGTCACAAGCGATCGCAAGTCGCTTCTAGTTCTTAAGATCAGTTTCACCAGCAGCAAGCGTTGCGCTCTCTCTTTTGATTATTTTGTTTTTTCTCTTCGGAATCCCATGCCTCTGCGAAGAGATTATTATTGGTTTAAGGCATACTTTTGAAGATGGCAACACCTAAATAATAGAATTATGTAACTAGACTACACTAAGCTACCAGCTATTGTCAAATACTTAATAAACCCGAATTCAAAATTGCAAAGTATTGAAGAAATACAAGCTGTGGCACTTTTTGTTTGTTGCTTTTGGGTTGGTGAATAATGTTGGATTATTTTTTGTTTGTTTTATTTTACCCTTCCAGAGTATTATAATTGAATTTAAAAGCTTGCAAAACAGTGAACGAGTCATTTCCGACCCTATAAATCATATAATTTTTGATCAGCATCAACAGTTAAATCTTTCTTGGTATGTTGGAAAAATTACAAAGTTATGTAAATTTTGTTCAAATTTTTATAAGGGGTTACATCGTTAAAATTGTCAAAATTTGACAAAAATTTATATTTTCTAAATTTAAAAATTTGGTAAGCAGTTTATTTTCTGAATAAAAAACTAGCATAAAAATTCTATCCGAATTGAAATTAATGCATTTTTGGCTTTGTTATAATATTTAAAAGACTTCGATTAACTCAAAAAATTAGCATATAAAAATATCGATTTGATATACCTTGAATAAAGATTTTGATCAGCATAACCTTGTGATTATCAAGAGAGCTCTATTACAAAAAAAAATCTTGTCTTGAAACTGATAAGACAACCGAAACATGACATCAGAATTGATTAGGAGCATCCTTATGCGAAGTTTCAGTTTAAATTTAAAATATATTCAAACCGATTAAACTGTTATATTTTATTTAAACCTTAGTTCGATTAACCAGAAACCTAGCTATTTATCCGGATATCATCCTTAAAAAGCATTGCATTGTGCACTAGATTTTTAAATCAACGCATTTCAGCGACTTTAAATTTTAAAGCCAGTAAACAATGATAGACGCTTTATATATACTTTCTTTTTTTAGAGTTGTTTATATTGTGGATATTAATACACTTTGATGACATACAGACTAAATTCTTACTGCTAAGTTTACACTGTGTTGTTTGGTGGCTAAATATTTATGCTAATTTTTGATTAAACACTTTTAACACGCACACCAAATGACGAAACTGGTGTATTCGCTTCTATATAACCACATTTATATGTATGTATATATATTCTGATCAAATCTGATGTGGGTGTGTGAGTGTAAAATTGTTGAAAATATAGTTGCCATAACCGATAGGGAGATAAGAGACAAAAAAGAGTAGAAAAAGGATAATGTACAGTACAAATTAAAGAATAGTGCTTATATACAGAGTGTGTGTGTTTTTTGTTTGTGTCTAGTTATTAACTAAGTCTAAATGTTTTTTCTTTTCCTCTGGTTGTTACATCATTTATAGTATTGAATATTTTATTCTTAATTCTAGCTTTAAAGTTGAGGCGCTGATTTTCTTTGAAAACAAATAAAAACCCCCTGGTTCGTAGGGGGTTTTCCCACTTTTCGCTCATCTCTTTTTTCCGTTTTATCTAAAAAGGCCTCAATAACAACTTAATATAATAAAATACTAACATTTACAGCGTTTCGTTTTGCAATAGGTGATAATAAATAAACTAAGAGCTTTTCGCAAAGAAAAATATCATAAATTGGGAGGGAGGAGTTGGTTGGTGTAAGTTTTAACTTTGAAGAAACGAGGATTGGGTGTCTCTAAAGCCTCGCGTGTTGAGTAATCTAGTGGTCCTAGTTCCCTATTTGCGCCTCTGCTCAAATTTGGCCGGTAGGAAGCAAAATATTGAAAATAATGGTTATTCCAATTTTACCAAACTAATTTCTGGAGTGCAAATGGGGGAAGAAGGCGAACTGCTTCAAATTCGGAGCTTCTTTCGACATTTTTTCTTCTGTTGCGAGTTTTGTGTGTCGGTGTGCCTTTTGTTTACTAGTTGGTTTATATTGGATTTAAAATAAATACTAAACTAGTAGCAGGGCCAAATGTACATTTACACTGCTGCTGAAGCTGCTGTTAATTGTCCCGGCGGACTCTCCTGGGTCTGCGTGTTCTGATGCTCTTTATCCTCCGCGCTGGGTCGACGCTTTTTTAGGGGCGGAGTTTCCGTCTCAATTGCGGGTAATGGCACGACCGCAGGCTGTTCTTCAAGAAGACAGCCGGGACGCTTATTGCCGGGACTTAGGTTAGAGGCCGGAGGTTCGTCAGCGCCACTAACTATCTCTGTGACAATGTGTGCCTCCAGAGAGGGTGGGAGCAGGGGCGAAAGTGGAACGGCATTAAGATCGCAGGCTTCCTCTTCATCGTCATCCTCATAGTTGGGCCCCAGACTGCCAAAGATATCCGTATGTGTGTTGCCTCTCTCCTCCTCCTCGTCGTCATCATCACTGTAATCGTTGTCCCAGAAAACCTGAGCTCCAGGGAACACATACGAATAGTTGTTGGTGTGAGAGTAAAAGGTTCCTGGCTTTAGGCGCTCGGCTGCCGTTTGACGCTTCTCTCGCTGGGATGGCGTTGGCGTTAAACTGGGCGCCACTGTCTTCGTCTCCTGGACAAGATTACTGGGACGCACATAGCTGCTGGGGGTGGCTTCGTTTTCGCACTGCTCGATCCCGCTGTCCTTGGAGGAATCGATGGACAGATGACGATAGCTTTCCACCGTAACACTGGTGCTTGTTGGTGTTCCTGCAGCAGCCAGCCGATCACAGCTGAGGGCGGCCGAGGTCTCGTTTAGTTCCACCAGGATGTCTGTCTTTATGCGTTCAATGGCTGCGGCATCCGCGGCACTTGAACGCTGCTTGCCGCTTGTATACGTAGAGGATTCAAAGCCGCTATCTGAGCAGGTTCCAGCCGATCCCAGAATGTAGTCCGTCGAGCCATTGGACTTGAGCGACTGTGTGTCTGTATCCAGTTGCGATTGCCGTTCGCTCTCATCCGCACTGCAATGACGGTGGTGGTGGTGCAAATGATGATGATGGTGGTAATGGTGATGGCGATGATGCTCTGGTGGCATCAGCTCTTTGCTCTCAGTGAGCACCGACTCATCACAGCACAGCTGCCGCCAGGAGTCATCGTTGCCCGAGAGTCGGTGACAAATTTGATTGATGATGACATCGGAGTCGCCCAGCAGCTCCACGTCGAACTTCAAGTGATGCAGCTGCTCGCGATTGATAAGAATTTGCGGCACCGTTGCCGGTATGCTGCTGGGAATGTGGGCCACAGGTCGTACCTTTAGTGAGGATCCGATGACGATCAGCAGATCGCAAATGTCTTTGTCGGTGCCCATTACTGTGTGATATTCATCTGGCAGACCTATTGACAAGCAGGACGAAAGGAAATTTACGAATTAGTACAAAAATCATAGCTTACTGCTCAGTTATATGCAACAAGTGGCATTTTGTTATTTCAAAAATACAAAAGCATAGTTCGAACAAATAAGATTTGACAGATCATACATTGTAACAGATCTGTTCCGTAACCATAGGTTCTCTTCGAGCAAGATAAGTATTTAAAAACTTCATTAAAACATAAATAATAGTACCTTCTCCAAAGAAAACAATGTCCGGCTTCATGATGCCGTTCTCCACCAACTGACGGAGTTCCTCTTCAGTGACGGCTACAGAGGCGTCCACGCTTTGCTCCTTATTTGGCTGGCATTGCGGACAGACTGGGATGCGCTGGGCAAAGATGTCAGCACGCAGGGCGTCGGCGTTGCACTTGAATCGGCACTTGGTGCATGAGGCCGTGGAAAAAGAGCCGTGACATTCGATCACCCGCTGGATACCCGCCACGCGCTCTAATGTGTCGATGTTCTGCGTGTAGTTACGCAACAGCTTGCCTTTGGTCTCCAGCATCTTGATGAACCGATGGCAGGGCGATGGCTGGAACTCCCCTGGATAAATCTCTCGGGCGAATTTGTAGAAGGGTCGCGGATCACGCTTGAAGTAGTTGATATCAAACATGGCCTGCGGATCGGGAAGATCGGGAAAGTCATGCGCGAGCCGCGCATATATGCCGTTGGTGGATCGAAAGTCGGGAATGCCACAGGAAACGGACACCCCGGCCCCGGTAAGCACAATGATTTTCTGCGACTTCTTAACCAAGTCGATGACATCGTCAAAAGTATTTACATTGGAGAGCTTGTTGCGCCTCTTTGGCTCGTTCAACAGGTGGGCCAAGTAGTCCCACAGCACGGAGTCATCGGTGTCGGCGGCCAGACCTGTGGCAAAGTGCGGCATGATGCTGGCAATCACCTGGCGGGGAACACGACCTGTGTAAAACTCACGTTGCAGCCAGCGCAGCTTCCAATCGGGACCCACTGTCGAGGAGCAATTGGAGCTGGAGTCCTCGTCCTCGTTGCTGGTGCCCTCGCCCTCGCCATCTTCATCCTCATCATCATCCTCGTCGTCCTCATCGTCGTCGTCTTCCTCCTCCTCCTCCTCGTCCTCGCCCTCCGAGTTCGTGGAGGCTCCCAATTTGTTTGTATTTTTGATGTCTTGCTCCAAATTGGCGCCAATTTCTTGTTCTTCCCTGGCAGCCAATGTTTTTGTTTTGATTTCACCATTTGCTTTGCCAGCCAGTTCGCTTGTTGCTATTGTTGATGTTGCTGTAGCTATGGTCTCTGACTGTGCCGTGACCGAAGCCGCTGCCTCGGTTGACGTTGTGGCGAGAATTTCGGCGCCAAAATCAAACTTGGTTGGTGCAAAAAACTCTGGAGCATTCTGGCACTGCACTTCGGCCATATCTCCCAGATCCTTGGCCTTAATATGGCTCAGGCAAATTTCTTCGTAGTTTTCCATCATTTTTCCTACACACACTAACAAATTGTCACAGGGAGAGAGAAAACTCTCGAGTTGCGCTGTTGCTGCTGCCTGCTGCTTCTTCTTGCCACACTACCAACAGTGCGCGAGTGTTTCCTCGGTCTCTCCGCTTTGCGCTCTCGCGCCGTCCGTTTTCTCCGCTCTTTCGTTGGTACACACAAAAATTTTTACGTCGTCAGCTTCGCACCCATTTGGCTTGGTGGAAAAAATTCTCCAGCGGTCGTTTGGAGGCAAAATTTGCGCGCGACCCGAGCTTTTTTCACTTATCCGAACTAAATTGAAATTTTAAAAAATTTTCCAACCAATTTTATAGTGGTTTTTTCGTAATTTTCGACCGTAATTTCTGGAAAATTTTCCGATGAAAAAGCAAGATGGCTTCTTCTCCCACTAGGGATGTGCAGAAAGTGTACCAAGTATAGAGGTATCGATATATGAATCGATCGAATTAAAATATATATCGTGATATCTGGTGAAATATATGAATATAGATATATCTTTTTAGGTATGCTGATGGTTTTTATCTTTCTTAAAATGTACAATCCAAAGATACCATCAAGAATTTAAAGTGGGCTCAAACCCCTATAAGTACACACAATTTCACAATACCACGTAAAGCAGAACAAGAAAAAAATATACATAACCTTTGAATGGTGTGGTGTTATCATATTCTTATTATAAGCTTTATACAGTAAACATTTTTAAATTGTAAAAGTTAATTTTCGTAATTATTGAACTTTTTTAAATCCGGGAAAAACCCAGTTTCCCTATGTCCATTTGACCGCCGCGATGGCAAAAAATACTAAAATACCGAAAAGACTATCGTTTCCTTGGTATATTTCAAGATTTTTAATAGAGGTACAGTAAGCACTGGCGTAACAAATATAACAATAGGAAAGTCACATAGGCATTACAAACTGATGAAGTTAAATAATGGCTAATTTTATGTTTTATTTAATTTTAAAATTATGAAATATTATGTGTGAATTGGAGAGCATAATATGTCTTATACTTGGACTATAACATATGCTTAGTTAAAAATTTTCAATTATCTTGTATTTTTAAAAATGGAGATTATAATATTTTTTAACGAGAAGGTAAACTAAACTTTATTTAATCGTTTTTAAAAATTAAAGTCCAGATGTTCTTCAGCTACAATCTCTACTGTCCCACGAATCGCATCATTGAACGGTATTTTATTTGTAATTTTTGTGGGAACATTTCGTTCGTACGTCACACTTGGTCACACTCGGCAAACAAAATACGAAAATAATGTCATATATAAATTAATAAAAATTATTTGTACAATCACAATGTACACCGGTTAGTTTGTAGGTTTTCAGGGCAAGGTAGCAATACGAAATGGACAACTTAAATTTATACGAGGTGCTGGGAGTGGCTCCGGATGCGGGCGCCGAGGAAATAAAGAAGGCAAGTGGCAGGCAAATTTGTTTGTAAATAAGTCTTATTTGCTACTTTTGTTTGAGCCTGTAGAACTATCGCAAATTGGCCAAAGAGTTCCATCCAGACAAGAATCCTGATGCGGGTGACAAGTTCAAAGAGATATCCTTCGCCTACGAAGTGCTTTCCGATCCCGAGAAGCGTCGCATCTACGACCGTTACGGACTAAAGGGTCTCCAGGAGGGCGCTGAGGGATTCAGCGATGCCTCCGACTTCTTCGCTCAGTGGTTTCCTTTCGAACGCTCATCGACCGGGGGGCGTGGAAAGCGAGAGGGCAAGGTCGTGGTCAAAGTGGAGCTGACGCTGGAGGAGATCTATGTGGGTGGCATGAAGAAGAATCTGGAGTATAAGCGCCAGAAGTTGTGTGGCAAGTGCAAAGGCGACGGCGGTCCCAAGGAGGGGCGCGAGAGCTGTGAGGCATGCGGCGGGGCAGGGCGTGCAACTGCCTTCACCTTCATGGGGCTGAGTCCCTTCGATGCGGTATGTAAGAGATTGGCAAAGCCCTTGATCTTAATTTTTTTGTATACTAATGCTTAAATGTCATTACAGACCTGCCCGGCTTGCGATGGTCGAGGCTTTACCATAAAGGAAAACATGAAGTGCAGTCCCTGTCACGGAAGCGGTTTCGTGGAAGAGAAAATGAAGCGGGATCTCGTGGTGGAGCGAGGAGCACCGCATATGCTTAAAGTGCCATTTGTGAACGAGGGCCACCAGATGCGCGGTGGCGAGTTCGGAGACTTGATTGTCGTCCTTGCCCAGAAGGATCATTCACTCTTTCAGCGCCGTCACGCCAATCTGTACATGCATGACCTCGAGGTCAACATCACGGAGGCATTGTGCGGCTACAAGCATTGCTTCAAGCATCTGGACGGGCGGAACGTTTGCCTTAGTACCCAGCCGGGCGAAGTGCTGCATCACAACCACATCAAGATGGTGCGTGGCTGTGGAATGCCAGACTTCAGCCAACCGACCATATGCGGGGATCTTTATGTGAAGTTTAAGGTAACATTTCCCGACAATGACTTTGCGACAGCTCCCCAACTGGCCATGCTGGAGGATATACTGCCGGCCAGGGAGAAGATAGTTGTACCCAAAAACGCCGAAGAGGTGCAAATGACAGATTACAAGCCACAGCCCAGGCAACAGCAAGAAGACGAGGACGGCCAATCGCCGCACTTTGAGGGCGTTCAATGCCAGACGACTTAGTGCCTGTGGTTGTGGCTCCTGCAGGCACGGTTCCTCTGCCTCGATCTGTGCCAGATCCTGGGCGCACTTAGTATGGATGAGGTCTGCTTCTTGGTGCCGCTGCTCGTCTTAATATGCATAGTATTATTTTTCATACAGGAATGTTTGCTGTGAAAAGCGCGTGATCTAAATTCGTAGTATACTAACTAACGCCAGTATTCGAGACTAAAGCATAGCTGATTCTGATCTTCAATAGGAATGTAAACAATACATTAGCCACGCTAAATTAACACATTAACCAGCTAATATTTATTGTTTCTCTTGTCCTAATATCCCCACATAATATAAATAACAAAGTACACTTTTATCTCACCCCGTAGAAATGGATAAGCTTCTGGTGGAGCATACTTACTCGGGCAAAAGTTAAAATTTCCTGTCTCTCTAATTGTAACCTCCGAAATTGTTGAATTTATTTAACTTCAATGAGAGAAAGGTATTCGAAAATGTATACCTTGAGAGTACTTGTATTGTCCTTGTTTAATTTCAAATTAATGTCGTTGTCCTTAAATAAACTCTCGGTTTTGGAAAGTATTAACTAAAACTGCAGTGGTTAATTATACTTTATTTGCTGTTAAAAATGAGATAGGAACCACAAGAGGTAACACTCCAATCTAATCGCTTTCGTTGGACATTGAAGAACCATCACTGAATGCAGTCATTTCCCCATGCCATTGTGGTTTTGTTAAATCCAAAGGCAAGTCAGTTGCCTTGCCATTTGATTCAAGTTCCATGGAACCTTCAATTGGTACTGGTAGTTCCTTCTTTAAGGTAATCTCGGTGCATACTGCGGACTCTTTGGGAGCAATTTGCCAATCAAACGATTCCTCTTCCTTGGGCTTGCTTAAGTCCAAAGCATTCTCAAAGGGCTCTAATATTTCATCCTCATGATCATCAAGCTTTGGAACGACAATCATCTCGCCTGTGCGCATGTGCTTCACATCACCCACTTGGTTCACATTCACCTTCATCAAAGTCAAATACTTATTGTACTTGGCATAATTGCGCCTGCCAGTCTCGTCGTTCATGAGGACTTCGGCTTGGTTGTGACTCTTGTCACGGATGGCCTTCAAGCGAATGTGCTTGGTGATATCCCAGCGCCAGTTGGAGCGATAGGCGCACAGGGAGCACTCGAAGGGCTTCCTATTCAAATGGCCAACGATGTGGACATGGAAACGGGAGGCAGTGGCTGCCCAAAAAGTACAATGTGGACACTTGAAGACCTTCTTCAATGGGGTATTATCATTGGATTCCTCCGGGACGAACGGTTGAGTGACCTGAAATAACAAGAAAGAAGATAGTAAGTAATAGAATATAAAAGGTTAACTCCTCATATAATCACCTCTCCATATCCAGGAGCTGTTTCCACACCGCAATAATTGAGATCACTGACAGCATTGGGCAAGTCCTCATCCATAATTTCCGGGTCTCCTCCGTCCATGGCAACCCGCAAAAGATGCTGATTATTCTTCAGAGCCTGAACACAGACCTGAAGATGCTTGACCAAAGCGACGGCATTGGGCATCCGTTGCTGGCAGTGAGAACAACTGATGCCCGTGGGTTCCGGAATCGGAGAGTCTGGAGCTGTGATTGGGGGAACCACAATCTTCCGAGAAGAACTGGGTTGCTGATCATCCTGATCCTGATCGGGTTTATTAGTCGCCTTTCGCCTGGCGGCCATCTGATGACCCACCGTGGGCACATGGTGGTTCAGCTCATGTATGGTCAGTGATTGCTTAATGTCCGTGCTAAAGTCACAAACAGTGCATTTGTAAATGCCATGACAACCATGATTCTTGGTGTGCCTGTCCAGATTCCACTTGTACGGTGTGTGGAAGTCACAGGAATTGCATTTGATCAGCGGCATGGTGTGGTACTTGACGTGCTTCTTGTACCTGGAGCGGATAGGTGTAATATAGGAGCACTTGTGACACTGAAACTGCTGTGCGCCTGGCGGCGGTTCCTGCACATCCATCGAAGGACTCTGCGGGGCCTCTTCCGAATCTGAGCTGCTGTTGTGAGTATCAAATTTTATAGATTCCTCTGGGTTGGTATAGGGCATCGACTGCAGCTGGAGCTCGAAGGCCATGGCAAAGATATTGTCATGATTGTCGACGATTTGTTGGAGCTGCTGCATTTCTTGCTGGCGTTTATACATTTGAAAGCTGTTCACCAGCTTCTGCTCCTCCCGCTGGAGCTCCATCTTGAGCTGTTCCAGGGTGGGCTCGTTCTGGGGCATCTTTGGGATGTTTGGATTTGGACCTGCCCCAAATGTGGACGGCATTTCGACGCTCTCCTCTAGTCGTCGCCTGCGAACCTCCCGGGTGAGATTGTACTTGGAACGCAGTGCGCCACCGGATGATCCTGGCAGTCCATTGTCGTCTGAACATCCATGTACCATCTTCATGTGACGCACCAGCTTTTGAAAATGTCGCGAGGCGTAGAGACACAATTTACACTCATTGATCACGATTCGCTCGCCATGGACGTCCCGAAGATGGGAGAGATGACTCCGCGGATTTTGGGTGTAGAAGGCGCACTGGTTGCAACTATAGTTCCTACGGATTTTACACTGCGGCAGATCCTCCTCGTTAGTGATGCCGGCATGACCCTCCTCTGGCAGCAAGGTATCCATGACACTTTCCACTTCCGGATTTGAAAGCATTCCCATTCCCATTGAATGTAAGGGAACCGGGAGAGACGTCAAATGGTTAACACCGACAGACGGCTCTTCTCCAGTGTCCAAGGAAGAACGAAACATGGGTACACCGCTAACTAGGCTGCGTACCACTAGGTCATCGCCCGAACGCTCCACCATCGATGGTGCCTCCATAACTCTGCAAAAAATCTACTTAGCTACAAAATTAGTCTTTTTATTTCTTTTACCAAATATTTTTCTTGTTTTCGGTGCGCGAGCTGCCTTTCGACTGAGCTTTCTTTACAATGTGTCGGTCGTCGTTGATGTCTTCAAATCAAATAAATATTCTTGGGTTACTTTGATGACTGCTCGACCATTGACAATCTGTAAGAAAGTGTTGGATAATTTTATTAAGAAACTGTCATTTAATTTAGGAATCAGAATTAAGGGGGCAATCCTTTTCGTTAGTTTTTATTAGTATCTAAATAACAAATTTTCTTTCATTAGTCAACCAACAAGAATCGGTTTAGATATGTTAAAATAATTAAAGATTAAATGGCTTCATGAAATTATCTTGGTATAAAATGGAATGCTTCTATCATTCATTACGTTTCTTAATTATTATTGTCTATAAATCTACTTTATGCTTGGCTTAAAATGTATGTAATTCCACCTACGGTTAAACTGCTCTCCTAAAAAATTACATATTTTTGAAAGGTTTTATAATGAAATTCAGCATGAAGTCTGCACATCTTCTTTGGCAGCTACATCCGTCTTCTCGAGCTCTGGCTTCATCTCAGATAGATGGAGGGGCAGCAGGTCCATCCGAAGCTTCTCATCTTTCCCCAACTCCTTGTCGTCAAAGTTAAACAGTTGCGGTAACTTCTGGCCATTTGGCATACGGCAGCCTAAGGTGTCCATGACGCGCAGTTCATCGAAGGCGACATGTGCACATGCCACCATGGGTAAGATCCGGACAGTAAAATCATAGACCATACATGAATTTAGCAGATCCGACAGATCCCGCGGCACTTGTACATTCAGCAGAAGATCCCAGCTGGGACGGGCTCTATGGTCTAGAACATCACATTTTGAGCGAACATATGGGGCGCTATCCAAACCCTCTGTGCCCAGCAGGTCTACAACATGATGCAACTGCGCCAGCTCATCATGGTTGCTCAGAAAGAGCGGAGATCCCTTTAGCAGCTCGGCAAGAACGCAGCCGGCACTCCAGATGTCTATGGAACAATCGTAAAGATCGTATTTGGCATACAGCTCCGGTGCCCGATATTGGCGAGAACCAACATAGCTCAAGTTGCGCTTCTGCGGCTCCAGATTCTTTGCGTTACCAAAATCAGCTATTTTGAGCTGCATGCTCTGGCTGTCCATCACCATGTTTTCCGGTTTGATGTCTCTATGGCAGATTTTCAGCGAGTGAAGGTAGCCTAGTCCGCGGAACATCTGGTACGTGAGAATCCGAATATTAATGATGGCATCCTTTGGTTGCTGAAAATTTCGATATCGTTTGATGTAGTCCAGCATATTCATCGGCATGTATTCCATGATCAGGAGGATGCTACTCCTTGGCGGATTGCCCATCATGATGTAGGAAAACATAATTAACTTGACAATGTTGCAGTGGTTCTCCAGTTGCGTCATAATCTCCACCTCACGCTGCTGATACCTGGCATTGTAGTAGGAGTGCTTGAGGGCCACTGTCTCCTCGGAGTTGCGTAATTGGGCCTTGTAGACCCGGCCAAAGGCACCGTTTCCTATCAGCGCCTTGATCACGATCCTTATCTCAGTCGGCTCCTGGTTGAAGCGATTTCTGGCATAGGTCGTCACCATTGACCCGTTGGAGATGACATTCGGTATGTTGAGATTCTCCCGCCTCACAATTTTAAAGGGTTGCTTCCAGTTTCCTATGGATAATAAGCGAGGTTAGTTGGGTCGGCTTACAGGCAGAGAGAAGTATTAATAAACTGCTTTTCTCACCCATTTTTTAAAGTCAGGACACAAATTTAAAAAACCAATGCGTGCGATTAAGCAGCTTTTTGTACAGAAATAATAAAAATTTTAAAAATGGCAGAAATCACATTGCCGGATATCGGATTTATGGCATTGCCACCTTGTCGAAATATACGCTATGGGGAGTAAGTAGCATATGTGATTAACAGTTATCCGTTTTCCACCACAGATACTATTGTTACTTTTTAAAATACTGAACCTCCAAAGTATGATTTTTAGAACATTTCAAAATTATTTGATTTATTTATTAAAGACCAAAAGCTTAATTATAATAAATTCAAGACATTACATCTATAAATATTATTGTTGTTCACTGTATTTGTGTTGCTTAAAAGTGGCAAAGCAAAGTATTGCTACAACTTCTTTTATAAGAATAAGCCATTAAAGAAAGATTTCTTTCGCCTTAAATGGAATTTCCAAAGAGTTACAATTACTGGCACTAAGCCAAGAAAATTGAAAAAGAAAATGCTGGGACAGGGACAGGGGGAGAACTGAAAAAGAAAGTGCAAAAGGTTGGGAAAACTCCCGCAAAGAATAGAAAGCTAGGATAAAAGCTGCTGTCGTAAACATATGCGTGCTTTTAAATGAACATTTTATGAAAGCGTGTTTGTAGCTTGTTGAAATTGCATTAAAATAAAATTGAATGGAAATATTTGGCACATTTGTTTCGATTTTGTTCCTTTACCGGAACACGGAAACTCGTGAGTGGATTATGTTTATGCAGCAAGCACCAGACTTAATGCGATAAAAAGTCGGTCGTCGGTTCTGGCCATTATCATTTCCGCTCAAACTTGCTCTCTCTAGATATTGCACTCTCTCTCTTTTGCTACAATTTTGTATTTTTATTTATTTTTTTCTGGGCTAGAACTTTCCTGACACACACACACCCCCCACCACACCCCCACCATCAAAGTTTATGGGCCATGCATTTGCGGAAATGTCGCCCGCCAGTGTATTCGCCTCTCGCTTTTACTCTGCGGTTCAGAGTTGGAATTCATGTAATTCCATTAACACAGACAACTTCCGCTAAAAGAGAAAATGGCTGAACACTGACACTCGTTCGCCTAATGGCCCAAGCGTGAGTGTGTGTGTGTGCTAGTGTGGAAGGATGGGGTGGATTTAGGAACTGGTGTGTTTGCTTGGCTTTAGTGGATTCTATGGTTGATTTTACGGATGGAGATGAACGATCGAAGTGCCAAGAAAAATTTGTACATTTGTGTATCAATTGAATTACTAGGAAATATATAAACATTTTTACGAAGTCTATAATTTTCATGGGGAAAAAATCTTACAATAATGTAATATGTAAAATTGTTGAACTGAAAAGTCATTGTGAATTTAAAAGAAAATAATATTAGATGATTCTAAACAGGATTCAAGCAAACACGGCACACTAATAAAAACCATTGCCTACTTTTTGGAACCTATACTTATAAACGTCCGGTTATGTTCAAATAGCTCTGAACGGCAACAATAAATAAAAAAAAGTAAAAATTTTACTTATTCTTAAGTATTATAAAATTATGAATGTTGTCAATAGATTTTTAAAGCATGTCATAAAATATACCCATCAGCTCCTTTACCATCTTATACCCCATTATTCCACTAACCCTTTAAGATTCACCAAAGAATTTGCACCTGACAATATGAAAATTATTTATACAATCACATCACGTTCGCGCACTCTCTATCATTTAGGCATCTCTAAGGATAAACGATGGGTTGGGTGTGTCTATGCTAAAACCTAAACCAACATAGATCCTTCCCCTCACATCCTTTTTGGCGCAGCCTTTGCGACATTAAAATTAAATTCCCAGATTCAAATGGCATATTTTATGATGGCATAAATCTGTCTTTCAGCAACAGGTTCTCATCAGGACCCCCGCCTCGTTTCAATCTCCATGGGGAAGCAATGAAAAACTTCGAAACGGAAATGACTGTCAGGCCAAAAGTGCGGAGCATCGTCCATCCGGGCAGACATTTAGGATATCCGTTTAAACAGCATTTGGTTTTTCCCTCTATATCCGTCTATACCACCGCTGTGTTATTTTTTCCTTCAGCTTTTAGGGATTTTATTTCTTTCTTTCTTTTTTTGGGGAGTGAGCCAAAGGCTTCCGTTGCAACTCTGTTGGGTTTCTGGGGCGTTCCGGCATTATAATTACAAAGTGGCTGGCTTAGATGGATTCGAAATGGATGTGCTGACGATGTGAGCCGGAACATTTTGCCAGCTCTAAATGCAAATTATACCATCTATCGCATTTATCAAAAAAGAGGTCTTAATGAAGCCCCCCCTCAGAACTCTTTAACCCGGGATGCGTTCATAAATCAAGCTGCTGCACATGTGGCCACTCAAAAAGTTCACTCCTTGCAGCTCAATCGGGTCATTTATCAATATTTGAACTCACTTCCATACTACACTCTTCCCCCCTGTACGTGCCACATTTCTGCGTTTGAAGTCGGAAGTGTTTTCTGGTTGGCTTTTAATGTGATTTGTGTTCAACCCGTTGAGAGATTCGAATTGGCAGCATTTGCGATTGGATTTCGATTATTTTATGGGGGAGAAACAGAGAAAAGCTGGCTTGTTCGTACATAATTTGGCGTATAATTTTGAGATATTAAGTGTGATTTATGGGATAATTATACGTTAGATATATTTCTAGAAATTACTCTAAATATTTTCCAATAAAGCATTCCTTACTAACCTGTTAAATAGTTAATTATTGCATTTGTTTGTGTTAATAGATAGCTTTGAGAATTGATTGAATGTTTGATTAATTGTCGTTCTACATATGTATATAAAGGGTTTATTACACAAATCGCTGGCTATTATAAAGATCATTCTAGAGAGGCTAACAGCTAATACAGAAACTTAAGTTAAGCTCATACCTGTAAAGAAGATACAGATACTTTCAGATTTAATCTTTTGACTTCCCCCTTACCTTTTCTTTACAATCCATCATCTTATAGTCATTTGAATGCTCCTTTCCCCTACTAAGCTTAGCTATTCTTTTGTCTTTAGAGCAAATCCCAAATTACCTGTAGAATAAATATTTATATTTGGGAAGTACCCTTCAGGTTGGAGTGCATTCTTCGTTGCTGCTCAATTGGAAAACGTGCCGTATTCGGTTCTCGTGGCCAAGCACTTGACGTTTCAAAGCCAATGGCTTAATGGAAATTCGCGATTCGTGGGAAAAATCTTTCAATTGCAAAAAATAAATACATTAGGTATATACAAAAAGAACAAAAACAAAAGCTGTTTAGACTTACCCAGTGTATAATTAAGCAAGATTTGAATGACCGGGGAATGAGAATGCGGTACGCTAGTCGCGCCTGCCACCGCCCACCATAACAAATTAAAAAGCTTGCGATTCACTGAACAAAATAATATATCACAAAAAATCAAAAAAATAACAAGTATTGGTAAACCAAGTCAAGTAATTAAAAATCTAACAAAGTTGTACACTTTAATTGCAGGTATTAAAAGGTTTAAAATATCAAATCGTTATTATAGTATCAAAAAACAAAAGCGGCTTTAACTTGTGATATTAAGATTTTGCATTTATTTATAGGAAAATTATGGATGTGATCTATAGGATTTTTATGCATTTGATAGTCTTAAATGATATCATAAATTCTTACATTTTGTTAAACATTTTACTGACTTAAGTTGTAGGAACGCTTATCGTTAGCTTTTCAAAAATCTAAAAATGACATTTAAAGAAAGAGATTTCTTAGGAGATATTTAATTTTATACATTATATTTTATATATTATATTATATTTTTTGATATATTTTTTATTTCCCCATAAATGTCCCACTTTTCGCTCAGTGTCTCTGGTTAGAACTTGGCCGAATGGTTTGCTGGATTGGACGTTGCCTGAGGTTGGCTTTGGCTTTGGCTGTGGCCCGATACTTGGCTTTGGCGGCTATATAGTCACACCTTTGCGATGCACTGCGATCTCTCGGTCTCGGTCTCGGTCTCGGACTCGACCTTGAACTTGGTATTAGATGCGAAGCTCTCTGAAAAACCGGTTAACTTGACGGCTCCGGCTCTCGGAGGCTCTTTGTACTGCAAATTAATGGGCAAAGCGCAAGAAATCGGTGACAAGCACGAGGCAATGCCAGGCAACAAACAAAAATAACCCCGGAGAGATCGTCTTACCAAAGGGTTAACTGGAAAAACAATTGTAAAAAGCAAACGCTGGTACCTAGTCGGAAATATTCCAAAGATTTCCATTTCAAATTAGCACACAGAACGAAAATTCCCAGTGTCAGGGTTACTTAATTAACAAGATAATAATATAAACACACTAAGGTATCTTTATATATTTTAAGCTGCATATTTACAAGCACTAAATATATAGCTTCAAAATCATATGATAATATATTGAATATCGTTGGTAAAAACATTATAAATATAGATTTAATTATATAATCCACGTATTATTTTCTTCCTCTGCATCCGCATTACAGCACTGCAAAATAAAGAGCAGCAAATAAAAATTTAATTTACATTTTGAATGCAAAATTGTCCAGAGATAAGGGGAATCACCAGGCGGCCACCAGTCGAGTCGCTGGGATGTCGTTTATGCACCACTTGCTGTACAATTACAATTCTAATTGAAGGACCAACCATTAAAATCCAGAGAGCCGGGCTCTACAAACCCCAAAAGTCCTTTCAAAGCAGCCGCAGGCAAAGTATAAAAAATAATAAAAAATACAACAAAAAAGCAGCAGCAGCAACACCCCGACACCAACATGTTGCGCTCCCCAAGAATTCTGTGCTGTGGTAAAGGGTTAAAGTGAGCAGCCAGTTAGGGCTCTTAATTAAACAAAAGAGCCACAAGCTATATTTAAATTCAACATTTTTCAGTTTGCTTTAAGAGTATAAGTTTAAGGGTTTTTATATTAAAATGGTTTGTTTTACGCTATGCTTTTACTGATTACTACTAACTTACATATGATGAATTTTAAGAACATTAAAGCTAATAGACTAATTAAATATAGATAAATATAAATTATAATACTAGCTGTGATTAAAAGTTTTAATTTCATTTAATTTAAATATTTTTTTAATATTCTTTACAAAGGCTAAATACTTTTAAAACCATTGTTGTACCACTTTTCCTGATTACCACATTTATGTTATATTATTATCACATTTTAAGGCATAATTAATAAAATAAAAATAGAATACCCCAAACGCATTTAGTTTCAAACTCACCACACTTACGTATCTAAGTGGCTGTTCTGATTATAGCCGATCAGGCAACTCTATCTACATTCATAAGCTTACATAATTCCTATAGTCGCCATAATTTCGGCAAAACCTAAATCTAAAGTTAATTAATATTGATGTTGAGTCAACTCTGTTGACTAATTACCACAAATTGCGAGTTCAATGGCTTAGAAACATTCACTAGTAATGAATATATTCCTCTTTTAGATTTCTCCAAGGACTCTATAATCGTTTCATCAAGATTCGTAGCTCCTTTTTGGGACTTACCAAACTGCTGGATGTATTTATTTGCTTACAGCCACGCCCCCGCAGCCTTACACGCACGCAGCTTGGACAACCTGTTGACCGTCAAAAAAAAACCTATTTAGCTTAACGTGCCGTGCCACGCCCACCGAAAAGCAGTTGTTGCACATTGCGTGAGTGCCCCGCGGGCGTTGCCCAAGTTAAGAGCTGCAAAAAGCAGGTAATTGCACACGGCACAGCACGGCCAAGCGGTGGGAAAAAAGTGGCAAACCTGTTCGTTAGCCAAGCTGCATGTGGCTTGTTTTGGCCAAAGACAACTGCAATTTGTTGCCGTCGCAGCTGAAGTTAAAAAGCTGCGGCTGCGGCTGCTGAGACTGCCATGTGGCGCTGTCGCCCCTTTTCGAGATCCAAGAACCAGGTCAAGGTTGCTCCGTGGCTGCGAAGATCATTATGGTGGTGTTGCGAACGAACATGTTCGATTCGCTCTGTTCCCATCTGAGTGAGGGAAACTGTTCCCATGCAACAGAGTTTGCCATCGAACTGGAGCTTAAGGAGTGACTTAAGCTGCGCGTCATAACTTTATATAATTATTAGTTATTTTTTTAAAGGGGTAATAATTTCCCTTAGATTTTAAAGAACATTATTATCAGCCAAGGGAATTTGTCAAAAAGTCTTTAAGACATATTTAAGGTATATACCACTTGCTCAAGGGTACAAAATAAAACTTAAGGCGCACAAATAATAAATAAAATAATAAATTACAAAAATGGAAACTAACTTTGAGAAGACGGAGTATTAATACCCTTTGGGGGACTCTTTCATAAATAAGTTTAAAATGTTTGCATTCTTTGAATCGATATTTATATATATTTTTATATGACAATTTTTTCAACAAATCATAAGTTTAAAAAACTCATAACTAAACCAAAAATGCATTAATTTTAATTCGGAAAGCTGTTCTAAGCTAATTTTTATTAGGTTACTAATTCTGCATACTGCATTTTAAATTTTAAGAAATTTAAATTTTTATAATTTTTTTTAGATTTTTAACGATGTAACCCCTTATAAAATTTTTAAAAATTGCGAATATTTTTTTCCTTCCCAACATGCCTAGAAAGATTCGCCTGTTGATGCTGATCAATAATATATATGATTTATAGGGTCGGAAATGACTCCTTCAAACTGTTTTAAGCTTCTGACTAAAAGTATAGTACCCGGAAAGGGTATAAAAAGAGTACATTAGTTATAGATTTCTTTAACTATAAAAAGATAATTCTAAGGAGAAATTTCTAGGCAAGCTCATGGCCTACGTTTTTAAGTGAAGAAAATGGCCGTATTTTTTGAAACTTAGTTTTTACTTAATATTTTTTTTTGCTTCCCCTAAAGTTACACCAAACTTTGCTGGTGTAAAAAGCCGGAGTTCGATAAGTTCGACAGCTTGTATAAGCTTCAATAATGCACACTGACAGTCGCCAACAGGTAATTTTCGTGTTTCTCTTTCTTTATTTTTATTTTTTTGGGAAACAAGAAACGAAATTCTTTGCTCGCCCCTTTTTTATCGTACAAATCGCAGGCGCAAAGTTGCTCTGTATTTTAAGGCATTTTTTTTGTTTTAATTGTTTCGACTTGTTTACGAGGTGGTCGGGGTTCAAGAGCTTCAGCTCCAGCTCCAGCTGGCTGGCAAATGCAATGGCTGGCAGACAAAGCAACCGAAATGATAATATAAATGCAAAAAAATATAAAAATACAGAAAAAAATGTAATTAGTCATATGAGCTGTGAACCCTGTAATTAGAGCTACCTGTTAAGGCATCGGATTTTTCATAATTTTTGGCAATTTATATGCAACGCTTGGCTGCATTGTGACATGATATGATGAGGGTGAGCCAATTGCCTTGTTTCCTCTGTGGGTTCAATAAACGCTTACGGCTTGCCCCTGGACCTGGGACCTGGACCCCGGCTTGGACCCCGAACCCGGGTCAGATCATCGCCAAGAAGACGAGAGTAGTGGTTGCTCGCATTATATTGGCATCGTCCAGCACTTCCTGCTTCGTCTTAATGGCGTTTTAACATGCATTTTAAATTAAGTGCGGGCAACACTTAAGTTTTAATGTCATAGCCCTGTTCGCTAAGTGCATTAGTCGCTGCCAGATTAATCATACGCCGTGTTGAGCACACTTAAATCGTGTGAGAATGGGGGATATGCGTGTATTAATTTCCCTCCAAATGTATTTGTTCTGCATCTAATACCCGCTGACATTTATCGAGCGAACAACAAAATCGTTTAAATCAGAGAGAAAACAACAAAAGTTTTTAGCTATTTGCGGTCATTCAACCCGAAAGCTATTTAAATACAAATTATTCAATCGCATAAAATGCAATATTCAGACTCGTATTTTGCGATGCGCAGCAGCAACACTTTTTTTCTTATTTTTTTGGAAATAATAAATATGCAAATTGATACACAAAAACTACGCAATTATATATGAAATAAATATTTGCATAAGCGAAATAAACGAAGTAGCTACAAATTAAAACTGACAGTATTTGGACAACAGAAAAAAAAGAGCAAATTGTGGGAAGTATTAGTAGTAAATTAGTTCTCGATATTAAAAATAGCAAATGAGAAACTCTTTTTTATTTAAATATTATATATTAGTTAAGAATTTATAGACTTTTGGGTGAACTTATTAATAAATTTACTTAGATTTTATAGTAAAAATTAAATAAAAATATATATAACTTCAACTTGTGAATGAACTCATTTCTTTTATTTAAGATTATTTCACTCTGTATAAAGTTTTAAATTCTTGACAATCATCTAAACTGGCTAGCTCAGTTTTTAATTAAGCTGCGGAACACCTTTTTGTCGCAATTTGCATTTTCAAATAAATCGAGCGATATATTTTACCTGATTTACTCTAAATGTTGCCGGTTCTCAATCACAGCTTGGACTGTCATTGTCGTCGGAGAAGATAAATCTCGCCCAAGGGCTCACCTCCCCACAAAAAAACCAATCTGTCGTATACGCAATCTCTGTCAAGGAACTTTGGCCAAATGTCTGCTGCTCCTTCCCACTCCCACTCACCCCCCCTGTGTCCATGTCTATTAGTTGGCTTTAAGCTTTTGGCTTAGACTAATTTGATTGCCTAAACGCTTTTGCCCGAGAGGAATTAACTGTGCGACGACAACTGCCATCTGCTGGGAGCTGTCATTAGTAGACAAGCAAACATCTTAGTTAGTTTTGTCACAGATGCAGCAGAGTGCCGCCATCAGCATTGGGAATCCTGTCTATTGGAAAGAGCTTAGAAGGAACGAAAAGCCTCCACTTCATGGTATCCTGGGTATCCTTTTTTTTTTTGCCACAGCCTATGCCAACACACTTGAACAAGTTTTCGAAAACACCTCCGTCAAGGGGCGGAATGTTTTCCACTTTTGTTATTCAACCTGGCGACAGCTTTCAGGTACTTAACTATCCTTTATTATTAGATATGGTTGCGCGAGGGTTAAAGGATTCACGAAATGTTATTAATATATATATGATATCATTATTAATTTGTTTATTTTTGATTTATTAATAATTCAAGACTCATTTTTGCTCTTTATAAAGTTGCATTTTAGGTTTATATCTTTATAATTAGAGCTCTTTAAGTTCTCTTTCTAGTTTAATAGCTGAAATTGTATATAACATACATTTTAACCACTTAAAATATAATATAATCTCTACAGAGATCTGATTACTAGACATCCTTGATTACTTTCCACTTTTCCCTGACTCTATATAACCCATGAAGACCATCTCTAGGACTAAATCCTGCTTAGAGCGCAGTGAACTTTTCCCTTAATAAGCGCAATTGACATTTCAAGCAGCTAGGAAAGACTGAGGACTCTGGGAAAGTAAGGCGAAATGTGCAGGCGACAGGATCTCCTCCCAGTGAGGAGACAATTTTTGCCAAACAAAGTTGCCAATCGAATGTTTCCAAAAGGGCGAAGGATGTTCGTGTGCATCCTTGGCGCAAAGAGGGAAAAAGAGGCTGCTAAAGTAACGAGAGCATCCAGGCGTAAGCATGGACATCCCATTGGGGGCAGCTCCTCCTCCATCACTTTCCGGGTAGCATTCAATGGAGCATTAAACTGTCCAAAATCAAACGAAACGAGCGTCAGCCACGGACATAGCAGCAGCAGCAGCGGCAACGAATAAAATCAATAAGCCTTTTTGGATTTTTCAACTTTAAACAGGATTCGAAAATCGTTGACTGGACTCTGCCGCAACCTGTTTTGGCATCATTAAATTTTCATTGGGTGTTTACGACTTTAAAACTGCTGTAAAAGTTCACTTTAATGCCGGTCCTGTGGCAAAAAAAAAGCAAGAATTCAACCGAAACGAGAGCAAACCGAAACGCTTAAAGAATGGAATGCCGGTGAAGTATCTATTGAAGCACATTAGCCACGCCACATTGTGCCTACTAATGAGCTCGTTTATGGCAGACATCCGCATCCGCATCCGTATCCGCATCCGTTTCCGAGCGTTGTAAAAAAAGATATATATATGTATAAAGGGAATTCATCGCAGGACTGCGAGAGGTAAAAAACAAATGTCAGTCTCTGCGTTTTCGTCTGTAGTAGGCCTTAACACACACCTGAGCCTGCAAGTCTCTGGATCATTTTATTTGCTCTCCCTTCTTTTTTTTATGACCTCCTGCAGAGGGATATTATGGGTTTAGTCGTCCGGGCTATGTCTGGCCATATAATCTCCTCCGGTTTTAAAGCCCCACCAACAACTTTGTTGTCCTGCGAAGGAGTCTCGCACAGGAGTGACGTAATCTCTGGCAATATCGCTTCCTTATGGCCGGTGGGTGTAAACTAATAAAAGGGAGCGGATGCATAAAAGTTATATAGTTGGAAGTTATTTCAATTCCAAATTAGGTCACGATTCCCCAGATTAGAGCAAATTGTTGCGGTTACAAAACGAGGCCGGTGCACTTGCCTTTAACCTTATGACCAGCATTTTATTAAATACATTTCCGTGCTTGCCATAAAAGTTCAAAACCATTGTAGTAAATTCTATATAATTTGGGGATTTACTCGAGTTTTAAAAAAGTTTTAAAGTGTTTTGGGTAAGTTTAGGTAATTATAGTAAAGAAATATTGGCTTGATTTTGGGTCATTTTGAAGGAAATTTAAATATTTTAAAGTTTATATTGTTAAGGTCTTAAAAGAGGAGTCTTTAAAGAGAGGATTTCTTTAATCTATTAAAGATTATTCATTTAAAGTCTAAGTAATAAAAAGACTCATTAAATTTATTACTTTTTTATTTTGTTGACAAAGCTTCAACAAGTCTAAAGAAATACAATTCCTACTTATTGGTTTTTAAAGAGATCTTAAAATTCACTTAAACTAAAGTTGTTTTTCCTTCTTTTAAATATTACTTTAAAGTAGAGCATTAAAAAGTCAGACAAACCCTATGTCCTAAGGGTCACAGCATCTTCCATTAGGTTCCCTTTTTGGTGGGTTTTTCGGTTTGGTATGTCGGTTAGATTTCCGCTTAGGTGCACACGTCAGTGCGCTTATGTTCCCGTTATTCTTACCATTTTATTTCTCCCCTTTTCCGTTGCTTATTTTTTTCTCTGGCTCTTTTGGTTTGTTTGTCTGCAGGGGGGTTTCCCCGTTATCGTACCTTGGCATTTGCCAGCCGCCATTAACATGAAAATTATGTGTAATCGCTGGGATATGAAAAGGGTTTTCCTCACCCAAAAAATAAAACCACTAACCTGAGATTATATACACACAATATGGCTAGCGAGATAAGGCTTTAAGTTCTGTTTTAGATATTTAAGTTAAAGATTTGTTTTCTTTGGAGCTCCTCGCCTCGGGCTTAGTGTCTGTGTTGATGTTACAAAACTTTGCAATTAAATGCGCCTTAAGACACTTCGGACATGTCATGTCAAGACCGAAATCCATTAAAAATTGTCTTAGGTATTTCTATCAGGCAGGCCCTTGTGACCATGCCCCAAACATAGTTCAAGATTTCACATTAAGATAATTCCAAGGAAATACCAAAAGCCGCCTCGTCCGGCGCCGAAGACATCAATTGACAGTTTCGTTTCGTGTTTTGGCCTAAAGAAAAAAATATCTGAAAAAAGAAACACACACAGAAACACTCACCAATTTGCTTGGGGATTGGTTTTTATTTGCGTTAGGCCGCAATGAAGGTCTGCAAAATAAGAAAAAGATATACAAATAAATAAAATTTATATATATATTTTTGTCTTGACCAGGTAGAAATTATCAGCGTGACCAATATCCCAAATTGGATGACCATTCTTCGGGGAAACCAACAGGGCCCAGCCACACCCTTTAAATACAGCCAACTGGGAAAAAATAGCATTTCAGTTTAATATATTTGTTTTTGAATTGTGACTTGGTTTATATTAAATGTTAATGTTATATTTGAATTGGGTTTTTGTAGTAAATCAATTGGGTTAACAGACTTTGGTAAGTAAGAATCTTTCAACAATAAGTTATTATAAACAGTAAGTAACTATGATCAATAAGTTTCAATGAACATTTAGTAACTTTGATTAGAAAATAACTATGATCAGTAAGTATCTATGACTAGTAAGTAACTATGATCAGTAATTACCTACAAGCAGTAAGTAACTCCGAACAGCAACTATCTATGACCAGTAAGTATGTATGATCAGTTACTAACTTTGAACACTAATAAACAATGACTTGCAACTTATGTAACACAAAACATTTCTAAGACATGGCCGGCAGCAGTCACTTCGTTCCGGGGATGTTAGAACCAGTTGAGAATCATAAGTACAGATGTGCGAGATTTGTTTTGGAACATACTTAAGAGCAGGCATAACTAAAATCGGTAATTAAATATGAGCACTAAGTAACTATGATCAGTAATTAGCTATGATCAGTAAGTATCTATGACCAGTAAGTAACTATGATTAGTAATTACCTATAAGCAGTAAGTAACTCTGATCAGTAAGTATCTATGATCCATAAGTATCTATGACCAGTAAGTATGTATGATCAGTTATTAACTTTGAACACTAATAAACAATGACTTGCAACTTTTGTAACACAAAACATTTCTAAGACATGGCCGGCAGCAGTCACTTCGTTCCGGGGATGTTAGAACCAGTTGAGAATCATAAGTTTAGATGTGCGAGATTTGTTTTGGAACATACTTAAGAGCAGGCATAACTAAAATCGGTAATTAAATATGAGCACTAAGTAACTATGATCAGTAATTAGCTATGATCATTAAGTATCTATGACCAGTAAGTAACTATGATCAGTAATTTCCTATAAGCAGTAAGTAACTCCGAACAGCAACTATCTATGACTAGTAAGTATCTATGACCAATAAGTATGTATGATCAGTTACTAACTTTGAACACTAATAAACAATGACTTGCAACTTTTGTAACACAAAACATTTCTAAGACATGGCCGGCAGCAGTCACTTCGTTCCGGGGATGTTAGAACCAGCTGAGAATCATAAGTACAAATGTGCGAGATTTGTTTTGGAACAAATGAAGAGCAAGCTATTTGAAAGAAAATATGGAGTTATTCTTCTATATAATTTTTCTAGTATATAAGTCGGAGCATGGCGAATCGGTGGACTATATACATATATACAAATATATAGCTGCCATAGGATTAATCGGAAAATTAAAAAAATCAATTATAACTTTTCCAGTTTTTAACAGATTTTCATCAAATTTAATATATAGCCATTATACATATATTAATCTAGAATTTTGTGTAAAATTGGATAAAAATCTGACTACTATATCATATAGCTGCCGATCGTTAAAAGCAGATAAAAATGATTGTAAAACTAAATATAAAATGTATAGGTGAATCAAATTACAGCAGGCTTTACTTTTTATTATATTGCATTAATTTCTAGTGATCGAATTTCAATATAAACTTTGGTATGCCGAAGTATGCTTCCTTTCCTGTTGTAAATTAAATAAGCAGAAATCTTAAAAAACCAAAATATGTATTCCTATAATTTCCACCGCAACTGTACGATTGAAAATATATGATATATATATTTCCTCCATTCCTTCAATCAACACATTTGAGATTGAGTCTCTCTCTCTTCGATCACGTCTTGTTTGCTATAAGGCAAGTGAAAATCCCGGGGCTCGCCAATGTTTAAGATCTCATTAACTAAATGCAGTCGACGACCAAGATATTATAAGGTCTCCCTGCCCAAGATCGTCCATAAAAGATCAACTGCAGAGTTACAAAACAAAACGAAAAAAAGAAGCAAAATCTTTAACTGCAAAACGTTTTTGAGGTCACTAATTGTCTCTGTACACTTCGGATGCGTCTCCATTTCATGGATTTCTGGGTGCGGCGGCGCTATATGAAATATATATGAAAATCTCGCTATATTGGATGTTGGATTGTGTTTATTTTTTACCGTAAGCCACTTTTACTTTTTTGGTACTCGGTTTACATACAATACAATATTTTTTGATGGCTGATTTTTTGGGGTTTTTGGCTTTGCTTTACCGCTAACTGCAGACGTTTTTATAGGCTTAAAGTGGAGGCTGATTGCAGGCAGATTGACAGCTGCTTCGGCTACTTGAAGCTCAGCCCGGTAAATCACTTGCCCGAAATTCACCCTGGCCAATGCCTCCAGCACTTCTCCTCCACCTCCTCCTCCATCGGTGCTCCTCCACCACATTGGCCTCCTCCTTCTCCTTCTGGTTTTTGCGGCTCATAAATATTTGGAGAACGCGTGCTGGCCTGCGGCTTTTTGTTGTCGAGAAACTAAGGCTTGCTGCTCTCTGATGTCTGCGATAAACAGCCTCAAAGTTAGTCAGTTTGTCAGTTTGTCAGTGGGCCAGTCAGTCACTCAGTCATTCATTCAGTCGTTGAAGCTTGGCCTGGAAAGCAAAATATTGTTACTGCGGCAATATGTTTTGTCAGATATCCATCTTTAGTGCTTCAGACCAGGCCAAGCCAGAATGTGTTATGATTTGCCACTGCTTCTTGGGCTTTATGTATATAAAATCGATAATAATATGAAATATTGACAGCCGAAAATGTTGCTCAGACTTATCTCAAATTGCTCTATAATTTGATTGCTTGCAAAGCATGTTTAGCTATGTAAATTTTCAATGTGTGTCTGGTGTGTGTATATGACACACTCGAATGAGCGATAGCTGCTGGTTTCTGGCATCTAATTCAATTTGAAGATGAATAATTGAAGCAAGCTCAAAGCTGATGCAGATAAACAAGATTCTAAAACAAATAGTTACCAGAAAAAAGTACAAATATGGAAAACATGAACTTAAACAGATATTTGTGTCTTAAATGTTTGTTTAAAGTAGAAATTGTGTTAAAAGGTTTTACTTTGGTTTATTGAGATTAAAAATTTAGATAAATTAAGGTAATTTAAGGACAGTTAAGGTAGGTTAAGGGAACTTCCATATTTCTTCTTTAATATCTTTAATATAAATCTTGTTGTAATAATCTAAATTCTTATTATTATTTAAATCTCCATTTACCCCAGACTCTTGTTTATGAACATGATATCTCCTCTAATCTTGGGCTAACAAGCATTTACCTGAATAAATTATGTTTGACACTCTTAGCTTCCCTACATCTCCTTCTCTGTCATAAAGGTATCACTGACAGCATTTCAGGCTTGTTTGTCAGTTGTCCTTTACAGTTCCATGCCATAAATTCAAAAGCACCAAATTCACACACAACCATTATATAAATATATATATCCCTGTATATAGAATGGAACTGCGATGCGATCCAAGTGTCCAGATATGTCAACAATGTCAACGTTAAGCGCCACAGTCCAAGGGGTTTTTTTTTGTGCTGTTCCATCCTGCCACTCTCTCGGAATCCAGGGAAACATTTTTTCCCAATGTGCGTCATGGTTGTTGGCATTAAAAATACAACCTATATACATTTTTGAAAAAAGGAAAACAATTTAACGTCAGCCAAAAGTTGTACGCTTGATTGCCCAACTATTTGGCCAAAAAGGTAGCGACATTTACGAAACATACAACAAATTGAATCAGCAATGGATTAAAGCTTCAGCATAAAATCCCATTTCACAATGTTTCTGTGTTTAAAGTGATCCATTCAACTGAAATGTGAACAGATTAAAGTTGGCAAAGAAAATAGTTAAATGAAGCGAATTTTTACAGGCAAAAGAAACAAAATGGTTTGAAATCCTTTTGTAAATGATAAATCCCAATTAAATGGGTAAGGATACTAAATAAAAGAGGATAAAATAAAAGAGTTTTGGTTAGAGATTCGAAATGGGAAATTGAGTATTTAAAATCCTCAATGCATAGCTCTTTAAATTTTCATCGGAAATTGTAGGAAACTTATTTATAAACTAGAGTGGTGTTTAGGGACTTTAAAATGTAGTAAAATCTTAAGAGATTTCTGTTCAAGTTTAAGTGAAATTTGTATTAAAATTAAAGGAAGAAAGCCCTGTTTAATATCTTTTAACCACATACATCTGTGAGTCAATTGAACATCACTCAACCTCCGACTGAGTCATTCGATTGAAGCGACTGCATTGTCCAGATATTATAAGCACTTCCCTGCCACATGTATGTATATGGCTGCATGCAAATTTGGTATTCATATTTTTGCAACTTTATTTTAGTTTTAATTGCGCGCACGCAATAATTTTCCTTGATGGCGCATCAACGTCAAGGCGAATCACTCGCCAACGCTTCATCCATCATAATACGCCCCGTTGGCCCAAAGGGTGAATCCGAATCAGAAGGGGGAAACAAGACTCTTTGGTTATGAGCGCGTGCGCACAATCAGACAGACAGCAGCAGGGACAAAGTCACAGTGTCACCCAGTTGGGACTGGGAACTGGAATTGGGGATTGGAAATGGGATTGGGATTGGGATTGGAAGAGGCTCCACTGCCACTGGGCATTATCATGCAAGGAGCGCATCGGTCATAAAAGCGATTCTGCGATTCCCTCTGTGTGTATTTGTGTTGGCCAAATGGCGTCTTGTGCCTTGTTTTGCATGCTGCGCTCGTTAAGAACGCCACCGAGAACAATGCAGCAGAGGGAGCAGTGCACTGAGAAAAAAATATATACCATCTACAATATATTTTGAAAATTAACTCCAATCTAAAAGCTAAAAGAATATATGATCAAGAACTAATAAAGCCAGAGTTCTTTTAATATTTCTTTTCATTTAACCAAAAAATGCAGTTTTGCCCAGTGTAATAACAACCAGCATCGCCAGCAGTTACCCAACTGGTCTCCAGTAAATGGGCTTAGCCCAAGCTAAACCCCTTCAGCCTCTGCGGTTTATAATGACGTCTCGAGCAAAATAAGAATTGAGTCAAAGCCGCGACCTGCATATTGATTTGGTTTTGGATTAACAAGCCACCTGATTCTCCCTCCCTCTTCACCCTTTTTTCCACTGACCAGGCCATAAAGCCAAAGAATGCGCCAGAGGTTTGCCTACTGCTCAATGACAATGCAATTCGTTCTTATATAAATATTCATTTAGCTTCAATAGATCTCTCTGTGAGCCACAGGTGCCTGTCAATGGCTAATAAGCCAAGACCAGTAGTGGTCGCAAAGATCAAATCAATTTGGTTGTGGTGGAACTTGATGGTCAAAAGAGTTAATCTTTTTTCTTTCTATAAATATTTATATTAACTAGTTCGCATTACAAGTTACATTTAACAAGTTTAATGCAATTGCATTAACATGATGCCATCGTACAAAATAATAACACTATAAAAGTTGTAGATTAAGTCATATAAATTATGTAATGTGAAGTTAATTTTAATGAATTTGTAATAGAATATGAAATCATTTAGTTTTTTCATTAAAAATATTATATTTATTGTACCACATTTATTATTATTCCGAAGTTTCGTATTTAAATTCATAAAAATTCTACTACTATATTATAAAACTTCCTTAGAAATGATCGCAAGTTAATAGACTAATAATTATAATTCCATGCAGGGTATTATATTCAGTCAGAAGCTTAAAACACAGTGAAGTAGTCATTTCCGACCTTATAAATCATATATATTTTTGATCATCATTTAAAGTAGAATCGATCTAGCCATTTCAGACCAAAAAAGAATTGTATTAGTAGCATCGTTAAAATTTTTGAAAAATTTTTAAAATTAAAATTTTTTTAAAATTCTAAATTGTGTATTAACTTAAGAAGAACTATTATAGGAATGCTTCCCGAAATAAAATTATTGCTTTTTTGGCTTAGTTATGATCGAATACTATTGCCACCAGTGCGTATACGTAATTTTTTATTTGGGACTGTTTGAAAATATGTTTTTATACCTTTGCAGGGTATTCAAATTTTAGTCAGAATAACGTGAAAGAGTCATTTCCAACCCTATAAATCATATAGATTCTTGGTCTGCATCAAAAGTAGAATCGATCCAGCCATCTCAGGCAGAAAAAAATATTTGCCAATTATTTCAACATTTTATAATATATTTTCATTAAAATGGTAAAAAAAATCAACAATTTTAATTTTTTCAAAATTTATATAGATTATGCAGATTTATTAGCCTAATAAAAAATAAAACAGGAACGCTATCCGAATTAAAATTAATGATTTTTTGCCTAAGTTATAAGCTTTTTAAATATTGAATTGTCAAAGAAATATGGATAAATATCAATTGATAGATTGTCATTACTATATTTTAATTCGATTGCATATGACAAGGGTATAGGGTATAGAATATATAATCAATTTCCAGTCTTTTTTAATATACATGTAAACTTATTTCGTATTTATGTTAAATATATTTTCTTCAATGACCAATTATAACTAATAAGTTCTGGTACGAGCAAATTGCAATGCATTTCCAGGCTTAGGTCGAAACTTTAAGCTTTTTTGGAAGTGGCCAGCTTATGTTCCCATTCCCTCTCTCTCGCCCACAAGCAAAAGCATCGCCGCCTTCCATTATCACAGAGCGACCTCTCCCGCAGCTTCTCCCGCTGATCATTGCAAATCAGTTCCTCCCACGTTGACGGTCGTAGCGGAGGAACAAAAAAAAAGTGCAAGAAGATAGGTTATAAAACTAGGTAAAAACTTAAAACGCAAAAGTAAATACAGGGGCCAAAGGTGCAAGTGAAATTAAAGTGAAGTGAAGTCAAATTAAAAGTATAAATGAAGTAAAGGCAAGGCCTAGAACAGTCTGTGCTGTGTTTTATTTGTATGTTTTATTTTTTTTTTTTTTTATAGTGCCAAGATCAATGCTTTTCTGTTCACGTGTTTTTTTTTATTTTTTTATATGTGCAAGTGGAAAAAGAAAGAGTATTAAATCAAGTGCAAAGTGAAAAGTGTTAATCCAAAACAGACGCCAAGCCCCTGTCGCGATTTTTAAACAAAGACAATTTTTAGTAGTTTTGTCCACTAATTTACCGTTCGGATCGATCAGCAGCAGCAAGTAATGTAAATGGGTGAGTGAAACAAAAGTATTTCTTTGTCTTTGTATGACTTTGCAAGCACATATTTCCCTCCCCTTCCCTTGTCCCGCAATATCTGTTTCTTATCAACCTGTAAAGTGGAACCTAAGCGCGGTAGAGCTAATTTAAGAATATGATCCACTCTTGTGGGTGCTAATTTTGACCGTTTGAAAGGTGTAAAGCTTACAATTTGTTAACATTTTTTCTTGGGCAAAGATGTTATTCTAAATTATATTTTTCAGACCTATTGGATGTCTCAAGTATGTTTTGGTATATCATACGGATTATTCCTTGTCTCCTACACATACTAAATTAAGGTTATCTTGAAATGGAAATATCCAAAGCTAAACGATTCTTAAACTTATAAATATTTGCTCAAGTTTTAATCATTTTTGATACCCATTATTGTTTGAACAAGTCGTGTGCCCCTATATCGAAATTCGCTACGGCTCATAGATCTGCTTTTTATTTGTTAAAAAGAAAAAAAGAATAATGCAAAACACTATTTAATATTGTTTGCTTGTATTAAGTTAAATATTTTAACATCTGTTCCACCCAGTGATGCCTTCAACCCTTGCTCTTCACTACGATTTCTCTTTTAAAGCTCTAATAACTCTCTTTGACTCGCTCTTTTTTTGGTCTAGCTCTTTGGCCAAAGCCTAAAGCAGTTACAACAACAACAACTAAAAGAAGAAAAACAGGCTGAAGCAGAAACCAATTTAATTTGTTTGTTTTACTAATCAGCGGCACGTACTCGCACGTTTTTTGCGTCAAAGTCTTTAGTGCGGGTCTTTAGCTGAATTCTGTTCGCCGTTGCCGTTGCCAATATCGGTTCTCTTGTAGTTTTTTTTTGGTTTTGTTGCTGCTGCTACCATGGGTTTGGACGACGGATTGGTCGACGGACCAGGTCGGGTGTATAAAGTGGCTGCCGTTTGGTTAAACAGCCCACGTCTAAACATGGCTCAGAGCGTGCTAATCAAGTGGCTCAAAAAAAAAAAAAATAACAAAATTACGCGACCGACTGAGCAAAAGCCAGCTTCGATTTTGTCGCATTTTTTTTTTGTTAAATATATATTTGTTATGCCCTAGCTGAGAGGGTATATACTAAATGTTTAGGGTTTAAACATGGAGATTAATTAAATAAATATTTAAATAATTCTTAATGAAATTGTATATAGTTGATTTTGTCGACTCTAAAGCACACAAAAACTTAAATTTAAAGCTATTAAGGTATATAAGATGTATAGAAAATCTATAAATATTTTATATATCTTATTACCTCTTTACTAATATATATATTTTTATATTTAAAAGTTAAAGATTAATTAAAACGCCATCCATATTTCTATAAATATCATTTTCATGTTCATATCTCTCAGTCTCTCTTTAAAATTTATTATTGTGTGGGCAAAGCCTTAAAATTGAAATTAAGAGACTTTAAAAATAAAGTTTATTAAATGTACTTTATATTTTATTATTTAATAATTTTTTAAGATATATTTTTGTAATAAATGCTAACTTTTATCTTTAATATATTAATATATATAATATATATTATATACAATGCCACCAATTCTATATAAAAGTTCTTTAAATAATATTTTATATACTCAATTATTTTTTAGTTAAACTTTAAATGATATTTTTTTCATAAATTAACGAGTGGTTGAATATCTAAAATTTAAAATACAATTTATTAAGGTGTAAAAATGCCTATTTAATAATACTATACATTTAATCTGTTAATAAATTCGTTAGAAATTTTCTTGTAATCAATTAAAGTGTATGTTAAGTTCGTCTTTACTTTTGATTGTTCCTTATCGTTTTTTTTATTTTATTTTTGTTTATTGTCTTTAGTTTTTATACGTTATTTGGTCGCATTGCGTTTAAGTTGGTTTTTGGCTTTGGCTTCAGTTTCCGTCGGAGCTTGGGGCTTCGGGCTTCGGGCTTTGGGACTTGGGGCTAGGGCTGGGCCGCTGGGGTACGCTTTGATGGCTTCTAGGTGAAGGTCACTGTGTGACTGAAATGTTAATTTGACGACTGCCCGTCATACATACATATATGGCGGAGTGCTTGGGCCATTTCAGACGTAGTTATATTATTTTTTTCTCTTTCGCTTTATGACACTTGCTAAGGTTCTACTGTCTCAGTATTTATGTATGTGGGCTTAGAGACCAAACTCGAAATCGAGTTTTGATTTGTAGCTGCGTCGCTGGAATGCAGAGATTCTTGAACAACTGACGCAGTTGAATAAAAAATTATGATGTATTTCAATTAGGTATCATTAACGAGCTAATCTTTAGATGCTTTTGGCATGCCAATTTTTTTGTTTGAACGCTTGAACTTGAGAAAAATAAGTTAATGAGGCTTGTTGGGTGAAGAATTTCATACTTGTGGAGGTTACAAATAATTTAAATTAAAAGAATATAGCATTAACCAGAAAGAAAATGAGCTTTGGGAAGGCGTAGTTTATATACTCTTTCAGTTTGCAATTGAAGTATAGGATTGATTTCGTAAATATAACATAACTAAAATTAAAATAATCACATTCTTTGAATTGATATTTAACGATATTTTAATATGAACATTTTTCAAAAACTCATAACTAAATCAGAAAAGCCTTAATTTAAATTTTGAAAGCTGTCCCATGTAAATTTTTAATCCGTTAATAAATCTGCATACTTCATTTAAAAAAATTTAAATTCTTGGCCAATTTTTTACAATTTTAAAGATGTAACCCCTTATAAAATTTTCCAAATTTCGAAAAAATTAAAATTTTTCTCGGATACAGCTAGATTGATTCGGCTTTTGATGCTGATCAAGAATATATATGATTTATAGGGTCGGAAATGATTATTTAATTGCGTTTCAAGCTTTTGACTGAAATTATAATACCCTGGAAGATATAAAAATTCCAGTGCCTTAAAGTAATGATCTTACATGGAATACTTAATGAAAAAATGTTGTAAATGTTTCGAAAAATTATGTAAAGGCTGATACACATGTTTTTACCAAGAGATAACCGGTTCTTGCTTCCTAAAAAATCATTTCATACTTTCTAGCAGCATTTTCTTTCGTATATAAAACACAACGAAACTGAAAGTCTTGGAAATCGTTTAGAAAATCGGTTCAAACGATTGAAGTAAAAGCCAAACGTTGACTTCTATGGCAAAGAGACTCAGGACTCCCTTATAAGGATGATGCAAATGTGTGAGACATATTCACAGAGCAGAGTCCTGAGTGTGTGTGTTTATGGTATAATGAGCTGCTGCTGCACAGCACCACGAATCCTGTCTGGGGCCCCCCTATCTAATGGTCGTGTTCGCATGGCGGTTAGGAGGTTTTCCCTGCTGCCTTCCACTGCAATGTTCTGCTGATGCGGCACACTCCAAAGCCATAAAAGGGCATTAGCCTCGTGAGTACATTGCATGTTTCAGCAGGGAAAGGGATGATGCTGAAAACAGGAATGGAGGAGGAATGGAATGTATGTAGCTGTGAGCGCGGCTTGGAAAATTGAATAAAGTGCCAGGAGGAGCCAAAGAGGGATTGGGGCAACGAAGCGGAGTGAAGTGCTCGATGTTCTCGTAGCCAAGTCATTTAGGGGTTGCCTTTAGCATACCATCACTGGTCCATGTTTCGTTTCGTTGTTTTATGGCCTGCCCAGAAGGATGACTCATAAAACAGTTGACTTAGGAATAGGTTTCTAGTCTTGTAGATAATGTTGTATCACTCTTATTTTGTGATTTAATAATGCTAAACAACATCTTATCTTCACTCATTAATTTCTCTTATTAATCACAACTTAATTTAAACAATTATTTAAAGCATTTAAAAGACTTTTCTACTTGAACGTCTAACCGCAGGCGGCAACGTGTCGTATACGTGATGCTTTATTTATTGACTTTACTTTAGACCGTTGCTGACTCATTTGCAGCCTGGAATATGAATGAGGAAATCGCAACAACTGAGGGGCTTTGCCCAGACTGGATTTTCCAGAATTCTGCTTAAGCTATAACCCCTTCGATCCGTATAAAAACGAAAGAAATTATAAGTAGAAACTGCAGTTGCAGTTAGACAAATAATCTAGCAACATGAAGAGTCACATTATTTTCCTGCTGCTGTTGATTGGAATCATTTTTGCAACGCTGATTGCTGCTCATCCACACGATTTCATTGAAGAGGATGAAGCCTCTGGGAGTGGACACAATAGTGCCGAAGAATTTATGAACGAAATGGTACAGATTTTCGAGGAGGAGTACAATTCAACGGATTACTCAAGCGGAGACTCCAGTGAAGAGAAGGAAATATTGGGGCCACGGATTGAATTCCTATCGACCCATAAAGAAAATATTTAAATTAGTTTTTGAATTTCATGTTTTTTAAGATATTTTTGTTAAGAAATAAACCCAGAAACGACTGCAGAGGAATTTGTATCCCAGAATATATATTGTTTTGGTATTCCCCAGTCTTCACAAGATTTCTTTATAATAAACGCTAAAAAGCCTCGGTCTTAACGTATCAATAAATGATTTGTGGTAAACAGGAACGTTAGCATTGGCTGGAATTTCCCGCTCTCACCTCAATCAGTATTTAATAACCTATGTGCATTTATACTACATAGAATGTCTGATAATTCAAGAGCTTAGTCTAGACTATAAAAGCACCACTCGGAGAGAAACTGACATTCAGTCAACTGCGATCAGAGCTCTGGAAAGGAAACAAATAAAATGCAATCAATTCTACGTCTTTTGTTGATTTGCGGATTAATCTATTTGACGATCGCTCAATCGGGATTTCAGAATATATATATTGGTGGATTCGGTGGAGGTGATGAAGGAAGATCATTCTCAGGTGGCGATGGCGGTGACAGGAGCTCCAGTGTCCACAATTCCGATGTTGATAATCTATTAAAGAGATTGGAATCACTTGATAATTCTGGCAATGATAGAAACAATTGGGGAAATAATGCAGCCCGAAGCTCTGGATTCGATGCAGACAGAAGCCAAGATGATTCCGCAGAGAGAATAATTCAGTTTATTCAAGGCTAAAATATTAAGGATTTTAATAAGGAAATAATAAGGAATAAGAAAATATGGAAATATATATGTTTTAAAATTGAAACTAGGTTTAAAATGAGCTGAAAAATAGAAAATAAAATATAAATACACTGATGATTTGTTTAATTTACAGTCTAGCTTTAAAGCTATTACAAATGTTTTATTTAATTTAGAAACCTTTATTAAAAATGAATAAAATCCTATTTATACTTATCCCATTTAATCAACATTCTTATCTTTATTAGTTGCCTGAAAACATGCAATTAATTCTAATTACAACATCAATTAGTTACGCTATTAAAGCCTGTAAACCTATAAAATATAAATAAAATACACCAACTTGTTCAACTTCCAACTCCTGTTCTATATTATATTATTAACAACAACCTTGACCCATTTTTTATTTCGATTTCAACTTGCGTCATAATTTAGAAAATACTACTTTTACTTTTCATGAAACGCAACCACACTCAACTCGAAATGTCTCTAATCGCGCAACTTATGCTAATTAGTTGAATAATAAAATAGGAGGTAGGGAAAGAGAAAAAAAATATCGAATCGAATCGGATCGGAGCTTAGAATATATACTTGGTCGTTGAAAACATAAATTAGCATATTTATGCGATTGGATGGAACCCAACGCATGGTCAAGCCAACGTTCTGTGTTAATTGCCGAAGCTCGCTCTTTAACCAAACACGTTAACCAGTTATACATAACTATGGCTAATAACAAGGTTATCGAGGGAAATTAAATCGATTTCCGTATCATATGGATATGATTTCTATTCAGGTCTAATCAGTGGAAATGTTTATTCAAGAATTTAAGGTCTATTAGGCAGATTCTTACATGAAATTGATTTTGTGTTGCTAATTCACTTGTTTTCTTTTTAAATTCATCAAAAACTAATCATTGGTTAGATTTCAAATAAATCTAGATTTAATTACCCGTATTTATAGCCACATTTAATCTCGGCTACGACAAATCAATCAAAAACAAACAAACTTTTGCCTCATTTCAATCGAACTGAACAATCAATTATTTCAATTGAACTGCAATTACTATGCAAATTCCCTTTTTGGCTGGCAATCGAATGCACGAATAAATCTGTGTAATTAAACAATTTTGTCGTTTAAATTTTAACTTAAATTTAAATCATACCTTTTGTCACATTATTTTCTCTGTGACAGCAACAATGAATAAGGGGAAAAGTCAATGGGTTAAAAGTCTGTTACATTTTCATCTTTAAATTGTATTTTTACCAAATGCCTGCTTTCCCTTTTCTGTGGGTATTGTGACTTTAAATATTATCATAATTTAAATTGTGAATAAATCTCCCTAGAACAAAAAAATAAACATCAAGGAGGAAAGGGTTAAACCAGGGGAAACAAAGTTTGTCAGTTGCCACCAAATGGAATGTGTTAATAAAAGCTTTTCCAGAGTGGGGAAAATAATTGGAAAAGTATGTTGGCTGGCAGCTATGAACACTCGCTCAGTGTCACACACACACAACATTGTGTGTATCAGTGTCTCGAATGGATGTTAGTCAAAGATTGCGTATACGCAATGTGGTCCTAAGATTCCTGAAACAAAGCCATAAGAATGTATGTAAGGAAGTCGTAAAAGGAAACAAATTTCTAGGAAACAAATGGTAAACACTTGAATTATGAACTGAACTGAAAGTTGAGGCTTTTATTTAGCAGAATAAGCAGAGAGATGATTAAAGTTATTTATTATGTTATAAGGAAGGAGTAGCAATACTTTCCTTTCTGCAATCGATTTCTTATTAGTAAAGGAACTATTGAATTTGCTCTGCTTTCCTATTAACTATTTTAAATCCCCGCAAATAATATATGCCCAGCTTTTGTCTCAAAAATATATATTTTACAGATAACTAAAGTGGAACCATAAGTACGTGACCATTTTCTGTGTACAAAACAAAGAGAACTTTCCCTGGAGTACAAACTGAAAAACTGCAGCGATTCAGGTCTCGTCGGGTTACATGTGTTGTTTTGGTTGTTTTGATTGTTTTTTCTTCAGTTTTTTTTCTCCCATTTTGTGTACAAAACAGTGTGATAAAAATTAGAGTCCAAGTGTTGGCTTTGAAACACAAGCTGAATCAGTCTTTTATGGTTGCGACTTGAATCAATTACAGGTCTTCGATTCTTTTCGAGTGGCATTAACCTCCGTGGGTTTTCAAGGGGGGAATTCTCAGCCATCGATTTGCTGGCCACAATTAATTACCACATTTGAGCAAAAACAAATTCTGCATTTACCTGTTTTTCTTCTTTTGCATTCGGCCAGACAATTAACGACGAGCTTATTGTTGTTGCCGCTGCCCCTCTGCGTTTAACAAATGCAAAAATAATTATAATTAATGCAGAGTTTTTGGCCTTGAACTTGCATAACCTGCTGTAGCTCTCTCTCTCTCTCAGTCGACGTAATTACTTTGTCGCTTGTGGTTCTGCTTTTTGGCCAGGCCAACAAAAATCGTCATCATCATCATCCACAGCAGCAGTATTGTTGGGACTTTCGTGGGTGAGTCCCAGGCCCCCACCAAACACACACATTTCGCATTCATATTTGTTTAGCAGCTGCCGCTAAAAAAAAGCCACCATTTGTTTTTTAGCATTTAAATATTTTCAGCTTCGCTGAGCAGCGCAAAATGCAACTGCAAAAAAAAGAGAATCAGAGAAGACTCAAAGGGAAATAGATAGGAAAATTCAAATTCAAATTCAAATATGTAGTTAGCTCTGCTGTCTGGCCAAGTTCAAGGTGAACATTTTCCTCGAAACTTGTCGTTTTTTTTTGTTCTGTAGAAGCTCCCCGCTTATTACTCACCTTTGACAAGGCCCCCAAAACGATCGTCGCCTGACTCACAATCGGAGAGGGGGAAAATTTTGAAAGGGGAGGGGAGAGACTTAGCTCGTTGGGAGATCAGTCAAGTGCAGCCATCACAGCTCAGTTCAACTCATCCGAGAACGCCCACGGAGCGGGAAGGAGGGAATACACACTCACTCACTCACCCAGCTCCGTTGCTAATTAATAACTCAGCCAAGTCAGTGGCGGCGGCACTAAATCATACCATATAAGTGTGTGCACTGAGAGAAAAGGGGAGAGGGTTTTTCAGGGTAAGAAAATGAGAGGGTATAGGGGTAGCTAATTGGTTATCCATGAGATCTAGAGAGCTCTGGCTATTTTAGATGGGATTACTGGGTGGGTTTACATCAAGTATTTAATGAGAAACAATCTATCCTAGGGTTAAGATAAGTCTTACTTTCATTCGCTGCACCACTGACCCACTCTTGCCTCATGAATGCAGTGCCTTCTTCTCTGCGGGGCCAAAGAGTCAACCCCCTAAAACCCCCTCTATTCCTCCATTATCATCTCATATTTGCCCCCGCCAGTGGTTATGCAACTTTTGCAGATGCAATTCGCAGTCTTCTGTCAGTTTTGCTCTCGGACTCTAGATTTTCTGTACTCTGTACTCGATTCTCTGTTCTTCGTTCTGTATTCTCCATTTGCTGTGTTCCCTGCTCTTTGCAATTTTATTGCTAAATTAAGTAATTGGTACAAGAAGCAGCCCCACCGCCCTTTTTGCCATCGATTCATGCAATCCAAATACTTTTATTTGCCTTTGTGCTGCGGCTCTCTGTATCTTTGTATCTCTGTATCTGTATCTATTAGAGCGGCCTCGTATCTGCATCTGCATCTGGGCACAATGAGGAGCATGCCTCTGTGTTCTTTTTTCGCCTCTTTGGTATTCCACTTCTGCTTTCCATTGCGAATGTGTTTTGCAGAAAACGCAATTGAAGGCGATGAAGGAGCGGGTACAACAGGGCGTATGCTGAATGCAGGCCGCGGCAGAAACCAAAATAATGCACAAAAAATAGTACAAAAAGAATGAAAAAGAAAAGCAAACGAAGTCAAAGCACTCGATATATGTAAGTATCTCTCTGTGGCCGGGAGCGTTGCGCAATTCTGCAGATACTCGAGCAAATGGTCTCGCTTCTGGTACTTGCATTCTGAAGATACTTGCGGGGCATCGACCCAAAACAAAACAAACAAAATATATAAAGTCTAAGTAATATGAATTGAAACTTTTCCATGGAATAACAAATGGCATTACGAATTAATAAATAAAGCTGGAGCAGATGAAACGTAATAATCCAAGGTCGCCCCCAGCAAAAGAACTTTTTCGTTAGCATGTTTATGAAGATTTCGGAATTTACTTTTTGCTGCCTCGACTCTTCTCAATTTGTTTAAAGAACAATTAGTCGACGGTAGCTGCTGTTGGAAACTGGAATCAGCAAGATTCCCAGACTGGCAACGAGAGATGGGTTCAGGTAATGCGACAAATGAAAGGAAAAAGCACAGAAAAAAAGCCGACAACAAAAAGTTTAATTTCTGTGCTAATTAAAGACGCTGCGATCGAAGTCAGCTCAGAGAATGCCTGCTTTTGCCAACTGAATTTATGTAGACGGCTTTCTTCTTTGAATTGCGCAGCAGCCGAGGCGACGGGATCATTGCCGGGATTTGGGTTTGGCTCTGACTCGAACTGGCCTTGACCCCAATGATATCAGAAAACCATAGGACCCTCCTTCTCCTGTTCCTCTGACGCTTATATTCTATAAAAAGCCCAAGCCGTAACATCAGTTAAGACTAATTGAGTTTGGCTAAACTTGGTCAAAATGCGCAGCAACGGGCCAAGACAAGAGCCAATTCAATCCAATCCAATCCAATCCAAAGCCAAAGTCAAGCCGAGATTCGCCCCAAAACGAATCCATCAACGACACACAGCTCGCAACGATGACTGCTATGAAAAAAGTCACCTCTGGCACCTCTATGCACACACTTCTACCTGCCGGATGACATCACCTTTGACGACGGGGACGGCAAACGACAATTACTCGGAATACAAATAAAGAATTGCGACCCCAACTTGGTCCTCAAAAAAAACCAAGCTCGAGCAAACTGCAACAGCAACGTGACAAGGCACCATATAATGGCCAGCAGAACCAGCTCTCGGAATCGGAATTGAAATTGAAAATCGGAATCGGAATCAAAACTCAAGAGCCAAGAGCCAAGAGCCAAGAGAGAGGCCCCAAGCAAGTCAAACAAAACCAGCCAACGAATAAACAAAAATAAACAAACAATTGTTGAATCGAATTCGTTATCCAAGCTGAGAGAGATGAGATGCTGCTTGGCTTTTGCTGAGCGATCGATGGCTGCATGGGGTGCCATAAATGGCAAAGGCTTTTGCCAAATGATTACTCATACGCCATGTGGCCGGTGGAATCATTTTGCCGCCATCTGCCTGCAGTTGGAATAAAGGCTAAGATCGAGTTGGAAGAGAAATGATTAACCCCCTTAGGGTAATTTAAAGAAAAGTGGAGAAGAAATTCTATGAGAAATAGGGTTTAAAATAATAATATAGAAGGATAATGAATAAGAATTCCTGAAAGGTAGAGCTAAAATCAAATTCTACAAAAATAACTAATCATGAATAAAGATTCCTTAATTTATTACCTGAGTTTCTAATAGAATAGGAAAGAACATACTCATTTATATATCTGTAAACTTTAAGTACCATACAAAATATATATTAAATTCAAAAAGAACCTCCCTCAAAAGCTGAAAACACCCACCAAAACAAGGGTTAAATATATCTATTGTCTTAAACAAATTCCCCAATATAGTCTTAATCATCTATCATCCTATTGAATAAACCCATTAAAGTATCTTTGAATTGAGTTTTTACCACACATCATTAGCGCCATGGATCGTCATCGGTTTCTTAGATGATTAATGACCAATTTTTGTCTGCTCTACGCTCACTTAATTGGTTAATTAATTTGTGTAAATTTTTGTGTAAATATCAAGTCGTTTAAGTGACGCACTCCGCACCGCCCTTCGAAGCAAAGTTTGTGATCCATTTAGTTATAAGTTATAATAACCCGTAATTAGGTTTTCGCCTTTTGTTTGACTCTTTTTGTTTTCTGTTGTTTACTGTTTTTTGTTTGCTGCTTGTTAGCTCTGGTGTTTTGTTTGTTTGAGATCACTTTTTGGCACCACCCCCCCTCGGGTGACCCCAGCCCAGCCCCACTGAGTGGCGGCACTCAAGTGGCAATTAGCGTTGACATTCATTAGCTGCGATTAAAATGAGATCAGATTGTGACCATCGCCGGATGACGAGTAGCAGCACGTGAGGGGCAGGCCAGAGATCTCCTTTGAAATCAGTGCGGAGTGATTAACACTCCAGTCTCCTGAGGTGAACTCAACTGAAGTGGCTTCAATTGGTTTGGAGTATGCCAATTAGAATGCCTGCAATTTTAGCTAATGACAGCAAATGTGATATGTCAGAGATTTGGCCAAAAATAAGTCGCAATTCCCTGGAACAATTCGGAGAGCAGAAACCTAAATGCAGATATAAAGATATAGTAGTTGCAGCTAGTCTTCTCATATTTTTCATCGGAATGAGCGTTCATCTGCAAAACAAATTCTCAGTGGAAATCAGAAGTGAAATACCCAAGAAGCACGCTCCTCATCCCATGCACAGATGCAGATACGGGGTCTAATAGATACAGATACAGATACACTTGCTTATAGAGATGCTCTCTATGGAGGCAAAGGCAGCTTCTTGTACCAATTACTTAATTTAGCAATAAAATTGCAAAGAACAGGGTACACAGAGAATGGAGAATACAGAACGAAGAACAGAGAATCGAGTACAGAGTACAGAGAATCTAGAGTCCGAGAGCAAAACTGACAGAAGACTGCAAATTGCATCTGCAAAAGTTGCATAACCACTGGCGGGGGCAAATATGAGATGATAATGGAGGAATAGAGGGGGTTTTTAGGGGGTTGACTCTTTGGCCCCACAGAGAAGAAGGCGCCGCATTCATAAGACAAGTGGGTCAGTGGTGCAGCAAATGGAAGGAGATCAATGAGAATGTCTTCCCTTACTGGTTAATGGATGGCAATTATTCACCTACTGACTCACTTCTCTGATGAAATTCCTCCTACTCCAATTTTGCTTGCTTTGAAGGTTATATGGTTTAACTAATACCTACACAATATTCCCCCAAATCCTCATTATATTTCACTATATACATATATCCCTACTCTACTGACTTGACTGAGTTATTAATTAGCAAGTGAATGAGTGAGTGTTCTCTGTGGGCGATCTCTGATGTTCTGAGTTCTCTTTCACTGACTCAGACTCATATTCTGGATTGCCAACGTTATGTGAAGAGAATTTAACGAGTCTCTGGCTAATTTCTTGTCAAAGGTGAGCATGGTTTCGGCATGAGTAATCCGAATTCGTGTTTCGATGACCCTGAACCCGAGAAGTCACTTGTTTAATGCAACTGAAAAATATAATCACGGTCTATTTGTCTTACGATGAAACGAATTAAGGAAAATGTATCCCTGAGAGAGAATTCCCTTCTACTTCAAAATTTTCTCACATAGGCAAGGATCCTCGCCCACTCTCTCCCCTCCCGTTTTCACAATCAATTTCCTCATGCTGTCCAGAGATTTCTTAATGGCTTTTCCATATTGCTCAGGGTTAACTCCCATCGATGTTTTCCAAGCGGAAATGGCAAAAGAGATCTTATTCTCTTGGGGATTGTAGCAGCAACCATAGCCATCGCATGTCAAAGGACCGTAGGCCATAAAGGACTTGTGTGTGGTGGCCACTTGGGAGGTAAAAAGCTGAAAGGTAACCGATCGCACGAATCCCTTGGATTTGAAGAACTCTGGCACTGGTAGACAATTCTCCACGGCCATTTGCTGTAGGCCAAATAGATGGCGATCTATGCCTTCACCATGGAGTGCACGTTTTGTCAACTCTTCATGGAGATCCACTGCTTCTTGGAGCGCTACTAACTTGTCTTCCTCCGTGGCATTTTGGCACTTCATGGCCTCTAAAAATTCCTTTGATTTATTAGAGGTGGAACGTATGGTCTCGGTTCTTCCATCGACAAACATTCGCAAATGTGCCGACTCGTATTGGGCGGGTATAGTTTTGTGCATATTATAGTAGGCCAGTTGCAAAGCCATCTGAATGTAGCTATCCGAATTGAGACCCTGAGCCTTGATGAAGTCCTTTCCATGGCACTCATACTCGAAGACATACATCTGCAGCTGATTGGCGATCTTTGAGATATTTCGCATGGCAACATGGAGCCACATGTTGATGCATTCGTCAGCTGGAAGGAATCTCAAATGTCTAGCTGGATTCGAATTGTTGCCTTTGTTGGGTTCCCTACACTCGCAGTGGCAATCGGACCCGGACTCTGATTCGGCTTCCTTTTGGCTTTTGGAATAAAGATAGTTAATTGTAGTAGAAAATAAATAAAATAACATATTACATACATTTTCTCCATCACATAGTCCATGAGCATGGCCAGTGGTTGACATTCGGCCGGTGAATGCTCGTAACAGAATCCTGCCAGTCCATTTGGATTCACAATCAATTGGATAGTCTTGTCCATCCAGCGATTTGCACTATTCTCTGTCAGTCCACCGCCATGTAGGAGCTGGTGTGCCTGTACTATGTACTTTTGTCCTTCGGGAATTGGAACACATTCATCCAGACAGACCACGAAAAGAGATTGCTCTATTGCCTCTAGGGTATCCGCATTACCAGGCTGACAATACATTGCTCCATAAGCCTCGGCCCAATTGCCTCGATTGTCGTGGGTTAGCAAGCCAATGGGTTCACCCTTTGGCAGGGGACAATTTATGATGGCCTCCAGTTCATCCACTAAACTTGTAACACTCGACAGATTGCCAGAAGACGAAACGATGGGTAACTGAAAGTACTAAGGGGAGAGCAATAAAGTTTGATTAGATTAAAAGGATCTCAAAAATCAAGACCTTCTAGAACTTACATTATTTTTAAAGACAACCACCACGTAATTTGAATCGCAGTACTGCTCGATAGTATCACAAAACCTTCCTGGCTTGCGAACCGTACCAAAGATATTGGAAAACTGGCTGTTATCCAATTGATTATCACCCATTTGGGTTACAGGGATTTTATTTTGATCCACAAGCGTCTTGAACAAGTAAATGGCTCGAATCGCTCGGGCCGTAAAGGTGAGGCATTCCATGGCATCCTTGAAAGTTTGCACCGGAAATGATAGTGCCGGACTGGTGAAGGCTGTCACGGGTGCCTGATAGGCTAAATAGGCGGCTTGGGTCCATCGGGGAGTTAACCAGTTTTTGCAACTAGCGGCTGCCTCCTCCAACAGATTCTGGAGCTCCGGACCCTCTTTTTTCATAAATTCTTCGGTCAATTTTATCTCGTTTTCAAACTCTGCTTCTGTGAGAAGGGGCTCAATGCTATCCAAATAGGCCTCAAGGGTGGAATCCAGTGGAGGTGCTGGCAAATTCTTAAGTTTGTTGGAATTTTTACTATCCTTAGAGATGGTTACTTCCATAGATGGTTTCCTCGCTCTTGGAGGCCTTGCGGAAACTGATGCTGATGCCTTTTGAGCTTCGGTTTTTAGTTTTTTGGTATCGTCAAGTTTCTTTGTTTTCCCCTTGTTTAATTCTGAAGCAGATGCCTTTTGAGCTTCGGTTATTAGTTTTTTGGATTTATCAAGTTGCTTTACTTTTTCTTTGTTTAAAACTGAGTTTGATGCCTTATGAGCTTCATTTTTTACTTTTTTGGTAGCTTCAAGATGCCTAGATTTTTCTTTATTTAAAATGGAAGCTGCTGCCTTTTGAGTTTCATCTCTTACTTTTTTGGTATCTTTAAGATGCTGTGATTCTTTCTTGCTGGAAATAGAAGCTGAAGCCTTTTGAGCTTCGTTTATTAATTTTTCTGAAGATTGAAGACGTTTAGATTCTTCCTTGCTAGAAACTGAAGCTGATGCCTTTTGGGCATCAGACTTTAATTTCTCGGTAGACTTAATAGTTTCTTTAAGGGGTAAAGATTCGGAAGATTTTAAACCAGTAGAAACTTTTGGATGATCTGGCGTTAGAGTCTTTTCGCTCTTGGCAGAATTGGAAATCTCTTTTGCTTGTGCCTCAGCTTTCTTGGGTGCATTTGAAGCCTTTTCTTTTGAGGATGATTCTTCAATCATTTCTTGAAAAGAATCGCAGTCTTCTATGTATGGTTGTTTGGGTTCCTTTTTAAGTTCTCCTTCTCCTTCGGCTTCTCCTTCGGCTTCTCCTTCGGCTTCTGTTTCTGTTCCCTCCGGTTTGAGCTCCTTTTTGCTTCCTCCTCGGGGTCCATCTCTGCAGGGATTTCTGCCCGATGGAAAAGCCGATAGTAAAGGAAAGTTAAAGTCAGAAGTTGGCAGTGGTGGTTGCTTCCAATCTTTGGGAGGCTGCGATTGAGTTGTTGCCTTAGAAGGATCATCTTTTTGAACTTTTAATTTAGTACAAGGCATGGGTTGCAACACTTTATCAGCGCAGGTATTTGATTTCGGAACATCCTTGGATTTCTTACCATCCAAGGGAGCAGGGGATGCTTGGGGAGGATCACCTTTTTTACCAGGAGGACTCACTGGCTTAACTTTCTGTTCTTTGGGTTCAGCCATAGCTTCCTGGGAAGCATTTTCTTTAGTTTTCTTCTTGCTTTCATCAATTTCAGGCTTAACACTTTCTTGGGCAGTTCCTTTAGCAGGAGATTTCTCCGAACTCTTCTTAACTTGTGGTTTATTGCAGTTTACCTTCAACTTGGCATTTAGCTTTGGACAAGGCACGGAACTTCCTGTTTGGGCTGCATCCTTAGATTCGTCGGCATTTTCCCGTTTGCCGTCTTTATGATCCTTTATAGCTGGAGTCTTGCTTTCATCAATTTTAGGATTAACTTTTTCTCGAGCTTGTTCTTTAACAGGTTTTGTGGTCTCCTTCTTCTCAGTCTTTTTAAATATTCGTTCATTTGATCTATCCTCCGTCTGCTCAGTGCAGGAACTTCGTCTCAGGGCTGCTTCCTTAGATACCTTAAGTTCAGTGTTTTCTTGTTTAGCTTTCTGTTCCTCTGGCTCAGTGACATCTTCCTGTGAAGGTTCCTCTTGAGATTTGGATTTGCTTTCATCAACTTCAGGATAGGACTCGGCTTTCATGTTTTCCTCATTGCAGGAACTTTCTTTCTGGGATGCATCCTTAGATTTCTCGCCATTACCCCGTTTGCCATCTATACAGGGATTTCTTCCCAAAGGAAATGGTACATCGGATTGAGAATTCGCTGGTTTTGCCTTCTCTTGAGCATCCTTAACAATAGGCTTATCTTGTAGCTTTTCAATATCTTCAACTGGAGCTTGTTTTACAATACTTGATTCTTCACATTGTTGGGGTTTTTCTTGCTGTGCAGCACTCGAAGACGTCTCCTTTTTCAGCACTGATTCATTAGCTTTATTATTTTGGCATTTTCCTGACTTTGTAGGGGATTCTAGGTCTTCGCCTGAGCTATTTTCATGGCAGATTTTACAATTGAATATTTCCAGTGTTTCAGAGTTTGCTTTATCAAGTTGAATTTTAGATTCCTGCATTCTGTTGTCTGGGGGAATGGGGGGATTATTGAGTGCCTTATTGCCGTAATCCGAGGGACATTCAGATTGCCGAGGAACAGATCCTTTCTTGGACTTGACATTCGACGAAGAAGATCCTGAAGATGTTGCCAATGCTCGACATAAAATTTCCATGGCCGAAGTTTCCGGTTCCGTTTTCTTGGCATTACCCATCCTGAGGCGTGATAAATGCGTTGTTAGCCTTCTAGACCTGGCTTCGTTGGCCTTTTTGATCCTCTCGCTGATTTCCTTTTGTGGCAGTAGGGTTTTCTCCTTGCAGTACCATCTAATTCGGTATTTGCACTGTAGGTTTGTTTTTTTGAAATGGCTTTGAAATATCTTTGTAATATCCTTAAAACTTACATTCTTCAGGAGTTTTCCGGCACCTAGAAGTGCCCTCATTTTGACAGCTTTAAAGAAGGACTAATTTAGATGGAAGAAGGCCAAAAATATGCAATTTTTTTTTGTGTATTTATATTATATTATGTAGACATATTTTAATGAGAGAATTTAGACATAAAACTGAAAGGGAAAGTAAAGTAAATATATAATTACGAAATGTAACTTTCTGTGCTTAATTACAAAAAATCAATTGCTATTTTCCCAGTAAGAGGAAATTGGAGTACTCTAAACTCTGTTCCCGCCTCATTACCCCCTAGAACTTGGTGCTTTTTCCGCAAATGCATTGATGCATCGATCCATCGACTCCTTCTCCGGTTCCGCGAAATGGGAGAGTCAGACCGAGTCAGAGGAACAGCTGAGGGGGGCAGAAGGCCGTACCAATGGGGCAAATATTAACAAAATCAACAAAGAAAAAAAAAACGGAGGCCACGACTGGATTGCTTTTGCTTTGCCAAGTGAAGTAGCCATATTATGATTATTGCGAACTCGCTTAGTCCCCTACTCTCCCCGCAGGTGACGCAAAACGAAGCTGGGAAGTGTGTGCAATAATTGCATATTGACCCATTTTCTTAACAATGCACTGGGCGAAGGGCAGAGGAGGGCAACGGAGGGGGGTTGGGGGGTCTGCCGCCAATGGGTGTGTTTGCAGGTTACGCATGCGTGAGCGTTGCCTTCATTTAATTAGGCGGCGACACCTGCGCGGAGTCGCTGCCGGCGACGGAGCTCAGGTCTCTCTGTGCTGGGAGACCCACTCCCCTCCCAGTCACCCCATTTCCCCCTTCCCTTGCCCACCCCACTGTCTCAATTGCAGACGTCGCCATCAATCAGCAAATCAGCCAATGAGGCAAACAAAGGCGGCAAGTGAGGCGTGAAAACGGCGAACAAAACTGCAGCAAAAAAAAGACAAACACAAAACAAGAAGAAGTGCAGTTTTATTATCAAGTCGAATTCTTGAGTTCTCTTTTCTTCCGGTTTAATATAATATATAATTTACATATAAAAGGAGGAAGGAAAATAATGTTATATTTACTGATTATATTAATTGAATAAGTTAAGAGCAATTGATATAAAAAAAGGTTATATATCTTAATGATTTCGGAGAGTTTGAATTAAATGAGATTGATATAAAATTTCCTTACCTTAAATAGTCCTGAAATTTGCTTATTTTGTTACTATTTCATATAAGAACAACACCCAAAACTATATATCTAGATCAATATATAGTTTTAACATGCTTGATGAGGCAGGATAAGAGTCTTAATAGTATTCTTAGCAATATTCTTGACAATAAACTTATCTTTTCTTGGACTGAACCATTGATAAAAAATGGAAGGATAATAATTTTTTATGTATTTTGGAACTCAGTTTAAAGATAATTTAAACTCCAAGAGCTCTAATATCTCTTCAACAAAAGTCAACAGTTTTATTGATTAAAATAGTAGAGTCCCTAGAATTTTAATTTATTCTTAATTAGTAAAAAAATTACATTCAAAATAAAATTAAATATAAATATTAAATACTCAATAAAGCAATATGATATGAAGTTTCTAAGCACCACCCTTAATCCTCTTTAAGAATATTTAATAAATTCATTTTAATACCCTTTTATATACCCTTTCAACCAGTTTTAAAATACACCAAATTTCGCTGTAAGGTTATAAAAACATAATATAAATAAAATATAAAAAGAATTTCTCAAGCAGTTTCTTTAAGAATATTTAATAAATATATTTGAATACCCTTTTCTATACCCTTTCTACCACTTTTAAGCTAATCCTCTAGCTTCCCCTGTTAGGGTATCCAAACATAGCTAAACTGAAGCTGAAAATTAAAAATGAAAACGAAAATGCAGCAAAGAGTGCTGCATAAATGAAAACGAGAATGGCGATGGATACGGAGATGGAGATGAATGTAGACTTGGGATAAGGAGAGAAAGACGAGGGGTCACCGTTGAGAAGGGGGTAGACCCCTGGTAAATCGGGGCCGAAGGGGGCGTGTGTTTAAGCTCATTTGACAATGAAGTGGGTTTTTTTTTTTCTCGAGCCTGACGACTGCGTTTTGGGCGCGTTTTTTTTTCTTTATTATTATTATTTACCTGCCCCACTTTGCGTACAGCGGCGATAATTGACGCCACGGTGGCTGCAACTGCCACCAGCAGCACCGCCTCATTGCCAGCAGTGCAGCAGCAACAACTACAAGGCTGATGTGCCTGCCTGATGGCCCACAATTTGGACTGCACTTTATTAAAGTACCCGAACCCCAAGCCCCTAATCCCAAACCTCGAACCGGAGCCCATCGGAATGGAGCCACCCAAAGTGCGTCGCGTGTTTGCGTGAGTGTTTTTCACTTGAGGCCGTCATCATCATCATCATCATCATCATCATCATCATCATCATCATCATCAGAAGCAGCATCATCAGCATTGCATTCGGTGGTTTCGCCTCGAATTGCATTTGTCAGGTATTATGCAATGGGGTTAGCAGCCATGTCAATTGGCAACTCAACTCAGGCATATGATCCCAATGAAATGAAGGTAATTTGGAGGAAGGAACTGCAAAAATAAGGGAGTTCTATTCAAGACCGATTTGTATTGATTTAAATAATAGGGCCAAGATGAAAAAGATGCTTTAAAAATTGTCTCTGGTTTAAAGTTCACTAAAAAAATCAATAGAATAGAAAGGAAAAGAATAAAGTTTGCATTGCATAGATTAGATATGTATCTTTATATATGTTTATACTTATATCTTGAGTAAAATTTTCATATGATATAATGACTAATATATGACTCTCAATCTTTAAATTCTAAAATATTTAAAAACAAAAAAGGAAGCCAGCTTCAAGAAGCCTTGCAGTTGGCCATAGGATCATGGGTTCGAATAAGAAATCGACCTATCGATAACTGAGTAAAAAATGCATTAATCTCAAATTGGAAAGCATTTCTGGATTGGATTGGTTTTAGTTAGGATTATTATTGGGCATATTGGGTTTTAATAATTAATTTAATAATAAATTTAACATTATATGTATATTTAAAAATTTTAATGATTCTATCCTTAAAAAACTTTTATACATTACATACATCTTGATAGTCAAATTTTATTTTCAAATATTTTAATCTTTATTGATTAAGATTTTGATTGAATATAGTAATAAATAAAACTTTTGGCAATCATTGGCTTTTAACCTAAAATATATGTCTCCTAGGTAAATTAAAACGATATTTTTATGTGCTACTTTTTTGGGTAAATCAAAGATTTCAAATATCATAACTAAGCAAAAAATGCGTTGAATTTAATTCGAATTGCTTTGCAGTGCTAGTTTTTAAAGGGTTAACAAATTTGCGAATTGAGTTTTAAAATTAAAAAACTTAAAATTTTTGTCAATTTTTTGACAATTTTCACGATTAACTTATAAAAAATTGAAAAAAAAAATCGCAAATTGTTTTTTTCGTTCCAATATGGCCAGAATGATTCACCTGTTGATACTGATCAAGAATATATATGATTTATAGGGTCGGATATTACTCCTTCACTATGTTTGTGTGTATCATTAAAACAAATTGCTGAGTCACTTGAAATTAAATTTAAGTAATGAAGTTAATGGCAAAAAGTTAATTAATTGCAAAATAAATGTATAGCTAGCGAAGCTAATTCTAGATCAAGGCTTGATCACTTCAATTTCATATATATATATGATACAATTGTTATGGTTAAGACTTACCGGAGTAGAGGACACGTCATTGCTTTACTTCTTCCACAGCTTCTTCCTGGTTATCCAGATGCATTGCCTCGGCCAGGTGATATTATTGAGGTCGAAGGGTAATCACTATCACAATCACCAGAGATGTTAACACTAGGTACCCCTAGGACAGACTGAGGCCGGCGGGCCTTCAGCGCCTCTATTTATACTCCCCGAGTGGAGAGAGCAGAGAAAGCGAGAGAGTAAGAGCTATCTCTAGAGAAAGCCAGAGGGAGTTAGATGGAATGGGATACCGCTGTCTCTCTTTTCATCTCAATTTTTGGTATGTGTATCTCTCTCTCTCTCCTAGTGTATTTGTACAGATACACTCCTTCTCTCTCGCTCTTTCTGCCTACAAAATAATATGTGTGCAAGGAAACTAATACGTGTCTTACCAAATTAAAATAAACAAATTGGTTTGTTATTTTAAAATAGCCAGCATTTCCCTAAAGATTTATTTTAAGAAAATTTAAAGAAATGTTACTGATAAAATGGCAATTCTCTTCATAGCTATATTTCACTTTCTTAAATCCTGAGAGAACTTTGGGGTTCGTCATTGTGTGGCAGAAAAGAATTTCAATCTGAAAAATAAGCAATTGCTCTGGCTTCGTATTACCCCAGTGGACCAAACCCACTGGCATCATTACTCAATCCCGAGCTTTGTGAAAATTCCTTCGCCAGAATGGGAAAAAGGGAAAATGTTGATGTTGCATGGCGATTTTGTTCGTTGGTTTATATTGTTGTTTTTTTTTTTTTTGTACTCTGGCAATGAGTAAATGCGAATTTCCTGTGCATTGTTTTGTGAACTGTTGGCCAAACGATGATCTCTCTCCGCCCGTTTCCCCACCTGATGATGACCTCAGCAGTTGTTCCAGAGTTGCAATTAGTAGAAAAGTAATTTTCGTTTGGTTTCCTTATTGTTATTGTTGTGTGGTATTGTTTCTCTAAAAAATCTCTGCTCAGCGATGCTGAAACAAAAAAAAAAGTATTCTAACACTCCTTTAGTTCGTGTAGTTTGCTGAAATATTTGAGATGCATGATTAATGTCCGCATTGAGTCATGTCCGGAGAGCGTGGAACCATTCCAAGAGCGCCCCCGGAGTCGAACCCAATTGAACCGAAATTATTATGAAACCGCTCAGGTTTCATTGATAAGAGCGAAACCCAAAGGGAAACCATCGAGAAATGGACAGTTGGCGAGTGCCGGCACGTGTAAACTTGAGACGTGGATTAGACCCCAAAAAAGAACACCACCGCAGCTCGACGGAGCTAATTTTTATCGCCTTGTGACAGACACAGTTACGGAGTCCCAAAGTAAGAGTAAGCCACGTAACCCGACCCGTGAAAATCACTGCTTTTTTACACCGGCGAAAGTGGTCTCCTCCTAAAAATGAAATAAAATAAAATACAAACATCACTTGAGGCACGTACTTGTGTTTCGGGTTGGGTGCTATTGCGATTGCTCCTCCACCTTCTCCCACTTGTGGGTTATCTGTGAAATATTTGGCACAAGGGACTCGCAAGATATCTTGTATCATTTGCAGAGATTCAACGATATTTCGAAAGGAGACGATAAGCGACAATCGTCAAACAAAAGACTGAGTGCGAAACTGGCTCAGCCGATAAGTAAGCAGTCCAAATTCAATTTGCCCTCCATCGATAAGGGGAGACAGCAGAGACTTAAGCCAACGATTGCTCTGTCATTATGGGACTTAAGAGCTAGAACAGACCATAAAGAAGGCACTCTTTTCCTTGGAGGGGAGACAAGCCGGGAGGGTAGAGTGACATAATAAATAAATTTAATCAGTTGGCTCTGAACGACAAAAGCTTCCGTTTGCTGTCTCAGCAAGTCAAGCCTATTTCAATTCCGAATCCGATTCTTGAACAGCTTTAATTTCAGCTTCCACTTATCTTGGGTTATTTTTTTGGGTTTAAGATTGTCTGGTTGTCTGTCTGCGGCAGCACAGTTCATATTTCGATTTCAAAGCAAGTGCGATGCCCGTTTTCTTTCAATTTAGCCCCCTTTTTATGACCTTTTCCATCTTCTTGCCAGCGGTGGCTTATCTGTCTTGGGTACTTTGAGACATTTTCTTTAATTTGGAAAGTCAAGAGAGTCACAATTATTTGTAGCTTCTTGTATTACCAAAAAACCATTTGAAACTCTTATCAAAAATTGTGAAAGCCATTCCCAGTGACCCAATTCTTGACTAAAGAGAGAGAGATAGACCTCATTTGATGTTTCCAGTCTTATGCGATAATTAACTTTTACTTTCCTCTGACGCTTTTATTTATTTCGTTTCTATTTTGATTGCTTTGAAACAAGTCCATTAAACATTCACACAATTTATGCAAATGAAATGAAGCTGAAATTAATTCTAAACAAATTCGAATAAAAAAGCGAACGAATAGCGCAAAATGTGTTTACGTTCGAGACTAATTAACATATCTATGCTATTTATGCGAAGCGCCTCTTCATCTCCATATCGAATTTGAAGACAGAGTTACTTCTACTCCCTCCCTCTATCTCTCTTCGATGTAATGTGCTAATTGGTGTTCACCTGTCCAGTTGCACCTGTCTGGGTGTCTGTCAAGGACTGTTTGTAAATGAAATTCGTTGAATTCGCTTCCGCTTTGGGACTTGGTTTGTAACAAAGTCTATGGGGGAAAACCAGTTGGTAACCTGTTGTTGGCCAGAGTTCTTAGTATCTATAAATTACACTTTACGCTCTCAACGATAATGATGATTGGGTGGTGGAAAAAATCTGCCTCTAATCCCATTCCAAGGCCAATTCACTTAGACATCCCAGGAATTTTCATTTAGACATTGATGTTTTTGAAGTAAAGATTCTTTTTTGGTTTTCTTGAAGCTGCTCCCTGCCCTGTCTGAGCGCATTAAATGCCTGATTCCTTCGAAGGATATGAATTTCATTATACAGCTTCCCCCGCGTTGCTGCTGCTTCTGATATTATTATTATTAAGGACACAAAAGAACCTCTACGTCATCGTCTGTCAAAGTTGAAATTCTGCCAATATATATAAGCATTTTCGCTTCAATATACATATTTATCCCGCTTGTATGGCCGAGTCCTGCGAGTTCTGCGAGTCCTGTTTGCATTGCAAATTATATGGCGGCCTGCAAAGTGAAGCTGGCGGGAGTACAAAAAAATATATAAAAAATAAAATCCGCATACAGTGCAGAGTCAAAGCGAAACGTAAATTGATTTAAGTTGCATTCGAGGCTGCCAGGAAATGAGTTAAAATGTTAAAAGGCTGTGAAAAGTCCCTTTCGGTTGCAGTCGAATATTTTTTACTCTTGTAAGTGTTTTGACTATAAGAAAATGAAGCAATTAATTATTTTGTAAAGAAATCTAAATAAAGTATCTAAATATGTATGCTTTGATTAATGATACATTTACATAAAGCCCTTTTTATATTTATTACACTATCTTTCCGAATCAGCATTTAAAATAGTAATAATAACTAAGAACTAAGTAACGACTTGCTATTGTGTCCTGGAGCCAAAACTTAAATTGATTACAACTTAGCCAACAAATATTTATTTTTAATTCGAAAAGTATTTGTTTGTTGTTTTTTTATAGGTTTACTATTTCAGTACAGGCATTTTTTTCACAAATTAAAGTTTAAAAAACTCATTACTATGCCAAAAAAGCATTAATATTGATTCGGAAAGCTGTCCTATGCTAGTTTTTATTAGGTTAATAAATCTGCATATTTAATAGACAATTTTAAACAATTTAAAATTTTGTCAATTTTTGACAGTTTACAATGTAAATTTTTGGATGTAAAATATTGATAATAATTTTAAAATTTTTTTTTTCTGTCTGAGATGGCTTGATCGATTCAGCTCTTCATGCTGATCAAGAATATATATGATTTATAGGGTCGGAAATGATTCCTTCACTATGTTACAAGGTTCTGACTAAAACTATAATACTAATAATATAATACTAATAGTATAATACTAATAATATATGATTTATGGGGTCGGAAAGGATTTTTTTAAGGTTTTGTAAGCTTCTGATTAAAATTATGTTACGAAAGCAAAGGCTTAACTACTTTTATCCTAAGAAATTCTACATTTTAATTTTATTGCTTAAAATTTAAGGAGTTTAATCTTTCTTATTTCTGATTTTACCTTTTACAAATCTCTCCAATTGATTTAACTAACCGATCCTTAATAGTCTGCTACCCTTTCTCCGCTAAAGACCCGGCAGAGAACCACCGCACTTAAGCTGCACTTCCCATGGAGCAGAATGCACAATGCACACTTGCACAATGCGTTGTGAATGCACATGCCAACTGCCAGCCAGACAGCCAACCATCTGGGGAAAAATTGTCGCGACGGGGATATAATAAAAAATAAAATATATATATGCTGCGAAAACGAAGAACATAAAGGAGAAATATATCTCAAAGAACAATACGCAAATTAATCACCACCCACACGGGACTCGTGCTTGCGATCTGACATTTCTCGTTAGCCGTTTTCTCCACAAAAATGCGACAGTCCGTAGCATTTTGCATTAACATAAATTTTATTGCGTATACGCAGCGTTGCAACGTGGCAACGGCTCAAACAGATGGCAAACCAAGATGAGGACCTGTGGGGTGGGGGGTGGGAAGGAAGCTGCCCCAAACGATTTTCGCAATCATATTTATTATTTGGCCAGCGATGACGTTGTCCAATGGTGGACACGGTTTTTTTTTTTTTCATTTTTTGCCCTCGTTCTGCGGAAAAGCGTGGGGATTCTATGGGGGAAAAAGTGAAAAGTGGAAGGCGGTGGCAGCTGTCGGGAGTCGCTTTCCGTTGGCCACTCACGGCGCCTGGCACAATGACAAATTACGAGTTGAAAGTTGAGTGAACTTTGGTGCGACAGTGTCCACTGTCAGGCTCTTAATTTGGTTATTTATAGGGAAGTCAAGGGGTAATATGCGTATACTTGATATTTCTGTTAGGGGGATTAAATAAATTAATATATGTTATTTTACCTTTTATTAAATGTAAGTAATATAACATGTAAATTAGGTAATTTAGGTAGTAAAACTTAACAAAAGATATATTAGTCAAGAACTAATATGCGTATACTTGATATTTGCAATTGGAAAATCGAATAATCTAATATATCAATATATAAGAAATAATCTTCTATTAAACTATAAGTAATATATCATGTAAATTAGCTAATTTAGGTAATAAAACTTATCAAGGGCTATATAAATAACTTAACTAACATTCAAGAGGTAATATGCGTATACTTGATATTTTTGATAGGGAAATTTAATAAATTAATATTTCAATATATAAGAAATTATGTTATATTAAATTGTGATTAAAATAACATGTAAATTAGGTAATTAAGGTAGTAAAACTTATCAGAACTTATAAACATAACATAATAAACAGTCAAGAGGTAATATGCGTATACTTGATATTTATGTTAGGGGGATTAAATAAATGAATATATGTTATTTTACGTTATATTAAATTGTAAGTAATATAACATGTAAATTAGGTAACTTAGGTAATTTAGGTAGTAAAACTTAACAAAAAAATATATTAGTCAAGAGGTAATATGAGTATACTTGATATTTTTTATAGGGAAATTTAATAAATTAATATTTCAACATGTAAGAAATTATGGTATATTAAATTGTAAGTAACATAAAATATAAATTAGATAATTTAGGTAGCTATTAGAACTTATAAACATAACATAATAAACAGTAAAGAGGTAATATGCGTATACTTGATATCTCTGATAGGAAAATTAAATAAATTAATATATCAATATATTAGAAATGATTTTAAATTAAACTGTAAAATGAAATGTAAATTTATTCATTTAGGTAGAAATCTCTTGTTTCAAGGATTATAAACATAACAAAGCAAACAGTCAAGAGGTACTATGCGTATACTTAATATTTCTGTTAGGGAAACTAAAAATAAACAAATATACAAAAATATTAGAAATGATATTATATTAAAAGATAAATAATATAAAACATATTAATAAGGTAATTAAGGTAGTCAAATTTATAATAAATCTCTTGTTTAAAGGCTTATAAACATAACGTAACAAAAAGTCAAAATGTCATATGCGTATACTTGATATTTATAAAAGGAAAATCAAACAAACTAATATATATGTAACATTTCTGATCGGTAAATTAAATAAAATAATATATAAGCATATAAGAAAAAATGTTATATTACATTTTAAACAAAATAACATGTTAATTAATTCATTTACCTAGTATAACCCATCAGAAATCTCTTATTTCAAGAGTTATGAACAATATTGTTTGGTTAGGGAAATCACTGTTTCGTCTTGGATTATATATTCCTATGATTTTTGGCCATAGTCTTCATCCAGCCTAGAGCTTCTCCTCCTCCCACGGACAGCTGTCAGTTGTCCAATCTTTTCTGGCTGCCACGGTCGCCGAGGCCTTTTTTGAAATTGATGAGGCCTTTGTCGCTGCCTTTTGGCAAATGAGGCGCAGATAAGCGTCAACTTTGACGCCCTCTCGAGCATATTTTACCCTCGGACTCATTCATTCTTAGTTTCGGATTTCGGTTTCAGTCCGGAGCTTCGCTTTTTTTTCTTGTTTTTATTTTGTTTTTTTCGTATCGCTTTGCTTATCATCGAAACTGTTGCTTTTGCCATCGACACGAGCACAGAACACAACAAAAATAGAGAGGAAAAAATAAAAGTATTAGGTCCTTTGGTTTTGTGTGTGTCTCTAGCTCGACTCATTTGAACCCGCCGAACCCTGCTCTGTTCCCTTTTTACTTTTTTTGGTTTGTTTATATTTTTCTTCATTTTTTTTTTCAATTTTTTGTTGTGTTTTTTTTCTGTAGTTGTGCGTGACATATTTGTGGAAGCATTTCATTTGACTCTTCACTTTTCCCCTTTTGGGGCTAACCATTTGTTTGGCTGAATGCTTGACTCGGATTTGTTGTCTGGCATTCTATTTCTTACACATTTCAGGGAATGGCAGATTTCCTGTCAAGAATGGATAATATTAAGGCTAAAATGGAAAGCTTTAGGGGACTTATCTTTTACGGGGGATCAGTGTGACGGGATTGGTTGATTAAAATAGAAATAGGATTTTCAGGAAGGTGAAAGAATTTGTAATAAACAAAATATTTTAAAAGTGAGTCCCTTTATAATATAAATATTATATATAATGTATATTATAAATAATAGATTATAGGAAAAGAGTATAAATGCTATAAATAGTAAGGAAAATATATTTTTTTATTAATTTATTTTTTATTAATAATACTAATTATATATGTTTATAATTATACCCTTTCATGGTATTATAATTTCATTCAGAAGCTTGTTACTATGTGAAAGAGTCATTTCCGAACCTATAAATCATATATATTCTTGATCAGCATCAACAGGCAAATCTTTCTAGTTATCTTCGGCAGAAAAAAAAATTTCAAAATTTTTTGAAAATTTTTTAAGGGGTTACATCGTTAAAATTTGCATAAAAAATAAGCAAAAAAAAAACATTCTTTTAAATTTTATATTGAGTATTTATTACCCTTATAAAAACTAGCAAAAAAAATATACCAAAAGTTTTGGTTCATAAAATGCAAATATTTTTAGCTTAGTTATGATCGATTTTCGAAACTATTCAATACCTTAATTGCTAACTGCAAGGGTATTTAAAGTTCGTTATGTTAATTTTCTTTCTGGTTTTTAAATAAAAGCTTATACAGAATTCAACTTATTATAAAATAAGAGTAACTCTATTTGTATTACATCTCAAAATAATACCCCATAAAGTGTTCTAAATCATCACACATTTATTAAAAGAGTGGAAGGACTTTAAATCCTTTAGGAAAGCCTCCTTCAAAATGACAGAGTGATGGCAGGAACAACATCATCATTCATCGCTCTCAACGCTGCCTTGCACTGATTCCGATTCCGATTCAGAGTCTCCTGTCGCCGTTGCATTCGTGGAAATCCCCCAATGAATAGCAAGTTGCAAACTGCATTTGAATTGCAAACCCAAACCCCACACAATCCGGCCCCTTTTCCCCTTTGCTGCTGGCCTGGGAGCAACAACTATCCACATTAGTTTAGCATATGTTTTACATAACTGAGAGACGGAACCGGAGGCTGTGCGTCTGCGTCTGCGTCTATTCCCCAAAGCTGAACTGAATCCTCGGCTTATGCTCCACTTCTGCCAGTCTGAACTTTCGTTTTTGTTTTCTATTTTTTCTCCCCCTCTTGGCGTGGCTATATTTCCTTCTACACCGGAAATATAAGTTTGAATATTACAGGAGTCAGAATTAAACTTGTTTTGGTATTTAAAATAATGGGAATTTAAGTTAGGTTTAAATATTCATTTGGAAATATTTTGAAGAATACAGGAATTGATTTTTTAAACAAATGTTTAATGAAAATGTGTATTTATTTACCTATAACTTTCGTTAATGTTTTCTGATCTTGTAATCTGCTCTGTAACCTCTTTAATTTAAATAAATTTAGATATTCTTTCGCAATAGAAGTTAACTTAAATAAGCTTATAAAATCTTCTCTTCACTTGAAACCAAAAGTCTCAGATATCTCTGCTATATATTCAATTGCTTTTAGCACCTATATTTTCACCAAAATATTTTGTAATTGAAAAGTTAAAATATATACCCCATATTATTAAGAATATTTGCCCAGTGCTGGTGCCCCTGGCACTTCCTGTTTGTCCTATCACTAAACCGCACTATATCTCTCTGATCGGAATTCTAGTTTCGTTTTGGCGCTTCTACGGAATCAAAGATTCAACAAGACGGGGGTCCACGAAGTGTACGCAAGTTCGACAACAAATTTATTGAAATGGCAAAAGGAAGACCTTGATCTTTAGATTATCACATCAATAAATGGTTTTTCGGTTTTTTATTTCTTATATATATTTATTTTTGTTTTCTGTCGCAGCATCATCGTCTTCATCTTCATCTTCATGTTGTTCTTGTTCTTTGACATGAAAGAAACGAAAACGAAACCGAAACCGAAATCGAAATGAAACGGAAACTGGTGGAACCAGTCCAACGGCAAAAGATCCATAAAAATAAGAAAACCAAAACCCACTGAAAGCCGAAAGAAGAACTTCTTCGACTAATTAAGAGTTTTGGTTTAGCGCCAGCATCCAGTTATAAAAATGTACATTCTCAAAAAACTTCCATCCTCTCAATCTTTAATCTTGAGCCATTAATTTAAATGCAACTCTATTAGTAGAGTCTTTCTGCTGGAGAGAATTGCTTTTTTGCGCACAAAGTCTATTCTACAAATGACGCTTACGTGATTACATAAAGACCCATAAAAAGTGATTTGAACTTGAAATCGCTAAATGCGTCATGCAATTGAAACAAATACATGGCAAAAAAGCGTAGCTTGTTCACAAAAATAAAAAAACGAGGCAGCAACAAAAACAAAAAGAGAGGTAGGCTATAGAGAAAATCACTGAAATCTGTGGAAATAAAAACGTACTAACCATAAAATTGTTACAATGACAGCGGACAGGCAATGGCTAAAACGACAGCAAGCACCGCAAACGCTTTTGCCAGTAGATCAAATTGAATAACAGCTTTAACTATATAGTTGGCTATATAACAAGAAGATCACAACACAAGCACAGGCAATAGCCGTAGAGAGCGCATCAATTAGGCGGCTTATAACCATGTACTATAGAGTATCTCTCTCACTGCATATATATACTATATATAGTATATATAGTATAGTGCACTTAACATTCGTGTTCTGACTGTTATTGCTGCTGTTATTGCAATTGCTGTTCTCTGTTAGAACAGTGTCGTAACAGATGTTGCCTGCTGTTGTTGTTGTTGTTGTTGTGTGTTGTAGTTGTGTGTTGGTGTTTATGTTGGTGTTATTGTAGATGTTTATGTTGCTGCTTTTTCTGTTATTTTCGTTGATGTATTTCTTGATGTTGTTGGTGGTGTTTTTACTGGTTTCTGCGTTGGTGTTTTTGTTCTTGTTTCTGCTGTTGCTTTTTTGTTGCTCTTGTTGGTGTCTTTTTGCTGATGATTTTCTGTTGCAGCTTTTTGCTCTTGTGAATTTTTGGCATCGCATGTCCGTCTGATATGGTTTTTGCCATAACCATAGGCCCTTGTGTTGCTGCTGTGGTTTTTGGTGTAGCTTACTTGCATGTATTTCTGTTGCAGATGTTGCTAATGTGTCTTTAAGGCTAAACTTTAAATTAAATTTTTAGGAAATAATCTCAATATTTGTTTAATAAAATTAAGCTATTATTATAGAGAACACTTTATAAAATTATTCCCTAATTTATGACTGTATTTCATATTTAAAATTTATTCCAACTCAAATAGTGCTCATCAACCATATGCTCATGCAAATGTTTTGCCATTCACTCGTGAATGCCACATGCTTGTAAATACTATGCTTAATCGAACGAAGAAAACACCATATTACTCACCTGCTGCATAAACCTGCACAAGTGTGAAATGTAATTGGAAGACATATTCTCTAGCTGGTGCGATCTGATAACGAGCTTATGTCAGCTTCCATTCTGACTCACAAAACATGGCGACTGTCTCTTGGCCAAGACAAATCCAACCGACCACATTGTCAAACAAGATGGTTATCTTGAAATCGTGCAATTACGATTTGCAAATCTAAACTCTGAGCTTATTTTGCATTTTGAAAATGGCAAACCTCTGGCAATATGTGCTTGAGTCTTATGCAATTCAAGGTCCTGCAAAGAAGGATTCAGGAAACTAACCAAAAAAAAAGGCTGACAACAAATAATGGAAGCCTCGGTTTTCACTTTCAGTGGCTGCCAAATGATTTCCCACTGTGGACTAACTCGGTCGAGGAAGCCGCTTAGTGCCAAACAAATTAGCAGCAAAGTACGAGATGCAAATGTGAATTCAAATTCGAAAATTGGATTGTCCAACGGACGGATTGGACACAGAGACTCCCCACTCCACCCACTCTGGGCCGAGGGCCAAAATTGTTATAGCCGGAAGCGGAATACTCGTGTCCTGTGGACCCAAAACGACATTCGCATGACAATGACAATTATCTCGGACTAGTGACTATTACACCAAGGCCCATCCAGTCAGTTTTGGATGCCATATCCTCCATTTCCATGGCTCCATTGCTCCGGGGGACACGCCCACACAATGAGGGATAATTGTGAGTTACGCATACGCCAAGTGCGCCCAGTATGGGTTTGATTTTATTGCCCCATCGGCCGGCTGGACCTGGCTGGACCCCAAGGGTCTGAGCCAATTTGTGCGTGGCCCAAGCAATTTGGGAGCAGGGAGAGTGAGAGAAGCCAAACAGTCGAATGGAAAAAAATGTGAAAATGAAAATGGGCAGAGACACACACACACATAAGCACTTTTCGGAGGCCCATTGAATTTTCCAAGTTGCCCGTTTTTTTGCTTCTTTCTTTCCTTTTTTGGTAGAGAGGGGATTCCCCTTATTGGTAAATTGAATTGAAGCGGCAGCAGAATGGGCAAGGCATCAACTCAATACCAGGAGGCTGTCTGCTCTCCATATGTGCCTTTCTGCATACACAGGGAGAAACAATTTAAAATTAAGATAAAGAAAGAATTATAAATATAGAATTTCTTGGCCTACATATAGCATCTTAGTTTGAATTATATTTCATAAAACACAATCATCCTTTTATTATCTCTGAAAAAATAACGTGTTTCTTAATTTTATTCAAGTAAATCCAATCAGATTTTCCCCAAGTGCCGCGTTGTGTATGGGTTTTTTTTTGGGAACAAGGACACGGGAATCAGGACAATTGAGGGCTCCTTGAGAGGGCTGGGGTTCCAATCAATTGAGTGAAACTGTCGCTCGTAATTGATTTTGGCCAGGACCTCTCCGACTTCGCCTCAGCTAATTAAGTTATACGATTTCCTCCTTTCTCTCTCTGCTGATGTTAATTATGTTGTAATAATTAGCGATAGTTATGCAATTAATTCGAGATGTCATCATCAATGTTCGAAAAAAGGGTTCATGGGCACCGCATATTGACCCGGTCTTGGCCTCTGATGGTATTTCAATACATACCATTCGAAGCAATAGGCCACAGCCTCCAGAAATACCAATTTGCTCATCGGAAAATCAATTGAGTGGAGAAAGGTACCGGCAATTGGCAGGACACTTAACATCGGGGTTCTGGTGCGAGTTAGAACTCTCAACTTAACTGGAAAATGCAATTAAGTATAGTTAGAATCGTTTCGAAAAAACAGCACTCCTCACCTTCATTCAGCTTGGTTTTAGGATTGTAAATACAGGAATAAGTTATCACAAGATTTTCATAGTCCGTAAAAATGATGTTGGTATTGAAATAGGCTATTAATATATATATATATATAAATTATAAATTTATTTAAGTGAGAAAGTGATGATTTACTAACGACTATTTTGCACATTATACGAAGCACAGCGCCGCCGATAGAAGGACTTGTCTATTGAAGTTGTGGCGTAGGCAAACCAAACACCCAAAAGCTATGTAAGTTACCTCACTTGAATAAATTAATTAGAATTAAATATATTTAACCTGATTTACGTACCCTGTTTTTGTCCACATTCTTTAGGGGTTTTATGCCATCGGGGCATTCCTTTAACTGTGTTTTATTTATAAAATTCCATTTCGAGGCTTTTTGAGAGTTATTATTCTGACGTTGTAAGTTATGAGCGAAACTTACTACCAAAATTACAAGCAATATTAAGAAGGATCTGTAATTAAAGATATATATTAAACATATATAATTATATATATATATATATATATATATTTAATTATATTTCTCAACTAAACCCTATGTGGCCAGCCATCATTGCTCTGTTCTACTATTTTTTCAAAGTGATTTAAGAGTTTTCTGGATTTTTATCATTGTGTAATATTGGAGGGAGGAGCTAATAATTTGTTGCGGTTTTTAAACAGTTCACTTGGTTTTCACATTGTTGTCGGAATTGGAATCGAAAAAAGGGCACGGAAATTCCAGTGTTTCAGAGATTTAAATTTGCAATTGGTTGTGTCCATTACCTTTCGATTCACTTATTTGACACGGCTTAAAACACAACGCATCGGGTTATAGACAATATTTTTAGCTCAGTCGACACAATGATGCTAATGCTGGGAAAACGTCATATAGTTCTCTGTGTAATAATAATGAGATGGTGGAACGAATCCGCCAGGCGCTTTTATTGTTGCAGTTGTCCCGATATTCAATGCAAGGATTTCGAGTTTACCTGTTGTGTTTGGTAAAGACAACTAAACATGTTTATTGTTTAAATAACAAATAAATGTTTTCACGAACATAAATTTAAATTCAAGTGTTTTGTTGATAATTATTATACTGAATTTATTTCGTTATTACGGATTACATTCCATCAGGGAAATGTGCATTGGGATTGGATTGTGTTCCAGAGAATTCGATTTGCAGTGCTTGTGTCATTAGCTTTTGATTCACTTTAAATTTGACACGGCTTAATCCACATCTCATCGGGTTATAGACAATATTTTTGCCAGAATAATGGCAAAGCTGGCAGGATTTGTATTCATTTGTTGGGCAATGCTATTGCTTCTGATTGAAGCTGCTGTCGAAGCCAGCAAATGTTGTAAGTGTCCTGCGCCCAAATGCAAAAATCCCCAGTGGTACTGTTGCAAACCAAACAAAAAGAGTGAACATTATTTTTATTGGTTAAATAAATAACAAATAAATAAATAATAATAATTCATATATGTATAGTTCTTATTTTTATAACCAAACTTAAAGTTGATGAGGCGGCGGAACTTGTTGAAATTTGATTAACTTTCATGACGGCAAAGTGTTTGCTTCCAGGCCTCGGCTGTTCCCTACTTTTAAGTGCATTAAACAGAATAATTTATTTATTTTCAATTAAAATCTGTTCAGTTTCGTTGCCTTCGCATTCATTCCCCTCTCCAGCTGCTGCTGGGTGCTTTTATTTTTGGTCAATTCTGCGCAACAATTATGTGAGTCCACGACCCTTTTGGCCCTGGCTTATCACCCGTCTCCTCCTCCGCATCCTGTGAGTCCTTGATGGCAGGCTGGCAGCCAGGACAACGTCAAATGATTTATTCAATTTGTTCTATGAAGCGTAAACTTTTTGTTTGCTCGCAGCCCCTGCGGAAGTTCGCTGTGTGAATCAATCGCCAGTTGAGTCGGTGAAGTCCTCTCAGCGATTTCCGTAGTTTTTCCGCTGGATGATGGGGCCACCGATAGAGGGATATATTCTGACATAAAAAGGTCTAAAAGGGATTTAAATTCTTAACTTGGATTTGGTTAATAGCAATGTTCTGCTTGAATTAAAGGAAGAATCTTCCGAAAAAACAATACTTTAAGCGAAAAATTAATCAGAAAGAAAGCTCACTTTGGAGAGCTAAAGTTTATATAATCATAAAGTTAAAATTGATCAAAACTAAGGCAAAGTATTATTAATTAATGTTTAACTTAAAATTTCCAAATCAATTTTCACTGAAATTTCTATACTAAACCAGAATGGGAGAGTTAAAAATAATCATCACATCAGGGTTTTATAATCTTGCAGGGTATTGTGGTTTCAGTCAGAAGCTTACAACGATGTTAAGAAATCATTTCCGACCATATAAATCATATATATTCTTGATCAGCATGAAGGGCTGAATCAATCTAGCCATCTAAGACAGAAAGTAAAATTTTTAAAATTTTTCCAAAATTTCACATCCAAAAATTTAAAGTGTAAAA